>NC_136243.1:6502500-7232500 GCF_053564925.1 Oryzias latipes | reverse complement strand
AATTTGATTTTGGTGAAGAGATGCACAAAGAAATCCACAAACAGCCCAACCTGTAAGCAACAAAGGAATTACACATGTCCTGTAGATCTGCCGCCTGATAACATTCAATAATGTCCAAGAGCATATTCAAAGGGCACCTACCAGACCCACCGTGACCCCGATCACAAACACCATCATCCACCGTACCACCTCGTACTGCCTGGATTTCTGTTGGCAAATTGAAAGTACTAAAGAGAAGACACTCCACATAAAAGACCTGAAAAAGCCCCTCCTTTCACCTTGTTGTCCATGCCCTCCAGAACCTCCACATAGGGCTCATTGATGCAGCGGTCATAATCCAAGCTCTGCAGGAGACGGATCATCATAGTTGTCATTGTCAGAGCCACAGCGCTAGCTAGAGTCCAACAACGTTCCTGCAACTCTCCTCACAGGTTCTCACCTCATAATCTTTCCGGGGCAAAATCTCCTCCTCCTCGTCTGGGATTTCACCTAAAACTGCCTGAGGGGAAGACAAATATTCTGAATAAAGAAAAGAGACGGGATGCTCTGACATCACACATGATCTACATCGGAGCTTTCCACGTTTTCATTTCCATTTCTATCTATCTATATACCCAGGCTGGGTCCCACCAAGGTGGGGTAGCCTAGACAGGGCACACAATCTTACCGGCCTCCTTGTCTTCCCCAAACCCTCCTCCTTCAGTGTGTGTGTGCGTGCGTGTGTGTGGATGTGGGTGTGGATGTGTGACTGGTCATTTCCATTTAATTTCAATAAATGCTTAATTTGTGGGGAAAACAAAGCTGAAACTGTTCCTCCACCATTTTAAAGCCACTTTTTTTTACAAGGTGGTGCAGATTAGTTGAGTTCAATGCATGAAAACATTATTCTGGTGTTTTTAGAATCAAGACACTGTAAAAGGATGAAATAATAATCTGTGCTGAGCTACTTGTGTGAAGACAGAAACGCTGTGATCCTTGAGTCTTGTTCTAAATTCTATTTACCGTAGAAGTAAATATTAACTACACATTGTTTACAATGTTATAGTAGCTATAATGAATGAATAATGAAACTTTTATATATTATAAACACGGGTGGAGGGCAAACTGCTGCCAGAACAACGCAGCAGTCCTTAAATATTCAACAAACAAACCGTTAAGTACCGCGGCGCGAGCCGATTTGATGTAAGCTAACTGCTGCTGCTTGCAGGGTGGAGAGAACCACAGGAAGAGCCGAGATAGCTCAACTATTTAAATTTAAAACATAAAAAACTTTGCTTTAATCAGTCTCTGTGTTTTCCCTCACCAGCTCCTCTGGCGTCCTTGTTTCTCCTTCTCTGCAGCAACAGCGACAACAAAAACAGTTTCTATAACACGCCATGTTGTTCCCTCTCCTGTCATGCCGCCTTCAAGGCCTTCCAGAAAGCAGGCAACTCTTAGAACGACTACCACTGAAACTGCAATTGGGACTTAAGGTTATAAATTAAGTCATGATGTATAACTTAAAGCACTTAAAAAAACACACCGATAATGATATATATTTAATAAATTAGATTTACCTTTTATTCATGACAGGGCAAATGTCAGAAGAATCCTTATTTTTGGGGGTTCATGAATGCAGCAATCCTCATGTCACGTGAGTTTCAGGGGGAAAGACTTTTTTTCAAAATCTTTATTGTAAAAGTCTGATTCAGTACAAGACTGTTACTACAAGACTATAACTGTAAAATACTTTATAAACTACATCAGTAGTTTATATTAAAAATATAAAACAGAATACAGTAAAAAGCCAGGGGTAGGAAGAAACATACAAAAGCACACAAGTATATAGAGGTAAGATTGACAGAATTGCCATTTACTAATTTTATGTTGGCAAAACATTTCAGAACATTTTACTGCATTTTTTGGTTATTGTAAAAATGAATTACCGGTAATTCAATATGTAGCTTGAACCCCACCATAAATAAATAAAATTGGGAAATTCTTTCAAAAGTTTGCATTCGTGAATATGAAATTCAGCACATAAAATGGATAAATTTCTGAAAAACACAAATGGCTTATTCATATGCTGGTGTAAACCAAACAATATATGTTTCCAAAGTAATGAAAAATGAGAGGGAAAATATGTAAGCTCCTAAGCAACAAGCTCCTAACTTGTACTCAGCCGTTGGGCAGAATAGGTAAAAAAATAAAAAAATAAATCACAGAAAAACAGGCGGAAGACTATTGTAAAGATAGTAAACCATCAAAACTAAATTAATGCAAAAAATGTCATCTGTTTGTCACAATAATCTTTATACTGATACCAACAATACAAATAATTTGAATGGATTTATTAATAAAAAAAATAATTCATCATTTTTGTTGTTTTAAAAAAAACATTGAAAAGGTTTTTGAAAAACTAAATGAAAGCTGTCCCCTAAAAATCTAAACTGATTTAGACTAAAAATGATAATTTATAGAAACATTGAAATCAAACGGGTCAAAAACAAGATTTTTAAGTTGCCAGTTAATTTTAAAATTGAAAAAAACAACATTCTCAAAAATATGTTTTATTTCTCTCTTTTGCATTTTTGTTTGCATACATTTTGCTTTTATTTGCCCAGTCCAGCAGCTAATTAAACAAAAAGAAACCGAAAGCTTCCTGCATTTGACAGGTATTGCTATTACACAAGGGGTAATATGATCTACCCTTTGGACTCTCAATGTGTATAATAATATACATTAAAGACCTTTTGTGTTTAAACTGAGGCTTAACCTCATGTTTTTTACATTTGTCCTCCGCCCTGAGAGTCTTCTGTCAGACTGGAAGGTAGCAGACATTGGAGTAGAAAAAGGAAAAGAGGGAAAGTGATTTGGTAGCGTGGTACACCACCAAAAAATAAGAAAATGTACGGCAGAAAAATACGGCACAAAGACAAAAACTGCATTAATTATAAAATTAGAGGATTATTTCAAGAAGCACCACTGCCCAAGACCAGGCGGTCACAGGAACGTAAACCAGGGTCATGCGTTCACTCCGAACCCTTCTTGAGTAGAAACGTGCAAATAAAAGGTGAAGGTCATTGACAAGAAGAAAGAAAGTCACAAACAAACCCCAAAGAGGCTCAAGTCTCCTGAAACAGCCGCAGATAACGCAGAGAGGCCTGGTACACAAAACAAGCACATACGAGAACAAAGACCCAAAAGACCTACAGCTCAGACACAGGACAATTGTTGGCCCTTCAGATATCAACACAAGCATCCCAGGGATCCCAAGGTAGGTGGGCCATGATGTAGATACCTCCAAGATACAACCACCACCTCAGTACCACCAGATTATTAAAAGAACATGCATTAAAAAAAGTAAGATCCATAGCTGTCACAGTCAGCACCAAAAGCTGTTTAAAGGTCTGACATTCAGATGTCGTTTGGAACACAGCCAGCAGATGTCTCCCTTCTCACAGCTTTAAATGATTGATCAGTGATGATCTTGCAGCAGATGTCAAAGTGGCCGGTGTCGTTTTGAATCCCATCTAAATCAAAATGTGAATTATCAAAGGTTAACAAAAGCCTGTACACCACAACGCTGCTCCAAAGATAAAAACAAAGTACATCCTCAATTTTTGTTTCCATATTTGTTTCCAACACAAAAACATTAAAATGTCCATCAAGAGTGAAACGCTCACCAAAACATAAATCTGATCTTTTTTGGAAACAGCATCTTTCATTCTAGTCACTCAAAATAATTTTGTGTTTGAAGATTTCACCTCCTCCTGGAATGCTCTCAAGATTCTTCTGATCCAGTTTCTTTTGATCTGAAATTTAGAATGATCTCCTTTGTTAAAGTGACACAGATGCACCATTTTTTGCATGACAAAGGTCTGACCGTTGGGAAGAAGTATGTTGCCTCTACAAATAAATAAAATAAAGGTTTTGTGAGTTGAGAAAAAATACCTAAGAAGCTCCAGCACCTTCTGTTCACTCAAGCGGACATTGCAGTCTCCATCTTAAACCATACTTAAGGGGTGGTGTTTGGATAGCTGCACAATCTAACATTAACAGTAACATTTTTGGTTATTTAGCCTGTTTTAGGAGAAAAAAAAACAGATTTCATTTTTCAAATTCATATTTCAAGCTTTTAATTTTTGTATTTACTTTTACCAACTACATATTAAGTTAGCAAGCTCAATATTTAATTTAAAGTTAGATATATGTTTTATAATTATTTATTTATTTTACAAACTAAATTTAGTCTGTACACTAAATATTCAATTTGATCAAATTAGACATTTAATTTGCAAATTAAATATTTACATCTGACCTAAATATTTATCTTCCAAACAAAAAATTTGAGCTGTATTTCTAAATATTGTTTTCTTGAACAAATATTTAACTCCGAATTAAATTAGTAAATTTTTACTAATTATTTAGTTGGAACTAAAGATATAGTTTGGAGCTAAACTATAGTTTGGAGCTAAACTCCAAACTAAACATTTAGTTACATGCAAATTAATTTGCCCATAAGCAGAATTGGACTACCAAAATAAAAGCTGTATTTTGCTCCGTTTCTGAAATTATTCTTGCCAGACCTGTTGCCCATCATCTCCTTATGCTATAGTAAATCCAGACATGTCCAACCTGCTGGCTGAAAACATTGATGGGCTGTTTTAATGGCTATTCTTTAGTAAATAGGCTTCTTCTCAGGGCATCGCTACACTTTCCAGACCTATCAACACAGCCACCTCTGCTGGAACACCGAGCCGCGGTTGGAGCCCCCTCCCCTCCACCACCCTCAGTTCGAACTTTTTCTTTTTAGTATTTCTTTTGATTGACACCAGAGGTAAACTGGTGATCTGTTTACTCTTGTAAAGGATGAAAAAAAATTCAAACTTTTCCATAAACAAATATGTTATGGTGTTGCGGCCGTGTGAGGCCTTCCCAGGTTCGGATGGTTAAGGATTTCAAAAACCAGATGTGCAAATGGGAAAAGAAAAATCAGAAAAGGTCTGTTTTTGTCAGTGACAGCACTGCTCAGAGCATGTTGTGGAAAGATTGTATCTAGAGGGAGATGCTTTTTTTAAATAAAGCCAGAACTTTGTTTAATAGATTGTTCTGAAAAGAATCAGTCTTGGTGAAGACTACCTTTAAAAAACATGATTATTGATTGAGAGTTTTAGAGATTAAATATCAAATAGGCTCTACTGACTGTGCTTCAGTTGAAACAACTAAACAGAGGGTCTGCAATCTTGAACAAAAGAGCCATTCTGGCCAGCTTCTTACTGACCAAAGAAAAACTGCAGTCCACTTCACCAAAACACACATTTTATTTATGATTTTGTGGCTGATAAGTCATTCATTAGAGTTTAAATTATAAGCCTGAATGTCACAACTTTATTAACTAAACTAAATTAACCAAAACTGCAAACCCATCGTTTTTAAAAATGATTACAATTTTTCTTCAAAGACAAAGAACCACAATAAAAGGATAAAAGAGCCACATGTGACTCCGTAGTCTCAGGTTGCAGACTCCTGAAGTACGCAAAACAAAGCTAGTTTGAATAGTTTTGGTTCTCCAAGGAACTTCCGGCTATTGGTGTTTTGACTTTAACTGTTTGCATACTCAGTTTGCATGTGCGTGACTAATGATTAATGAGTAAAGAGTCACTATCAGCAGATGGTGACTCTTTACTCACTGAGGGGATAGACTTAGGGACAGAGGCCTTTTTCTTCTGTACATCATCATTGGATCAAGTGAGGATTTTAAATAACTGATTTGAATTTCTACATTGTGGCATCCGAGTAGGAGCTCCACGGTGGTTTAGCGGGACTCGCCTCACAGCAAGAAAGTCCTAGCTGGGTCCTTCCTGTGTGGAGTTTGCATGTTCTCCCCGTCCATGTGTGGGTTTTCTCCGGGAACTCCGGTTCACTCTAAATTGTCCCTAGGTGTGAAAGTGAGTGTGTGTGGTTGTGTGGCCCTGTGAAAGACAGACAAAATGTGCAGAATGTACCCTGCCATCACACAACAGTAGCTGGAATAGAATCCAGCTCTCACGGGATAAAGCAGTTTTGGCAAATAGATGGATTTAGAGCATCAATTTTGCATGTTTTTTTTTTAACAATGCATTGTGTTCTGCATCCTGTAACTCTTCAGAGTAGAACATTATCAATGAACCCTTTAACACTGAAGCTATAGCTCCAGTCAGTGGCGGTTCTACACTAACTTACTCCCTGGGCGAGTAACCCCAGCAGCCCCCCCCCCCCCACACACACACACACATACAAAATTTGACAACATCCTGTTGTGTTCCCTATCTTCTATTTAGCCATTTTACTCAAAAAATGCATGAATTTTCTAGACTCGTATTACGGGGGGTCAAACTCAGTCACACAGGGGGCCTAAGTTAAAAACACGCTTAAGGTTTTGAGCCGAAGAAGATAAAGATTTACTGAACTACACACTAAAGCTAAACTTTTAAACCTTTTACACTAAACCTTTTGAACATAAATATGAATAAAAACAGGAACATTAATCCAGAATAACTTAAGTTAAACCTTAAATAACTTTTAATATTTTGTTCTCCATTTAAATATATTCTGTCAAAATTATACAAATATGAACATGCTGCAGGACAAAACAAAGAAAGCCTGGAAATATTTATAAGAAATTACATATCAAATAATTCCATTTTTTTGCTCTTTCATCATTTTTTAGAGCTTTTTTTTTTAGAGCTGGACTCCTGCTTCATTTTTAGCAATAATTTCTTAATGTGTGACGTCCTGTGTGTGTCTTTGTGAAACATAACAGAGGGATTAGATCTAAAAAATAAAACTTATTGTGATTAATATGTTTAGGTCTTATAAAACATTAAAGACTAAATCTTAGAACTCATCAGTGGGATTACTCCAAAAATATTTGGCATTTCCCTAAATTTGTGCAACACCAACAGTAGAAATCCTCCAAAAAAAACTCAATCCATAAAAAATGGTCTGCGCTCATCCCCCCTCCCCTTCCCTCTGACACACGCGGCTCCGTCTCTATGACGGGAGGCGCAGCTGCGGCCCAGAGTTGATTGTTAGATAGAAAAAGACTCCCAATCACCTGTTAGTGGGATTCAGCCAGCCACCGGCGAGTTGCGCTCCCCTCTCGAGTTTTTTGACTTATGTTCCAAAGACTACCGCAAAGAGGTGTGGCCGCAAGCGTTTTGTAGCAGAGGGCGGTGGTCACGTGCGCATCGGGTCTGCTGTGTCGGAGCAAAGAATTGTGGGAAATAATCTCCATTGCCTGCTTTTTTCGAAATTGGGTTGAGCACGGATGTTTGTTCTGCCTAATTCCTTTTCATGTGCCTGTTTTACGTTGTTTCACTCTGAGGTATTCTTTTTTTTTTTTTTTTTTGCACCATAAGTGTGAAGAGGAAATAGGAGGAAGACATTCTTAATAGTCTGATGTGTCAAAATAAAAGCAAGAAGTGTCGGTTGCTGAAGCAATTTCAAATTATAAGCTCCAAGCTTCCTCTTTGAATTCAGTATGTAGCACGTTATGTGTAACGCATCAGGCACGGCAAATGCCGCCCCCTATGACGTGCCGCCCTGGGCGACCGCCCACATCGCCCATATCAAAAACCGCCACTGGCTCCAGTGTTGTCAGTCTTTAAACGACCATAACTCTTAAACTGTTTGCGTAATTAACGTAATGCACTGATCTACAACACTTTACTGCACTCCTCTGCAGTAAAGTGTTGTAGATCAGTGCAAAGTTGTAGATCAGGAGTTCTTAGACATCTAACGTAAATTAGCTGATTCTGTCGCAGACATAAGTGGCGACAGGATGAATCTCCATTCCAGGGAGTTTTTCCCGCGGTGCCTGGCAAGAGACAATATAGCCTGCAATGTGAATGAGGTGATGTGGCCCGATGCAGCTCAGTGACATGATGCCGCACAGTGACTGTGGTGTGAATAAAGTAAAGAAAATAACTTCACACCCTGATTATGTTTTCAAGAGCACTGTTGTGTGCAATATATTCTGTTTTTACATTGAGTTGTGTTACAGTCGTGTAAATGCAGAATTTACTGTACATTTATACTCTTCATATGCAACTCTCAAATAGAAATGGCTAATACTCTGCAGAGATCTAAGAACATCCATTACTGTAAAGTTTCTAAACAATATGCATTGGCAGTTGTGAAACAAAGAACCTTCTCACAAATTGAGCATTGTGTTTTCAATTGTGTTGTGGTTCTGTTGGGCATGCCTCCTCCAGGGGCATAACACCTGCTGCTCATTCCCACAATCAGCACCTCCACACCTGATGGCCATCAAGGACACTATTTATTCTTAAGGATGACCTCCAGCCAGCGCCAGATTATTGTTCACCCTGTAAAAGTCCATCATAGCCACCCCTCTGCCCCTCTGCCCCTCTGCCCCTCTGCCCCTCTGCCCCTCTGCCCCTCTGCCCCTCTGCCCCTCTGCCCCTCTGCCCCTCTGCCCCTCTGCCCCTCTGCCCCTCTGCCCCTCTGCCCCTCTGCCCCTCTGCCCCTCTGCCCCTCTGCCAGCCGTGTCTCATCCTCTCTCCAGTCAAGTCATAATTAATCACTTCACGTCTACCAGTTTGTGTCCGCACTTGGATTCAGTCATCCACCACCTTCTCCCAACAAGTTGTTCCGCTGTAGTGTCTAATGCTGTGTGTAGTGCTTACATTAGAAAGCTTCCAGCTGCTCTTGAGACGTACTGGTTGTATTTATGTAGCTTCAGAAAAGGGTGTTGTCTTTAGATATTGAGGAACACGGAGGACACGTTTGTGAAACGTGTTTTAGCATTTAAGAAAAACTGTAATCTAATCCAAAACACTTTTGCAGCATAAAATAATATGTGCTTTAAATCTTATTTTTTCTTGTTTTAACAAACAGATCTTAAAGAAAATCAAACTTTTCATCAACATTTTGCTCCGGAGGACTCACAGATCACAGACCTGTTGATTTAAGGTAATGTCAGCAGATAAACTTTATAGTTTATTTTAAAGTTTCAGGAGATCCTCGGCCATAAATTCAGAAATCTGACTAAAAATTAATCAATGCTAAAAAATAAAATAAAAGAAATGTATTCATTTTCTAACTGTTTGTTCCCTTTCGGGGTCTCTAGGATGCCGGAGCCAATCAACCTGCTTGTGGGCGAAGGCAGGGGACAATGCCAGTCTGTCACACCCCCATGCACACTCACATTCACACGTAGGGGGAATTTAGAGTAACCAATTTAACCTAAGAAACGTGTTTTGGACAGTGGGAGGAAGCCGGAGTCCCCCGGAGAAAAGCCACACATGCATAGGAAGAACATGAAAAATCCACACAGAAAGGTCCCCCATTGGTGTTCTGTTTCAGGTCCCCCAGCTGGGACTTGAACCAGGGGCCTTCTAATGAATTATTTTTAAAATGAGAAAGCGAGATGAGGCAGAACGTATGTGAGAACATTTGTGTTGCAATGCCAAATCATTTTTTGAAAGCAAAAAAAAAATTATCTTCTTAAAAATCTTTTATTGGTTATACTGACTTCCCCCCGCCACTTTAAGCCATTCATGAAATATGTATAAACAGTATTTCAAATTTAAGGAAGATATTGTTGTTTGCACCTAAGTGTTATAATAATTGATTAACTATGACCAAATAATGTCTTTGACCTCCTAAGAGCTGACAAAACATTTATAATCAGTTTTGAAGATAAGGCTGAATGCTCCACAGACTCCAAATCCTTTTCAAGGCAAATTTTCTTTTTTAAGCATGTAAATAAAGCTAGTTTCTATTGTGATCTCTTCTCTACAAAGATTTCCCTGAGACTGTCTAGGTTTGTATGAATTTTGCATCCTCCGTTTGCATGAGTGGGATTGAAGCAGATAAGTAAACATCTGTACGTCTGCAGTCACAGACTGAAGGTCTGCATCGAGGATCAAGGATGGAGAGATTGTGTCTGTACTTCATCGCTGCTTCAGGTGAGCATTTCTTTTATATTCCTCACTTGTTTCCTTCTAGTGACAGTTATTTGTGTTTTGCATGACCATGCTGTTACTCGTCTCACCTGTGGAAAGATTTATGAATTTACTTTTACAACCCACCTTTTCTTTTGGGAACAAATTAGCTCTTGGTCTGCAAAGTCTTCACGGCTTTGGTAAATCTGGAGCTTTCTGGTCATACTGATGGAAAAGCAAATTAGCAACAAATAATAATGAAAAGCTTGTTTTTTTATCATATTTTACTTGTTAACAATAAAATCTAATACAGCATTTTTTTAGAATCAAGTAAATCTTGTAACACAATAAGAATATTGTTTAATTATATTTCCTTCAATTATTTGCACTGTGGAAGAGTTGGACAATACAAAGTCTACATTAATAAATAATAAATAAATAAATAAAATGTGTTTCTGTTTTGCAGCCGTTTGTGGTGTCTTCTCTGTGGCTCAACACCACTACCTAGTTTTTAATGAAACAAAGACCTGGACTGAGGCTCAGAGTTTCTGCAGAGAGCAGTTTGCTGACCTGGCCACTGTGGACAACATGGAAGACATGAATAACCTGAATGGCATGGCCGTTCCACAGGTGGAACAAAGACTTTTAGTATCAAATTCTTTGACTGAAATCCCTTTTCACATGCTCATTAAAACAAATTGGTTTCTCTTTTTTGGCAAACATTGTAAAAGAGATTCAGTTCAGTATGCATGAAGAGACTTGACGGTTCCAGCAGAACGTATTGTGAGAAAATGAGATTAGACACACCTTGTAGGAACAAAAAAAAGACGTGAAATAACTTGGCTTTTTGAACCCTCACAGCAGTCTTGGCTCAGTAATTGTGGTTTGTTTTTCATTTATGTTTTGGGAGGGTTTGTTGTCCCCCATGTCAAAGTCACACTAAGTATATAACTATCCACAGTGGTCCCTGTATTCAGTTGTCTGGTTTTTGCTTGAACCTAATCGGTTTGTTGGACTTTTAAGTTGCCGCTTTGTTCATAATTTTTTTACTAAAATTTAATACCGCCACAAGCCTAGTTTCATGCACCGTTTCTGTCTGTAATTTAATTCAACATGAATTTTTAAAAAGTGACCCAGATATAAGCAGAATAAAGATTTTGTTTGTGCCAGTTTTTTTTCCTTTCCTTTTGGCACCTCATGGTCTCCAGTTCCCCCTTAAATTGCATTCTGAGAACACATGTCACTGTAATCAGTACAAATTACTAATTTCATTAGTAAATCCATACACTTTCTTAGAGTGACATGTTGCTGCAATAGATTACTGTTGTAATGAGTTACTCCCAAACACTGATGAGGACAGAAAAACTGTTTTTTTTAAAGAGCAAATCAACTTGTTTTTCAGATGGCCTGGATAGGACTGTACCAAGATGTGAACAGCTGGAGATGGGCGATGTCAGACCCAAATTTCTATGAAAATGGCAATGCTAACTTCAGAAACTGGAAAGATTCCGAGCCAAACAATTACAATGGCCTTGAATCCTGTACAATGTTGAGCATGCCTGACAATGGTAAATGGAACGATATGCCCTGTGATAGCTTGGCAGAACCAATCTGCTCTGATGTGACAGGTAAGATAACCAACTGATACAGACTAATAACTAAATAAACTGTGTCAGTCTCAATGTCTCGTTTTGAAAGTAAAGTTTCTCTGTTGATTGTCAGAGAGTCTTTGCCAGAGGCATAATTAATAGTGACATGCTGTTTGCTATTCACAACAGTCACTCTGCTCTCCCATAGGACTCAATGTGACGTTTGTTTACATCAACAATTCTATGAAGTGGTTTGATGCCCTGAGCTTCTGCAGAGAGTATCACACAGACCTGGCCAGTGTGCGAAACATGGAAGAGAACCAGAAGATCATGGAGCTGACACCTGCAGGAAAAAAGCCCTGGATTGGTCTTTTTAGAGACACTTGGAAATGGACTGATGGAAGTAACTCCTCATTCAGGAACTGGAAGGTTGGTGAACCTAATAATTACCAAAACCAAAACGAGAACTGTGCAGTAGCAGATTTTGAAAGCTCTGGACAGTGGGATGACAGGAACTGTGATGAAAAGAGAGCATTCATTTGCTACGCTGGTGAGTCCCAACTCTTGAAAATGCATGTGATTTCAGAGCTTTTCTCCAAAGAAAAAATACGATAAATATGCCAAAGACACGTTTTGCATATCATCAGGGTAAACACGGTCACTGACTTACCATTTTATTCCAAGTCCCAAAGAAAAGGTACCTGCTAAAGCTGAAGATAGAGGAAAACTCATCTCTTAATCTAGAAGATCCTGTTGTGCTGGAGGAACTTCTGAAGCAGGTAAACCATGTTTGAAGTCACTCGTCATACATTTTTTCAAAAAGAGAAAAAAAGCTCAAGTCAATTTGTTGAGTGTCACAGAGCTATGTTTTTAAAATACGACAGTCCTAAAACTCACAGACGCCCCTTCTGGGGGTCTATCAGTATTAGGGCAGTCTGTCCTTCAGTTAGCCATTCAGGGAGGGTCCAGTCCACTTCAAAGGGGTCTCCTGCCAGGAGCTCACATAAGGCAGTAAGATTCCATAACCAGAGCATGTTGGGGCCTGGTTGTCTGTCCATTTCTTCATTTCTCAGACCCATATTCTGGTCTGTGATTTTTACTGGATGTTGTTCCGAGTGTTCCTTATATTCTGCTCTAAAGTCCACCAATAAGTCAGAGAGTATTGTTAGTCTTCAGCCTAAAAGGGTCCGTTTTCCCATGCTGTTATACTGCCATTGAGAGAACACGTGATGATTTAGTGGAGAACATCCATTTTATCCTCCTGGCCTCTATCTCTGCCAGCTGACAGTTAAAGCTGAGTCTTTGATTAATGCTACACATACACTTCCATTGTTATGCAGATGATACCCAGTTCTACCTCATCAGCAAACCAACCTCATCCTTCCTCCCTCTTTGCTGATTGACTGCTTAGCAGCGAACAAATCCTGAGTTTCTGTTAAGTTTACTAAATTAAACAGTAATAGAGGGGAGCGCAGGTGTGTCTTGCTGTTCCCTTGAGGCTCGTATGGTCACGTCATGAAAATGAAATGTACAATTGTGTGGTAAGTTTAGCGTAAAGTATTTGTAAGACTAATGTTAGTTACACTCACTTATTGACAGAAATAAAACTGAATACAACACCCTGAAAAACAGAAAGTTCTTCAACGCTCTTCTTCTATTCTTCCCCCTAGTTGATGTTTTGAGTCCAGTGAGGAAAGGAGCAGTTAATAAACCCGTTGATCCTTCTTTGGTTGGTCTTCTCGTGGGCATCCAAGTAGACATCCTGTAGTGGTCAGCCTTGGACAAAAAAAATACTATACACATAAAATTGAATTGAATTATTTTCGTTTATTTAGACTGTGACCTGATTACCTTATTCTAGGGTTAAATCTCCAAATGCCTGCCAAAACAGGACAACTGGCTTCCCTCAATGTAGAAAGACAAAAGTTACACTTAGAAGATACTAAGACTGATGCTATGACCAATGGGATTCCAAACATTGTTGTGCAGGTTGATGTTGTGAATTGTTGTGAAGTCTTTTTTTGGCTACTGACTGAAATAATGAAAAAACAAATATATTTAATCAAAACCGCTCTCTCAGGAAATGAGTCAAAAGCAGAAAACCATCAGAAGGAATGGTGAGTAGTAACTATTACCTTTAATGGAAGACATTAGGGGGTGCCCTGGGTGTGGCAAGAAGTTTGGTCCAGGGGTTTCACTTCTTCTCGCTCCTTTCTGATATTTCTTGGTTTTTTTCATTTTTTCATTTTGTTCTATTTTTCCTTTAAAGCACATGTTCAAAATGCAATATTATCATAACAAATCATATTATATCATTTTTTGGTATTGTATTTGACATTTCATTTTCAAAAAGTTCTCTTGTAAATGTGTAGTAAAATTCAATTAAAAATATCTAATTTGACAATTAAAATGGATTAACAGAAATGCAGCTTCAATTGACTCAAAAAAAAAAATCAACCCTCCAACATATTTTTTTCATTTTCTACTTTAACACCGCTAATTCTGTGACATAGTTAGAGAGATAATGCAAAGAGGGGATTGCATTTTAGTTATCTCATCCACCATGCAAAAAGTGTCGCATAATTCAATTCCAGTCAGCATTTCCAGGGTGGAGGCGGAGCGATGACGTACAACCCAGAGCTCAGGAAAACTGGGACAACTTTTCCATCTTTCAAAGATTTTCAAATCTCAAGGGTGTCACAGTAGAATTTCTGTTTGCATGAATTCTGTGTTTCAGCTCAAGCAGAAGCTGAAGGATCAAGGAGTGACTGGAGACCCTAAACTGAGATGGAAGAAACAGTCAAATGGAAAGATCTTCCACTAAGAAAAGAAGCAGAACGAAGAACACAGAGACCATTTCCAAATTAAAAACAAACATTGAAAAAATTATACTTATTTTTAATGTCAATCTATTATTTTACCAGAATGTCCAAGTGAACTCACATTGCTCTTCTTGGTCTTGCCCCAGTTTACTTAACAGAGCTTTGAAGTGTTCATTCTAGAGTTAAAGGTCTGCCACCAGTGTCTGCTTCATTCAGCCAGGTCACATTAGAAACACGAAGGTAATCAAGCTTTTTCTATTGCTGGCCTTCATTTATGGAAGAATATTCCTGCAGAACTGTGCGTGACATTAGATCCTAAATGTCAACTAAAAACACCCTTTTACAATGGCTTTAATACTCACAAGCTGGTGGCGTCTTATTTTATTTTACTCAACTGAATTCTTATCTGTCTTGCATGTATTTTATTGGTATTTGTGATTTTATGCTGTTTTTTATTTTTGTTTCCTGATCTACTCATTTAAATTTTGTTGTATTTATTTTTCTCTTGAGGTTTAAGATATTCATTCATTTATTGTTGTCAACTTGACCTCTTCTGCTTTTCCTCTATTAAATAAAACAAATGATCAGTACCAACAAAAGTCCTCCTATCTATCAGTCTTTAAAAACAGCCTCTGATCCAGGAGTGAGGACAGAGAGCCACATTCTCACTCATTCCATGTTCTGGCACCTTCTAGTTGGTTGGACATACCTAATCCATGTATTTGGCCATGAGCAGGGCAGGATATCAGAAAAATATGCAGAGACACTGACTCTTGAGGCCTGGAACTGTCCATTCATGCTCAAATCTATATATATAATTTACTTTTATCTGTCGAGAACATCTAAAAATTACCTTCAAATGTCCTTTAAATGCTTTATAGTCGATGCATAATAATTAGGTAAATGCAAATTCCCCTAACATTTTCTGAGTTTTGGGGTACTTGGGGTACAGAGGAAAATGGTTGAGCTGGTTGGAAATGGAAATGGAATGAAAATGGTTGGCTGGGGGGGGCGAGATCTTTTAACAGACCCAGCTGCAGCCGAGGGTGGATCTGATGTGTATTAGTGTAGTTGTGCAGATGTGTTTAGATTTGTGTGTGTGTAAAAGTCAAAGTCAACTTTATTGTCGATTCTTCACATGTGCATCACATACAATGAATCGAAATTCCGTTTCTTACTCTCTCATGTCTATTCAAAAGGAAAAATAAATAAAATAAAATAAAAATAAATAAATAAATAAAAGGAAAGAAAAGAAGGTGCACGGTGACGCAGTGTTTAGCGCTCTTGCCTCACAGCAAGAAGGCCTCCGGTTCAAGTCCCCCGGCTGGGGGACTTGAAACAGAACACCAATTGGGGACCTTTCTGTGTGGAGTTTGCATGTTCTCCCCATGCTTGCGTGGGTTTTCTCCAGGGACTCCGGCTTCCTCCCTCCGTCCAAAAACATGCTTCATAGGTTAATTGGCAACTCAAAACTGTCCATAGGTGTGAGTGTGGGAGTGAATGGGTGTGTGATTGCAGACATTCTACCCTTCGACAGACTGGCGACCTGTCCAGGGTGTCCCCCTGCCTTCAGCCATAAGTGGCCGGGATAGGCTCCAGCAGCCCCGTGACCCCGAAAGGGATAAAACGGAATAGAAAATGAATGAAAATTTAAAACATTAGCCATTATCTCTGAGAGTGCGAGTGCACTTAAGAAAGTATCTCAGGCAGCAGGGGGGGGGGCTTCGTTTGAGCACTGTTCATGGAGGAAGATGGGTGGTGGGTAGGTGGAGAGGGGAGAGGGTGTTTAGCATCCTGATGGCCTGGTGTGTGAAGCTGTTTCTGAGCCTGGTGGTGCAGGACCTGAGGCTCCTGTACCTCCTCCCCGAGAACAGGTTGTGTGCAGGGTGGTGTGCATCCTTGACAGTTGTTAGCGCTTTGCGGGTGATGTATAAGTCCTGCAGGGAGAGGAGTGGTGCTCCAGTGATTCTCCTGGCTGTGTTGACTATGCGCTGCAGGGCTCTCCTGTTGCTGTGTGCGCAGCTGCCACCCCACACAGTGATGCAGCTGGAGAGGATGCTCTCAATGGTTCCTTTGTAGAATGTGGTCATGATGGCTTGTGAAGCACCTCATCTTTTTAGTTTCTGTGTGTGTGTGTGTGTGTGTGTGTGTGTGTGTGTGTGTTTTTGTGTGCAAGTGTAGGTGTGTGTTTGTGTGTGGGTATCTGGGAATTAGAGTTTGCGTGTGTTGAAAATTATAGACTGGAAAAGGATGGGTTAAAGTATTTTTACTACAACTCAACTAAACATGGTAGTTTGTCACTTTTTACCTGCAAGACAACACAAGGTTTAAACATTCCAGTATCAGTGCTTCAGGCTAGCTTTACTCTTGTTTTTAACCCACTGGGTCTTGTTTGGTTGTTGAAAAAGTCTCATGACCAATGCCTTTGCAACCACTGGAAACATTGAAACCACTGGGGCAGATGGATTTAAAGTTGTCACATACTTCATGTTTCTTTGCCACGTACACGTACAACATACACAACCTACACAATGGAATAGACTTGGGTTTGTAGTCTGGGAGTTCTGCATGCATTGTTGCTGTTGACTTGACCTCTTCTCCCTTTTGATTCAATTTAATAAAACAAATATTTAGCTCTTAACAAAGTTTTCTCCTCTATCAGTCTTTCAAAACTGCCTCTGGTCTCCAGGAGTGAGGACCGAGATCCACATTCACACTTGCTTTCTAACGAACTCTGCTCTGGCATCTTCTATTTGGCTGGACATCCCTGATCCAGGTAATTGGATATCCATGAGCTGGGCAAGGACATCAGGAACACATACAGACACACTGGCTTCATTTACATGGACACAAGCAGCTCAATCGGAATAAACTCCTGATCAGAATGAAAATGCGTCATGTAAACTTGCTGTTCGGAATACCCAGACCCGATCAGACTTGTTCGGATAATTTACTGCAGATCGAGATAGGTGGGTGATGCTGATTGTTGATCCGATTGTGGTGCATGTAAACAATTTATTCTGATTGTGGGTCATTGCTGCGCAGGCTTTTACGTACATAAGGTGTGGCGCTCCAGAGGAGGTTTTGGAGCCCAAACAGGACCGGCCGGCAAAGCAGCCGGACTCATAGCTTCGTGTTGGCGGGCAGGGGAGGGTGCTTTGTTACGGTGTGCGTTCCGGAAGACGGCTTCAGACCATCTGGCTTCTTTGCTTGAGCGAACTGTCGGTCCCAGGAGAACCGTGTCTCCTGGGAGAACCACGTTTCCGAGCATCTTCAGAACGATGTGTGAGCTGGTGGAGGCAGCTCTGCGCAGTCCTGAGAAACCGTGCGAACAATCACGTAAAATTATGTTCAAAGCAAATGCTGATGTTATTTCCACATATTAACGTTCAGCCAAGATGCACATTGCAGCATTTCCCGCATGGATTTTAACTGCATCCACGACTAAATGTTGTTGTCGGCACGTATTAACCTAATCCTAACCCTTCTTCCGGGCCAAGAATAAAGCACTGGTCGCACGTATTTAAAAAATTATAAGCAGTCACTTGAAAATAATAATAAAAGCATGTTTAGAGGATCATCTTGCCCTGTGCTGCAGCTTTGTTTGTTTACAACAGATCGTGCTGTTTCTTCTTCGCTGCCGTTTCCGGTATTTTAGACAGTTCTGCGCATGTCAAAATGATTTATTCTGATCGAACGTATGTAAATGTTTGTTTTAATCGGATGAAGTTTTTCTGGGTCCGTGTACACAGCTCAATTTTAATGTCATCTTTGATCCAATCAGATACATTTTGCACTTCGAACTGCAGCTAGTGATTCAGAAGTCCTGAACTTGCCCATACCTGCTCTCATCAATTATTTTTTGTTTTAAATGCCAATGTAAAATACCTGTGTTTTACATTTGTCTAATATCAAGTTTAATCATTTACATTATTTTAAATAAAATTTACAGTCAAAACACAATGATCAGGTAGGTGTGTGTATCCGAAAAACTGAATTTCTCAAATAAAGTAATTCTTGATCCTGATGAGGAAGTGGTTTGATGTGGTTTATTGCTTCATTAAACATTCCTAAAGTTGCCATAATATCACTTATGTGTTTAAATATACCATCACATTTGGCAAGGTGACAAATCATGGAAAGTGTTGAGGTTTAGCCATGAATAAGGAGGCTAAGAAGATCTCAGATCCGATGCAGTTTCCAATGACTGCCAGCAGATGTCGCCATTCCCATTGTGCCAAATGCTATGAAGTACAGTAGACTGTGATGTTTTGTTTTGTTTTGTTTTTATCAGGGGGCCAAAACTAATTTTACAAGCAGAGAAGGGCAGAAAACTGTCCAAGAAGGAAAAGCTTTCAGAAAGTCAAACAACAGACAGGCAAAGCCAAAGTGTTCTTGATATGAACGGAGACCTGAGCAAAGGAGTGAGATCAGGCTGATTGCAGGCAGACTATTTGGTGCCAAATGCTTCCATAATTTTTACATATAATTTTTAATGGTAAACTATGACTTTTTTTTAACTGTGTCCATTGAGTTTGATTTCTAATGTTAGCATTTAATTAAAAAAAAAATTTAAACTCTCTGATCGATGTTTGATACAGATATGTTTAATTTGACATGAGAAATTATTTCCTACTTTGTTCCTAATTTCCATTGATCTTTATTTATTTATCTGCATTTAGTTATCCAAATGAACCTTTATCATCTAACATAGATTAGTTTATTGTCATTACTCACACATTTAAGATTGTTGTCATTTTCTGCCAGTTTATTGTCCAAAGCTCATCTATTCCTGCACATGACTGGGCTCACTCGTGAAGCGTTTGGAGGGTGTGGGAGGAAATGGTTAGTTTATTTACAATCTCGTGAGCCACATTGATTTACACCATCTGTCAGGGGTAAACGTGACCGTAATGCCACCAGCAAACCTATTTATTGTGACTCAGGTAAATCTGATGCACTTTGAACAGATGACTCAGAAAAGCAGAGCTTTTCCAGTCAAGGCTTGTTTCTTCACTGCAGCTGAAGAAAAAAAAAAGTACCATAACCGAAAACATTTAAATAGTTCATAAACTCATGAACGTGGTTGCTAATGGCAGTTCATTTTGCATTAAATTCGGTTGGACTGGGATGTTAAACAGCTTTGTTTTTAAAAGTGTGAAAAAAAGAACAGCAACAAGCTTGTCCCTTATATTCTATATTGATATATTTGTTAGAAGACACCATTTTACCCAAATCTAAAATATGTTACCTGTCCCTCTAAAGAAGGCTGACACAACACAGTAAACTGATCAGACGACTATTATAAAGGCTTCTGAGGATGAGCAGGTGAAAGGACCACAATATAAATCAACAATAAAGCAGGTTGTGTTATTTTTTGTGTGTTAACCAAAAAGTTTGCTGTTAAATTTTCTTTTGTAATTTTTGAATTAGGTTTGTAACTCAAACACGTGTGCAGGTTTGTCTGCATGAACACCTGAATTCCAGTTGTTCTGTCCGGGGTCCATGCGTGAAAGTCGTTTCATTTTTTCTGGTTTTCTTGCATTTCTATGACAATTTACTAGTAATGTTATTATTATTAATGCCTAAAATGTGCAAAGCTCTTGCTCTGTCATCTTTGCTTTGCATTATTTGTGCACGTTCTGCGGCACTCAGCCTCCTAATCACGTGTTAGTCTTCAACGGCTCTCTTCAAAAGGTTTATCTAAAGCACCATTCCAGTAAGATAATTGCTGGCCTGTTGCTGTTATCAACAAAACTTTGACATTTACTACAAAGCCATGTCCGTTTGTTCCAGGAAGAGAAAACAAAACTAGTTTTATACATCCTTGGTCCTTCCTAGAAGCAGAGCCAGAAGCACAATAAATGTCTCTGCTGATGTGAAATTTCCATATCTGTGTTCAGGTTACTCAATAACTGAGGCAGTTGACCTATTGCAGGGACATGCTTTTCCCAAGGGCAAACAGCCATTTGTCATCACCACGAAAATGAAGGACGTAATGTAAACACTACTTTTTCCATTAAATCATAATCTTTATGATCTTGTGTTTTTGCTCTTTTTTTGATGACCAGATGTGGTAATAGGTGACTTAAATGCAGAAGACCAGAAACTGAAGGACAGAAATTTTAATTTAAATAAAAAAAACTCCAAGCTTGAACTAAAACATTACTCAGTACTCAGAGGTCAAGAAGGCAGTAGCCTTAGCTGAGATACCAAAGACCTTCCTCTCTATGAAACTTCCTCCAGTTGCTCCCAGGCCACCCGAGACGTTGCCAGATCCACAACGCATCTGGGGGCTTCCCCAGGGCCTTCAGTGGGACATACCTGGAATGCCTACCTGGGAACCATCCAGGAGGGCAAAACTACAAAGTTGAACTTTGGCCTAGGGAGTCCTGGTACCACATTCACTGATGGACACTTTTGTGCTCAAAGATGGTGTTTGTTATGAACAAACTGTGACTGGCACAGAATTGTAACTATCAAACATCGCTTTGGCTCAGACCAAAGCAAGGAGGGAGGCTGTTTCCCCCTGTCACATACGTTCAGGTATCCCTGACCTTTCCCGCATGGCTGAGGAAGTCTCCCAATAGAAAAAGGGAATCCCCAATTGGAACATGTTCTGCTAACTCTCCTAGAAACTCTGAAAAGGTTGGATACTCTACACTCCTATGAGCCAAGACCACAATAAGAGCCCTGTCCCCAACCTGGAGGCTCAGGGATGTGACCCTCTCATTCTCATGCGAACCATAACACACATTGCCTGAAGTGGGGGGCCAAAATCACACAGCATTAGCCTTTTGGTCCTTACAGCAGATGGTGGGCCTATGGGAAGGCAAGTTCATATAGTCAGGTATTGTTGGAGGAGGCCCAGACACCAAACGCTCACCTGCAAGTCTCAACCCTGGTTTCACTCACTAACCTTGCTTTTAATTTTTCCAGAAGGTGCATTTGAACTAGTCCTAGATCGGATTCTCACCCAGAACCTGCCCTGTAAAAACACAAAATCCCACCAAGTATTTTTGTCTAGTTTCTAGTTTAAATATCATATGTAAACTTGATGTACGAAAAAACTAACTCAGGTGTAAAGACTCTTTTTTTATAGCGAATTTGGAATCTCTGGGAGTCATTGGATCTTAACAAGATCCTATTTTGAGCGATATCTCAAATAAAACTAATTTTAATTTTACTTTACAGAACAGCTTTGTGCAAAGGTTTTATTTGTGAAAGGTGGATTGTTGTTTATTAAGAACAGACTTGATTGTTTAAGAAAAACTTAACTTACACCTATGCCATAATTGCATTTATGAACAACGGAAAGAAGTCTGAGCATTTTTTTGACATTTAAAATGTGAACATTTTGTCGTACTTTAAGACATAAGGATCATTGGACTGTTGTAGTGCTTAAAATATAATATATTTGGGGGAAAGTGTATAAATATAGATATTTTGTAAGATCTAAAACGGACAATATTTTTAAGATATAATATTTCCAATTACTAGAGTAGTTAATTTAGATATGAGTGTTCACAGCTAATTTAAAGATTTAATTTTGTCTTAAAAAGACAGAACATGGCATTTTAAGAAATCTTACAAAACAAATTCTAGTTCTACTGGCAGATTTTTGCACTTATAACAAGGAAAATCATATTTTATTCAATATTTATGAGCTAGTTTTGAGAAGGACACTTTTTCCAGTTGTCTGCAGGGAGACCCTGCCAGGGGCTATTGCCCCAAACAGCATAACGCCAAGGATCACTCAAGCTCTCAAATCCCTCCATGTCATGGTTGCAGGGCATGGAGAAGCCAGTGATGACTAAAACATGGAAAAAGTGACAACACACAGACAAACTGACAATAAGTAACTTTGACCATGTGCAGAAATAAACTAAGGGCTCATATAACTTAACAAATGGAAGAAGAACACACTTAAAAGTTGTGTGATTGGACTGAGGGAAGAGCAAATGTGTCACACCCCTTAAACGTGACTCAAGAAAACTTACAGAACAAAACCATAAAGCCACTGAAACCAAATGTAATGACCATAAAAAATATCTTCCTATGTTCCTTTTTCTGAAGATTTTTTTATTCACTAGCTCCGTTTTAGTTACACATATGCACTAAACTTTATGGAAAAAAATGAATTTGCGCAATTACACTCTTTCCATTAAATCCTAATTATGCAATGAAACACAAACCAACTCACACAATAATTCATTCAAAAACATGACGATGTGTGAACAATAATTAGATTGACAGCAGATCCATTGACATTTCTGCCACAGTGCTAGCACTCATTATCTATCAAAGGAGACGTCGGCGTCTTCTTCAGGCCGTGGAGCGGCGAGCCCCTTACACATGGGAGCGGCTACGATGAAGCCATTTTGGGAAATGGTGGTTTTACAGAGGAGCTGTGGATCCAACAATTCCACATGTTACACGCTACACCTTTGATGAGCTGCGTAACACTGTAGGTCGTCTTGTGGCGCCCACTGTGCAGTGCCCAAGGCAGCCAGTTCCGACCAAGAGGCACATTGCCATCGCTATCCTTGCTCCTGTACTTGACTGTAGACCTTACCTCTGGCTCGTCTTGCGCTCCCAGCCGTCCCCCAAATCCATCTGGATGAAGCTCATCTGCTGGATTATTTAAGCATGTAGTTGTACAGTTAGATAAGCTAATTGTCTCTAAGAGTTCTGGTGCATCGCTTGTCCATCCTGGGGGAGGATCCCTCCTTCATGTGGACACCCCTGAGGTTTCTTCTTTTATGCCGGAATCCGAGTTTTTCCTTACCGAGACGGAGGGTCTGAGGGCAGGGATGCCAGTTTAGATTAGTCTGTTTAGTTTAGTTTAGCCATTAGCTAATGATTTCTATGACTTTATGTTCTTTATGATTCATGCTTATTACACATTTACCGGAATGAAGCCCATTAAGATGACTATTCTTGCAAATATTGGGCTATATAAATAAAATTGAATTGAATCTGAGTCATTTAATTTGAAAAAGGGGTTTCCATTGCAGTTTTGTGAAATCTGTCCATTTCAATACGCTTTAAAAACCACCTCCTCCAAACGCAAAAAACTATTTTCAATGAATGTGCGTTTTTTCGAAATTGACGTGTTTCCATTAGCCATTTTTCCAATTTGCGCAATTTCATAGTCAATGGAAACGCAGCTAGTGACTTCTTATTTAGAAAATATCCTCTCCCAGATGAATGAAAACTTTGAAAGTTTTAATGTAAATATATGAGACTTGTCTCTGGATTAACCTGGATTAACCTACACTGAAGAGTCATACTGGCAGGCAACACTGACTGCAGGTGGGTGTTCCGGTGAGAAGACACCTGCGCTCTCGCCACGGACTGGATGTAAACGTATTCTTCCTGTGTATTGCAAAGTCTCGAAGCTATGCATATGTGCTAATGTGTGTCTGGTTTTTAGTGCCACACTGGAAGTAGCGCCCTCTTTGCCTTCGAGAAGGCTCTGTGGGGAAGAAACGCTCTGCCTGGAGGGCTCCTTTTTGTACAGACTTGCTTTTCACAAAACAAAGGCAACTGTCAGTTGGATGTTGTAATGTTTAAGGCTAAACATGAAAAAAGCTCTCCTCCACTTTCCATGATGGTGATTTTGATTTGGTGTACTAAAGGTCAAACTTTATTCAAAATATGAAGAAAGAGATAAATTCCAAAGAAGAAACAGTCATGCCCAATAAAGTTTTTTACTACAGTTGGTTTATTTGCCTGTGGCTTCACCTGTAAAGGGGTGTCTGCGTCATCTTTGGGTGTTCATGCAGGTAAACAGTCAAGACAGGACGATGTCATCACAGGGAGAGGCTTGTTGAGAAGAAATGAATATGTGAATCCTGACACTCCTTCCTCTTTCCCTTGTTCCTTCTCCCAGGTCTCCCTCCCCCCACCTCCGGGCACCACCTCGAGGCTCCTCATTTGCATAAGGCTAAAAAGGAAGCTGACAGAGCAGGGCAGGTGGCAACCGGCAACTGACTCCAAGGAAGGAGGACCCAGCTCAGCAATTACCCTGCAAGCTCTTCTCCAGCCACCAACATCCCCCTCTTACCCACACGCAGACATTTAACTCCAGCAGGATACC
Source organism: Oryzias latipes (assembly GCF_053564925.1). Taxonomy (NCBI): domain Eukaryota; kingdom Metazoa; phylum Chordata; class Actinopteri; order Beloniformes; family Adrianichthyidae; genus Oryzias; species Oryzias latipes. Next base: position 7,208,055 of record NC_136243.1, on the reverse strand, counting down.
CAAGCACAGAGGAGGAACTCAGTGGGAGAAACCCCCACTAAACTCCAGACTCTACTGGGATCTTTAACTCCATAAAGTATGCACTTCTAAAGACGATCACTACAGAACCACCTGGCTTCTTCATCATTTAACAGGTAAAATTAACCATTGCAGCTGTAAATGACTGTTGCTCTTGCTTTATTATTGAGTTGGAAACTGTAGAAATAATTTCTTTGCGTGTTTTTACTTGCAAGTTATAGCTCGCAGCTCAAAAATTATGTTTTTATGTGACATGCGTGCATTACGAGACTCCCTAAGTCAAGAAAAAACAAATCAAGTAAAAGTTTAGTACTGAAAGTCTTTGCTTTGCTGACTTGACCTGCAGAAACATAAGGTCCTTTCCTTTGTTTTTACTGTACTTAGTTGCAAAGAACCACACATTTTGAAGAGAAATGACAGTCATATTGAAGGATTGCACAAGGCAGACTGCATATCCCTGCCTGTATTGGCTCTTGATAGGTTTAATTCTGCACCGACCAGTCTCACGTTCAGTTTAACCGTCTGCAGCCCCCGCCCCCTCGCCTCAAACTTCAGGAAGATCGAGTTTCACCTCTTTTGCAAACGGGGAACAAGTCATGCAGCATCGTGGAGGGCAGAATATACGATATATGACACACACACACACAGAGTTGAGACAGACACAGAGGACCTGGAAAAGGAGATAACAATAGAACCTCACATGAGGCATGAAAAACAATCTCTCTGATTTTCATCGCAGTCAAAACAGGTCAGCGGGGCAAATGAGAGGATCTGATGATGACAAAGGACAATAAACATCAGGAAAACAAAGTGATCCACCCCAGGTTGAATATTTGCTTCTCAGGGTTCAGCAAAGATTCTGTTAATATTTGACCCGTCTGGAAAGTAAGCCAGCATACAGTTCACCGCCAACAATCCTCTTTTAGCCTGTTCTTCCTCCACGTGGTCAGAGTGCAGTTTGTTTGGACACAGCAGCTGCTTCTGTCTGAAGTCTGATTTGCTCTATGTAGAGTGCTCTTCATGTTGTCCCAGAGACTCTTTCATAAGTTTAAAAATCCAGTCCAAACACAGGACTTTCATGGCGTAAATGAAAGTAGCTTAAACGCTGATGAGGAATTCTGGCTCCGGACAAAAAAAGGATACTTGTTACAAAACCTCTAAAAATAGAGAGAAGTTTGTCTGCCACAGAGGTCATAGTGAGTGAGCAGCTGAAACTTGAACTGCAGAGAAAATGAAATTCCAAGAATTGCACCTTAAAACAAGGTCAGCGGCAGCACTAAAGTCATTACTCTACATGTTGTGATTGTGTACCTTTGTTGTGTTTGCAGTGTTTTGGTGTGATCACTGTTAATCCTGAAAACTGCCCCTCTGTTTTTACAGCACTTTTTCATTCTTACAGTATTGTTCACATAATTCCATGTCTATCTTGGAAGAAGTAAATACCAAGCCTACAGCGATGGAGTTGTGAAGAGTATTAACCCTTATGAGCAATAAATCACACAGTGAAGATGTTGATGGATGACAATGAGGAGAGACACTTAGAGGAAGGTTTTTGGCAGACACTCGATTTTTAGTGTAAATGTGTAACTTGTGTGAATCTGTGAAGTCACAGGACGTGGGTTTATTTCCTTCTGTAAAAACGTCTTGTCATGGCTGGTTAATTGTTATTCAGGGAGCGGACTGCGGTCATGAGACGAGTGTCCTACAGAAGCAGTCATAGGCCATTGTTGCGGAAGAGAAATGATGAGACCATGTACTAAATTGCTTAAATACAATATTATTATACCATTTTTGTGATAGTAACACAATATTTTTAGTTTATTTTTATAGATCTTTTTTTTACCCTGGTTGCTATAATGACAAAGCATGATTAATTTGATCCAACATGAGGATATTATGTGACAAAATAAAAGGTGCGATCTGCAATGCAGGTAGAAATCTGCTGTTAACCTCTCAAAGCGTAGATGGAATGAGGGGAGTTTCTTGTGAAGGAATGTCAAGGGTAGATGAAGTGATTAGACAGAACAACCAGGGACTTTGTGCATGTGGGAGACTTGGAGAAAGACCAGGCCTGAGGGCACAGTGACGGGAACACCTGTGTGCAGACATCTCTCATCCCTCACACACCAACTCACACCAACTCACACACACACATGCAGGCTCCTCTCCAAGGTGCTTTTTAACACCAAATCCTCTTCTGGAGCAGAAGACAGAGATTACCATTTTTATTCTCTAATCATAAAAACGCTAAAACGGAGACACTGGCCTCAACAACTCTTAATTCTCATCAAATTATTGCTTTGTTCCAACCAGTGTTGGATTAAACTGTGTATTTACCTCGTGTTTTGCAAATCTTTTTAAACAATTTCGCTCTCAAAACTAATTTGTGTGTACTGTAGACCAGAATAGAGAACCACTACTCATACTTTGACTATAACTAATTTCTGTTTTTAGTTGTATTCATTCAAAACCAGTTTTTTTAAATTACTACAAGTAAGACTGTATTCTTTTAGTATAACTTTTTACTCATCAAAATTTTGGTCAGTCACTCACTAATGTCTCAACTATAAATTAGACGTTACAAATGATGGTTTGGTTATTGTTTACCATGTCATTTTTTTTACCTTCAAGTTCACACATATCTGCTTATGGATCTCTGAGCAAAGAAATTGGAGGTTTTTGTAGGATTAAGAATTCTCTGCAGCACAGAAATATACAAAGATTTCAATATGGAATCATTGTGCAGGCTTACCTGGGCTAATCTGGGCCCACCAGTAGATGGTCTTGATGCTTAATTCTAAAATTTACATTTGTTGTTTATATTTACATAGAAAACATACAAAGCTAGAAGTCTGCAAAAAGGACTAAATTTGTAGTGTCTTATAATAGTCACACTACAAAAACTGAAGCTTAAGAAAGTAAACAGATCCTTGTTTCAAGAAAAACTTGTCTTATTTTCTGTCTTGCAAGAAACACAATCTTATCAAGAAAGTTTTGCTATAGCAAAATAATCTTGATAAACTAATATTTAGTGAATACAATTTTTCTCTTAAATAAGAATTCTTGGTGAGACCATTTTTCTTATCCCATTGGCAGATGTGTATGCTTGTTTAAAGAATCTGCCAACATTTTTAACTTTTTTTTAAACAGCCTGTTCTTACAGTGCAAAGCAAACACACAGTAATATTAAGACTGTTTTAATATTTTCTTCTTCTACTAAACTGCAACACTGTAGGTTGTTGTACAGTGTGATTTGTCATTTGTCATTAACTATCTTGTAGAATGTCTCAGGTTTCCAAGCTCAAATTTTAGGCAAATGCCAAGTACATCTTGTCCCTGTAAATAACAGCAGTCATGCCAGAATTGCACATCCGCCTACTCTACAAACAGGGCCTGGTAGACACGTTCTCTTGGCCTACTTTGTATTCATATTGATTTAGGGGTTGTTTTTCTTTTTTTACAATTTAATTTACTTTTTGAAGAATTCCTTGTGGTTAACAGCTGAAAATCCAGTCAGTCTGCATCAAATCTGCTCTCGTCGTCTTGTAGGGCTACGGGTGGGGAACAAAAGGGTTTGAAGTGAAAAGTCTTTTGGATTTCAATACTTGTTAACTAATTTCTACTTTTTTTGCATTCTTTAAAGAAAATCCAGAAGATAACAACTGATCGAGGGAAGGGAGAAAAAGCGAGAAGTCTCAACAAAAGGTGGAGAACCGTGAGGGAAGGCTGACATCTCTGACAATGGATGAAAATCAGCCGGTTTGGCACATGCAGACCAACTCCCAGGAAGTGCACCATGAACTGCAAAAGAAATTGTCAGTGGCCAACCAGCTGGAATGCTCCATCTGCTACAACACCTATGACAATGTCTTCAAAACACCCAAGCTGCTGGAATGCACGCACACCTTCTGCCTGGAGTGTCTTTCCCGTCTCATGACGTTCACACCGGTCGACAGGGATGGGAACGGGGGAGGCAAACAGCTCTCCTGTCCCTTCTGCCGTCACCCCACCATCCTGCCTCAAAATGGACCCCCAGCTTTGGCTACCAGCCATGAAGTCCTCTGTAAGCTGCCCAACCACCAGCAGCAGGAGGAGCCCGTGTGGCTGGAGGGGGAAAAGCTGTGCTACAAGAGCTTCAAGCAGGATGCTGGATCGGGCACCCCTGACAGCCCCACAGCTTTCTGCATCTGCATTGATATTGGGGCCAGCAAGGCGGCCGATGCCGCTGTGGAGACACGCACCACCAACTACAGGATGATTGGCAGACTGGCAGACTGGAAGAGGATGGTCCTCTTCACCGTGCTCATGGTGCTCCTCATTGTGGTTGTGTTGTGGCCTCTGCAGTGTGTGTTCAGCACTGGGAACATGCGTTGTATGAGAGAACACCCACCCACTACCACAACTGTCGCCACTACACACACCCCTCTCGTCAGTAACCCGTAAAACTGACCAGATGAACTGATTCTTGAAACGTCAAAAATGTTGGCAAATAATAGCACTTTTGACATAATAGGAAAACAAACTGATAGCAAAACCAAACATTTCTGACTTCCAGCTGCAGACTTTGAGTCTTGAAAGTGTCAAGAAGAGTGAACTTCTTTGATCCACACGTTAAAGGTTCCTGGATGACTGTTGTCCAACAGGTTGGATGGGTTGGGACGTTTCACTGGTAATGTGTTATCTCAGCTTTCAGCGTTGACGCTGCTCTTTAATCCAGGCCAAACAGTAACATTTTAAATGCTGGCGTTTAGAAAACGTGACATCTGGACTCAAGCTATCTGCAATTTTATTATGAGAGAGAATGAATGCAATCAGAGTGCCAACTTCAAGCTTTGTACACTGTAGCTTTGACTGTATCTTTTGATGTTTTGTTTACAAATGTGGGATCAAAATGATTAAATGATAGCACTCAACAGCTTTGTAAATTTGGGAAAAGACTGATATAAATTTACTATGCCTCACTATCAGCATTCTAGCATTTTATTGTTGCGGTAAATGGGCTCTTTCATATCTGATAAGTAGATTTACAACCTGCAAAGACAAAAATGGGATCAGTGGATCAAGCATAAAAGAAACTCACAGACTGACCTATTTGTTTGGACTGTTATTGAACTGTAAACAGTGTGAGCCAAAGGTTTTTCTCATTTTTTTCAGCTTTTTTTTTTCTCCATTCCGGCATTTTCCTTGCATGTGGCACAGAAAAACTCCCTCCTTCATCATCAACAACTGTAATAAATCGAGGGTTTTAGATTTTTTATCATTAAAAACCATTTCCGCTGTCAGAGTTCTACATTACTCGTACGGTATTTTAAAATCTTTTCCACATTGTCTTTTGCTCAAAGCTCCAGTAGCGTTTTTGTTTTTTAGGCAAATGTTTAAAATACATTTTGTTTAGTGTAAAAACTAAGCTAACTGGAAAAAACTTTAAAATGCGTAGAAAAGCAGTAAGTGTGTGTGATGCAATAGAACAGACAATATTACACAATCTAAGTTAATTTTTATACCTTTCTTATTTTTTACTATGTAATTTTTACTTTTAGTTGTATTTTACTTGATACTATGCACATATTTTGTGAGAAAACTATTTTATTGTGATCTATGACAAAATGGACAATAAAAGGATTTTTGTTGAAGTTATCCTTGAAAATGTTTGCGTTGTGACTACACAAGAGTAAGATTTTTAACCAATTTACCAATTTCCCCATTGGCCTAAAGCGGTGCTTTCAATTATGTTTTGCAAGGCCCCCCCTAGGAAAAATAAAATGTCCCCCCCCCCCCCCCCCCCCCACACACACACACACACTCGCTGCGGTGACAATATTTTAGGTCAGTATCTATAAAGATTGTGCAAGTATTCCTAAAATTGTATCTTTTAACATTAACAAAAGAAAAAAAAATAATATAAATCCACTTTCAGCAAATATTAACTTTATTCAGCCACAGAAACCCTGTTATAGTCTAAACAGAGAAGAAGCTTAAAGTGCCTGAAATTTAAAAATCTGTCATTCCTTATTTAAACTAGAAACATTTTTGACCAACTGACCCATTTGATGCTGAGAAAAATAATTCAGTCAATAAATAATATTAAATGTAAAGCAGGGGTCTCAAACTCAATTTACCTGGAGGCCACTGAAGGCGGGATCTAGATGAGGGAGGGCCGCAACTTCAACGCACACAAACACACAACTTGTGAGTGTCTGAGAGCCAATAAATGTGTATGGAACATATAGTATACTTTTAACTATACTTTATTATTAACTGTTTTCTAATGTACTTATAAAACTCTCATTCAAATAAAATACATAAATAAAAAAATCAATAAGTAAATAAATCAGTAATACATTTCTGTTCATTTAGTCTTCTATATCTGTTGTTTTTTCATTTAAACATCCTTATTAACACAGTTCAGTTCACACTGTTGAATTATAACTATTAAACACTAAAGAAGACTCCAATTCTACAGTTCTGTAAGTCCATCAATGGTTCTTCTGAACACGGTTCTCTTGTCTACTTCTCACTGATGGACACTTGGCAGCACTTCCTCCCAAACAGCTGAGACCCTCAGTGTGGATGAAGATGATTGACAGTTAATCTGGACTGGACTTGAACTTATTGAAATTGAAGGTGGAGAAGTCAGAGAGGATGTGCTCCCAATTTTGAGTCTGTGTTGAATTTTTTTTTTTTAAGTTTACTTTTTAATACACAAATCAGTAAAGGCGAAACAAAATTCAGTAACCATTTTTGGATTTTCTTTCTTATGACTTTTTGCACTTTTAAACCCTGATTGTAGAGCAGCTGGTCAGCCACTCCTATATTTTTATAAAAAACGGATGGAAATTCATCTTGGTGATCCCAAACATGTGCAGCCAAGATGCACAATAAGCGTGTTTGGGATCACCCAGGTGGACGAAACGCTGCGCAGATCACCTGGTGTGTGATGGATGTTTTTGCTCCAACATCACCTGTCAATCATCACAAAAATATCACCAGCAAGGCCCCAACCTGCGCGAACACAGCTGAAAACTTAGCACTGCACTGACTGCAAACCGCCAAATGACTACAAAACATTGCATTATGGGAAATGTGTCCTGACGGTTTTTGTAGTTGAGTGATCAATTAAAATAATTTAAAATACCTATTGATTAAAAAAGGCTACATACATTACAAAACATTACAATAAATATAAAATATAGAATAATGTAACAATAACACATGTAGGTGTGGGACATTTATTCTCCGCAGCGACCCATCTCCTCCTGCGGGAGCGGAGAGAACCGTTTGCTCGGGGTTAATACGCTGGGCGCGCCTAACCGTAACAATAACCTCAGCCCTCCTCCGGGTCTGTGCGGCCCAGAGAAAAGTTCAGCACTGACTGCATGTAAATAGATACGTTCTATTAAGGAAAGTAAGGAACTCCTTAATGTGGTCCGGGAAGGGGGCGGTCAGGTTTCCTGCCTTAAATGCTTTCCTGCTTTCAAGCCCCGTCAATGTCCCGCCCCCAAGAGTCATATTCCCTACTGTGATTGGTTGGTTCGTCAGCTCCGTGCACAAAACTGAAAAGGTGTCATTCAGACTGGCGGGCCGCATTAACATTAAACTTTCATATTAAGGCGGGGGCCGCAAAATATCATCTTGGGGGCCGCAAATAGCCCGCGGGCCGCGTGTTTGAGACCCCTGATGTAAATTGATCTGAAACATGAACACAGCAGCACCAATATATTTAACCCTTTTAGTCTGAATAAATAGGTAAAAAAACATTGTGCTGATTTTTTTTTCTAAATGATGGATCGTTTATTTATGATCTCATAAAGTGCAGCTGTTTTCCTGCATTACCTGCTGTCTTTATGTCAAACACTGACACCAACTAAATGACAGGCAGACAAAGAATAAGTTTATGGAAAATAAAAGACACATCATCAAAATGTCTACAATAGTTCATAAAGAATGATATTATTAGCATGAGCTGAGTAATCTAAAGGCACGTGATGATCCGGGTGTTGCACAATAGGCAGCGCTCCGTGTGCCCCGTTCCCCTTTCCTTCTCACACACGCGTGTGACAGGTGACAGGAGCAGCTGCAGGGACGACAGTTCACAGTTTCCGGCTGTTACAAACTCTGTGATAGAACAGATAATAGGAAACTAATAGTGGCGCAGATTTTTTTCCAAGCACTGAGCCGCTGTCACCACCGTCCCCTGTTAAATTTGGGCTCCGTGAAATTGCCCGTATTACGCTACTACTGCGTGCCCCCTCTTGGCATCCCATCGTGCCCACTATTTGAGAAGCACTGGCCTGGAGAAATACAGACATACAAATATTTACATGTCAATCCAGAAAAGTCCTAAGTGCTCCAATTACCACAGGCACCACTGTCACCTTCACTTTCCAGGCTTTCTCCAGTTCTTCTCTGAGTCCCTGGTATTTCTCCAGTTTCTCATGTTCCTTCTTCCTGATGTTCCCATCACTTGGCACTGCCACATCCACCACAACGGCTTTCGTCTGTTCTTTATCCACCACGACAATGTCTGGCTTGGTCGCCGTTACCACCCTATCAGTCTGGATCTGGAAGTCCCACAGTATCTTTGTCCTCTCATTCTCTACCACTTTCAGAGGTGTTTCCCATTTTGACCTTGGGGTTTCCAGTCCATATTTTGCACACATGTTCCTGTATATTATTCCAGCCTCTTGATTGTTCCATGCTCCATGTATGCATTCCCTCCCAGCATCTTACACCCTGCAGTTATGTGCTGGATTGTTTCAGGCACCTCTTTGCACAGCCTACACCTTGGGTCTTGTCTGGTGTGGTAGATCTACACCTTGGGTCTTGTCTGGTGTGGTAGATCTGAGCCTCAATCGCTGTGGTGCCCAGGGCTTGTTCCTGAGCTGCCAGGATGAGCGCTTCTGTGCTGTCCTGTAGGCCAGCCCTTTCTAGCCATTGGTAGGACTTCTTGATATCAACCACTTCAGTTATGGTCCGGTGGGACATCCCACACAGGGGCTTTTCCTTCCATAAGGATCTGTCTTCCAGCACTGTATCCTCTGCTGTCCATTGCCTGAGACATTCACTGAGCACACTGTCAGTTGGGGCCTTGAGCTTGATGTACTCATGCATCTTCTACGCTCACTAGTCCTCGGCCTTTTGGAGCTTTTGTGTCTTAACATCCGTGGTCTGTATCTCTTCCTTGAGCCATCTTATTAATCCTGCAGGATATCTGATAACTGGCAGTGCGTTAATTTTTTTGCCCGGGTCTTGTTCTTACCATTGAGTTGGCTTCTCGGGACCTTATTTGTTGAGGTTTTTGGATATTGTAGCTTTCCCTGTTGCCTGGTCCAGGTTGCCATTTGCCTGTGGGATTTGGAGGTAGTTCTTACTGTCCTCAGTATCTGCTATTGTTCCTTTTGAAAATGGGATCCCACCTATGTGGACTACCTTGCCTCTCTTTGTCACCATCCAGCTACATTTCTCGAGCCCGAATGAGATCCCAATCTCAGGAGTGTAGATCCTGGTGGTGTGGATCAGGGAGTCAATGTCACACTTGGTCTTAGAGTTTATATGTCATCGATGCAGATAGTGATAGTGACCCCAATTCTTAGGAGTATCTGTAGCCACTCTTGTCAAGTGCAAATCGGCATGCATGGGGTGTACAGCAGAATGGCTGTAAGACTCCCACACCGATTGCCTAATGTCCTTTTTTCTGACCGTCAGGCTGCAAGCCAGGAGCTGGCACTCATCATGTGGACACACTCTCAAGCCCCTTGAGCAATCAATCTGCAGAACTAAAATGCAACCCCCTCTTTGCATTATGACTTTCATTATATCATAGAATCAGCAGTGTTGACGTAGAAAATGAAAAAGCCGTTTGGTGGCTTGATTTTTCATTTTATTTTTTAGTCAACAAATGCGACTTTCTTTTGAAAATGAAAAGCATTTCTGGTATTGAATTTTATTTTTAATTCTGAGACAGAAATGCTTCCATAGTCTGAGGTGTTGCTTTTGAGATTGTTGTATATTGGTCTACCCTGTCATGATCGGCTTAAGCAAGAACAGACCCAGATGCTGGAACCCAGAAGGAGCACAAGAGAAATAGATGGAGAATGAATGGATTTATTATTCTGGAAGAGGACCAGCGGGTGAGTAGGGTTGAAGTTATTCCAACGGGGTGATGTTTCTGACAAAGCGAATGTGGCCAGTGACGCCGCGTGGCTTGGAGTTGTGGCGTGGCTGGAGGCTTTGACTTTCCTGATGAGGATCAGTCTGCTCGTAGGGATATAGGACCCAGGTTGACACTCGTGATGCTTTGTCCTGTAGATGAGGCGGATACGTGTGATCAACATAGAGCATGAGCAGCTAGAGCAAAGACACAAAAAACTTGAGACCAGGTAATGCACCATAGAGGGGCAACGAACTGGCGATGAATCCTGGAGAAGGATCTTCCTAAAAGGAGCAGGCAGGTGATGAGGTGAGTGTCCACAGCTGGGTCCAATCAGGAAGGCAGAGCAGAGAGGGGAGGGGGGAGGAGAGACTGCCAGAGACACCTTGACAGGTTGTGGGTTTGGTTCTAGTCTTTCCTACCCTTGTGTCAAAGTGTGTTTTGGCAAGACATTGCACTGCCACGTTGCTTCTGGCAGATGCAGACTGGTACTGTGTATGACTATGAAGCCACCGTAAGTAGGAATTGGACTGCAAAGCTCCTTGGGCCATAAAAAAGTAGAAAAGCAAAATATAAGTATGCAATGTTTACCATTTAGTCTTACTTTATTGGTGACTGTGTTACAAAATGTAGTATGTGTGTTTGTATTGACGCACAGTTTTCATACATTTAAGCGACAGTATACTGGGGGGTATTCCAGAAGGCAGAAGGTTTAAACTACCCTGACTTTAACCCTGAACTCTGGCTGAAATCCGCCTGAACTTGCTTACTCTGGGTATGTCGGTTCCAAAAGACCGGATATGAGTTAGCGTAATTACGTTCGACTTGGTAACCCTGGGTTAATGCACGTGCACAGCAAGTACATAAAGGCATTCTCAATGGATCGCAGATTTCTGGAGTCACCATGGAAACACGTGGGGAAAAACGGAAGCGCTATACTTCAGTGAGACAGAGTCTGAGAAATTCATTGACGGCGGATGAATATTATACGACCATGAAAAAAGTAGTATGGCTGCGTCAGCAAAAGAAAAATAACGGACAGCATAAACGCATGAGGTTCTGATCTTATTTCTGATTCCATTTCCAATTCCATTGTGATGAATATATATATATATATATATATATATACACACAACTTCAATGAATTGATTTAATTGGCAAGTATTCATTCATTCATTTTCTATTCCGTTTTTCGGGGGTCACAGGGTCACAGGGCTGCTGGAGTCACGGGGCTGCTGAAGCCTATCCCGGCCACTTGTGGGCGAAGGCAGGGGACACCCTGGACGGTTTGCCAGTCTGTCGCTGGGCAGAACGTCCTCAATCACACACCCATTTACTCTCACACTCACACCTAGGGATAATTTAGATTAACAAATTAACCTATGAAGCATGTTTTTGGATGGTGGGAGGAAGCCAGAGACCCCGGTGAGAACCCACGCATGCACGGGGAGAATATGCAAACTCCACACAGAAAGGTCCCCCATTGATGTTCTGTTACAGGTCCCCCAGCTGGGACTTGAGCCAGGGGCCATCTTGCTGTGAGGCAAGAGCGCCAACCACTGCGCCACCGTGCAGCCGTAATTGGCAAGTAATTGAGTTAAATTTATTCAACCTAATTTCTTACGTCTATCCAACTCAATAGTTGTTTATACAACTCAAATTTACATATTTATCTAACTAAATGTCATATTACACCAATTCAATTAAATGTTAATCCATCTTAATTTATTGTACTTCTTGAATTTTCATATGTCTAATTCGGAGGCTGCTGATTTTCTCTCTTTATAAAATTAAAAGAAATGGTACAGTGTGAATATACAATATATACCATGTGTTTAGTTCTTATGACTATTGACCTAAATCCTCTACCTTCCTTTCACTCATGGTGCAGAAAGAATTAAACATAACGGTAAAATAACTAGACAATACACAGTAAAACAGCTAAACAACTAAACATTATTAGACAAAAACCAAACACTTGTACCCAAAACCGTCCAGACAGGCAAAGGGAATGATATCCCACAATTCATTGCGCCGCCAATCTAACAGCAGCACCAAAGTTACACCTACTTAATTGAATTAATATATAATGTCTGATAACTACGTGTTATTTTTAAGTTGACTGAACTCAAAAACATTATTTATCTTAACTGAAGCAAATAATTAAGTTAGATTAATGTAAAAAATGTTATCTTTCCAACATCCATACGTGGTCTTATCACCCTCTCATGGTGGAAAAAATATTATCAGAGCTTCTTCATCCACTAAATCATCTTCAATTGGACATGCCATGCTGCTTCACCTCTCTGAAAACAAACTAACCTTCAACTTAACCTGCTCCAGACCAGGTTATGCTCAGAGCATGAGTTGCTATGGCAACTAAGCACACCCTGAAACATACCTCTGTTTTTGGAACCGAAAACTGAGGTTATCCGCTTCCTTATCCTCAAACTCACCTTGGTAACTAGCATAACCTGCTTTCTTGAATACCCCCCCTGGTGTGTTTTGTGGCTCTGAGGTGCATATTTTTGTCTGGTTGTCTGTCCTGCACAGCAAGTATTGTCACTTTGTTTCTTTCCTGAATAGCAGGATCAGGATAGCAACATCAGCCTTTGTGTGCTTTTTTTTCCTGGTTTTGGGCCAAATCCACTTTGTTGTTTCTCTTTGGTGAATGTATGATGCGTCCCTTATCATTGTTCTTTTTTGTTTGTTTGTGTGTGTGTGTGTGTGTGTGTGCGTGTGTGGCGTGCGTGTGCGTGCGTGTGTGCATTTTCTTTTTTGACTCATTGCATTGTTGGTGACTTGCTTTCCTTTAAAGGGCCTTTACCATGCTATTCTTATTCTTAGTAAACAATATCCACATATGTGATCATACATTACCTTTTGGCACACAAAAAAAGAACGTTTCGATTAAATATTGATTATTTTCCTGAGTTTTTTTTCAACCTGGAAGTATGACGACTCAATCTCTGAGACACTGGCTTTCGCTCCTATGGGTGTCACCCATTTCATGACATCAACCTGGAGCCGGCCTTCGCAGTGTGTCTACATTTCGCACACAAAAACAAACATTATCGAAACTTTTGCAAAGATGGATGTGCATATTGTTTGTTTTAAAGGAAAGTGTTTTGCTGATCACTGTTAACTATGTGGAAAAAGTGGGTGTGTTTGTTTGTGTTAGCCTGGGGGCGGTGTTGGCAGCGCAGACTCTTCCTGGAAGAGGCTGTCCTCACTCACCGGTAACTAAGTCAGCTCATGAGAACCCACTCGTTTTTGTGGGTTGGGAAGGGCTGGTGCTCAGAGCGCAGGTTTTTAGAAGAATACTCAAAAATGTGTAAATGCATCAAAATACCACTTTGGGGTTTCTTTTCGTGAGGAATGAACATTATGATACACTTACTTGTCCACTCCAACAGCTGAGCAGACAGATAGTAGCTGCAGGCCTCTTGTGTTGGACACATTTTACTGTTACAACAGGGGGTTCTGGATCTCCGAACACACTAGAAGTGTATTTGAATAAACCCCTTTCATAATTTAGGCTAAACTTCATTTGTATCTTGTTTTTCTTGAAGGAAAAGAATAAGAGGAAAGAAGTGAGGGATGTTGGAGATGGGGGGTAAGGGCACAGAAGAATGGGGGAAAAGGGGAGTTAAGGAAATCTGGAGGATGAATACAGAGGTGGTAATGGTGGGGGTACAATCATTAAGCAGCAAGATGCTGGAGGATTATCATCCTGTCATTACTGTCTGGTGTAAATGTTAATCAAAAGGGGTGGGGCCTTTCCACACACATATTCAAGTGTTACAAACATACCCCGTTGGCTCCAAAAATCTTCACAAACAATCATGTCAACATGTACTCAACACAACTACAGGTCACACACACACATATGCATACAAATTCACACATGTGAAGCATTTTATACAGTCACGCATACTACTTGTGCAAAGGTGAGCCGGCACCTGTGCTCAGGTGAAGGTTTATGTTCTGCTGAGGTGGATGATGAAATATAAAAAGAGGGAGAGTGCCCAGCCGTCCCAGCACCAAGACCCCCGCCGAAGCGGCAGCTGTAGCCAGGGACCCCCGACGTTGACACGGTGTAGCAGATAGAGGGAATCCTGTCATGATTTGAACTTGTCTTGTTTTTGGTCCTTGTTCTGTCTTGTTTCTGTTTCCTGTTTTATTTTGAAAGTCTCCTGTCTTGTCTGTTTTCTTGAGTTTTACTTCCTTTGGTCCCCATCAGCCCTGATCGTGTCCACCTGTGTCTTGTCTGCCCTGTCTGTATATAAGTCTGGTCTCTGCCTTCCTCCAGTGTTGGTCCATTAGTTATTCCTGTCCTGGTTGTCCTTGTCATGCCATGTTCCTCGTTTCTTGTTCCGCGCCACAGTGAGTTTTGTTTAGTTTTGTCATCCTGCTCTGCAGCGCCTTTTGTTTGTTCATTAAACCCTCTAGACTCTGATCCTCATGCCTCCACCTCTGCGTCTGGGTCCAACCGGCTCTCGAGCCACCCTCCACCATGACAGAATGGACCAACCATACTTTCTGGACCCAGCAGAGCGGGACATGCAGCTCCTAGAGGCTTACTGCCAGGAAGCCGAGCGCACGAGGTCTTACTGGGTTTTTGACCAGGCCCAGTTTGCCTCGTATGCCTGGAGTGGGAGCCACCTGGACTTCACAGGGAGCCGTCTTGCCCTGAGGGGGGGTCGTCGCCGTCGTCCCCGCCGTCCCCTTCCTGTTCCAGAGGTGGTCCGGCACGCACCACATCGCTTTCCAGTGGTGGTGCCAGATGCACCCCATCCCCGTCATGTTCCGGTGGTGGTCCCGGATGCACCTCAACCACGTTCAGTGGTGGTCCCGGACGCACCCCGACCCATCCCAGCTCCCAGGGGGGTGCCGCCTGCGCCCCGACCCGTCCCGGCTCCCAGGGGGGTGCCGCCTGCGCCCCGACCCGTCCCGGCTCCCAGGGGGGTGCCGCCTGCGCCCCGACCCGTCCCGGCTCCCAGGGGGGTGCCGCCTGCGCCCCGACCCGTCCCGGCTCCCAGGGGGGTGCCGCCTGCGCCCCGACGGGTCCCCGGTTCCACTGACCCGCCTGAGCTCGGCTCCACGCCCGACCCGCCAGAGCCTGACTGCTGGCCCGACCCGCCAGAGCCTGACTGCTGGCCCGACCCGCCAGAGCCTGACTGCTGGCCCAGCCCGCCAGAGCCTGACTCCATGCCTGACGACTCCATGCCTGACGACTCCATGCCTGACGACTCCACGCCTGACGACTCCACGCCTGACGACTCCACGCCTGACGACTCCACGCCTGACGACTCCACGCCTGACGACTCCACGCCTGACGACTCCACGCCTGACGACTCCACGCCTGACGACTCCACGCCTGACGACTCCACGCCTGACGACTCCACGCCTGACGACTCCACGCCTGACGACTCCACGCCTGACGACTCCACGCCTGACGACTCCACGCCTGACGACGCCTCCAAGCCTGACGACCCCTCCACGCATCTCATGCCGGACCTGCCACGCCGGACCGCTCGGCCCCCCGGCCGTCCTCCGGACCTGCCTCGCCGGACCGCTCGGCCCCCCCGGCCGTCCTCCGGACCTGCCTCGCCGGACCGCTCGGCCCCCCCGGCCGTCCTCCGGACTCTTGTGCCCGTCGAAGTTTATCCTCCGGGGCCCCCCCCTCATGTGACTTTTGGAACCTCGGAGCGGTTCCTTGAGGGGGGGGTACTGTCATGATTTGAACTTGTCTTGTTTTTGGTCCTTGTTCTGTCTTGTTTCTGTTTCCTGTTTTATTTTGAAAGTCTCCTGTCTTGTCTGTTTTCTTGAGTTTTACTTCCTTTGGTCCCCATCAGCCCTGATCGTGTCTTGTCTGCCCTGTCTGTATATAAGTCTGGTCTCTGCCTTCCTCCAGTGTTGGTCCATTAGTTATTCCTGTCCTGGTTGTCCTTGTCATGCCATGTTCCTCGTTTCTTGTTCCACGCCACAGTGAGTTTTGTTTAGTTTTGTCATCCTGCTCTGCAGCGCCTTTTGTTTGTTCATTAAACCCTCTAGACTCTCCTCATGCCTCCACCTCTGCGTCTGGGTCCAATCGGCTCTCGAGCCACCCTCCACCATGACAAATCCGCCCAGGCCAGGGCTAGCAGAACCGCCGCAGGGGCCCCCAACGCCAGAGAGCAGGGAGGCACAGGAGCACGGAGAATGCAAGCTCCAGCCCAACCAGGAGGACAGCCCTGTGCCGCACCAGGGGGCCCAGCACCGGAAAAATTAACCACAAGCGACTTAAGCATCTCTCTTTTTACACCAATACTATGAGGTGTTGCCCTCGAGACTTTCACATCATGCTCTTGGTTGTCCATCTTATCTTTTATAAAGGCAGTTCTGTTATTTTTTTAAGGCTTTTTCTTCTTACTAATTAAGGATTCCATATAAAAAGCACTTAGTCAGGATGCCACTTTTTCTTAGAATCA
Source organism: Oryzias latipes (assembly GCF_053564925.1). NCBI lineage: Eukaryota > Metazoa > Chordata > Actinopteri > Beloniformes > Adrianichthyidae > Oryzias > Oryzias latipes. The sequence continues at coordinate 7,191,414 of NC_136243.1, read as the reverse complement.
TAAACATAGTCGGTGGTTGTAGTAAAAAACCTTTGGATACAAAGATTTCAGAAAAATGAAAGAATAAATCATTAAAAACAAAGCCCAAGAAACTTATAGCCACGTTTCTATATTTAAACACAAGTGATTAGGAGGAAATAAGTAAAGCTTTGGTTGTCTACAATTGTCATTATAGTATTTTAAAACTTAAAAAATCTCTTTTCTGCCTTTCTCTCTTTTACTTAATAGCACACTTTTGTAGTTTTATCTGAAATGCTGGCTTTTTCAATTCCTCAAAGCACATTTAAAGAGAAGCAGCACTATTTGTTTTAATGGCTTGCTTCAAAAGAAACTATTCAGAGAAAAGGATCTTACATACATGTAACTTTAACCTAACAGGAAATTCATCCCTTTCTTTCTCTTATTCAGTCGAGGACTTGGCACGTCACTTAGAGGAAAGGTTAGGGAGCGGAATTACCCATTTTGCTTAATTATTATATGCAGCTGATAAGGGACTTTAGTTTATTTGGACTTATTGAGAGGAGGCCATAAAAAAAGCTTCCTGTATTCCCATGTGAACTACCAGGAAATGTGGTTAAATATTACATTTCAGGTGAAAAATAAACACAACCCATTTAAAAGTAATTACAAAGACTGGAGGTGACTGTTACCTTGCTCCTAATGCAGGAAATGTTACCATGGAACTCTTGTAGTTGGCTTTATTTCTCCTTCCACTCATCTACCAGATGCCGTTTTATGATTCTGCACAATTTCATAACTATTCTTGGTACCAAAAACTTAATTCTCTGAAGTTACAGCACTAGTTTGAGGGTTAAACCACAACCAAAGGAACCGCCGCTTCCTTGACCCTTTGCATTTTTTCCAGCCTCTCATTGAGCCCTTGATAAATCTCAAGCTTTGATATTTCTTTTAAAGGTGCTGCAGGTTTGATTATGAGCTTCTCGAGTATTTCTGTGTCACTAATGTCCAGTTTTCCTCCATTTGGGTAGTTTTGACCAGGAACCTCCATTTATGCTCTGCACACACAGACCAGTGGATCTCAACCCTAAACCTAGAGGGCTATTGCCATTGATTCACATTCATGACCCAGATGATGTTGAGAGATCAGGTTTATTTATTTTGAAGAGCTCTTCAAAAGCATCAATGATCACGTCTCCATGTCTGGGTTCATGACATCATTCAGAGACTCTCCCGGTACGATGAGCTTCACCGTCTACTGCAGGAGCTGCATCTGAACGACGGACGCTTTCAGCGCTACTTCCGCATTTGTCCAAGCAGGAAAAAATGAAAATAGGAATTAAATTAGAGGAATTTTTTATTGTTTTATCTATGCAAAAAAGGAAAATATCATAAACTTCAGGAGGACACGATAAGATTCTCTGCCATGTTGGTTTTAGACTCAACCAGCTAACCACATTTACAGCCCGTCACAAGCCAATGCCGAGTCCCTGATTGGTTGATGTGATGAAAATTCTTCACCAATGTTCCCCCAAATATTCGCTATCCAAATTTTCTTGTCCTCAGTCATGCTGCCCGAAATGCCCTGGTGCCAAACCGCTGTGCCACGCCCAACACTCAAATTGCTCCGCAGGACCTCTAATCGCGTCTGCACATTGACATGCCATTGAAACTGGCCGCCACTGACGTCCGAATCACGTTCCCTGTGAGTGCAGCTTCAGGTAGTGTCAGGTTGAAATATTTTTAATCATAACATGTTCAGTGACTTATTTTACAACTGAATAACTGCCCACAGTGTAATTTTTACAAGCAGTGAAACAATGCAATGACACTTTTGATAAATGCCAGAGATAAAATCTTTTTTTGTGTGTCATCAGTCAATTTAGTCTTCAGTATTTAGTTTATAGTCATTTTGACTTAAAGTACTGAGACAATTTTCCTGTTAGGAATTTTTTTTATTTTTTCCTTCAATAATAAGTCTGTTTTATTCTGCTTTTTTCACAGTCATCAGCTGTCTGTTCTGTAGGTGGAGGTTTGTTGGATTCACTATAAACCTTCTTTAAATGGGCTGTGTCTTTGTCTCAGTCTTTCTAAATCTATGGGTTCTCTATTTGATGTTTTTTGTTTTTCTTTATTATAAAGTACATTGCATATATTTTAATTCACTTGACCTAAATTAACTTAAGTTGAGGGTTGGTCCTCCAATTCCTTTTCTGAAGCTTTCATTTTACCAGAAATATCTACAAAATCTCTCCTCATGTAAAAGTGAAACACAGTTGTTGATTATTTCAAATCTACCTTTGTACATTTTACTCAGAAAGTAACGTAACAGCAGTCCACCACAGGATGCTTTTATTGCATTAGAATTCTGAGACAGTAAAGGTATTACTTTTTAACAGCAATTGTAGCATGGTTCAAGTGAATACTAGATTCTGATTGGCTGCAGGGTGTCAGTTAAAAAGGAATCATATATGCACACCTAAAAAAGACATTCCATCACATGGCCTGAATGTTCGTTAATATTGCGTTGGCCCAAATGCCAGTCGGAAATCAGAAACCTGGAGCATAGATGGACAGATGTTTTTCCACAGTTTATCACAACAGCAAGACAGTAGAAAAGATCTCTGTCCTTCAGATGTCTGTGTGATGGATATGCCAGTATCGCTATCAAATTTGATTATCAATGACAACGTTGTCTTAAATTTTAAGTCGTTTGTTTCCTGTCTGTCTTGCTGACCATATTGCTTGATATTAAACAAGAGACAAACTCTGGCTTCATTCTCTGCTCCAAAACAAATGGTAAGAGCTGAACTTTCCCCCTGAAATGATGCTTTGGATCAATCGACATGACGTTTTGCCGAAGCAACCATCTGATGTGAAGGCCTCCACGTCCATTCATTTCTGATAATGGGCACCTTGTCAGGCATTAGTCCTTACATATTTAATACAAGAGTTGGTAGGTAACTTATCAACATTGCAAATAAGTCTCATATTCACACAACAAAGACGATCCATCCCTACATCAGGAAGATTGATAGCTGTAATGTTTTAAAAAATTGTTGGAATTCAGCCAGATGTGACCCACTTCTGTCTGCTATCTGTGACTGTATCATCAGTCCTAATTTTGCAGCTGCTGTTTGTTAAACATTGTCAAAGTATCTATTTACGTTCTGTTTTTAGGACAGTGTTTGATTGTCATATCTGCTGCTGGGTTTGTCTTGATCTCATTTGTTCAAGAAAACTGCACTGCGCAGGAATGAGTCAGTTTATGATGGATTTCAAGTCAATTCAATTCCATTTTATTTATTTAGCCCAATAGTACAACACTAGTCGTCTCAATGGGCTTTCCAATAAACATGAAATAAACATGAAATCATAAAGAACATGAAGTCATACAATCAATAGGTCATGGCTAAACTGAACAGACTAAGCTAAACTGGGCATCTCTGCCCTTAGACCCTCCTTTGAGGAGAAAACACGAAGAATAAAAACAGCAAGTCTTTCACCTGCTCAGTTCAGTCAAAACGCCTAAAAAAATCTTCTAACAAAAAGGGAAAACGTTTGAAAGTTTTCCTTTAAATTGTCTGTTCAACTAGAATTAAATAATCTCAGACTGATGTCAGACAACATTGTTTGGAAACAAATACCATATAACCAGTTGTATTTGCCTTGTTTAGCTCCTAACCTAACTACTAAAACTGCCCCCCACCCATGTGTGGCCTAAGGTTACTGGAAGTGTCTTGTAATGTCTGGTATAAGATGAAATTTACGACTGTAGAAAACAATTCTGAGCTGTTCCTTGTAGTGATAATAAATATTCCCGTGGAAAAATCGTCACGTGTAGGGCGTCCTTTGTTTGGGCAACCTTGGTCTAATCTCAGTTTTCTGAGTTTTATAATATTCCATTGTAAGAATACAATCAATGGTAAATGTTTCACCCATCTTTACTGGAGGGTTGTGCTCAAGCAAAGCATTTATGTGTGGAGATCTCACTGATGACAACCTCAGATTGTCTTGTTTCATTTTATAGCTATGCTTTTCTTTTTCTTTTTAAACTTTTTCAAGAAACACGACATCTGTAGTTTATCTGAGAATGTGCATACATGAATTTGATGAATACATACCTGCAGTCACTTGTTTGGTTGGTTCACCTGTTGGTGCAGGATCTTTTAGACACAATATTCATTCATTCATTCATCTTCATTCGTTTGTCCCTTTCGGGGCTGCCTATCCCGGCCACTTGTGGGCGAAGGCAGGGGGCTCCCTGGACAGGTCGCCAGTCTGTCGCAGTTAGACACAATATCTACAACAAAAACATAAGTTTAAAAAGAAGTGGAAAAAAAAGTCGTCCGACTTGACGACTGAGGCAAAAACAGAAGATCTCAGTACATTGCAGTTTTCTTGTTGCTGGACAAAAGTAAGAACCATCAGCAGCTGGGGGGGGGGGGGGGTTGCTGAAATATTTGAAAAACGTAAATCGAGGGAGAGTTGCTAAATTATTACATAATTCACGACTGTGAAATGGGGGTGGAGATACAGGGCGTAAAGTGTGTGGGGGGGGGCTGTCCCCGCGAGCAAAAAGCTTTGCCCCCTACTTGCCCCTCAATTTTTGAGTCAATATTTGTATCTTTATTGACAAAGGTTAAGAAACTATCAATGCAATCCTCATTAAGCTTTAAACAGCCCCTCAGCTGAATAACTGCAAAATAAATAAACAGTTTGAAATACCTACTTTTGATCCTTTCATTTGCCTTCCAGACTGATCTAAGTGCGAAACTTCCACAGTCTCCTGCCCCCTCTCACCTCATATCAAATGTTCTAGCTCCACCATGGTGTCTAGTTCACTGCAGACAGTTTGACAGTAGACCATCTTTTGATTTATTGTCAAAGTGTTCCCAGTGGTCTTTTAATTAAAATTATGCCATTTTTATGCAAAATCTAAAATTTGTGTTCTTTTATTAGGACAAATTTTCTGCAGAGCGTTCTGCAGGAGTTCATCAGAAATTCACCTCAGAGTTGTGGGCAGGACTGTAGGTGCACAGTAACCACGCCCCTCCATTCCCCTCGCCATTTCTGAGAGCTCTGTATTTTACACGCTCTCCCACTAGCTTACAGCCCCTCAACCCCCCAAACCTAACATTACTGGTGCAACAACAATGGCGAGCATTACTGGAGCTCTCCAGCTCTGATGCAGATTCCAGTTCATGCATGAACAACACAGACGTACATGGATGGATCTATGTGTCTACAATGGATGTATCAGAATGGAGCAGAGCAGGGAGCTTGTGGCCCGCCCAGCGTATTTTTTACTCTGCAAATAAGCTCTTTTTCAAACTGCATTTTTTGTCTGCTCCTGATTCACAATGATTTCAATAAAGAAATACTCAGAAATGCAATTTCGAGCTTAATTTTCTTCATACACATCCTCCATCATCACAAAGATGCCACATTAGAAACACAGAAAACACAATTTTCATCGGAGTGGGTCTTGAAGCACTTTGATCATTTAATGATTATAAAATGTAGAAAACTCTTTTTAAAGTCTCAGGTTGTTTCACACAGATTCTTCCATGATAGACTGACAAGTAAAACAGAACATGACAAAAAACAACGCAAAAATCCAAGCACAGAATCCTCACAGGAGAGCCACACATCCACGAGGAGAACATGCAGATTCCACAGTGAAAAGACCCAGCCAGGATTTGAACCAGGAGCTTCTCACTCCAGGTCAGGGGTGTCAAACACATCTTCACCGAGGGCCACATCAGCAGAGTGGCTGTCCTCAAAGGGCCAGATATCACTTAACTAAATGTAATGTAAAATAAATGTAACTGCTCCTTAATGTTAAATAACTCGCTTTTTATTTATTCTAACTTTTTTAAGTGACAATTACAGTTGTATAGAAAACATGTGTTCTTATTTTACCTATTGTTTAGAAATCTGGGGGCATAGTTACAAGTCAAACACAAAACCTGTTTTTATTCTGCAAAAAAAAGCAATTAGAATTGTAAACCGCTCTTCATACAATCAATCCACAAAACAAATATTTCCAAAATTAAGGGCAATTACATTTTTGGATTTAGTTGATCTTAGAACTGGGATTTTTATGTTTAAAGTTAAAAAACAATGTGTACCTGCCAAAATACTGAGTTTTTTTTTAAATAAAGTTGATAATTATGATTTTCGGGGTAAAGATATGTTTAAAAACAAAGTGGTCAGAACTAATGCATTAAGGAATAGTATTTTTGTTCAGGGGGGTCAACATGTGGAATTTATTATCTGACGATCTGAAGAATGCAAACTCCATATATTAGTTTAAGAAAATGTATAAATTCAAAATATATCAAAAATACCTTCTGGACTGAGTAACTCTGGTGGTTGTGAGGTAATTTTGAGAAGTGTTTGTGTTTTTTTTTGTTCTTTTGTTTTTCTCCTCTTCCTTTTTCTTTTCTGATTTAAGGTTCTAACAATTTGTAGGTCGATGTGATGTTTGTGTTCAGGGTTGGGGAAATAAGCCTTGGCTTCACCCAACACCTTTTTCAGTTAATTTTGTTCAATGTTTGGTTTTTTTTTTCAATTTTTATGTTGACATTGTTCAGTGTAAATGCTTATGTTGATGTTTTTTTTAAAGTTTGTTTGTTTAACATAACCGAAATAAATTTCTCTAAAAAAAAAAAAACATGTGTTTGCTTGCTATTCTAGCATAAATCCTTTTACATTTGATTCTGTCAGGTTAGGTTATATGGACAGTGTTTAAGTCCTAATGTATAGTTGCCCAATCTGATATTTCAAGTCAGATTCCCCTAGATATGAATAAATACACACCAATATTTATTTTTTATTTTAAGAAATTAAAAACCTTTATGCTCTCGCGGGCCACATAAAATGACATGGCGGGCCACATTTGACCCGCGGGCCTTGAGTTTGACATATGTGCTGTAAGTGAACAGTGCTGACCACTAAACCACCATGTATAATGTTGAAACTCTCCATAATGGAACCTTCTGGATGTGTTTATTTGAACCAGATTCAACTCATGATGGCTCTTCGTGTCACAGACCAGGGAGTTTAGTTCAGATTGTCCCTGAAGTCCCAGAAACTTTTATCATCTTGGACAGTGGGGGAACCATCAACCCACGTCACACAGGGGGTGTGAGGATAGGGTTAGATGGAGGCAGATGACTTGCTGTGACGACCCCTGAAGGGAGCAGCCTAAAGGCAAACAAGTGTAGTTCAAGTAAATATCACATGTCATTCCTGTGATGTCCTGTCCTGTTGCATGCAGCAAAAGTTAGTTCGTTTGACTGGAAAAAGCCTTATTTCATCTCATAGTTTACATTATGGTATGCAGTTTCTACATAACATAAAGTGATTTTGCATAAAGGACAAGTTAAACAGAAGTGTAAATCCACCCTTAGCAGAAGGTAGTCTGTTTAAGTGTTTAAGTGCAAGTATACTAATATTAAAAGTGAGGCAAAATTGAAGCTTACATTTTAAATATTATATATTGTTAGCTTTCAATGTTCCAAATGAGTATAAAGAAGTATTCAGCTTCAGCTTCCTACACTACATGTACATGGTCTATAGTAAACTTGCTATAGTTATACATACATTCCAGTACACTGATTAAAACAAACTTCAAAGATTGTACATTTTGGCGAGGGAGACTAAGACTGAAACTCTAATAAACTAACATAACAAGTTAATAAGTTAAAGTTAAGTTAAAAAGAAAAAAACTTTGATAAATGCCAAATAGTCAAATCGAACTTTTATAGAGAGAAAGCATGAGGTCCCAAGCTGAATATCGAAGACATTTTGAAGAGGTCTTCTTCGATGTACTTTCGTTCAGGACCCTATTATGTCCGAGGGTTCCTGAACGCGGCTTGGTCAACTCGGGTTTCCTCTCGCTGTTGCCATGGCTACAGCGCGACCGTAAGTTCTGTCTTTGGAATGCTAGCGAAGTTTGGTTTGGTAAGAACTAAAGATAAAAGACAACCCCCCCAAAAAAAAGGTAAATTCCAACGAGCTTTTCGTTTTAGACAACAAGTTTTGGACCAGCAGAACTTCTGAGAGCTGAACTGGATCCGCGTGACGTTTCCGTTCAGCGTCCAGGACAACGGCGGCTCGTGTCTCCGTCAGCGCTTCAATGGGAGGTCATTAAAAGCAGAAAACAACGGCTTATCCGTTGCTTTATTTTGAGTATTTTCGTTTTTTTTTTAAAAAAAGTTGTCAAGGTTTTTTAAAAAAAATAACCCTAATATTGATATTATTTTAATATTCCAGTTTAAATTTGGATAAAGAGGTTTGTCAAAGTGCTAATCATGTTTACTTGAAACATGATTATAGCTTAGGCCATGTTATTTCACTATAAAAATGTATCTATTTCTAACTTTTTATGTATAATATTTTTTAGCATGATTCTTCCTTTGTGTTCCCTTTGCAAGCAAAATTAGTTGATTGCTTGCTGGCTGGATGGCTGGATGGATGGATGGATGGATGGATGGATGGATGGATGGATGGATGGATGGATGGGTGGGTGGGTGGATGGGTGGATGGATGGATGGATGGATGGATGGGTGGGTGGGTGGGTGGGTGGATGGATGGATGGATGGATGGATTGAAACTTAAATCTTTGCAGCTGCTTTTTGCTCCAATGGCTCCATCTGTGTTTAGGTTAGTTTTAGGAATGACCGTCCTTTTAAAAGATTTGCTTTACCTGAAAACTCCTTCAGTCTGTTGTGACCTGGTTGAGAACCGTCTGAGTTCCTGATTCCTGTCTGCTTGTGGGTTCCTCAGGTGAATCCTAACATCTGCTGATCTGGCAAGAAGATGGAAGCTGCAGTGCAGTCTGCTTTTGAGGAGCAGCTCAGAATCGGGGAGGAAAAAGAGAAAGAAAACAGCGAAGAGCCAGAGCTTACCGTAACCCATGACAATCAGGAGTTTTGGTGAGCTTTCAAACCACACACACACACACACACACACACACACACACACAAAGGGTTGTGAAGGTCAAAATGATGTGTGTACTGTTTTCCACTCAGAAATGTGAGAGGCTTTTTCAGCTGCTGATGTTTTTATTTTGCTGTGAGTTTGGACAACAGCCTGACAGTTAAAGATAAAAACGGGAAATAGGAATGAACCAGGAGTCAGGATACATCATGGAAGCAAGCCTTGACTTTCGTGTTGGGCAAAGGAAAGACTGTGGAATCATAAAGGAGGGTTGTCCTCTACTCAACAGAAATGAATGAAGCCAAACTCCTTCTGCTATCTGGATGTATCATGGATAGATTTAGAACATATGTGGCATTATTGGAAAATATGAAAATATTAATGAAAAACTGACTTTTTAACTAAATTGACTATGATTTTTGATGCATTTGTACTTTTCTGATTTGGCATTCTTGGTTATTTTCCATGTTCCAAAGATAGGAAACCCAAGTTCTCCGCTGTTCACAGTTGTCCAGTCCATTTGTACTGAAACTGAACTCCTGCAGATGTTGAAGAGGTGCAGCCAGCAAGGGATCGCTAAAAAAGCCCATCCTCCACGTCTGGCGTCTGGCCTTAGCGTCCGGGCAAGAAAACACGAAATGCAATTTTTGACAGACTGAGAATAATAAAGGAGGAAGATGGAAAATGAAATTATAAAAAGAAGAGTTTTTTTGTGAAAGTTGGCATTTCTGAGGAATCAGAAAAGAAAAGAGATGTAGGACACCAGCCAAGATAGCAATTAGCTAGACCCAACCCAGTTTGACATACGATTTCCACACAATACAAAAACGTTACCCCAACACCTCAGCTAGATGACCAAGCAGGGGCAATAAGCAGGGGCACTAAGCCAGTCATTAGCAATGTTGGCAGTTTTGCAATCATCTGCTTTAGGCTCTTCCCTTTAATACCCAATTATTACTCAGTTCTCAGCAAAGTTCAGGCCGACTTTGCCGCAAAGCCTCTACAACCAGTCACTACAAGGAATATGGAAACTGTAGTTCTCTATCCATGTTCATCTGCACTTGCAGCCAATTCTATGTATTCTATTTTTTTTCTCGTCAGAACTCGTGCCACCGAGTTCTGTAATAGTTGTAGGTTTTATATGGTTTTTGAATACATAAGCTGCTGCTGAACGTTTCAGCAGTTTATTCCGCCGCCACTTACATTTTGACAGGCCAGCTGCAGCTGAACACAATAAATGTGATGGATCCTCATCTGTTCATGTATTCAAACTCTGGAGTGATGAGAGAAAATTATCTATTACTCCAAACTAAAATTCTCCCTTTAACACCAACTCCAATGAAAATCACATTTTTGGTGTTGGTGTTGGTTTGGTGGTGGACATAGTTAAAGATAATTTTAATAAAAATAGCATTTCTGGATATTTTTTTATTCAAATTGTTGTGAATTAGTAGCAGAAGCAAAAATGTTGTTTGAAAAAGTTTGTAGCAGTGATACAGGTGCTACAGTCAGCAAGCCACAAGCTCCCTGCTTTGCTTCATTACCCACTTGCAGACAAATAGACATGCATGTACATCTTTGTTTTTCGTGGGGTCTGGCATCTGGATCAAAACTACAGCTGGATAGCTCCAATATTGCTCACAATTCTTTTGCACCTGTAATGATAAGTTGGGGTTATGAGGGGCAGGAGATCATGTAAACCTATTGATGATGGGTAATGAGGGCAGGCTTACTCCGTGCCAACAGTCCCACCCAAACCTCAGAGGTGAATAGTTAACGAACCCTGCCGCTCTACAGAAACTATGTTCAAAAAAACTAAACAGTTTTTTTTGTCATTTTAGCTAAAAACAGCATAATCATAATTAAAAGACCACTGAAAACGCTTTGAACACAGATCAAAAGATTATCAGAGTGGGACTTAGGTCTCTCCGAGACGATTTCTCTCTTTCTGTCATCCCAGCTCAGGTGTCACCTAATGCATAAACCGCTTTTTTAAATCTTTCAACCTCTTCTTGCATTTTTGATTTCATGCTAAACCATCTCAGCTACAGGTTTTTCTGCACTGACTGCTGATATGGTTAACACCAACCCCCCCCCCCCCCCCCCCATCAATGCTGCATGTCCAACGACATCTATGCCTGAGCCTGTAGTACATTCTCCTCTGGCTTTACTTCCTTCAGAAACAACTGAGTCTTTAGATTCCGATAAGGTTACCTCTTTTTGTTGTTCTTCTGTTGCACAGCTTACAGTAAGTGTGACTAAAAACCAAACTACAAACATAGTTTCAGTTAACCTGGAAGACCAGATGAGTCTTTGCTATTCAAGCTATTAAAAACTGCTGTCTTAAGTCAGCATAATTAAGACTTGCATCATATCTCTCTCTACCTTAAATTAACCTTTTTAGTACAGTAGAGATAAGTTCTTTGCTTGTACAGACCCTTCAATTTGACAGAGCACCCTTCAATGTCAAAATCCTTGTGATTATGTGGCTAAACTTTCATGATGTCCCTCTGTGAATTTGAATTTAGCTTCTCCAACAGCCTTCTGGTTTTGGTTGCTGTGACCGTAACTGTTGTAATATCATTTTGTACGCAAAAATGAGTGGTAATCATTCACAAGGCAAAAAGCTAAATTCCTAACAAAGATAATCTGCATGTTATCTGTAAAACTGTGTGTGCTGTCCCTCAGTAACCCAGAGTCCTACATGACCAAGTCTGTGGTGGAGACCAGACTACTGAACGTTGCCGACAGTTTCCAGCGTCAGTACACGGTTTTGTTTCCTGACCGCAAACCGCTGCTGCTCTGCCCGCTCAACGAGTGTGGTGTGAAGGTAACTCTCCTCAAATGTTTTATTGCCCAATCTGTTTCTCTGAGTTGTTAGTACACCTATGTTTTTCATTGGCAGAAATTTGTATCAACAACTCTTCAGCCCTCTGCAAGCAGCCACTGTGAACTACAAACCTGGCAGGGCTGCGCTTACTTTGTGGCCAACTTCCTGTCCCTGGAGCTTCTGGAGCCACCTGTAGACCTGGTCAGAACCACAGACTGTAGCTTTACAACAGCTTGGCTTCAAATTAAAAGATTTCCAGGCTCTGTAATAGCCATCAAATTTCAAATGAGCTCATTGTGTGGAGGATACTCACTTTAGCAGCTGTTTGGCTCAGTGGCTGTGTGTAGGACTGGCACGTCTCATAACGAAATGACATTATTGAGGGTGGGTCCTTGAATAAGACCTTTCTCGCTACTCTTCTCGGTCCTACTGTGTCTGTCCCCAGCCTGGATAGGATTGTGTCCGGAAGGGCATCCGGCGTAAAACTCTGCCAAACCTCCTGTGCAAATCAGTGCCAAGCTGATTTGCTGTGGTGACCCCTGAAGGGATATGCAGACAGGTGAAAAACAACTAACGATGTTTATGGCATCTATAGTCTTTTATGAGTTGAAGGTCTTACATTAGATTACTGTCAAAGAACAGCTTATGTGTCCAGCGTTTAGGTTGGATCATCACCACCAAGCCTTACAGAAAACATCACTCAGCTGCTGTTGTTATTCATGAGCTGAAGTTTAGTGTGAAGCAGTGATGTAATCAGGGACACGTTTGAGCCGACAAATACTTTTCACAGTTCACATTGAGTCAAGAGGCGTTCATGTGTCAAGCTAATGAACACAGACCACAGGGCTTTGTCAGTTAGGGTTGTGTGTCTCATCCAGACTGTGTTCTGCTGCAGCCCAAACACTTGTTTTCCCCCACGTCGGTCCTACGGACTCGAAGGGCCACATGTTTTGAGTTTGCCACCCTGCTGTGCAGCCTGCTGCTTGGCATCAACTATGACGCCTACTGTGTCAGCGGCTATGCAGCCAAAGAGATGTGTCTGCTGGACCAGAGCCAGTTTCCTTGCCCCCTACTGGACTCTGACGTTAAGGTAGGCTTCCTGTCACAGCTTTACGCAGGACATTAAACAATTTAGAAAGGCTTTTATGAAGTTATATTCCTTTCAAACATATTTCACAGTTGTTAAATGATATTCACACATGCAAATAAGCTTTACACCTTTAAACTAAATTTGTGCAACTGCAAAAGAAAATTGTAAGAGCAGAATATTTTGGAGTTTGTCCATACCAATGTCTTTTTTTAATTGATATTTTGCACACCAGCAAAAATATGTTTTTTACAAATGTTTTTTTTAGATCTTCATATAAGCACCTGCACACAAGTTTTTCTACACACAGAAATCTACATAGACAAACTCCAACCTTGGTTTTTCTTACAAGAACATTCTATCTGAACTGATCAACCAATCAGCACCTTTCTCCTGTAAGCAGCCAACCGGCATCGCTCTTTTTAAAAAAGTGGATTTTAAAATTTTCGCTGACTTATTAAAATTTCCTTTGATTCATGCAATTAATTTATAGTTACAAAAGCCTGGGATTACATTTGTCTGTCAGTCTCTCATGTGATCAGTACAAACGTGGCGCAGATTGGCGCCATGACTGTGGTGAAGCTAAATACGGGTCAGTCAAGCCAGACGTTTTTCCAGATCAGCTGTAGTTTTTTTTAACATGTGTTCTTTACCGAGCAATGTGATCATGACAGAAAGGTTGTAAACCCCATAGTGTTTAAATTAATATTTTCTATATTTTTCTTACATTTTATGTCATTTATGTTTGCAAAATGATCATATGTCCTCATTTTCTCAATGTTGACAAGGAACTCATGGTGATGTAACACTTACTTGTGTTTATTTCCATCCCACTTGTGCCATGCAGAGAAACAACTAAATGTCTAAAAATATGAATTTAAGCACTATGAAGCTTTGTTTTTCTGACATTACTACAGTATTTAGTCATTCATGGCCCTCTAAAAATTGAATGGGTGTTGAAAAGCGCAAAATTATTTTGCACGGACAATTTTTCTTCACCATTAAATGCAATTTCTGCAGATGCAAACTTCATTATATGTGTGGACATCATTTTACAAACTAGACGTTTCCTTTTCTAGATTTTTTTGGGGTAAAAGCTGTGTTTAGCATAACAACAAACCTTTAATTTTCCATCCTTTGAAAAAAAACACACAGCTAATAAAAAGGGCAAAACCTTGTTGAGCAACAATATTTTTAAAACTGTTGTTTCCTTTATAGCTTCTTCAGTCTGGCATCAATAGATATATATTTGCTCCATTTTACCAAATGCATTACCTCTTAATAATGTGGTAATGTGTTGGTGATCAATCAGATAAATATTTGCCTATGCATGGTGCTGTAGACGTGATATCAATTTCTCTAAATATGATCCCAGATCTGGCTTTTTAAGACTCTTGTTTCTGATATTTCAGAGGAAAGTGAGAAATCTTTCAACATAAACATTTTTATTATGTTGTTGTGTTCAGTTGTGAATAGAAAGAGAGTTTTTTTATATTAAATAAACTATGTCATATTAGATCATGGAAAACTTTGCAGTGACTTTTTTGGTAGAGTTAGACATCATCACGACTCAGATGCTGAGTGACTCCACTCTGAGTTCTGTCGTACATTATGATTGCTCTGCTCACCGGCTCTGAATTAAATCCATTTAGAGAAATTTTTTCTGTCAGGAGGAGGACAGCCAGCAGCAACCCGAAGACCTGCTACGAGGGTTACGGGTGCACTGCTGGGTCCTGGTGTTGGCGGGGAGCGGCAGCATCCGGGAGAACTTTTTTATTGACCCTCTCACCGGCAGCAGCTACCCCACAGACAGCAGCAGCTTCCTGGGCATTGAGAGCGTGTGGAATGATCTGAACTATCATGTTAACATGCAGGACTGCAGGAACGGCTGCGTTGTGAGTTCAGAACAGCTGCATTCTAGTTTCCATCAGTGCAGTAGAAATGTTTCAACTTAAAAAGGCATCTTATGAATCTAAACACTTCTGACCTGTTTGTCTGCTTGTTCTGGAAACATGTTTCTCATGTTTAGGGACTGAAGTTTGACCTGGACGATACAAACCTATGGGAGCCAGTTCTGCATGGTGCCACCAGCAGGAAACAGCTGATTCTGGATGTATTGAACAAAAAAGAGAACAGAATGATCAGCACTGAAAAGGAGGTACCATGTTTGTTCATGTTTGAAAGGCCAGCAGATATTCAGAGATGGAAACAGAAAATCTAGACCTCTATATTACATCTGTTTAATATTTTCTTATGCACATGTAAAGTCCCACCGCAGCATGTCAGTCAAAGTAAGGTCTGATCAGTCAAAAAGTGAATAAATTATCTGGACTTCTCATACATTTTATTAAATCAGTTTAAGTTTAGTTTTACTTTAAAGGCTCACTTTGATGAAAATGGTGTTTTGAACATGTTCTTGTGGCTTTTTTCTTATGATGGAGGACATATATTTATATAATTACGCTCAAATTGCATTTCTGAGCATTTTTTATTCAAATCATGGTAAATCAGGAGCAGATGAAAAATACCATATGAAAAGCTTGTAGTTGTTGCATAAATGCTATAATAGATCCATGGACATCTTTGTTTTTCTCGTCTGAGCTGGCATCTGGATCTAAACTGTACAGCTGGATAGTTTTAATATTGCCCGCCATTTTTGTTGCTTGCTATTGTTAGGTTGGAGTTGTGAGGGCCTGTAAGCTAGCGGGAGAGGTATGATGGGAAACGGGCACAGGCTTAGTACTCTGCGCCAAAGAAGCGTCCTAGAAAACAAAACTTTTTTTTTTCATTTAGGCTAGAAACAGCATAATCATGATAAAAAAACCCATTGGGAACACTTTTACAATAGATCACTAGATGATCGGAGTGGGACTTTAAAGGATTGTCCTGAAACAAACCAGTTTAAGCCAATTTTTTTATCCTTCGGGTAGATGCTCTGGTTAGAATTCCAGAGACAGCAAGCACTGCAAACAGCTTGCATTCTATTTAACTCAATTTCTCAGTTTACTTGATGAAAAACATTTTTTTAACTACTTCATGCGTTTGTTGTATTTTTATCTTCTGTTCTGTTGACACAAAACTACCCAAAACTCTGACCAGCAACGTTTATACACACGGGTTCATGGTCTAAACACTGGGACGGAAGAATAAATACTGTCATCATTTCCAGTTAAAATGAGCATTTCTGTTTACAATCAACCTTTGGCTTTTCTACGAATGTCTAACTGTTTACTTTCTTGGAAGCAGGAGCAGCCCAGAGTCTTTGAGATGCCCAGATCCTGGGTCACTTTTATTAGCATCCATGAAAAAGGTGAACAATGATGGACTCATGCATGACATGTTGGTTTGATTTTTCTCACCTTCATACTTGTGTGTCATGCACCACGAAACCTGCCTTTCTTTTTGCTCCTCAGACCTGGAGACACTCTGGCCCGACGGGAAGAAAGTGACCTTCTATAAAAAAGCAAAGCTGGAGAAGTTTGCTCCATATCTGAATCCAGACGGCGTCATTACACGGCTCACCACGTACAAAGACCAGGACTGTGAGTGCTGAGGATGGACACTTTTAGATGCACCTTATGAGTACTCTGACCAGACATGTAGAAAGGTAGAAGAAGGCTTGAGCAGACATAAAAGCTAAGGTCCTCTGGCTCATGTGTGAATGCTGAAGGTGCCGAGGTCGCTATGGTGAAGGAGTGGTACAAACACAGAAATGACAGCCTGGAGGAGAGAGAAGTCAACAAACTCAAAGATTCCACCTCTGAGCGCTTCAAATATGGAAGACGATTTCAGCTCCTGTGTAAGTCTGCTGGTAACTCAACTCACTTCAACTCAGAGCAGATGAACAGACATGCACCTCCTTTCATAGTGTCTTATGTTGCAAAGTGACAACAGTAAACTTAATCCAATTTATTTCAGTTCTGCAGTAGCTGTCAGTAAAGTGTCCCTACTAATGGCAAAACCTCACAACAGTTCTTGTTTTTAGCACTTTTTGCTACATGTAAGATCACTTATTTTACACCAAGGGTTTATGTAAGAAAATGTGTCTTATTTGACTAAACTTTCTCCCACAATAAACATAAATACACTGAACAAAAATATAAACAATACTTTCATTGTTTCTCTTGTCTTTTATGAGATGATCTCAAAGATCTGAAACATTTTCTACAAACAGAAAATAACCATTTCTCTCAAATATTGTTGACAAATCCGTCTAAATCTGTGATAGTGAGCACGTCTCCTTTGCTGAGATAATTCATTCCACCTCACAGGTGTGCCGTATCAAGATGCTGACTAGACAGCATGATTATTGCACAGAAACTGTCTCAAGGAAACTCATCTGCATGCTTGTTGTCCTCATCGGGCTTTCAACCTCAACACTAGTTCATCGCTACCAATTTGAAATCAAATGCTCTCTGCCACATTGCAGAGATGTTGTCTTCACGCCTGAATCCTGGTTTACACTGTTCAGGGCAGATTGCAGACAGCATGTTTGGCGTAGTGTGGGGTGACCGATTCCAGACCTGATCAGCTTTATGATAAAGAGATGTGTTGCACTGCATGAGGCAAGTGGTGGTTACACCAGATACTAACGTGTTTTCTGAGTTCCCAGACCCCCTAATAAAGCAAAACATGTCAGAGTGGCCCTTTTATTGTGGCCAGCCGAAGGCCCACCTGTGCTATGGTCATGCTGTCTAGTCAGCCTCTTGATATAGCACACCTGTGAGGTGGGATAGATTATCTCAGCACATTAATCTGTGCAAATTATCACAGATTTAGACAGATTTGTGAACAACATTTGAGAAAAATGTTTATTTTGTAAATACAAAAGAATGTTTCAGATCTTTGAGTTAATTTCCTAAAAGATGGGATAAAAACCAAAGGTGTTGCGTTTATATTTTTGTTCGGTGTAGAAGCATTCCATCTCTTGCAGACAGTGTGAAGCTCTGTGGAAATGTCATCCAAACCTCTGCATCCTTACCTTCTGTTTGCAAAGCTTGGCAGAGCTTTTTTTTGCATCTTGACAGTAAGATGTGTCTCACTTTGACATGATGATGCATTTCTAATGAACAAACATTTATGGTATGAGTAGTGGAGTCAATCTACCCAACTGATAAATTTTTTTTTTGCTAAAGATGCTGAGTGTGTCAGGTCACTCCTGTGTGCTAAAATGAATGTCCTGCAACACTGCATCAGTGGGTTTCTTGTTATTTCTGAATCAGTGACCTGAGTGAAGAAGTCTTCAGTTCACAGGATCACTTCGCTGAGCACAGGCTTTGAGCAACAGATGGAATTCAGCAGCTACGCTCGCCCTGATTATCTGGCACGCAGGGTATGGTCAACCAATGAGATGGAGGAATTCTACGAGGGTCGCAGGGACTTCCTCTGCTACCGACAAGTCATCTTTCAGCCACCTGATCAGTTTGACGATTCAGTTTGTTGGAAAAGTCCCTTGAGGAGGATGCGTGTACTGGTAGGCAAACTGCCAATCTTAGAGGATCAACACTTTGCTGTTATTATCAATTTTGCTAGAGACTCTAAGAATGTAGTTTATTTTTATGTAGACCTCAAAAAAAGGAAACATCTTTAAAGTTACTTAAAGTGAAAAAAACAAAGTTTAGAGGCCAACTCCAATGAAAAAGTGTTTTTGGTGTTTTTACATGTTCTAGTAGTATCTAAAAACAACATAATAATTAAAGAACCTCTGGGAACACTTTAATAACAGATCAAAGATGATTGAAATGGGATTTTATTTGAAGCTGAACATACAGATTACACAATGATCATTTTTCTTATACATTTATTACTGAAGGGGATGATTTAGCTAAATAGAAAAAACTGTTTGGTAACTACAAATTTAAACCTGGTGGGGTTATGGAAGCAGAAAAGAAACTAACAGAATCTGATATGACCAAATCCAAAATCTAGCATACACTCATGAAAACTACAGATCAATAATGTCAAAAACAAAAGCAAAGATCCTCACTAGTCTGGGCTCCAATGAGCTCTCAGGTTTCAGACACATTCCACGATGTCAAGACTTTCCATGCAGTTGTATAACAAACATATAATGCACTTTTTGTAAGTCTCAGCAGCTCTTTCACTTGATGTGTGTGTGTGTGTGTGTGTGTGTGTGGGTGTGTGTGTGCGTGTGTGTGTGTGTGTGTTATGTCCATGACGGATATTTGTTTCAGACCGTGGTAGAGCGCTTTCATAGGAATGCCGCCAAACCTGCAAATGAAGACGTGGCAGAACGAGTCTTCCTGGTGTCTGAGGAACAGTTTGAGTTGACCTATCACTTAATGGATCACAGGTTTATTCCATCCAGGAGAATCCTTACAAAGCCTTTATTCAGAAAATTCTCAAACGACTGTGTGTCCACCTTCCAGGTGAGTATTAATGTAGGTTTCCCTGTTAAACATTTTAAATACAGTCTTTAAATGGTCTTCGTTTACACAAATCTGAAGTTACAGCATGTCTGTCTGTGTGTGTGTGGGCTGTCCAGGTGGACCTGTGTGCAAAGCCTCTTTCCACACAGGCCCTGTTCAAGATACTGGGGGCCCTGCAGGATGATGAAGCCAAGTTGACAGCTGAAATCAAAGATTCACTGAAAGAGGTAAGCCTGTCAAACAATTTTTTTTTCTGTGCACCCTAGTTGTGATTTTATGAACCTGTAAAAAATATTGTCATGTGCAGATAGAGTGTCCTTCCTCTATCAGTACATGAATAGTGGTTGGAGCCATTGGAGGTCTTTCAGCAACCACTTTGTTGCTTGTTGTCCCTGGACGTCAGTCCCCATTCCAAATGTCCCTCCTTCCAAACATAGATAAACATCCTTACCTTTTGGCACCAAAACCTAACTTCTTCCTTCATATCTGTGGTTGGATGAATTGGGCAAGACAACTGACAGATGGGTTTGTCTCACTGAGATATGCCAAAAAAAACTAAAAGTGCCAGATTTGATTATGTTGTTTCCAGCCAAGAGGGCTGCACAGTGGGGCAGTGGTTAGCGCACATGCCTCACAGCAAGAAGGTTCAAGTCCCGGCTGGGGGGCTGGGGGACCTGAAACAGATTACCAATGGGGGACCTTTCTGTGTGGAGTTTCCATGCTCTTCCCCTGCATGCATGGGTTTTCTCCAGGGACTCTGTGATTGTGGACCTGCGACAGACTGGCGACCTGTCCAGGATGTCCCCTTCCTTCGCCCTCGAGTGGCCGGGATAGGCTCCAGCAGCCCTGTGACCCCGAAAGGGAACAAACTGATTAGAAAATGAATGAATTAGAAGAAGATGTTTCCACCCAAGAAGACAGAAACAAAGCAAAAAAGAAAAGAAAAAAACTGACAGTAAAGGCCCATAATAATCCAGTGGATTAGGGGGCAAAACTAGCAAAGCTGTGCTTGCTGTCTTTAGGCACAATGCAGGAGTTCCTGTTTTATGCTCTTAAATGGGAGTCAGCCAGTTGTGTTTCTTTGGTAATCTAATGATCAGGAGTTACACACAGATGGCCACACCCCTATATCAGCAAACCCACAGTCAAAAGTGTTATCGATTCCACATCGTTAAAAACTCATCACAAATACAAATAACTTTTTCTCAGTGAACTCATTAAAAACATGTTTAAAAAAATGATTTGGAAAACAGAGACGCCTGTTCTCTTGTTTCACATGACTTTTAAAGTCAGGAAAATGTACTCCTGTACTTCAATTATTGTATATGAGTATAATCTTCATTTCTCATGCTGAAACATGCAGACCCATTTTAGCACAAACTAGTCATTGTTCAAAACCTTACCTAACCATTGGTAAGAATACATCATCCTCAATGTTCACTAAAGGATAAGAAGTCACATTTTACTGGCAGCTCAACAGGATATGATTGCTTAAACTTTAAAGTCTCCCCACATTCTATTTTCAAAGCCTCCCCAGAGCTCTTTTAATTATAATTTTGCCAATTTTAGCCAAAGAAAAATGTCCTTTTCTTGGACATAGTTTCTGCAGAGCAGCAGTAGTTCATCACAAATTCACTTCTGAGTTGCTCAGAGCTTGGACCAGGGAGCTTGTGGCCCACCCAGCGTATTTTTTACGTCACATATCAACTTCATTTTGAACTGCATTTTTTATTTGCTCTTTATTAACAGTGATTTCAATAAAGTAATGCTCAGAAATGCAATTTTAAGTAGTTTTTTTAATTTTTATTTGTCTTCTATCATCAGAAAAATGCCACAAGAACATGTTAAAACACCAAAGAAGACACTATTTTAATTGGAGGGGGTCTTTAAACTTAAGAATAAGAAGAAACAACAGATGTTTTCAGGAGTTTGATGCACTTTAATAAGATTTATAACAAAAACGTAGCTCTTTGCAAAAAGTTGTAAACGACATGGTTCACATCTCAACCCAACTGAACTGAACCTGGAACCTCAGCAGTGTAAGGATAAATTAAGTAGAAAGGAACTTTCAGAGTAAATAAAACTAGATAAAAGTTTAAAGTCATGAGAGCAGCGTGATTTCAAATCTGATCTTTTTTTCCAATCATTAAATGTGTTGTTGCATTTGGTTTGATTAACTCTATGAACATGTGTGATGTGTGAACAGATAGAGGACATTGTGGCCTGCAGGGAGCAGGAGCAGAATCAGGTGAAGCTGAGGAAGAGGATTAAAGAAGCTGTCCCGACATGCGAAGACGAGGAGCAGAGGGTAGAGGTAAGATCTTAAGCCCGAGCCCGAGTCAGAACGAATTTCGGGCCGGGTCGGGGACTAAAATGACAATCATTACGTTCGGGTTGGGTCGGGCCGGGCTTCTCTCTCGCTGCCTTTTTTAATAAATATATGTTTATAAAAATGTATACTAAAACGATGTGTGGATACTAAACTAAGGAATACTTGTCATAAATAAATAATCTGGTTAAAACAGAGAAGGCGCTGTAAGGTAATTGCTATATAACTACTACTAAACAGGAAGCGCGGCTGCAGTATTTCTCCGCGTAATGAAGCGAGTGCGCATCAAGATCTCTCTTTCATTCTCTTTGTCTGGCCTCTTATTCTGTGGTCCGGCGTTATTTCGTTGTCCAGATGCATTTATCATGATCATAAAAATATGTAGATTATTTTAACCTTAAGAAATCTTGCGTTTTTTTCTGCCAAAAATACTGTGGGATAAATTAAAATTTCAGGTTTGCTTGGGGCTCGGGCCTGCAAATAAGTTAATTGGTCGGGTTCGGGCTGGGTTGGGCTTTAATGCCTGTGTCGGGTCGGGCTGGATTATTTAGGCCCAATCTTACCTCTAGCAGAGGGTGAAACATTAACACACACACCAATACACACCGAGTATAATGACACAATCATATTATCTGTTTCTTCTCTTGACCTTGAAGGATGAAAACTCGCTGGAAAGCTGGAAGGTTTTGATCAGCAAGAACCTGGACGCAGAGGAGGCCAATAGGCTGTATCACAGCCTCCTGGAGGAGTTCAAAGACAAAATGGTGGCACAAGCCAACCTCCTCCAGGAGCGTTATGAGAAGGTGGATTGTTGGACGCGGTTTCTCACTTTAATGTTTATTTATGATTATTTTGTAAACTCCATAAATCATTAACTCCGTCTTTCTAGGCTCTGGTGATGGGGAAATCAACCAATGGTTCACACAGTTCTTCACTTCTAGCCATCATAAATGGAAACTAATAACTACTGCAGCTTCTGATGTACTTGAACCTTCATATAGTGTAAACTGTTACGTCATATAATTTGTTGTAAAGTTTGGAATATTGATTAACACGAAAGCCCACCTGGGCTGCTGGGATGTGGCAGCGACTTATAAACTTCAATCAAATATCTTCTGCTCTGATTGCAGACCACTTATGTTAGTTTGAAGATCCAGACTTAAGGCTTGCTTATACGTAAACTGTAGATTGGGGCCCAGTACTTACATGGTCACATTTGGGTTATAGGACACACGGGAGTTGCATGCAAAACAGAACCAGTACCGGCGAAACCACCTCACAATGACTGAAAAGCAGCTGGAAGAATACCAATGCTTCTGCTCAGAAAAAACAACACAGATAAAAGCCACTCAGATTCGCCTCAACAGGTACACACCCACACACACACAGGTACACACACACACACGCACACAATGGACGGACTAAAAGTTCCTACAGTCACCTCAACTGCAGTTAGATTAGGATGTTAGTTCAAATTCATTTGATGTGCTACAACATTTACATGCTGATATCTCTGTTGAAATTAAATGATTCTTCTTTATTAATTTATTGTACTTCTTGAACTCTCATATTTCTGAATTTGAGGCTGCAGATATTCTCATTTTTGTATCGTGAAAATGAATGATGAAGTTTGGATTTGGAATACATTCTTTATGTTGAGTTATCATGACTCTGATTCCAACTTCAGTTTTTGCAATACCACATGGCACTAGGGGTGCTAAATAAACTCATCACCCTCTCCTTCCCTCTCACTCATGGTGCAGAAAGAATTAAACAAATCCGTCCAGACAGGTAAAGGGAATGGTATCCCACAATTCCTTGCGCTGCCGATCTAACAGCAGCACCAAAGTTACACCTACTTAATATAACTAATTTGAATGAAAGTAAAATAAATGTCTTAAAACTGTGTTATTTTTAAGCTGACTGAACTCAAAAAATGATTTATCTTAACTGAAGCAAATAATTAAGTTTATCTTTCCAACATCCATACATGGTCTTATCAGCCCCTCATGGTGGAAAAAGTATTATCTGAGCTTCTTCATCCACTAAATCATCTTCAAATGGACACGCCATGCTGCTTCACCTCTCTAAAAAACAAACTAACCTTAAACTAAACCTGCTCCAGACCAGGTTATGTTCAGAGCATGAGTTGCTAGGGGAACTTGACATACCCTGAAACATACCTCCATTTCTGGAACCGAAAGCGGTGGTTGTACACTTCTTTAGCCTCAAACTTACCGTGGGAGCTAGCATAACCTGCTTTTTGGAATACCCCCCTGGTCTGCACATAACGCTCGGAAAGGAAGGCAGAGTGGCACAAACAATACTTTGCGCTGAGCTTCACTCAGTGCAGAGCTTAAGTATGCTGTGGTTGATGAATGAGAGTCAGGTGTGAGGCATCCAGGAAGTGTGCGCTGGGGGGTTGTAGTGTCAATAGAACTCCGGGATCAGCTCCCGCTGGTGACCAGAGGGGAAGAACAAACTCATCCTTCTGACAGCCTGTGAGTGAAGTAGTCGCAGGCGGGCTACTTTTTCATGACGGACAAAAGTTACATGTAGTGCCTTGTAGCAAATAATCCATCTATCTATCCATCTGAGTTTTTGTGCCACGAGAAAAAGAAATTCTGGAGGATAAATTTTTTTGTTTCTTACTTACAGGAAAAAAAAGTCAAAATGTCGAAAATAAAGTCTAAATAAAGTTTTGAGAAAAAAGTTGAAATGTTGAGATTAAAGTCGAAACGAGGAAAACACACCCAAGTTGTCTGTTTATCGGAGCCTTGCTTGAAGATGAAAGATGAGAGGGACTCAAAATCAGATAATTGTCTGTGCAGCCGTCTTTCCGGGGTTCGGTGTTGGTAAAGTAAAGTAAAGTGTCATCAGTAAAATAAGGAGCTCAGAGACACGTTTAGGGGAAGAGGACCGCTATTTTATTTTCCTTTTCATTCACATACCCAGAAGTCCATTTGTCATGAACCTGTCATGCGCAGATCAGCATGTGTAAAAACTGTTATATACGTCCCTTCCCCCACATGAAACGTCCCGTTTCAACATAAAACAACAAAGATGAATGAAAATAGTCTGTTACATTAGCAGAACGTTGAAATTGCCAAAAACTGCTCCTCCTCAGACGGAAGCGTCACACAGACTTAGAGGTCTTGTCTTTGGAGGAAGAATGGATAGAAGTAGACAGCTGCAGGGACACCGATGTCTTCATCAACGGCTGCAGAGATCCTGCAAACCACCCATCAATAAAGAAAACATTAATAAAACCGTTAACCAAACAATAGTAAACATTCAGCTTACCTGTTCAATTGAGTTTATTCAGTCTGCTGCTGCTGCTGCTGCTGCTGCTGCATGGTAAATTTACGAGTTTTCTTCTCGTAAATTTACTAGTTTTAATCTCATAAATTTACGACTTTAAATCCCTCTGGCTGCCTCTAGCGGGCTAACGCAGAATGTCATAAACACTTTTCATAACACAATGAAAGCAAAGAATCATTTGAATCATTGTGGGTATCTGGGCTGACTTCATGACTTCATGGGTTGATCCTCACAGTTTAGAAAGTTGTACTCAAAAGCACATAGATCACATCAGCATTATAAGGAACTCAGGATAATGTCATGTGTTGATTTGTTTGTTACAGGCACAAGGAGTTGGCCCATGAACGATACAAGGCTCTGGAACAGAAACTGCAACAAAACCCAGTTCTCCGTCCTCACCTGAAAAAGTGATGTCTGTTTGCAGGAGTCACATGACACTGATACTTCATCCAAATTTCCAAAAACTTCAAATAAAAATGATCTTTGATCTAAACAAGTAATGAAAGAGTAAAATGTAAGTTTTTGTTTGATTGACCAAACTGACATAGGCCGTGGTGAAGAGGTAAAGCGGTCGACCTCTGTCAGAAGATTGACCGTTCTGTTCCACCCATGTGTCAAAGTGTCCTCGGGCAACACACAGAACCCCCCATTGCTCCCGGTGATCATAGGTTGGCACCAGTGTTTGGCAGCGGAGCCGGCATCAGTGTGTGAATGTGTGTGCATGAGTGAATGGGACTGTCATTGTGTTTTCAGAGGAAGGTAGAACAGTGCTGTATCTGTAAATGCAGATTACTATCTGTGTCAGGAAGAGATTTAAGACAGCAAAGTGACATTTGATTATCTGGGGCGGCTGCGGTGCAGTGGTAGGGCAGTTGACCTCCAATCATAAGATTGCCGGCTCAATTCCCGACTTGCCTGCCATGTGTTAAAGTGTCTTTGGGCAAGACACTGAACCCCACCTCGCCTCTGGTGGAAGGTTGGTGCCAGTGTTTGGCAGCGGAGCGGCCACCAGTGTGTGATTGTGTGTGTGTGAATGGGTGAATGGGTCTGTGACTGTAAAGTGCTTTGGGCCTTCGAGGAAGGTATATAAGTTTACGCCATTTATCTATTTGCAGCAGCTAGAACCACGTTTCTCATCTGAGATACTTAATGGCATATAATGGCAAATTTTCTCAGTATAACCAAACTAAACAAAATAACCAATGTTGTAGTTTACAGAAAAATGTGTTGACGGGTGTGATGGAAAAATGGAGCAAGAACTTTTAATAGCTGATGAAAAAGGACAATGTTAGAGAGCACAGAGAAGAGGTGTCTGTTGTGGGGGAAGACACCAAAAAATATTAAGAGTGGAAAGGCATTTGGTTCTGAAAACATACCTGTAGAGTCTTTGACTGGACTGTTTAATAAGATCTTGGAAAATGAAAAGATGAGGAGAAATGTTCTGGTTCCTTTTTTAAAAAGGAGATGTGCAGAGTTGAGGAAACCATAACTTCTCTTTGTATAGAGAAAGCCAATCACAGGATATAGAGAGTGTAAGCAGGTTGGAACAGGTGGAGGAAGGTTTCAGGTGTGACTAAAGAATGTCAGAACAATGAAAGGAAAGGTGAAGAAGGCAGAGGAGAGAGCTGCCATGATGGTAGCTTAGAAACAGAATAGAGTTTCGACTTCCTTTAAACACACAGGAGGAAAAGATTGTTTTTCTCTCTTGTTCATATGGTAGTAGTTTATTTAAGAATATATATTGATCAAATAAAAAATTGTCTTTATTTGCCCATGACTATGTGGCAAACACATTTTTACTCCACGGCACTGTTTCATTTTTCTGTAATTAACTATTGTGACTATTGTGAAATATTTAGTAAGGGTAAAAAAATTTGATCTAAAAAAATATTTTGTGTAAGATGTAGAGGGGATCCGCTGTTGGTCTGGGTCCAGATGACCCCACTACCACCGTTAACGTTGGGAGTGGGGTCATCTGGACCCCACAAGATAGCACAAGGGTTAAAATCAGTGCTTCAACTATCGGCCAAATAGACACCCCTGTAACCTGAAGCAGACTTTAGGGAGGCTGAGAATTCCCATATTGGATTCAAACATGATGAGGAACTGCGTAACTGAAGGTGTGGGGGGGTTGACCATCTAAGGAGGTCAACAGTCTTTACCAGGTGTGGTAAGTTATAGAGGAAGCTTATTTTATTTAGATAGAATGGGCTTAAATTTGATCTAACAGATTCTAAAAAGTCAAAAACTGACAATTTTATGACAGAGGAATGCAGCACTTTCAGTTTTGAAGACATTGCAGATTGATTACAAGACCATTCAACATTTTTAGTGAAACACCAAACAATGTTGCAGGACAGACACAGAAAGAAAAAGGATGCATATGAACTGACAAACGTTTGAGAGAAGTTAAACCTGAAGTGGAAGGAACCCCCACTAGACGTACAACCTACTTATGGTTTATTGAAGAACATGGAGTTTCATTCTCAGAGACAACCTTGCTCAATCTGAACAATAAGCTCTAATGGGATGAGAGGAAAGATGAACTCGGCTGGATGGGTAAAAGCATGGAGCTCCACTCCAACTAGGCCGACAACAAGATGGAGGTGTGGGGTATGGATTAAACTCCCAAGCTTAAGGTCAGTTTTTAGCAGATACTTTATGTGCTGGTACAAAAGGAAGTCTACATTTTTCAAGATTGAGATTTCCATGGAGGAGAATGCCTCATCTGATCCATCTAGATACTTGACTGGGGATGCAAAGCCTCAAAGGTGATGAAACCATGTCTTCTTCTTCCTCACCTGACCTACACCCGTTTGTGTGAACTTCTAAAATGTGTTGTTGTTTTTTTATTTTTTACAAAAACTGTGTTGGTCACTTACAATTATATCAATTTTTCAATTTTAGAACATTTCTAAAGTCTTTTTTTTATAATTTAATTCTGTCCACAAATAGTTCCCTTTTAGAGAGTGCAAACACGGGTAATCTCAAAGCCTAAACCCTCATTTTCCTTTTTAGATATTTAAGTGTGAGGAACATTAACGCCTGCTATTAAATTTAAGCATTGTTAGTGTTCATTATTTATGCTAATTCTAAGAAAGAGAAGACTAATGTGTATATACACTGTGACTCACAAGTGTTTAAAGATGAAGATACTCTATTGATCCCAGCTTGGGAAATTGGATTGTTGCAGCGTTCAAATACAGCCTCAATACAAACACACACACAATGGGTGACAATCAGAAGGCTGGCCACCGGATGTCAGTATTTATTCATTTTGTGTAGAAAGCAACGTTGTGAGCAGTACAGTCTCAATTTAAACAAATTTAGCTTCTGTTTTACTTTAAGATTTTTTTTTAAATCATATATTTTTATTATATTCATAGCAGATGAAGTACAGTAGAGAACATTGAATAAATTGTACATCAGTTTTTTTTACACGCCAGGGGACTTACAAAAGAAGAAAACAGCAAAAGTAAAAATAACTATGTAAATCTAACTGAGACAGATGATGGTTTTGGCTGCTCTTTGTTTGCACTGGAAAAAATATTGTGTAAATAGTGTCAAATGCAAAGAAATTTGGAGTTTTATTGCTAAACTTAGTTTTATGAATAACGCATTATTATGTTAATAAGGAGATGAATTGCGAAGAAAGCTCATTATTGTAATCAACAATACCAAACAGGATGTATTTTCTAAACCATAATAATAATTATGCAAATGTTTCATCAGTGCATCAGTGTGTGAACGTGTGTGTGAATGTGTGTGTGCATGGGTGAATGGGACTGTGACTGTAAAGCGCTTTGGGCCTTCGTAAGAAGGTAGAAAGCGCTTTATAAGTATACACCATTTACCATTTTACCATTTACCAAATCTTACTCAGAACCAGGTTGTGTGGTGTTCCATCTAAGGGACATGAGAGTAACGCAACTTTTTTACTTTTCCACATAAAAACAGAGTTTAATTTTTAGTAACTGTCAAGTTATTAAAAAAAAACTAAAAATTAAAAAATGTAAATTATATTAAGATTAAAACTATTAAACATAAAGTTATTAGGCGCAAATTAAACTACGTTGGAAATTGTACAATAAAAATACGGCAGTAGCATGTTAATATTTAATGTAACGTTACACCAAGCTAAAGATTTATAAGATTTATAGTGAATATGAATGTGTAATCGTAACTCCATATTAGCTCGGTCCACGGTGGTTTCGTCTCAAAGAGGAAGTCCAGTGACGCTTCAGGACAGCTGAGCATCTTGAGTCGCGCATGCGCCGTGCAATCACTCAGTATAAAGAGTGCAGCTCACAAGTAACCACAGAGGTAAACAAAATTTAATGCCGCTTTTGAATATTTAGCGCTTATTTTATTAATCTTGAAGATGAGTAAGCTTTATGACAGCTTTCGCTTCCAGAACAACTGACCGGTCGGCATAAGCATGGAACAGCGAGCAGCTGTCACCGAATCTTTTTGCACTGAGCTGTCTTTCACCTCAGCTCAGGCTAACAGTTAGCTGTGCTAGCTCATCTATTCCCATTCAGTTAGACTGGGTTTTCTTGCATTGCTTTACCGAGGAAACGGAGACATTCAGTTGTGCGGTTTCATGCTGTGACGTAGTTTACAAACGTTTGGTCAGTGCATCGACTTTGTAGCTGTTTTAAGCTAGATCAGAGCGCATTAGCATTGTAGCTGCTGTCAAACCTTTAAGCTAAGTTGGGGGCGGGGCATCGTTTTATCTGACAGCAAATATAACCAATCAAAAAGACCCCTGTCCAGCCAGATTGACCAATCAGCTGCTGCTAAAGAAGAGGCTCACGACATGTGCTGACATGTCAAAATACTTCAACAGAATGACTTTTCTGTATTTTGTCAAAGGCTGCTCATGTAGAAAAATGCTAAATAACAGTGTATCCTGTTAAAATATACTTGTTGTATTACCACGTTCCGTTAGTTTAGAATCAAAAACACACATTATCATTTTATCTTGTATTATATATATAAAAAAATCCTATTTTAAAGCAAAACTCAGTAAAAATGTTGAGTATTTTTGTAAGGGAATCTGCATATGTGGAGGTGAAATAAACTCAGGTGAATGGTGATGCTCAAAGATACATAACTACGGTAAGTTGTTTACTGAACAAAATGATAGATTATTCTTTGTTTTTGACAGATGAAGACTCCTCCAGACAGGTCTGGAATTAAATTTGAGGTTGGAGCTCAGCTGGAGGCCCGGGATCCACACAAGAAATGGTCTGCATGACACACAAGGCACTTTGAAATGAAATCTCTGTTCTATAACACATTTTCTGTACCTCTTTCGGAAGAGTTGGTAAACTGACAAAGCAGCTAAGAGTTTACCCTTTTTCAGCAAAAAATACTAAAAGAAGGGTCAGATTTGTGCACATCAGTCTAAAACCTTATTGCATATGAATTCAACCTTTAAAGTTCATTTCACAACTTTAAAACGTTTGCAATCTTACTTTCCAGGTTATTAGCAGCAAATGAAAAAGCTGATTAAATGATTGAAAGACATCTGCTGATACGCAGCCATAGACACATTATCAGTGGTTTTCCTGGACTCACTGGCTGCTTTGGGTCTTACAACAGACATCCGCTCCAGGTGACCAGACCAGGGCTGTTCTGACCCCAGTCTGACTGATTACTGCCCAGTGTTCTCCTCTCTTAACGACCCACTCCGATCCAAATTGTGTTCTGGGTGTTTTTGAAATGATCTTGTAGCATTTCTACCATGATAGACAACATAAATAAGGAAAATTTAGACTAAAATTGCATTTTGGGGTTTTTCTTTATTGAAGTCGTAGTGAAAAAAGGAAAAGAAATGCTGTTTGAAGACGGCTGTAGCTGTGACACACCTGCTACAGTTAGAAGGCCACAGTCTCCCTGCTCTGCTCCATTCTGATCATCCACTGTCAGACAAATAGATCCATGAACGTCTTTGTTTTCCTCGTCTGAGATGGACTCTGGATCTAAACTGGATGACTGGATAGCTCTGATATTGCTGCCATTTTTGTTGGTCCACTAATGTTAGGTTGGGGGTGTGTAGGATGGAGACTGTGTAAACAGATGGATGATGGGAAGTGGATGGGGGCTTACACTAACAATCCCACGTACTAGTCAGAGGTGAATTTTTAATGAACTCCGGCCGCACTGCAGAAACTACACTGCCTTGCAAAAGTATTCAACCCCTTGGATAAAAAGACAAATTTGTTTCTTTCAAAAGTCACTCATGGTTAATAAAATTTGTCTTTCCTCACACAAAAATTTACCAGAAAAAAACCTCCAATGTCAATGTGAAAACAGATTTCTACAAAGTAATGTAAATGAAACAAAAATACGAAATGAAATATAATTGTTTACGTGATTATTCGCCCCATTTAAATTTAATGGTCTGATTCAATTCAAGTCCTTCCAATTAGTGCCAATAGTCTGGGTGTATCCCAAGTGGCTGAGTTATAAAGCACCAGTCTACGAAGGGTCCAGATACTGGTGGAGCGGTATTCCTGGCTACCATTGCTCCATGAAGACAGAGGAACCCTCCAAACAACTCAGAGAAAGGCACAAGTCAGCGGATGGATACAAAAACATTTCCAGAGTTCGGAGTTCATTGAAATCAATCTCTGAGAAATGGAAGGAATGTGGCACATGTGTGAATCTGGTAGTTCACGCCGCCCGTCTCAACTGAGCGACCGTGCAAGTAGGAGACTTGTGGGAGGAGCCACCACGACCCCTACGACTTTCAGCTGCCGAGACAGGAGAGACCGTCATGTTGTGACGGCTTCTGACCCGGTCAAAGCTTTAACCATGTTAATGACAACATGGTTGTCATTGATCCATGTTTTTTTTTTTAAACATGGATTTATAAAGTCCCTGAAGAAAAACGTTTTAATTGGAAGTAGGAGAATTGAGTCCTTTTGTGCTTTTTTTGTAGTCACTCTCTAAACTGGAGGGGTGATCTTTATTGGGGAACTAGAAAGCCATTAAATAAAACTTTAAGCAGCACTGATGGCAGTTTGTTGAGTGTTTCCTGCTATGAAGAGAGAGATTAAAACAGTAAATGTTGCGTGTCACACCACAGTTTAAATCATTGACCGTATATGAGAACCGGACTGAGAGAGCCCTCCTTCCTGGCGTTCCAAATAGGAAGGGGCCGGTAATCCGGCCCCTTCCTATTTGGAACGCCAGGAAGGAGGGCTTTCTCAGTCTGTGAAGTCACCATTTTCTATGGTGACTTCACGCTCGCTCAGTCCAGTTCTCATATACAGTCAATGCTTTAAAGTAACAGCCTGACCACACACACGAATGATGAATGTTCTTCATTGATTCATTAGTTGACGTTTGTTCATGGTTTGGCATTGTAGCAGGTATGATCCTTGTTGAATGGATGAAATCTTGAGACTTCCCCGTCTCTCCCTGAATTCTAAATTCAAACGCTTCACAGTAATATAATACACTCAGCGGTGTGAAGCAGTGCTGATCAGCATTTGTTCATTTGTAGTTGAAAGGTGTTCAGAACCGGGCTCTTGCGTTTGCTCCGTTCAGGTACCCGGCCACCATCGAGAGGATCGACTACGAGAAGGAGCAGGTTCTGATCCACTACCGACAGTGGAGCCGGCGGCACAACGAATGGTTTCAGTGGAACTCGCCGTACCTGCGTCCGCTGGAGCGAGTCAGCCTGAGGCGGCAGGGCCTGAGTCCGCTGCAGTCCACACCGGTACACGACACACACAGCACATCCTCACCAACTCCACTGCAAGCCTGCTCATTCAAATCCTCTTTGGAAGCTTTTCTCACTGTTGAGACGAAAAAGACTAC
The DNA here is from genome assembly GCF_053564925.1 of Oryzias latipes. Classification (NCBI taxonomy): domain Eukaryota; kingdom Metazoa; phylum Chordata; class Actinopteri; order Beloniformes; family Adrianichthyidae; genus Oryzias; species Oryzias latipes. The sequence continues at coordinate 7,158,718 of NC_136243.1, read as the reverse complement.
TTGAAGTGAAATGTTTTTGTCTGATTCTGCTTCTGTTTGGCGTCAGATGTTTGTCACAGGGACAAAGGTTCTGGCCTGTTGGACCGACTGTCGCTTCTACCCGGCTAAGATTCTGCGGGTCAACAAGGATGGTGAGCTGTTGGCTCTCTTACTCCCAGCTCTTTTAAAGATCGTCAATTATCTTACAATAAATTTTGACTCACAGAAACTTTCTGTTCTGGTGCTACTGGATCTTCGTGAAGCTTTTGATACAGTAGATCACCAGATTCTATTAGACAGACTGAGGAGTCTAGTGGGCCTCTCTGGAAATGTTCTTTAGTGGTTTTACCTTACAGATCGATACTTTTATGTAAGTATGGATACGTGCTCTTCAAGAATCCATGAAAGACGTTGTGGGGTTCCCCAAGGGTCGATTTTAGGTCCAGTACTTTTTAACTTGTATATGTGGCCTCTTGGGGATGTCATCAGGAGACACGGCGTTGACTTTCACAGCTATGCTGATGATACACAGCTTTACATCGCCGTGTCTCCTGATGACCTTGAACTTGTTAACACTCTTTTAAACTGTATCTTAGATATAAAGTCATGGATGGCAGAAAACCTCCTACAGCTCAACCAGAACAAAACTGAAATATTAATCATCGGTTCTGAAGACAAGAAAGAGATGATTTGACCACATCTTCAGAAATTTAAACTGTGTGAGAAACCTGGGTATACTGAGCTAAATATTATTCCACTCATTAAAAGGGTCCTTAAGACAGGATTTTATCATCTGCACAGAAGTGCTGATGCTTCTATTTTAGTCGTTTAGATTATTGTAATGCCCTGCTCTCTGGTTTACCCAAAACATCTCTTTCAAATTTACAACTTCTACAGCACAAGTTCTGACGAGGACCAGAGGGCGGAAACACACTACACCGGTTTTAAAACGCTGCATTGGCTCCCTGTGCGTTTCAGAATGGATTTTAAGACTCTTTTTGTCGTTTTTAAATGTTTTGATGGTCTTGGGCCACTTAATCTTATTCTCAATTCTATGTTTTTACATACATCTTGTGTCTTTTAATTTTAGCATCTCAACATGATTTTAGTCCCAGTGTTTCTTGTGGGGATCTTTTCTGCCAGGGCTTGGTCAGAGGTTGTTGCCCCTTGCTGGGGCAGCTGGAGTTTAACATTGCAGCCTCACGGCTGTGAAGTGGACCCCCCCTTTGTCATCCCGGTCTGGGTGGGCACTGTGCCGATGTTCCTACGGTCGAGCTGGCTCCTGGGATGAAGAGATTCCCAAATATGGTTTCCTCACAGCAGAGCCAAGCCTTACATTTCTTTTAGTAGTTACTTTTATTAGTATTCTTTGTGTGTGGGGTCATGGGTCATATGTGTTAAGGAAGGGAAGGGTGGGATTGGTTTTTATTGCACTATTGTGTGTTTTTTGTTTTTTTGTTCTAAATGTTAAAGCACTTCGAGCCGCGCTTCTAGAAGCCCGTTTTTATAAATAAAGTTTGATTTGATCTGTTACAAAAAATCAATTCTGTGTGTTGTTTTGCGTCTCAGAGTCCTACACTGTGCGATTCTACGACGGCGTGGTTCGGACCGTGAAGCCCGCCAAGGTCAAGCCTTTCCAGAGAGTAAGAGATGCTGCTCTCCCCTCGGTCCTCAACGGACGCCGTTCATCAGGTTTCGAGTTTTTGTCTCCGTTTGTGTTTCAGAAGCCGCGGGCGGAGAGAAATGCTGTGGGAAGCGAGGGATGGGAGGAAGGAGAAAGCGAGGAAGATGGCGAGGTAAAAGGCAAAGGATCAGGAGAGGAAGAGCAGACTAAAGGAGATGAGGGGGCTCAGGAGAAAATGGAATTCGAGGGGACAGACGAAGCTGAAGGGGGAAAACGGGAGCAGGACACCCCTCCCCCATACTCTGATCCACCTCCAAAGAAAAAACCGGACGATGGTAAGTCAGCTGACGTCTAAGCCCACAGCGTTGTTTACGCAGCTGAAGCACAGCTTCTCTTTCAGGCAGAGGCAGCGACGTTAAGGCTGAGTTGATCACAGCTGACTCCAACCCGTCAGATCCTCCTAACCCCGCCCACATCAACCCAGGTAAACCATTTCTCCACCAGAAATCTGTCAGATTCTCGCCTTTATTATTGAGAAAACTGTCCTATTTGCACAAACACAATGTGAAGTGAACTGTATAAATGAAGCAACGTCACTAGAGTGGCATGAAGATTTCACAATTTATCGCCTTCTATGTTTTGAAACTTAAAAATCAGCTTCCTTTGAATAATAATTCCTGTTCTTTCCTTATAGTCCAGTTATTTAGCATGTATAACATTTGTGAGAATGAGCACAAGAGAATAAAAACTAGAGGAAGATCACTTATACATTTAGTGGTTTGATCTTGGTATTACTCCAACTGATGAGTAGTCATACTTATTTAGATTAGATAGTTTTATCTTATTCAAGCAATTTTATAAATGTGTTTAAATAGAAAGTTTAAAATCTAAGTCTTTTTGCATCCAGCGGTCATGGGGACCAGAGCCTTCACTCTGAAGAATGCTTCATGTTTATTTACAAGGTGGTTGCTGCTGGTGTGGGACTGGAGGGTTGCTGGTTCGCTTCCTTCAGCGCCTTCCTAGCCCTTGTGCTATCTTAGATGACCCCACCCTTACTTTGACGTGTTCTCCCTACCATGACAAAGGTGGATAAAGGTGGAAAGATTTCATGTAATCCATGGACACCAGTGAAGATCACAAATCATTGAAGAACAAAGGTTCAGAGCTCTGTCTAGTGGGTCTAGATGACCCAACTCCCAACATTAAAGTGCCTAGGATAGCACAAGGGTTACCATCAGTCCCACTTTACAGCATAAAACAAGCAACATTTACTGAAGTTCTCGGTGGTATTTCTGTTTTTTACGTCATGTTCTCAGAAGATTTAAAGTTGAAAGTGCAGCAGAGGTTTATTTTGGCGCGTGGAGCCTGTTTCCCGTGTTTCTGCGGCCCTTCAGATGGATGCAGACGCCCGAGATAGAACATCACGTTCTGCATCAGAGGAGCTCAGTTAAACTGTCCACACTCTGCTCTTGACACGTGTACGTCAGTTGAAGCACGTTGTGAGCTTTTCCTTCCCTCTTTGTTCCTCAGATGTCCTGTTGGAGCGTCAGGCTCACTTACCCACCACACACAAGTTCAGCAGAGAGCCCCGTGAGTCCACATAAACACTGCTGCTCTATTCACACATCTGATACTTTGAAACTGTTTCATCTTGAAATACCGTACAAACTCTCTCTCTCTGGTTTCACAGGTAGAATAAAAAATACACTTTTATTTCATCTAAAATGTTCAAAACATTGATAACAACAAATACTTCTTTTTAGTTCAACAAACTGCTTCCAAATCGGTTTTATAATTGTTAATAAACCCTTTTTTTTGCATTCTAGGTTTGCATTTTGTTCTGAAAATCCTGAGTTTTTCTAACCGTATCTGTCCATTCTTCTGTGGTCTGAGGATGTGAAAAGGCTTTCTGCTCTTATTTGTGGACAGAGAGGATTTCTTTTATTTACAGAAGTCAAAATGAGATGAATTCTGAATTTCTCTCCCATGCTAACGATGGTTCCGTAAAAGAATTGTTTGGTTCTTTCAGTGTACCGGGTCATTAAGAACCAGCCCCCGCCGATCCTCTCTATTGAGCTGGACCACAACCCCTTCAAGTGTCCGTCTGCCGGCTGCTCCAAGTCGTTCCGGAAGGCGAGTCTTCTGCACTACCACATCAAGTATTACCACTCTGACCAGCAGCTGGACGGAGGCAGCGGCGCTCCAGAGGCGGCGAGGTCGGTGCAGGTCCCACAGGAGGAGCTGACTTACTGACAGAACATCCAACACTCACCGGATCCATTTCATTGTCATAGGAGGAAGCGCTCCTCTTCTGAGGGGGGCGACTTTGTGTCCAGCAGGAGAATGGAGAACCAGAGCAGTAGCTGTTATCGGGATGATACAGAGCAAAGCATCTTGGGAAACGGTGAGCCAGCATTCACCTACAGTCAGCCACAGTATCTATTCTAATGAATAGAGACCACAGCAATCTCTGAGGGGCCAAAGAGGACCCAATTAAAGATCATGGCTTCTGCTGACAGAGATGAAGAAGGAGAAAACAGGAGGACAGGACCGGAAGGAGAGGAAGCACTTCCTAAAAGTAAAACTAAGAAAGAAAAAGAAGAAGAAGAAGAGGAAGAGCCTGCCTGGTAAGAGACAGCGTGCCAACTGTGTACGTATGATAGATGTGCTCATGTGACCCCAAGAGTTGATTTGGACTGATTTGAAGAGAAAATGGAGGTTTTCTGTCAGCTCCAGCTTTATATCCTGTGTTTATTATTGTGATAAATTCAGACATTTATCCATTTGTATCAGAGTGGCAGCATTTCCTTTGTAACTTCAGTGCATCCACTTTGTCAAATATGTGCTGAATGGATGACATCGACTAGACTGGTCCTGGTTCTAATATGAAGTGCTTTATTGGTGGAACAATTTATAAATAAAAAAAAGATGTTCATACAAAAATTGGTCTGCTTTAGTGTTCAAACCTGCGTCATGAAGGAAGTAAAGGTGGCTCATTGGTCCAGACTGATTTCTGGCTGTGTTTTCTACATCTGCAGCCCCCTCACTCTTCTGAATGTACATTTTTCAGATTTAAAGTATTGTCTTGGACCCCTGACCTGGACGGATGGGAAAGAAGAAATTTGACCAGAGAAAATCTTCTCCTTTCTCCTCGTAGTGTCCCAGATTTCTCACAAAGTTCTCTGTTTTTTCTTCTCATCAGGATACGGCAGCAGTGATGATGACTGCACAGACAGGCCTCCCATCACTCTGAAGCTGTCTCACACTCTGGGTGGGAACTCACGCAAACATAAATCACTGAATCGGGGGATTTGTTAGAAATGTAGTTTCCTTCTTTCAGTGGACGAAGGCAGCGACTGGTCGACCCTGACGGCGGAGAGCGGGGAGGACACGCCCTTTTGGCCGGCTTCCATGGAAACAGATGACTGTGAGGTGGTGAGATGTGTGTGTGAGGTGGATGAAGAAAACGACTTCATGATTCAGGTATAACACACAAACGCACACCTTGTATCTTTAGCGTAGATCTTTAGATCTTCTACAAGTAAACTCTGAACCGCTTACTTCCACCAAGATCATTTTATTGTCGTCTTCCAGCAGCAGCAGATTCACTGTTTTGTCAATCGAGATATTTCAACCTTAAAACCTTCTTTTTTAAGGTGTTCATTTCTGACATGTTTTCATGCCTAAATGATTCATATTGTTAATCAATGTGAATGCCTCTAAAACATAAACCTTACAGGGCTCCAGACTAACTTTTTTCACTAGGAGCACAGTGGCCCCTAACTGAAAATTTTAGGGGCACAACCAGAAAATTTAGGGGCGCATACCGTAAATCAAAATTCTAACCAAATCTACTAATTTCCACTGTATTACTAATAAATACTTTAATAATAGATGCAGAAATTACAATGTGCTGTTTCAAATTCAGTGTCACATTTTAATCTGCACTTTTGAAGATGCAACAAGAAGGTAAACTGACAGTACCATCACTGTCATGACAGTACAAATAGTTAAGAAAACTGATGGAAATTTATCTTGGTGACACCAAATAGGTGCAGCCAAGATGCACAATAAGTGTGTTTGAGATCACCCAGGTGAACTCAACGCTGCGCAGATCACCTGGTGTGTGACATATATTTTTGTTTTTGCTCCAACATTAACTGTCAATCATCACAAAAATTTCAGGAGAAAGGGGTGGGAGCAAGGGGCAAACCTACCCGGACACAGCTGGAAACTGAACTGACTGAAAGCTGCCCTACAGGCTACAAAACAATGCATTATGGGACATGTGTCCTGATGGTTTTTGTAGTGGATGGATTAATCAAAATAATTTAAAATTCCAATTCATTAAAAAAGGCTACATACATTACAAAACCTTAAATAATCATAAAATATATAATAACACAGATCATACTAAGGGGGAGAAGAATATTAAAACTAAAAAGAATGTTAAGGACAACTCCGATTTCCTGTTTTCCTTCAGTCTTGCTGCAGATTCGCTTTCATCTCACAGCCCCCCCCCCCCCCCCCCCCACACGATCCAGGCGAGGTGCCGGTTCATCTCAAACACGCCTATCTTGCATTTTCCTCACGTATTTTCAGTGTGTCTAAAACTAATGTTGTTTTTGCTCGAGCGTGTTTAAAGTTCAAGCCCCGTTAGCTGTCACGCATGTAGGCGTGGGACATATTCTCCTCAGCTGACCCGACTCCCGCGGGACGGTGTGTTGCCGTAACCCGTTTGATGCGCCGCCGTAACCGTAACCAAAACCTAAACCTTCCTCCGGTTCTGTGCGGCCCAGAGAAAAGTTCAGCACGGACTGCATGTATTTAGAAAATTACGAGCGAAAAGATACGTTCTAAAGGAAAGTAAGGAACTCCTTCATGTGGTCCGGGGAGGGAGGGGGCTGTCGGGTGTCCTGCTTTCAAACCCTGTCATTGTCACGCCCCCAAGAGTCATATACCCCACTGTGATTGGTTGGTCAGCTCTAGGCCCCTCCCCCTACACGCATTTTAGCCACTCACAGTGACTTATTCTTCTCACACGCAGTGGCCGCCTCACACACAGGCATCACGCGAGTGTGTGCTCGCGTTTCATGAGTATGTGCGCGAGTGTGTGTGTCTGCCTGCGTGCGTGTGCGCTCGCGTCTCATTGATTATTTCATTGATCATTGACGTGCCCCTTCCACGTTTAATGTATAAAAAAATACGTAGGGTGGGGGAGGCAAATTTACTGGTCGCACATGTGCGACTGGATGTAAAATTCAGTCGCACACTCTCAAATTTTGGTCGCAAAATGCGACCAATTGCTCGCAGTCTGGAGCCCTGCCTTAATAAAAGTGAATCTGGGATTTAATCTGTCCAAACCTGCAAGGCTCTTGATGAAGGAGCAGCTGCACTCTAAACTCAGTTACTAGTTTATTTGTACTGCTGCATTATCTACTGCTGTCGATGTATAATTGAGGTTTACGTGCACATCATGTAACATCATGTCTGCCATCTCTGGGTGGGTGGAGTGTCCCTGCCCCAGGTGGAGGAGTTTAAATATCTTGAGGTCTTGTTCACGAGTGAGAAGACCGGAGCGTGAGATTGACAGGCAGATCGGAGCGGCGTCCGTAGTTATGCGGTCGCTGTATCGGTCCGTCGTAGTGTAGAGAGAGAGCTGAGCCAGAAAGCAAAGCTCTCAATTACCGGTCAATCTTCGTTCCAATACTCACCTATGGTCATGAGCTCTGGGTCATAACCGAAAGAACAACGTCCCGGATACAAGGGGCTGAAATGAGCTTCCTCTATAGGCTGGCTGGGCGCTCCCTCACAGATAGGGTGAGAAGCTCCGTCACCCGCGGAGAGCTCGGAGTAGAACCACTTCTCCTCCACATCGACAGGAGCCAGTTGAGGTGGCTCGGGCATCTAGTCCTGATGCCTCCTGGAGAGGTGTTCTGGGCGTGTCCCACTGGGCGGAGGCCCCGGGAAAGACCCAGGACACACTGGAGAGACTACGTCTCTCGGCTGGCCTGGGAACGCCTCTGGGTCCCCCCAGAGGAGCTGGAGGAAGTGGCCGGGGCGAGGGAAGTCTGGGCATCTCTGCTTAGACTGCTGCCCCTGCGACCCGGTCCAGGATAAGCGGAGGAAGATGAATGGATGGATGGATGAATGGATGGATGTTCAGAATAAATAGAGAAAATTCCAAAAAACATGACGGCATTGTGTTGTTGCAGCAAGAATATTACTGTTTGGATGTTTTCCAGCACATTCTCAGGAAAAACATCTTCAGAAAATAATGGCAACATGATGTGACACACTATTTAGTGTTTGGTGTTTAATAACAAATCCTTTTCATACTGGCCTGGAAAATATCCACTTCTAATGGCCGGTTTTATAATACATAGTGGTTTGTAACAGCTCGGATCGAAAGCCATCGGAAGGGAATTGCTGTGAATTGTGACACAAGCCGATGACATCATCCGAAATTGGAATTTTACACCCATAGTACAGTCACGTGTGAATTGTGCCCTTTAACCTATACTTATGTCTAAAGATTAGAAAACAAAATGGCGGAGCAAACTCGTTGGTTCCATGTCCAAGGGTTTCGAAGACAAGGCCACTGTTACGGCCTTCTAAATACTGGAGGGGATAGACATCTTCAGAAAAACAAGTTTTATAAAATACCAAACAACTGAAATGCTGGACACAGTTGCATCAAGCTTGAACAGTATAAACACCACTCACAATTTGTTGCAGTTATCACAGATGGTCACAAATGAAACTGGCCGACCTCAGACCGCACGATTGATGTGACGGCTGATCACTATGAATAAACCGGGCATTAGATGGAACAAAGGAACGGAAGGACATGTGAGAAAAAGAGACGAGAGCAAAAAGGTAGATGAAATTAATAAAAGAAAGAAGCATATAAAGGGAAAGAGAGAGAAGGAAAAGTGCAGAGGGACAGGGAAACAAATGAGGAGAGGACAAATGGTAAAGAGGAGACGCGCAAAAAAGGAATGAAGTTAAAAGATGAAACTTGTACGTTGGAATCAAGGTTTATGAAGGAGAGGTGAAAAATGATCGAAAAAGAAATAGAAGACCAAGAAGAAAGCAGGATAGAAGAACGTTATCTGAATTGTCACATTGCAAAGGTAAAGAGGACTGCATGAACTAAACTCCACCAAATAAGTCTGCCATCATTGGAAAAGGGAAGAAGAAACAATGAGAAAAGTAAATGCTAATGGCCTTCCTTCTCTTTGACTTTGCAGTGTGAGTCGTGTCTCTGCTGGCAGCACGGCACCTGCATGGGTTTATATGAAGACAATGTTCCTCACAACTACATCTGCTACTACTGCAGGCAGACTGCAGGTGCGACTTGTCACAACGTTTATGCACAGATTCTTGTATTGCCAAAAAGATGGGAGTCATTTCCTTTGAATTAATCGGCGCAGCTGCGTTTTTCTGAAAAGGTTGCTGATTGAGGGTCCAGAGGTTGTCTGACGGCTTTCTTTCATCCCGTTGGCGTGCAGGTTGGAGGCGGGCTCAGCATTTCCTCTCTGAAACTGACTGGCTGATCTCAGGTCATATGTTTGGCCTCTCATGTGTAAAGGAGAACTACGCCCAGATCAACGGCTCCAAGATTTCCCACACCCGCCATCTGCTGGCGCACACGTATCAGATCAGTCAGGTCCTCAGTGGGCTGCAGCTGAAGATCAGCCTGCTACAGTGAGTGCAGCTCCATCAGAGCCTTCCCTTTGAGTCTGCACAGACGCACGCTTAGGATGTCTGTCTGCGCAGCTCCCCGTCCCAGGCCGACCTGCAGCTGTGGAGGTTGCCGTGGAGACAGGAAGAGGTGGAACGACACATGTCCAGCCCCAAAGGTCAACCTCCTGTGTGTTACGTCAGCAGCGAGCACTGCTACCAGAAACCTGGAGCATCATGGGAAAAAGCAGAAGAGCAGAATGAGGAAAGACGAACAACATCAGTCAAGGAGGAGGCTGACACTGACGAGAAGGTAGGGCTGAGACCACAACGCTACCCAGAACTTCAATCTGAATTCTAGATGTCACTATGTCTTTGCTTAAAATGAATTTAAAGATGGCCCGGTAATGTCTGCAGAGGACTGCAACTGAAGGCTCAAAATGAGATGAAGAACAAACCCTTGTTTACACACACCAGCAGCTTTATTAGGTCCACCTTGCTAGTACCAGGTTGGACCTCTTTTGCCTTCAGAACTGCTTTAATCCTAGATGTCATAGATTCAATAAGGTACTGGAAACATTTCTCAGAGAGTTTGGTCCATATTGACATGACAACATCACACAGTTGCTGCAGATTTGTTGGCTGAACGTCCATGATGCCAATCTCTCGTTCCACCACATCCCAAAGGTTCTCTGTTGGATTGATATCTGGTGACTGTGGAGGCCATTTGAGTCCAGTGAACTCATTGTCATGTTCTAGAAACCAGTCTGAGATGATTCCACCTTTATGACATGGCGCCTTATCCTGCTGGAAGTAGACATCAGTAGATGGTCCACTGTGGTCATTATGGGATGGACGTGGTCAGCAACAATACTCTGTGGTGTTGGAACCATGCTCAGTTGGTATTGGGGGGGCCCAAAGTGTGCCATTAAAAAATACCACACCATTACACTACCAGCCTGAACCGTTGGTACAAGGCAGGATGGATCCATGCTTTCGTGTTGTTGACGCAAAGTTCTGACCCTACCATCTGAAGGTAGCAGCAGAAATGGAGACTCATCAGACCAGACAATGTTTTTCCATCTTCTATTGTCCAGTTTTGGTGAGTCAGTGTGAATTATAGCCTCAGTTTCCTGTTCTTAGCTGACAGGAGTGACACCCAGTGTGGTTTCCTGCTTCTGTACACCATCTATCTCCAGGTTGGACATGTTGTGTGTTCAGAGATGCTCTTCCGCAGACCTCGGTTGGAACCAGTGGTTCTTTGACTTCCTGTTGTCTTTCTATCAGCTGGAACCAGTCATTCTCCTCTGACCTCTGGCATCAACAAGGCATTTCTGCCCACAGAACTGCTACTCACTGGATATTTTCTCTTTTCCAGTTGTGGTTGTGGGTGAAAATCCCAGTAGATCAGCAGTTTCTAAAATCCTTAGACCAGCCTGTTTGGCACCTACAACCATGCCACATTCAAAGTCACTTCAACCACCTTTCTTCTTTGTTCTGATGCTCAGTTTGAACTGCAGCAGATTGTCTTGACCATGTCTACATGCCTAAATGCACTTAGTTGCTGCCATGTCATTGGCTGATTAGACATTTTTATTGAAAGTCAGGCTGGGGGTTAAATGACGAGCTTCACACAGAATAAGAAAAAAAAGTCTGTCAGTGAGGAAAAAAAGATAAAGAAGTCTGGTGTAAAGTCACAACACATCAGTTGAAGTGGCAGAAAGCTGTTGCCATGAAACCACTGATGAACGGTTTGATTCTGCTTCTGCTGAAGGTGGAGCTATTTTTGATTCTGCTGTTCTCAGAGGCTGAAGTTACAGAGGACTGTGAGTTTTCACAGGAAGCTTGTTCGCTGAAATTGTCTGCACTGTTACTCTAAAGGCTGTTTCAAACTCACACTGCTCCAGGCTGTTTCATGGATATTGAATTTGTGCAGACAGTCAGGGAAATCTGTAGATTTAATCTGATAAAGTCCCCCTGTGGACAGTCAGAGGATGGTGAAGGAGGTTACCCGGGTCAGACATGACATTTAACCCTGTCAGGTGAAACGAATGACTCTGATTTTCTCTGGACCACGTTGCCTGAAAATGAGTGGATGAGAACGGCAAGTAAACATTTTATGATCAGCGTTTATGTCGCATTCAAAATAATAGGTATTTGTTTGGGTGAGTTTAAAAGAGTTCAAACTGAGATAGTAACTCAACATGGTCCCTCTGTGTTCTGGAAAAGCCAGTGTGGACCTGGAAGTCTGTTCTGGGAATCAAAATCTAAGTTATTGAAGCCCTAACCGTGTAAGAGAGTTCAACCAATACTCCAACCTCACATTCAGGAACAGCTGTGCAGTTGAATCCTGGTCGTTGAACAGTGGACCAGCTCTACACCCTCTATGCCAGTAGTGTCAAACTCCAGGCCTCGAAGGCCAGCCTCCAGCTTGTTTTCCAGAAATCCTGCCTTATCTGCTGATTACCTGGATCAGGTGTACTTAGCCAGTAAGGAGCTTCAGTAGCAGGTTGGTTAGAAAACATGTAGAACACTGGCCCTCAAGGCCTGAGTTTGATATCCCTGCTCTACAGGGTGCTGGAAGGTTCGCTCATCCAATCCAAATGTGTCTTGTGGATTTGGAGAAGGTGTTCAACTACGTCCCCTGTGGTGTCCTGTGGAGGGTCCTTCGGGAGTATGGAGTCTGGGGAGTCTTACTGAGGGCTGTCCGATCTCTGTATGTCCAGAGCAGGAGCTTGGACATAAAAGTACTACTGCCGGCAGTAAGTCTGACCTGTTCCCGGTGCATCTTGGACACCGGCAGGGCTGCCCTTTACCACCGGTTCTGTTCATAGTCTTTATGGACAGATTTTCTCCAACTAGGAACTGGAAGGGGTCTGGTTTGGGGATCATAGGATTTCATCTCTGCTCTTTGCAGATGATGTTGTCCTGTTGGTGTCATCGAGCCAGGACCTCCAGCATGGATGGTCAGCACCGTCCAGTCTGAGGCCATTGTTCTTGACTAGAGAAAGGTAGTTTTCCCTCTCTGGGTGGGTGGAGAGCTCTTGCCCCAGGGAGAAGTTTAGATATCTTAGGGTCTTGTTCACAAGTGAGGGAAGATCGGAGTGTGACATCGACAGGCAGTTTGGTGCAACAGATGCTGTTATGCAGTCGTTGTACCGGTCTGTGGAGAAGAGAGAGCTGAGCCAAAAAACAAAGCTCTCAATTTACTGGTTGATCTTCATTTCAGCACTGCCGTCGTAGTGGGTTCAATAGCTGGCAACTTGTGTTTCCCACCTTCGTCCAACAGTAACCTGGACAGCCCCAGCTGTATACGAAAATGGATGGATGGACAAAAATCCCCTTCTTCAAAAGCCTTCATGAACATTATTCTTTCTGCAGGAAACGAACCCCGAAGATGTCGCCCAGCAGTTGTGTGACACCACGACACACTCATATGTGAACAACAACCTCAGCATCAAACAGGAGGCCCTCCCACATGTGGAGATCGGACCCCCCACACACTCTGCCTCTGTGAGCGAGTGCCAGCTGAACCTGCTGGACCACGTCGAGTTCCTTCACCAGCAGATCAGCTCCAGGATGGACCTGATAGAGCGAGAGCTGGATGGTAACACAAACACACACAGCCAGGTCTGCATAGTCACACCAGAGCAGTTCTGTCTTTGTCTGCAAAACACGATGAGAAATCCACAGAAACACTTTAAACCCGTCTGACAGTCAGTTGTTTTTTTACGTGTTCACCTGAAAACCACAGTGTTTCTGTCAGTGAGGGAGATCATTTTGAACAGATGTTCCTGTGTTCTGCAGTGTTAGAGTCGTGGTTGGACCACTCAGGCGAGCTGGAGCCTCCGGACCCGTTGTCCCGCCTCCCGCAGCTCAAACTGAGAATCAAGCAGCTGCTGAGCGACCTGTGTGTGGTGAGGCACCTGTCGGTGTGTCACTGACTCCCTCTGACCCGCAGTGTCACGCCGTGTCACGCCGTGTCACGCCGTGCCCGTGCGTGCGTGAGTAGGGGATGTAAAAATGGATTTAAAAATAAAGACATTCAATAAAACGTTCTCACTGCACGAGAGCGCCCTCTGGAGACGAGGGCAAACACAACACGGAGAGGAGGAGAATGTTTTTTAGAGTTTGAAACGTTCCGGCAGCAGAGTGGAGACGGGTTGGATCCTTTGCCGTGTCTGGTTTTTGATACCTGGGCTACCGCAGGATGAGTTTTATCATCAGCTGAGAGCTCAGAGCGCTAAACGCTGTTCTGTGTTAGTTTATGTCAACAGATTGTAGCATTTGACAGACGCACACAACAGACAGCAGGAAGAGGGATAATTTTATAATTTTGTTATTTCTCAACCACATTTTTTTAAATAATTGCACTAATATTAGTAATACTGCTTAATATACTCTGTTTTGTAATTAACAAAATAAACTTTTTGAGAGTTTTAAGGTTTGCTGAAATAGACATGATGACTCACACTGAGCTTCTCTGTCTTCATGCTCACCACCATGCTGAGTTTCCTTCATCATTTCATTCATTTATTATCAGAGACAATGTCCAAGCAGCCACAAATCCTAGTGACTAAAGGATGGACAGACTCCATGTCTGAAAACTGACGCCAACGTGAGGAGAGATTCAGAAAACGGTCTTAACCGGTGGAGTTTCATAGTGCATTTATCCACTTACGTTCTGTGGACTGACGCTGGATTTGATGGCTTGAGTTTTTATTTGAAGATGATGGCTTTAGCCAGTTATATACTGTGTAGGATTCATATTTATTAGCTTTTAAGTCATGTTGCTTTTAGAAATGTCTTCTTTTGTGTTTTTCTCATCTTTGTTTCTTCCATCAGTCCTTTTCTCAGCGTTTGGATGTTACTCAGTGACTATGCCGTCTCCAACCGCTAAATTCAGCTGGATTCAGATTAAGTTTTGGACTTTTGCAGGTGTGCTGCTTGCCAAAATCCACAAGGATCTAGTCCTGGTTGTTAAAGTCCAAGCAGCTTTCACTTTTGTTTTTCTTTCTTTCTTTCCTGTCTGAGGACGTAACATTTCTTCAAAGCTGTGGTTTGTTTGGAACTATTGTTTGAATCTATGTTGGAGTTTCACTTTCAAACAAAGTCTCCTTTATTCCAATTTTCCTGAAACATGTATAAATATCTATGTACACATTTAATTTTCTTTAGGCCCAGTCAGGTCATAGTTAAAGGACTGTTGCGTCTCCTGACCAGTAGCACAGTTCAGTCCAGTTCCGTTACTGTTCGGATCCAGAAAGCCACAGTTACGCAATCACAAGAGGGACAAACCATTTATAGGACACGCTTCAGTTTCTATCTTTTTTTCCCCCTTGAAACTCTGATTTAAGTTTCATTTTCTTGGCTTTAATAAAGTTGTAAAATACCGTACACATCAGTCTCAGTTCTGTTTTTCTTCCACTATTCTGAAAACTTGTGAACTTATATCAAAAATGTAATATAACTACTGGTTTTTAACCCCATTTATATCATATTTGATACACACGTTTTTGAGACCCCTAACTCATTAGCACGATCCAAACTTTCCTTAAGCCCCAGTCGTTCCAACTCGGACCACGTTTTCTGCCTTGTAGTTCATTATCATTCCACCAGGGGCAGTAGAAGGGCTTTTCCTGCTCGTTCCAAAATGGCTGCTTCCGTGAAATCTTCGTAAATACTTTTGGTGGGAAAAGTTTTGCTTATTTTTGAGAAAAACTCATCGTTATTTTTTTTAATGTACTTACAGTAATAAAAGAATACGAAAGGTGTTGACAACTCATTCTGCATACAACTTGTTAAAAATGTAAACTTGAGACTGTGAGTAAATAAGCAACTTTTTTCCTGGACACGTAAATATTTTTGCATCTGAAATTAACATTTTTGTGAGCATACTAAACATACTAAATCACCTAACGTATCATTACTGATATGTCTCATAAAAAATGATATTGCAAAATGTTCATGTAAATTTATTTCATCAGAGGGTTTAGAAAACTTCTTAATTCCAAATCATTAGAAATTTCTATCCGCTGTATGCTTTACAGGGTTAACATTTTAACCATTTTAACATTTCTCTTTCCAAAGTGAGTGTGGGCTATTCAGCAGTGCAATGTGTTTTCAGAACTCTTCAGACTAAAGGTAGTTTTTGTGGCAGATCTCATCATGTTCAGAGCATACAGTCAGTCAGCAAAGTATTTAAAGAAACTGGTGGAATCACTGTACAAATCAAAGACTTCTTTGTGATGCACTACAATGCATAAACTCGATCTTAAAAAAGCAAAAAGACATTTCAAAAAATGTTTTCTTTTTCTTGCAAGAAAACTAATCTTACCAAAAAAAAAAAGTCTTTCAATAGCTAAATAATTTGAGTTTAAGAAAACGTGTCTAGTGACAAGAATATGTTTCTTAAAATAAGAATTCTCGGTAAGACCCTCTTTCTTACCCCATTGCCAGATTTATTTTTCTTCTTAGAAATCCACATCTTTAGAATTGTTGACTTACTTCTAGGGTGTTTGTTCTCAAAGTCTGGTTTCTGACTCTCAGACACAACACTCCTTTACTAATCTCCATGGTTTTGGCTTGACATTACTGAAAGGTTCCGGGAGTACTTGGAGAAAATTCAGTCTGTTAACCCAGTACTCATGCCGTCTGCAGATTCAAACTAGACCTTTGGAGTGCAAAAACAGAAGCCATATTTGAACATGCTCCAGGAGCACTGCCGTGTCCTGTGGACCGAGATTGATTTGAGTGGGGCGAGTGTCTGTGGTCAGACGAGTCAAAACACGAGAATATCGAACGAAACAGCCAAACATGCAAAGAAAACAAAACATCCTGTTGATAAAAGAGCAATGTAGTCACTGTAAGAGAAGTTAATGAGCTGCCAACAAAGAACTGGAGGCTGAAATCAAGTGATGTAATACACAGGCTGAATCATTTTGAATAAAAACAATGAAAAACAGAAAAAAATATAAAAAGTGGTCTGAAGTTTTTATTTTGTGTTTTTAGTTTGTGACTCTTAATTAAACTAATCAAACCCAGAGAGTAAATACAATTGTCAACATAGTAAGCACATTAGTGTTCCCAGTAGTGTCCCTTAATGTTGTTGATGAATGTGGTCATATGGTCTGTACCTGCCTGTGCTGCACAGTGAAGACAGATGGACTCTATGGCAGATGGTCTCTCTGTGAGATCATTTCCTGTTGGCCCATGTCTTCACAGCGATACAGTGTGGATTTACAATATATAACAAATATTTAATTAACATGACCCTGACCTTTACTCCAGTTCTTATACAATACTATTGCTCTAGGGGTGCCGAATAAACTCATCATCCTCTCCCTTCCTCTCACTCATGGTGCAGAAAGAATTAAATATAACAAAGTAAAATAACTAGACAAAATACAGTAAAACAGCTAAACAACTAAACATATTTAGACAAAAACCCACAATTAAACCCAAATCCGCCTAGAAAGGCAAAGGGAATGATATCCCACAATTCTTTGCGGTGCCAATCTAAAAGCAGCACCAAAGTTACACCTACTTAATTGAATTATGATAATTTAAATGAAAGTAAAATAACTGTCTGATAACTACGTGTTATTTTCAGGGTGACTGAACTCAAAAACATTATTTATCTTAACTGTAGCAAATAATTAAGTTAGATCAATGTAAAAAAGTTTATTTTTCCAACATCCATATGTGGTCTGATCACCCTCTCATGGTGGAAAAAGTATTATCAGAGCTTCTTCATCCACTAAATCATCTTCAAATGGACACGCCATGCTGCTTCACCTCTCTGAAAACAAACTAACCTTCAACTAAACCTGCTCCAGACCAGGTTATGTTCAGAGCATGAGTTGCTATGGGAACTAAGCATACCCTGAAACATTCCTCTGTTTTTGGAACCGGAAGCTGAGGTTATCCGCTTCCGTAGCCTCAAACTTACCGTGGTAACTAGCATAACCTGCTTTCTGGAATACCCCCCTGGAGAACCAACCTTCGGTTTTAGTCAGTTTAGTCCAAAATCGTGAAAAAACAGCAAGACATACAAAAAGACAGAACAAAGAATACACACAAATGAAATGTAAGTCTTTGGGTTTATGAAGCAAACAGGAGATGTGTTTAATGTCCCACTCGATCGTCTTTAGGTCTATTGTAAAAGTCTTCCCATTTAATTTTGATTATGCTGATTCTTGGTAAAATTAAAAAAACTTGTTTTGTTTTCTAGTTCGAAAGAGATTCTCCTCTGAGGGTGGGACTTTTGGCGCAGAGTAAGCCTGTCTCCTTTTCCCATCATCCCTTTGTTTACACTCTCCCTTGCTGGCTTACACCCCCTCACAACCTCAATCTAACATTATGGTGCAACACAATAGGCGAGCAATATCGGATCTATCCAGCCGTACAGTTCTGATCCAGATCCCAGCTCAGACGAGGAAAACAAAAACCTTCATGGATCTGTTTGTTTACAAGTCCATGCATCCGAATGGAGCGGAGCCAGGGGCTTGTGGCCCGTCAATTGTGGCACCTTAATCACTTCTACAAACTTTTTCAAACTGCATGTTTTTGTCTGCTCCTGATTCACAATAATTTGAATAAAGAATACTCAGAAATGTTAATTTAGTTTTAATTAGTTTATATATGTTTCCAACGCAATGCTACAAGAACATGTTAAAAACACCAACAACACAATTTTTATTAGAGTGAGTCTTTAAGTCAAGATAACTTTAACCCTTGTGTTGTCTTGCGGGTAGAAAGCTACACACTGTGACATTTAGTTGTAGTAAAAATACCTTAACCCATCCATTTCCACCTTGTAAATTTATGATTCCCGAAATGGTCTCCATTATTTAAAAAATAACATTTGTATTTATTTTTACAAGTAAGTGGGACACCACTAGTGTACTAAGATCGTCCCTATGGGTTTGGAAAGCATTTGAAGACCAGAAAAAAAGTTAAAAGTTCACACACACACTCTTTAATTTAAAACTAAATTTAAAAACTCTTTAATTCACAAACACGCACAAAGCAGGGGGTATTCTGGAAAGCAGGTCATGTGAGTTACCTCGGTAAGGTTGAGGGTAAGGAAGCGAATAACCTCAGCTTTCTTTTCCATAATGGAGGTATGTTAAATATACGCAAGGGCACAATGTCAGACAGATAACGGACAGCACAAAACGCTAAGTTAACAAGTTTTATTGACATTTCTAATTAAACGAACATTGCTGTTTATCTATTTAAATTTATCACATTAGATTATTATTAATTAGATACGACGGAGTATTAGGGCCACCAAAAAAAAAAAAGTTAAATTTACGAGATTTTATCTCGTAAATTTAGGAGATAAAAACTCGTAAATTTACGACTTTTTATCTCATAAATTTACGACTTAAAATCTCGTAAATTTACGAGAAAAAAGTCGTAGATTAAGGAAAAAACACCGAAGTTTCTCGTTTATCGGAACCTAGCTTGAAGATGAAGTATGTGGAGCCTTTTGTGAAGCTTCATTTCCGGATTATTATAGGTGTAAAACAAAGAGATTCTGAACCTTTTGGCTACTCAAAATCAGATTATTTTTTATTTAAGCGGAGTTTAATATGTAAAATAAGGAGCTCAGAGACACGTTTGGGTGTAGACAATCGCTGCAGCCTTTATTCTCCTTTTCATTCACATATCCTGAAGTTCATTTGTCACATTACGTCATGAACCTGTCATCCCAACACCAATGCGGAAGTAAACAGTGTTACAAATGCCCCCCTCCTGCAGATGAAATGTCCCGTTTCAGCATAAAACAATAAAGAGGAATGAAAATAGTGTTTTATATTAGCTTTGGAACGTTGAAAATGCCAAAAAAAAGTGCTCCTCCTTTTGTGTGACGGAAGCGTCACACAGACGTAGAGTCTTGTCTTTGGTGGAGGAAGAAAGGATTCAAGCAAACAGCTGCAGGGACACCGACGACGGCTTCATCGGGCTGCAGAGATCCTGCAAACCAACCATCAATAAATAAAACTTTAATGAATCGTAAATCAAACAAATGACCTTCCAGACATTTGGAACGTTATCAATAAACATTCAGCTCACCTGTTCAACAAAGTTTAGTCGGTCTTCTCTGCGGCTGCATGGCGTTCACCTGCTGCTCTGCATGCTCACTTCCACTGTAATCTCCTAAAATTACAAGTTTTTTTCTCCTAAATTTACGAGTTTTTATCTCCTAAATTTACGAGATAAAATCTCGTAATTTTAATTTTTTTTTTTTTGGTGGCTCTAATTTTTTTTTTTGGGTGGCCCTAATACTCCGTCGTAATTAGACATGCTAATTAACACGGAGACTAACAAGGAAATAAACAAAGTTTCAATGTAATGCCGTTGACCTCGTGACCTACTGTTTACGTTGACGTAGCTCCGCCCCGGACGGTCCGCGTGAGCCAGACGGTGCTCTGAGGACTTGAGAGGAGCACGCGCGCAGCTCCAACGGTTGTGCCTTAACCCTGTGAACTAGCGGGTTGAAGAGGGTAACCAGCCTGTTTGCGGGGCCGCCGGTTCGAGGTGAGTCCAACAGTTTATCGTCTTCGGTCTCAGTGCTGGCTGGTGATTTCTAGTTAGCCAGTTAGCCTGCTAACCAGCGCCGCGGAGCCCGTCGCGTTGACGGACCACCTGTCAGTCGTCGGTGGACCGGGTCTCCCCGGAGAAGGAGCTTCGTCTTCTTTTCACAGAGCTCGCTGTCATGACGTTGGGGTTACAGGTGTGTTCGTAGCGGTGAAAGAAAACCGCGGCTCCCATGGTAACGGTCGATGCTAAAGCTGTCTGTTAGAATAGAGGTCCCGTTTCCGTCCTGACATGTTCATTGAGCTTAATTAACAGTCTTGTTCGGATCCCTTTTGTGTGTCTATGTGGGCGGACGGCGGAGCTGGAACATTACTACATTGAGATCAGCCTGCTGTTAGGAAGGCTTTCGTCTTTATGGCTATTCTCAGTAACACGATAGATAACGTTTGACCCCCACATCTGAAGAAATGCGGCTTTTTGGCTCCATTATTCACTGATGAGAGAAAAAAAAAGGCTTAACGGATGGAATATTTTCAAGACTAGTACTAGTATGTCACATACTACTATGTGTTGGATGTAAAATCTTGTGCTGAGAGGTTGCAGGTCTCCTTACATCTACATCTCTGACATGACGACATGCGTGGTTTTGTTAACAGAATGAAACCACAGAGTTATTATCTCCTTGGATTTCCTTCAGAAAAATCAGTTTGATTGATTTAGGCCTGCACAATAAATCGCACATTTATCGTTATAGCGATATCAAGCTGTGCGGTATGCATGCTGCAAAAGACGGCGAAAATGGCCATAAATGGTTGACTTAAATGTGCTAAAACAATCAATAATATGGCAGCTTGGAGTATTTAACAAATCAAATAAATCCCTTTATGCATTCGACCAATCAGATGCACCCCTTCACGTTGTCGACCAATCAGATGGAGCCCTTTTATGTTAATGTTCGCCTCCTATTTAGAGGAGAGTCATTTGAGAATATAACTTAAGTTATGTTGGCTCTTATTTAAATTAAACTGTTGCAGCGAAATGGAGGATGTTTTTGATTGTTTTGCTATTGGTTCATCGATCGCAAGGTATATCGTCATCGCAATATTGATCACTAATATCGCATATCACGAGTTTTCCTGATATCATGCAGCCGTAGTTTGATTGATTTATTGCTAAAATGCTGTTGCCCCTCATTGCAGAAAATATGAACACAAGCGTAAACAATAATGCTAAGTGCTAATCCATTCTGAACAAACACGTTTGTCTAAATTAGGTAAATCTACTTTAAGAAGAGTTTTTTAAAGGCTAAATACTATTAGCTAAGTAATGGTTTAATATACATTTGCTGAAAAATGCTAATTTAAAAAATGATAATTGGCCTATCTGGTACTTGTATAGCATTGTACTACCTTCCTTGAAGGCCCAAGGCACTTTGCGGTCAAAGTACCATTCACCGATACACACACATTCACACACCGATGACTTTGCTGCCGAACCCTGGAGCCAACCTGTGACTTCCAGGAGCAATGCAGGGTTCGGTGTCTTGCCCAAGGACACATGGAGAGGCTGAGTGGGAAATGCACCTGCATTATTTCGATCAGAGGCCGGCCACTCTACCACTACACCATGGCTGCTGGAAAAGACAAATACTTAACAAACCGAAGGAATGCTTGATAAAAACATTAAATTTTCATCCTATTATAAAGGCAAAATTCAAAATGAGGTAATGTAACATCAAATAATAAAACTCCATGTAGTTTGTTTTTGAGGTTTTTCTAAAAGCTCCATCAGTTTTACCTTAATACTGTAGAGTTTGAAGCTCATCATCTATTAAGTATTCAACTCCAGTGAGTTTCTGACACCCAACCATTTTGAAGGTTTCTGTTGACCTTGGTCTGCATGTGCTTACATTAATCCTCTTGGAAGTTTTTCAAAAGCATCTATCAAGGCTTTATTCTAAGGCTGAGATTGGTGAAAGCTAATGGATGGATAATGTCTTGATAAGATCAGAGCACCTCTCTTGGCTGGAAACTGGACTTCTCTGAGCTTTAAAGATTGTCTCTTGTTCTTGTGATGATCCTATGCTGACCTCAAGCTTGCATTTCATTGAATGAACTTGTTGTTTTTCTTCAAACACGTCTGTTTTCTTGAATTGAGGAAAGTAAGGTGAAATCGATAGACCCCAGCTAGTCCTTCTAAACCTGCTTTAAACATGTGTGTCTGTAACATGGATATATTTATGTTTCTGTCTGGGTCATTGTGTGCACATTAGCCCTGCGGGGGAAACTGCTGCTGATCAGCTGTGACTGCCCATGCAGGCATGAGGCCCTGTGACCTGCGCTCGCATGTCACTTTCTATTTCTGTGTTTCCTCCAACCAGCAAACATCCAGCGTCTTCCACCACCATCTGTTTTGGACAGATGTCGTTATCTTAACACTCTTTCTTTGGTTTCCTTCACTAAAGAAGTAGGAGGTGTGCTGGGCTGGTCATTATTTGCATTATAGCTATGAAACTACTAAAGCAGGGGTAAGAATATATCAACTGGTGTAACAGATGGAACTCAAATCGTGTATTTTCCTAAAAATAGAGCTTTGCAGAGAAAAATAATAATTTCTAAATATAGTTTTCCATCTCTAAGAATGATAGATTTATAGGGAAAAGTCAACGTAATACAGTTTGTTTACAATTAAGATTCTTTTTAGATAACTTTTACTAACCTCACATTATTTGACTATTTTCCATGTAAAGATGATTGTTTATCAGTGTGTGTAAATGATGTTGCATCACTATGTTATCAGTGCTCACAACCGAAGTCAGATCAGTGCCAGGATGCCCACAGGAAAGTGAACATCCAACCAAAGCACTCTGCTGAAACTGCCCACTCACACTAACACACTGGTACACACACTTACTGGTTTTCTTGTTTTCAGGGGACCAATTTTTTTTATTTTTTTTTTTTTGTAGTTGTTTTAAATCCATCACTTTCAGGGACTACCCTTTCTCAAAGGTTTAGAGATATGGAAGAAAAAACATTTAAACATACTTTTACACAGAGCTTGAACACATGGGAATTCTAGCAATTCTCCTCTTTCTTGTTCCAAATGTTCTTAACATGCTAACTGGGGACTTTCAGCAAAACTAATAAATGTGTTTTTTGAAGGGACCTTAGTTTGCAAGCACATTGCGTATATCACACAATACACTTACAACTCCCCCTCCCCCCTCCACACACAAATTCATCATTTCTGGGGTGCTGGTATCAAGAGCCTAATTTTTCCATTGAGTTAATATTGTCAGGGTTCCCTATAGAAACCGGACTACAAGAAACAGATTTAGAGAAACTTTAATTTATGCTAAATTTCGGCGCCAAAAAGACATCAAACATGCAGGATTTGTACACATTTATACATGGTTGCAGGTGCAAAGTTTGAACTGCAGCACGCCGTTGTTAAAAAATGTGACGATAACAAGTCTGATATTTTTGGAGAACAGGTGCGATTTCATCCCCTGTTTTAGAGACTGACAGTTAAATGTTACAGCACGTACGGCAAAAATAGACGAGGTAATTGTTTTTTTTTGTTTCGGATTTTACAATTTATTTCTTGTACAGGACAGCCAAAAACAAGAAAAGAATTGGAAAAAGAACACACCAGTGTTTTTTCTTAGTGTGCCTTTGAGCATACAAACATATGTTATAAATGGATATTTCCTTGGAGAAAATGTAAATTGTTGTGACGCTGTCGAAGCTCCATCCAGCCTGACCTAAAGTGTTCTGTGTGCAGATGTGTTTTGGGGTTAAGACGTCGCCTTAGATACTGGCTGTAAGCCGATGCGCTCGGATCTGTCCACACGTGATTGGATAACACCAGGTCCATCCAATCTCCACTTTAAAACAGAGCATGATTCTTTTCTTTCCATGACATTACCTGTGTGGCCTGCGTGCAGGGATCTGTGCATGAGGTGTCCTCATTCTGTCTGCCCTGGGTTGGTTGGTGGCTTTAAGTTGAACTGGTTTGGACCGAGAGGTTTTGCAGGATTTGTTCTTTAAATGCTATAAATATTATCTTTTAATGGCAACGAAAATTCCTTTATGGTTAAACACCACTAAATTTGCTTAAAATTTGCTAAAAATTTGTTTACGCATTTGTGTATAAAGTCAACTATTTGTTATTTTTAAAATTCATTCTGATTTTGTTATTCTGTCTTGAAGAGATCTTCATCACCGTTGTCTTTGTTGGTTTGTGACTAAATCAAACCCAGTATGGAGGAACTTCATGATGTTCAGCTGACTGAGATCAAACCACTGCTGACGGGACAGGTGAGGACTTTCCCTATACCCCTTTGCTTACATGTTAATGAATCAGTTAAATTTCCACAACATTGTATTTTTTTAGAAGAGTTTCTATGCTGTCTTCTTTTTACGTAATTTTTCCATATTATATTTGTTGCATTTACATTTCCCCAGTTTTGATACTTGACATAAATGTGAAGGATTGACAACATAAGAAAAATGAAATAGTTTCTCTGCTTTCTTTTAGAATGGGAGAAACCTCCAGGACTTTGATTGTCAGGTAAATTTTGTACCAACACATGCAAATGCTGCAAAAAAGCTTTCCTGGTGAATAAATAGGGCACTGAGTCAGTCAGGCAGATGAAAGTGGTCGTCTAAACCCTGTTAGTACACAAAGTTACAGGTCATAATAATAACTTTGGTGCATTGGGTTAGTATCAACAGATCCACATGTCAACTTTGGTAGAGTCAATACATTTGCAGGAATGAATCTGAATTTAAGGGTTGGGATTCATAAACACAAATCTCAGAAACAAAGTTTTGAGAGAAGTAGGAGAGATGTTGCTTGGATCTGACAGGTACTACTCTTGCTGTTGAGCTGATGAGGCTGCCGCAGCCACAGCCTCTGCTGCCGACCTCTTGAGAATCCAAACTCATGTACAGTCAGGACCATACATATTTGGACAGAGACACATTCCTTCTGATTTAGTGTCTGTACGTTACATCAGTGAATTTGAAATAAAACAACTCAGATGCCATTGAAGTGCAGACTTTCAGCTTTTGTTCCATGGGTTGGACAAAAAGATTGCATAAAAATGGGTATTTGGGTGGGAACTCTCCTGGTTTTGTGAGCCTCAACAAGCTTTTAAACTCTCTGCAAGGCCAAATACCGTAGTATATCTTCTTATGTCTCCTCCTTTTTGTTATAACACTTCACTCATTTATTTTTGATTTTATTTTATTTTTTTCTCTATAAATGAGCGCTGATGAGAGACAAGCTGGTGAGATTTGTTAGTTGGAATGTGAGGCGGCTGAATGGTCCTGTAAAACGAGTAAGAATCTTTAATCATCTCAAATCTTTAAAATGTGAAACTGCTTTTCTCCAAGAAACCCACCTACAGAACAAAGATCAGATCAAACACCGAAAATCTTGGATTGGGCAGATTTTCCACTCAAATTTTAATTCTAGACCCAGGGGCTGTGCCATTCTGGTACACAAAAAAACTCAATTCAGACCTTTCAGGATCGTATCAGACCCACAAGGTTGCATTGTAATGGTCCCCGGGGTCCTTTATTATCAACCTGTGGTTTTGGTAAATGTTTATGCTCCCAACTGGGACGATGGGGATTTCATAACCAAAACTACCTCACTAATACCTGACTTAAATTAGCACAAACTAATCTTTGGAGGTGACTTAAACTGTGTAATTGATCCTAAACTGGACCCGTCAAATCCCAAACCCACAAAACATTCAAGAATGGCTAGATCTATAACAGTTTTTATGGAACAAACAGGGTGTGTTGACCAAGGTTGCTCCTTCTCCTTCTTCTCACCTGTACATCATTCATTTAGCAGAATAAATTATTTTTTTATTGATAAAAGCATTGTCCCGCCGGTCTCTGTTAATTACTCAACTATACTTGAATCAGATCATGCCCCCGTGCTCTTAGACCTAAAAATTTCTCTACAATGCAAATGTCGCCCCCCCCTGGAAACTAGATAAAACCTTGTGAAAAACTAAAGCATTTTTTAAACACAATCCCTTCATTTCATGGGCTCGTAAGTAATTGGACAAATGAAATAACTGAAAACAAAATGGTCATTACTAATATTTGGTTGAAAAGCCTTTGTTGGCAATGTCAGCCTGAAGTCTTGAACTCATGGACATCACCTGATGCTGGGTTTTCTCCTTCTGAATGCTCTGCCCGGCCTTTACTGTTTACTGCAGCTGCTTTCAGTTGCTGTTGGTTTGTGGGCCTTTCTGTCTGAAGTTTAGTCTTCAACAAGTGAAATGCTGCTCAACTGGGTTAAGATCAGGTGACTGACTTGGCCATTCAAGAATATTCCACTTCCTTGCTTTAATAAACTCCTGAGTTGCTTTGGCTGTATGTTTTGGGTCGTTGTCAATCTGTATTATGAAATGCCGCCCAATCAGTTTGGCTGCATTCACCTGGATCTGTGCAGACAGTCTGTCTCTGAACACCTCAGAATTCATTGGGCTGCTTCTGTCCTGTGTCACGTCATCAATAAACACTATAGTGTCCCAGTGCCACTAGCAGCCATGCACGCCCAGACCATCACACTGCCTCCACCGTGTTTTACTGATGATGTAGTGTGCTTTGGATCAGGAGCTTCTCCACGCCTTCTCCATACTTTTCTCTTGCCATCATTTTGGTAGAGGTTGATTTTGGTTTCATCTGTCCAAAGAATGTTTTTCCAGAACTGTGTTGGCTTTTTTAGATGCCTTTTAGCAAAGTCCAATCTAGCCTAGGGCTGTGACGATAACCGCATCACCGCATCACCGCACTTTTTTTTACGCAATTTTTTTACTTTTTGCATATGGTGCGTGTTTGGAACTATAATAAACACATTAAACGCATTCATCTTTGCTTATAATTTACTTTTTCTGCTAGTCCTAGACTGCTAGTAATAGACTGAGGAACTCCTTTGAACTCCTTTGTCCCCCGTGCCATCAAACTCTTTAACCTCCACTTAGGAGGGCGGAGGAAGACGGAAAAGGAAAGGGAAAGGGCCTGAATGACCTTTTTTTGTATATACTGTTTGGAATTTTTCTAGTCACTGTGCTGCTTTTTCCTCTTCACTATATGTATGTCAACCAGTGCTGTATGCGATGGAGATGTCAATTTCCATGTGGGAACCTCCCAAATGGATAAATAAAGTTGTCTTATCTATCTATCTATCTATCTATCTAGTCCTGTGTTCAGACTTTCCTTCATTCTTTCAGATTGTTGTCTCCTTTTCTCCCACCGCGCGTGCTCTCACTGTCTGCCTCTGCGCTGCACGTGGCACGCGGCTCCCTTTACAGTTACACAAACAGGCGCGCGCTTTCAGAAGCACACATCCTTATTCTACAACAGAAGTTTCCGTCTCGCAAGGAAATACGATAAATTCACTGCTTTCTAATTGTTAATTTCCATTGTATCCATTTCCGTTATAAGCTGCGTGCGTTCTTAAGTGCGGGACACGGCCGCCCACCGGAGGATTTTGTGTTGGAGGGGGGGGGGGGGGGGGGTATTACTGTCCTCCTTCACTCCGTAACACCAAACATGAATGCGCGCTGTTAGATTTCCATGAAAATCACTACATGTTTTGTTTGGGAACTATTTTTTGCAGTGTAACGTTACGTTTCTGTATAAACAATGGCGGAGCCTCCTGCCGCGCGTTCTACATGGATGTCAGGCTCACGGCCGCCGGAAAGGGGACAGTGTCTGCAGTCTGCTTATTACTGGGCAATAAATAATATTCTGAGAAGGTGTCTGTACCAGAGAGCACAGGTAAAACTTGCGTGCAGCTCCAGAGCGGTCCGCTGCAGAAGAATCAACACGCAACCCCAACACACGTGTGCGCACCTTCCTCCTTTACCTACACAAGACTCTCCGCGCTCACACACACAGTCAATCTACAACGCCTATAGTTAGTTCACCAGTTAGATATGTAGTTCTTAGTTGTTACTGATGTTTGTTAATAAAGATTAGTACGTTGTAATTGTATTTATTTCCGATGCGGCCGCCGGGGGATTTTGTGTTTTTTTTGGGGGGGGCTGCGGTTAACCGCGACACCGCGCCCCCTGGTGGTTCATTACCGCGGTGATGAAAAATTCGACACCGTCACAGCTCTAATCTAGCCTTCCTATTCTTGAGGTTTATGAGTGGCTTGCATCTTGCAGTGTACCTTCTGGATCTACTTTCATGCAGTCTTCTTTTGATGGTAGTCTTGGATATTGATCCGCCTACCTCCTGGAGAGTGTTGTTCACTTGGTTGGCTATTGTGAACGGGTTCCTCTTCACCATGGAAATGATTCTGCCATCATCCACCACTGTTGTCTTCTGTGGACGTCCAGGTCTTTTTGCGTTGCTGAGTTCACCAGTGCTTTCTTTCTTTCTCAGGATGTACCACACTGTTGATTTAGCCACTCCTATTACTGTAGCAATTTCTGGCATGTTTTTTTCTGTTTTCTCAGCTT
Organism: Oryzias latipes; assembly: GCF_053564925.1. Lineage (NCBI taxonomy): Eukaryota > Metazoa > Chordata > Actinopteri > Beloniformes > Adrianichthyidae > Oryzias > Oryzias latipes. The sequence continues at coordinate 7,130,384 of NC_136243.1, read as the reverse complement.
AATGATGGCTCCTTTCACCTGCATGGAGAGCTCCTTTGACCGCATGTTGTCTGTTCACAGCAAAATCTTCAAAATGCAAGCACGAGTCCTCTAATCAACTCCAGGCCTTTTATCTGCTTCACTCATAATGACATAACAAGGGAATTGCCCACACATGCCCATGCAATAGCATGGAAGTCAATTGTCCAATTACTTAGGAGCCCATGAAATGAAGGGATTGTGTTTAAAAAATGCTTTAGTTTTTCACATTTTTATGCAATCTTTTTGTCCAACCCATGGAACAAAAGCTGAAAGTCTGCACTTCAATGGCATCTGAGTTGTTTTATTTAAAATTCACTGTGGTAATGTACAGAAACAAAATGAGAAAGAATGTGTCTCTGTCCAAATATTTAGGTTCCTGACTGTAGGTTCACGCGATAACCTGTCATTTATATAGGAAGTACTAGTAAACAAACCCTCATTCCTTCGTGATTTTGGATAATATTCACAACACTTCTTTTTCTGTGTGACTGTGTGAAACGTGTGACTCGTCGGTAAAGCCGAAATGACGTTATCTTTACACCACGGTGAAAACAGCGACTATAGCAGAAAATAGGTTTTGAAAAAGTACCTGATGCACTTTACACCCGCTTTCCGGTTTAGGTCGTTTCCTTTGCCCCAACTTCACAAAATAGTTCTCTGGCGTCCCAAGCCAAAATTTGAAGCCAACAAAGTGGAGGGGCCAAACCGGACTGGATGCCGTGTGAGTGCCTCTCGCACTTTTGTAGTTAAAGACTCCGGCGACCGCACTGGAGCTGGATTGGATGCAGTGTGATCCCAGGGTAAGGCTTTAGCCTCCTCATGGGTTATAATAAACCGCCATTATTCAGGATCATGTTAAAAGGGAGAGAGAGACAAAAGACAATTGGGAAACAGACTGGTTGTAGTCACACAGGAAAAAACGTTTTTTTTCTCCATCTGCAGCTACCACTCTTCCAGCATTGGCCTATTGCAGTTATTTTCTACACTTATTTTGTTCCTATGATCATAACCTATTTTTAGCACTGGTTTATTTTTTGCACCGTCCTCTTTGTTTGCCTCACTTTACAGTTACATTCAGTGCTCAGCAGTGTTATGCTATTAGAGCTACATGAAATGCAGTACACACCTGTACACATCAAATAATAATGAGACAGTTCTACCTCTTTGTGGACTATAGCTCAGCCTTCAATACAAGCATTCCTGACCTTCTGGTCAGCAAACTGTCTGACCTAGGACTCTACCCACTCATCTGTTCCTGGATGAAGGACTTTCTCACAAACAGTTAACAGACAGTTAAACTAGGACCCTACTTCCCTTCCACCCAGACGCTGAGCACAGGCTCCCCACAGGGATGTGAGCTGAGTCCCTTGCTGTACACGCTCTACACAACAGATGTAGACCAGCCCACACCAGTAACACCATAGTGAATTTTGCAGACAACACTACTGCGGCAGGGCGGATCTCTGGGGATGACGAGACGGCCTACAGAGAGGAAGTCCTGAAACTGTCCAGGTGATGTCATGCTAATAACCTCATCCTGAACACCACCAAGACCAAAGAGATCGTCGTGGACTTCAGGAAGCACAGAGCAGACCCACCCCCACTCTACATCAATGGTAACTGTGCTGAGAGGGTCAACAGTTTCATCTTTCTAGGAACCACCATCTCGGCTGACCTCACATGGTCCATCAACACCAAGACTGTCATCAGGAAGGCACAGCAGCGCCTGTATTTCCTGAGAAGGCTCAGGAAGAACAATGTAGGCCAGAAGCTTCTGGTTACCTTCCACCGTTCAACCATTGAGAGCATCCTGTCCTACTGTATCACAGTGTGATTTTCCCACTGCACTGAAGCAGAATGGCAGAGGCTCCAGAGGGCGGTAAAGACGGCGCAGAGGATCATCGGCTGCCCTCTCCCCTCACTGAAGGACATCTACCAGTCACACTGCCTTAGCAGAGTGACTAGTATCATCACTGACTCCACCCATCCTGCTTTGTCGCTGTACCTGCTGCCCTCTGGAAGGAGATACAGGTCCATCAGAACCAGGAAAAATGAGAATAAAGGCTTCTGATTCTGAAACCTCAGAGCCTCTGCATGCCTGCTACTGTTCAGCTTAGTGACTGACTGGGACAAACCAAAACCAATTTTCTGCTCAGTTCTGATTGATTTGTTCTGTCAGTAAATGCAGGCTGAGTGAAAAGGTTTGCCTCTACAAGAACAGCTGTACCTCACATGTCAATACTGTCATTGCGTTTCCGGTCAGCTGCCCCCGTCACTCAGCAAAGACAGGAGGAGAGTCTGGTTTCTGCTGGGAGGAAGACAGGAGGAACAACTCGTGTGGGAATTTAAAAAGTAAAAAATGATGGTCACAAAATCACCTTTTCTGCAATGTTTATACTATTGGGAACTTTAATTTGGGCTGCTGTTAGAAAATCACTTTAAAACCCAATAGCTCAGATCCTGTCTGTTTTTTTTGTATGGAATTTGAATTTTTCCTTTATTTCAGTTCATGGGTTTTTTCTGAGTGTCCTACAGTCCAATCCTACATGTTTAATGGATTTACAGTTGAGTTGTAAGCAGCTGAATGAGTGATATGATTGCACACGTGTATTTTCTCCTGTCTGATCCACAAAAGCTGATATTCTTGTTCTGTCATTTTACAATATGGGAAACAATAATAACAGGCTGCAGAGAAGAGGAGTGAAAGAAAGAATGCAGGTCAAAATAAAAGCTGTGAGAGACAGAATGCAACACGTGTTTTGTTGTTAAGACATTAAGATCTTCTACCTCCCAGCCAATGAATACAGATTATTCCTCTTGACCCAGTCATACACCCTCTCCCTCTCCCTGTTTCTGTTCTCCTTCACTGGGGCCGTGCTTGAGGACAGCAGCGTTCTTCTGCTGCTCTTCCTTCTGAGGCATATTTCCTCTGCTGGTGCATGTAAAAAGCTTTGAGCTTTTTTATCGTTCAAGGATGAGCAACTCTCTGGATTTGCATCAGATCTCCTGTTCTTTGGGAGTTGGGGTGGTGAGTGACTGTGTGTTACCCCTCCTGTCCTGAGTCATGCTTTACAGGCTGCTTGCACCTTCTTAGTTAGTTTGCCTCAAGAAGCTGAAACGTTTTAATTGTTTTGATGTCACTTTCTGTCTTGGTATGTCACTGTACCTGCTGCATAACCCTTGAATCAGTGCTATTATTACACTCACCCTTCCAAAGTGCAATCCCTCATTAAATTCATACTGAAATTAACCATAACTGTTTTTCCTTAAGTATTAACCAGCTTTTATCACCACCAAAGAAACTTGTCAGTTGATGCAGAATTTTGGAGAACTGGCTTTTGTCTAGTCCGTCAGTGTCTACACATATTCGCAGACTGGCCTTTGTCCTGCATAATGTGGCGGGATTTCATTACATTTCTTTGGATTGACATCCGTTTGCAGAAGTCAATCAGAGCTTGTCTTGCTAAAACGTGCTAAACACCTTGTTGTCATTACGTCAGTTGAGGTAACCGTTTAAGTGAAAGGGGTTGTTTTTTGTTTGATCTCTTAAAGATGTCACTTGTACTAAAGTGTCAGCAGAGTTGTTGTTGGCATGAGCACAGAAGTGTTTTGTTGTTGCACTGAGTGAGCAGCAAGGCCGATGATCCTTTAATGGGATTTCCATGTCCAGCTCTTTAATGAGATTACCGAACAACTCCTCCTCCTTATAAACATGTGAAGCCATTCAAGTGTTTGCTTGTTTGTGGCAAAGCCTTCAGAGCGGAAACCCATCCCTGCTGTGATCACAAATGATCAAAAGCAGTGGTCTCCTCCCTATTTTAGCCCACGCACCAGTTTAATGTCTGACAAAATCTTAAGCTTCTCGTTTGTTACAACATGCCACAATTTTAGATTTAGTTTAAAAAGACAATTTCAAACTGTCTGTAGGTATTTTAACAATAATGAAGATTCAATGAAACAAAGTTGTTGGATTTGTAGAAATTGTTTCAGATTTGTAAAAATGTTTCCCCATAGAACACCATTATACCATTATAGAACTCAATTCTTTATTAACACTGAGGTGTATTTTCTGTACGAAAGTTTTTAACAGATGCCTCTCTAATTTAGCTTTGCTGTAGAAAATTTCTCAAATGTCTATTTCACAGGTTTCTAAAAAAACAACAACTTCATTTAATTCAATCTTCATTTTCTGTCAAATGTTTGCAGCCGGTTTGATCTTAGACTTTGTGTTGGACCCATTCAAATGTGTTGTAGATTTTCCCTAAAATGTCAAAGTGGAGGCTAACAATTAGATGATTTTGAAGATGTGGCTGACAAATAAAGCAAAATAGAATGACACAACCGTCATAAAACTGGTATTTTCTGGTTAAAATATTAAAGTAAATCTGCTTTGTCTGCAACTTAATTATTAATGGACGTGTAACAGTAGAGTCAGTCACTGCATATTATGTAAAGTGGCTTTGGTACATGGAAACAACTGTCAAAATAAATCCATATTTTGAGGAATACTGCTGGTTTTGCCTGTAAATAGTGGATTCATTTTTCTTTTACATCAAAGACTCTTCCTCTATTGCCTCAATGGCTCCTTTCTCCCCAAAGAGAAACTTCCCAAAGATGTTTGTTTTTTATTTACTTCGTTAGCTTTAGACTTTTCATTCAGCGGTTGGAACAGCTTTTCTTTTTTTTAACGGTAGCAAATGAATGACTTGACGTGTAGTACTGTATTTTCACAACCATAGGGCGTTGTGTCAGTTATGGGGGCTTTTTCTGTATTTGACAAATACAAAAGGCGCACTGGGTTTTAAGGCGCGGGCACGTTAACACACCGATAAAACATGCGTGCTAGTGTGTGTTTTAAAAAGGCAGCGGTAGCAAAACTGAGTTGGTTGTGATTTATTTTTTATTTTTTTAGTCATCAATCAGCATCCAAGAATCCATTAAAGTCCTCATCTTCTGTATCTGAAATGAACAGCTGGGCTAAATTCCTATCAAACACGCCAGGTTCCCTTCCGTCATTATCAGAGTCCGACTCGTTGCCATGCGGATCCTCGTGAATCATACCAGCTTTTGTGAAAGCTGGAACAACAGTAGAAGCAGACATGTTAGCTCAAGCTTCTACAATCCATTCACAAATTGTGGCGTAACTCGCCCGGCGCTGCCTCCCAGTCTTAGTAAAACTGCGTCCGCCATTCGACATTGTGACTCACCGGGATGTCAAAAGTGAGCGGCACCTCGTCCATGTTGGTGATGGGGCTGGGCTGGAGGTGTTTGTCGGCGATCTTTTCACTGCAGTAGGAGCGGAAGATGGACAGTTTTTTATTGTAATCCGCTGGAAGTTGCTGCGCCACCCTAGTCCTTGCCCAGATGGAAAGATGACGGCGTTTCATAAAACGAAAGCACCATGACGTACCTCCCTGAAAAAGTTCAATTTTCATTTTCTCTGCAAGCGTCACTGCCTTCAGTAGAATGGTGACTGTAGAGACGCTTCTCCCAACTGTTCTCTAATCGTTGATCCATGACTTCAGTCGGTCTTCCAACTCGGGCCACCGTACGGGTCACCTCGCCTTATTTTCACGGAAACTCAGCTGCGTTTTCTTGTCTTGTCGGAGTTTGTTTTCCAGCTTCCTCAACTTGTGAACAATGGATTGATTTAACTTAAATTCTCTCACAGTTGCTCCGAAGTTCCTCCGCATAGCTGATGGCTTTTAGTTTAAACTGTGCTTCAAAAGTGGATCTCTTTGCATTTTCAGGGTTTCCAAAACAATGTTCTTCTGCATTATACACATACCTGCACCTCTTTTACTTCCTCACTTCCCGTCTACCGTTCGCATGCTGTCCTCTACCTACGTCCTCTTTACCAAAGTCACGCAACAACCTATTAGGCGCATCACACCATAGGTAGGGCGCATCATGATTTTGCTGAAAAATTACTGGTATTATCAATCCACTGTGGTCTGAAGATGACGATATTGATTTTTTATTAAAAACCCATTTAAACATTGTTTTCGCAATAAATGTTCAAACGCATTGCGTTGTGGTCAATATGTCCCAATTTAGTGAACATCGATGCACTCTGCTTTTTAGCAGAGACTTCTGGGAAATTTCTAGGGCACTGGGTTTTGAAATTGTAAATTCAGACAGCACTACACAATGGCGAACGCACTATATAGTGCAACATTTCGTGAAAGAACTCGGACATTGGACAAAGTTATGGTTTATTTTTTGTTTGTTTGTTTTTGTCTGCGGTCGGATACCAAGTGACCCACGTAATGGTACCGTCCGCGGCCCGGCTGTTGGGGACCTCTGATGTAAGGGATCATCTCCCTTAATGTGATCCCTCAGGTCGCTGTGTAAATGTCGGATTTCTGCTGTATGTAAATTTCCACATATTTATGAGGATTTGCTTTTATTAACTTGAATCCAAAACGTAGAGAGAAACTGCACTCATTCACGCGAGCTGTCACTTCAGTTTGGGATCCTTCCATCCCAGAAAGAGTTTGAGTCTGATCTTTTTCCCTCCACTGCCTCTTGTTGCGGATAGTGACATGTTTGTTGTCTGTTACTCAGGAACACGATGTGGAGACGGCCCACGGCGTGCTGCATGTTACCATGAGAGGGGTTGCCAAGGGCAACAGACCTACGATCCTCACTTACCATGACATTGGACTCAACCGTCAGTAAACGCATACTGCTCCTTTACACCAAATAGATAAATCGTTTAAACTAGAAAGACTGTATGTTCATGCAGTAATTATTTTTGACTGATTATTGTGTGTTTGTGTGTGTAGATAAATCTTGTTTCAATAGCCTGTTTAACTATGAAGACATGCTGGAAGTCACACAGCATTTCTCCGTTCTGCATGTGGATGCTCCAGGACAGCAGGAAAACGCCCCCGTTTTCCCCACAGGGTATCTAGCAAACACACACACACACACACACACACACTACTGCTGCATGGCCACTTTTTATGAAAACATTCAAAAACGTCAGCCAGAACATGCTAGTAAATTCATGGTTTTTCATCCTATGCTATCAGATTACTGTTAGGAAGCATTGATTGTGAACTGCACAACTGATTTTTCAACACCAACCCCACTGAAATGAGAATGAGGTCACAGAGGTCACAGTTGGGTCACAGGCATACATGAAATCACTTGTAAAAAATCCTATTTCTTAATTTAAATATTTGCTAAAGTTACTCCTAAAAAACTAACCCCTTAGTATTTTTACTATTTGTTAAAAAGATGTAAAAATGATCGCATATATTAATAAAAAACATCTAAAATGGTATTTAAACGATAGTTTATAAAACTTCATTAATTTAAAATCTTTCCTGTGCTTTTTATGCAGAACAGCCTTCAATTATTTATTTAGAACCATTTCAAACTAAATTGTAATTGTAAAATGTTATTTGAGCAGTTTTAGGAATGTATCTTTGTGATTTTTACATAGTTTTCAGCTGTTCCTGGTTGTGGATGTACTTAGAGAAAGGCTTTTTCAATAAAAAGTTGAGAACATGGAAGAAAAAATAATTAGCAAAGAGAATAAAGTCTTTTCTGAGGAAACTGAGGATGATCAGTTTGCCTAGAATAAACCAGTTTTCAGCGGGAACTTGTTGATCAGAATCTTATACTTCTGTTTAGGTTCAGAAAAAGAAGTGGCCAAATAAAATCAACTGGACTAACCTAAAACATAGAAAGCAAATGACGAATTCTCTGCAGTTACTGAATCAAACGTGTGTCTTTGTCCACAGAATTTCCTTAATATTTTTTAACAGACAAGAGATTGTAGTCCTTTAAGAGTTATGAGGAAATCGTGACGCTCCTATGCTAATTGTAAATGTGGAAACATGCAGATAAACATCAGAAATTAGGGAGTAACACACTGACGCCTCATGGACATGTGTGCAGGTATCAGTATCCCACTATGGATGAGCTGGCTGAGATGCTGCCCTCCGTCCTGACACAGCTTCAGTAAGTCTGCTTGGCTCTCCTCTTTAAAGTGAAGCGTGCTGTTCATGAACAGCTCCACTCTGATGTGTTTGTGTCGTCAGGATTAAGAGCGTGATCGGTATTGGAGTTGGGGCTGGAGCGTACATCCTCACCAGACTGGCTGTGAGTAAACGGATGGCACTGAGTCACAACAGATTTATTCCTCACATTTCTCCTTCTGGCTGAACTTTGTTGTCTTCTTCCAGCTGAATGAGCCCGGTTTAGTTGAGGGTTTAGTTCTGATCAACGTCGACCCGTGTGCTAAAGGCTGGGTGGACTGGGCTGCCTCCAAGGTAACTCTCACACCGTATGTGGTCAAAGTGCAGTGAGGTCTCAAAATAAAAGCAGATCTTTTGTGCAGTTGAGCGGCTGGACGAGCAACCTGGTGGACATCATCATGGGCCACCACTTCAGCAGTGTAAGGACCAAACAATATTCATAGAAAGCATAGCTCAGTCAGGTTCATGTGTCAGCCCTCACTTAGAGTTTGCCATCTGTGTACAGGATGAGTTAACAGAGAACAAAGAGATCATCCAGACGTACCGACTCCACATTTCTCAGGACGTCCCCCAGGAGAACCTGGCCATGTTCTACAACAGCTATGACAGGTGGTCCTCAGCAGGCTCAGATCTGCACCCGTTTCCATGATTCGGGTCTGCATCTTGAATAAAAGCGTGTTTCTGTTTGTGTTAGCCGGACGGAGTTGCAGATGGAGCGGCCTGTAGCTGGTCTCAATGAAAACACTGTCACCACCCTCAGGTATGTTGCCCTGTCCGCTGACTCAGGTCATGTGACTCGTCTGCTGGGGCTCAATGTGTGTTTCTCAGGTGTCCTGCCCTGCTGGTGGTCGGAGACACATCACCTGCTGTCGATGCTGTGGTTAGTGCCTGTTTTGTTTCCATGACAACAGCCACCATTACATTCCACATGGTGTTAAAGGCAGTGTGTGCTTTGTGTTGCCCTACAGGTGGAGTGTAACTCCAGAATGAATCCTACCAAGACCACCCTGCTTAAGGTACCAGTTTGTCCTCTTCAAACACATCTGACTTTTATGCAGTGAGCTGTTTTCTGACACAGAAAACAAATACCCACTATGATAAAAAAAAAGTGTTTTAGGTGTTTTTAACAAGATTTTGTTTCATTTTTGTGACAATTGAGGGCATGAATTAGGAGAATTAAGGTTAAAATTGGATTTTTGAGTCTTTATTCAAATTGTGGTGAATCAGGAAAAGAAAAAACATTAATTTGAAAAAGAGCGTATTTGGTAACACAGAAAATAAGCCACAAGCTCCCTGCTCTGCTCCATTCTGATGCATTTACTCACAGACAAATAGATCCATGAACGTCTTTGTCTTCCTCCTCTGAGCTGGAATCTGGATTTAAACTGTACGGCTGGATAGCTCCAACACAGCTCACCATTATTGTTGCACCGCTAATGTTAGGCTGGGGGTGTGAGTGAGTGTAAGCTAGCAGGAGAGCATGTAAACAGAGGGCTCTCAGCAATAGGAGGGGAAGGGCAGGGTGGGGTTGCTCTGGAGTTGTGCTCAACAGTCCCGCCCAAAACTCAGAGGTAAATCTCTAATGAACTCCTGCTGCTCTGCAGAAACTATGTCAAGAAAACGACACAGGTTTTCTGATTTGAGATAGAACCGGCATAATCATAATTGAAAGACCACTGTGAAAGCTTTAACATAAGATCGTGAGATGATTGGAGTGAGACTTTAAACCCACCATCAGTGCTGAACACCTTAAAAAAATACTCAGAGAACAGGAGTTACAACGTAAACCTTCCTGTTAGGAAACAGTGAACTTGCTGCTTGACCTTCTTGGTAGATTTACTTAATTTCACCACAGCTGCATTACACTCTAAAAATAGTCTAGCAGATTTTCTATTGTACAGAATGTGGGTATTTTCAGTGCAAAATGTGCTATTCTGTGTCTTTCCACTAGATGGCAGACTGTGGAGGCCTTCCTCAGGTTGTTCAGGTGAGTCTTGATAGTTAAGCAGACAGAAGTCTTTCATTCCAGCAGTATGATGTTCTTTCATCCATTTAAAAATGGTCATTTATATCAAATAAACTTCTTTTTCTTTGCTCTTTTAGCCTGGAAAGCTAGCAGAGGCGTTCAAGTACTTTGTGCAGGGAATGGGCTACAGTAAGTATCTGCAGAGACTCCACTATAGTTAATGCACTGGGTAACAGCATTGATCTGACCTTTTATTTAGCCTCCAGTTAGATGACTTCTATTGTCATAATTGATGTGCTTTTTAGAGGCTACAATTTTTTTAATGTATTATTGTTTCTCTCTTTATGCCTTCACACACATTGCCTAAACACAAGCGCTGTGCAACAACAGTAACTACTGTTACATGGACAAAAGTAATCCTGATCAGAATAAAAATGCGTCATGTAAACACACCGTTCAGAATACTCTGACCTGAAAATACACATTTGGATCAGAATTTTCTTCCGATCGAGATTGGTGAGTTATGCCGATTGTTGATCCGATCGTGGTGCATGTAAACGGTGTATTCCGTCCGGCCGCTCTGCGTGAGCGAGCTGCAGGACTCAGGAGAACCGTGTCTCCTGGGAGAAGTGTGCCTCAGAGCAGAGGAGCGGCTTTAAGACGCTGTGTGAGCCGGCAGAGGCGGCTTTTCAATGCAGAAATGCTGCACAGTCCTGAGAAACCGTGTAAACAATCATGTAAATTTGTGTTTCCAATCGTTTCCAGACGATAAAGGCTGAAGTTTCTCCCACATATCAACGTTCAGTCAAGATGCAGATTGCGGCATTGACCGCATGGATTTTAACTGCATCCAAAGCTAAATGTTGTTGTTGACACCTATCGACCTAACCCTAACCCCTCTTCCGGGTCCATGCGGTCAAGAATAAAGCACTGGCCGCACATATTTAGAAAATTATGAGCGAACAGGCACATAATAATAACCATAGCAATAATAAAAGCACATTAAGAAGATCATCTCACTCTATCACCGCAGCTTTGTATGTTTACAACTGTATCTTCATCTATGGCCGTTTCCAGTATTTTAGACAGTTCTATGTATGTCAAAATGATTTATTCTGATCCAAAGTGTGTAAATGTTTGTTATAATCGGATACAGTTTTTCTGGACCCATGTACACAGATCAATTGTAATCCGATCTTTGATCCGATCAAAGACATTTTGCTCATGTAACCGTGGCTACTGTAGCAAAAGTCTAGGATTCATTTTTAGATATTCTCAACATTATCAAAATCTTGTATGTTTGTGTTTTTGTTCTTATTTTACTTCAGAAAACATAAAAAAAATGAAATACATTTTAGCATAGTTTGTTATTATCATTATCTCTAAACTACAAAGGTTAGTCTAATGTCTTAACCCAGCGGTCGACAACCAGCGGCTCCGGAGCCGCATGCGGCTCTTTCCTCCCTGTGGTTTAGTAAAATAACTATCATGTTCTCAGATTGTCGTGGCGCCTTTAACACCGTGCGAGCAGGCAGGAGGAAGAGAGCGGCGTGAACGCGTGGAGGAGGCGTGTCTGTAGCTGTGAACGCCGACCAGAGTCTGTTATGGGATGGAAAGTTTTTATGGAAAGACAGTCAGTGGTGATCTGGTAGGGGACACATGAACCCCCCAAAAAAAGCATTTTCCCCCTAGACTAAAACCACCCATTTCCGCGTAAAAATAATTATTTTTGTGTCAGGGCGCCCCTATTATGCTATCAACTGTCTGCTACAATGACCGTATGTTGCCCTCTCTGTGTAGAACATGCTGGAGGGGGGGTTACACGCAGGGAAAAATTCAAAATGCGAAACAAATTAACAGCTGCTTCATCCATAAAATTAATATACTTTATTGGGTTTACTGGATTTAAAGAACAAAAAAAAAAAAATAGAAAGGAGTCTGCATCAAAGTGAATTTGTTTCTATCACCTCATTCATCTTAACTCTGGTGTTTGACAGACAGAAAAGTATTTTCAAGGTTATAGGATGGACAAAAGATCAAAGGAAACATCACGCTCATAAAGAATTAAAATAAATAAATAAATATCCTGACAACATTTGGAATCAATACAAGTTTTGCCAAATGAACTATCGCGACATATCGGGAAAAACATTTTTTTTTAGTGTTGCGGCTCCCTGTGCCTTCATCTCAGTGGGAAACTGATCCAAATGGCTCTTTGAGTGGTAAAGGTTAGCGAGCCACCCCTGTCTAAAGCTGTATAAAACTATATATAATTACATTTAATATATTTTAAAATGCAGTTAGCAGTTATGGAAAGTATCACATTGATTTCAGTCACATTGCTGTTATTAGAACTTTTCCTTTGTTTTACTTTAATGTTTATAACATGTTATTTGTCTGTAATTGTATGCATGTATTTGCAGTCAGTAAGGGGCCAGTAGTTGCACCTTATTAATGACAAGAGTGTGTTGTAAAGGCGCCGTACGACAGCATCCCCTGTACGTCACAAGTACATGCAACTTACATGACCCTTAAAAAAACGTCATGATCCACTTCCCACACGCATGACAATGGTACATTCCGTTACTATGACGTCCTTTTAAGGTGGCTGTATGAGTCTCAAAGAAACTGTTAGAAACAACTGTGCTCCTCTTAAACTGCAGCCGCTCGTCAACCCCCTTTATGACTGACGCTGAACTTGTGTGGCCGTTTGGGAAAGACCAGCATCACATTAAGAGAGCTTTGTTTATGGAGGGGGGGGCTAAATAACCTGTAAGGTGACCATGGTCACGATGACGTCACTGTTCCTTGTTCGCTGGACATCGCGTGTTCTGTCAAAAGCTGTGTGTGTGTGTGTGTGTTTGTTTGTCTGTAGCCTGCACCTCACTCGCTGTTGTGTAACTGTAAGTACCAGTTTGCAGCTTCATTCTCAGCATGTCCTGGCTCAGGATCTTCTCCATGTGTGTGTTTGTGGTGCATCTGTATCTCATCCTGCCCCCCTCCTTCCTGCTCCCTGTTCTCTTTCCAGTTCCTCATCTTAGTTTAAAGCACACCAGCGGCCAATCAGGTATCTGGACTCCTGACATGATCTGAATCCATCTCCTCTTGACGTTCATCCATTTTCATTCTTGCCTGACTTTTTTTTTTTGTTTTCCTTTCCACACCTTCTGTTTGTCCGTATGTGGGTGTGGTCTGCATTGAGTCCATAACCACGGTCCTTCAGCTTTGTTTGTTCTGCAGAGCTGCTCCTTTCTGTTTTGAACTGGATAAACGTGACGCTCACACTAAGATGAAGTCTTGAAGACTGGCTGTAGAGGACAAGACCTTTAGCCTTTTACTGTCTGTTGTGTCAAACAAGCCACAGCATAACCTCTGAAGGCAAAGACCCACTGTGGGGGGAATTTCATTGATGCAGTCTAATGAACAGCTGGATTTGTAAAACTTCATATAAAAGTTACAATCAATGTATTTTTGTAGAGCACTTTTAAAAGCAGAGGCAACATAAAATCCCAAACAATATGATACAATAAAGAAACAATAAAATCAATTAAACAATAAAAGAATCAAATTAATAGGGTGGCCCACTAGATCCGCTCACTGGAGCTAAAAGCCTGAGTAAAAAGATGAGTTTTTAAAGTTACTGAGAGTTCTGGCAGACCTGACAGAGAAGGGGAGAGCATTCCAGAGTTTAGGAGCTGTAACTGAAGAGGCTCTGTCTCCCCGAGTCACACGATAGGTAGAGCAGAGGACAGGAGGGACTGCAGAGCTGTCTGCATCTCTCAGCAGCTCCACACTTTCTGATGCGTCTTTGCTGTGTTTCACAAAACACTCATTCTGCATCCATGTGACATTAGCGTCCGCCTCAGCGTCTCCACGGCGCCTCCAGAGGTGGTTTCAGAGCTGAAAGGGAGAAGAGGCGCTCTGACCCGGGTCAAGATGGAACCAGGGAACATCTAAGTGAAATGCTGGTTAATCTACTACATTCACTGATCTGATTTTCTAGTTTTTTTTCTATTTCAGTAGAGTTTTTGACAGAAGAAATCATGATTTAAACCGTAAATATCCTTAATGTAGCATCTGTAATGATTTCACGGTTAATAGAGCTTATTTATTAAAAATCAATATTTAAAATAATAAGACTCGGTATTAAATGATGTGTTTGCTGCACTGCGACTTGACGTTGCAGCACACAGATTGATGTTCATGGACTTTTTACTTTTACCAAAGCAGATTTAGATAAAGGATCACTGCTCCCATTCTCATGCTTTATGCATCTCATTATTCCTTGTTTTGCTATTTATTTTATTTTACAAATACTATAAAGAAACTAAAGACCCTTTTTATTCTAGTATTGGGAGAAAAAGAATTTTCAAAATAGCTAATTTGTTAACTTTGTGATTTAACTTTTATTAATAAATAAATCTGGCACCTTAGTAGTTTATTTTACTCTTGAACTTTATTCATCCAGTTTTGAAGAGTTAACTCTCTAGACGTGTCGTCACAGGAAGAAGACTTAACTGCTGTAGTAATATAACCCAAAATGTGATGTCCATGTTTGTGGACACCAGGTCTTCAGAGGTAAAGGACAGATTGTGGCTAATCCTAACTGCATGCAAACATCAGAGGTCTGCTAATTCAATATTCCTACATGTTTTTCCTATTGCTGAATAACAGAAAACAATCATTTAACAATGAAAGCAGAGAGGTTGGGTGCATAAGCAGTATGAAAGACCAGTCCCAGACTGACTGAACCTCTGTGAAGCAGACAGCAGAAGGCTGCTCAGTATTGGGTCTGAGGATGACGGCAGCAAACATGAACCAGAGAACCGACTGTGGTGAGAATCATTAAGACACGGGCTGCAGTGAGACTATCAGAGAAAAGGACTTTCTACAATTCTAAGCTCCCCTCTAGAATTCTGTAAGTGTTTTTGAGATCAGATGAACTGTTCAATCATTGGTGCCAGTATCTAGCTCTTCATTTTATTGATGGCTCTTCTTTAATAATGTAAGTTATGGTTAGAAACTGAATCTGGTTACCTGAGGACTTACACTGACAATGAAACAGACAGATCATTGATCATTGAAGGTCGTTGCTTTCCTTAGAGGTCGAGTGACTAAACCTGCTAAAATGAGCCACATCTCCAGAGCAGACAAAGAAAAGAGAAACCTCTGGATTCAGTCCAGGTTTGGTTCCAGCAGGGATCCAACAGCAGCTATTTTGTTTGGTGGAAGAGCAGTGACCTGTGTTTTTGAGAAGCTTCTTGAAAAGTTTTCCTTCAAAGATGAGATCCTCTGTTGGTGTGAATAACCCTCCAAAAAACCGGTATCCACGACTGTTTGATACAAATATTATAATCATTGATGAATAAATGGAACAGCTTTGAGGGATTATTATTTATCTCTCTGTTTGGTCAAAGTGAAAATCCCTGAGTTGAGTCTGGAGCCTCCGTTTCCCAGCCTGCACTCTGTTTTCATGCGTGTCACCTGAAGGGACATTTTACTAAAGGATGGAGTTTGGACACTCAGTCTCCATTCTGGCCACACATTTAGCTCTTCTTTTCTCATCTGTTTATCTTTGAGACAAACATCTCGCTCTCTGTTCACCCAGAAATGTTTGGAGCATCTTTGGACAGAATCTGACTCATTTTCATCTGATTTGAATCTGGATGCTGGCGTGATTCAAATCTCTGCTTGCTGATTGGACCCCTTCAGTCCCTCCTCACTGACCTCCTCGTGTCTGTGTTGCCCCGCAGTGCCCACAGCTGGTATGACCCGGTTGGTTCGCTCCAGGACCCACTCCGCCTCCAGCATCAGCTCCACCGACGGCGTCCGGAGCCGCAGCGCCACCAACACGTTAGCAGACGGTGCCGGCTGTGCCGCCCCCGAACGCACAGAGGTGCAAACCATTGAGATGACGGCATAGGAGCGCCGCCTCCTCTGCCTTCACCTCCCACCTCCAACACTCTTCCTGACGCAAGCCCCTCCTCCAGCCACTTTAGGGTCTGGCTGACTCTGTTCTCTTTTACTTGTTGCTCTTTACTCTTAACTATCTAACCTTGTTGCCATGGTGATATTTTAGCTGTGAGTTGACATGGCGCAGTTGTGTGGTGGCTGTTCTCTTCTTTAGTTGTGCTTTTGAAGAATCCTTTTTGGTAACATCTTTTTTTTTCTTTTAATGGGTTTGATATGGAGGAAACTGTTGGTTTGCTAATGTTTTATCCAGAATGAGTGAGCTCTGAACTCACAGAAACTAGACTGAAGGAGATGTGGCCCGGAGCTGCAGTGGTCTTTTATTCTGCTTTCTCGATGGGTTGGTGTTTGGTTGTTCCCGGTCCTTCCTGTGCGCCCCTCCCCTCCCAGGGTCAAACTTCCTTTTTTTGTTTGTTTTGTTTTTTCTGCATGAGACGTTTTCTTCATCAGACCTGCTGACAGCATGCTGCTCGTAGAGTCTGGCTGTGGCTCCGCATTCGGCCGCACGGCTTCACTCTCTTACCAAAGTGAAGTGCAGTTCTCCTCCAGCTGTGGTTTGTGTTTACGGTTGAAACGTTACGTTCAAAGGTCAATTCCAATGGTTCCTTTCTCTGCATCTTGATATTTGGTGTTCTCACTGCATGTTTGGGTTCTGAGACCGTTTTCAACTGCTTTCTTCCAAACCTCCCGGGTCTCTGAAGGCTTAGAGAAATGTGCACATTTAGGTAAAAGTTGGAAGCTGTCGTTTTTGGATTTTTGTTGTTTTAACTGTTTCCTATGAGATTTCTAACAACCTTTCAAAAGAACCACCACCTTTGCCGGGTCAAATCCATTTGTCTTGGTTGGAGGTCGACTTCCTCCTCTCATGCTTAGATGTAGCTTTTGGGAACATCCCGCTCCCTCCGCGTCCTTCATAGGCACTGAGGAACAGATGACATCCAGAGGCCAATGTGTGTACGGTGCAGCAGATGGGACAAAATTCAGCCAGTAGAGCAGCTTGAATAGCTGCTGAGGGGCCAACGGAGGCGGAGTCCCCTTCATTCCATGGTGATTCTGCATCTTGAACCTGTGATGTCAACATTACTTCCAGCTGTTCCTTTGATGACTTGAAGCTTTGGTAGCTGCTCTCTCAAGTTTGTACTGTTCTGACTCTGTAAACCAGTTTGTAATGAAATAAAGCAGATGACTTGGTTTGACTGGAGTGTTCTGCTGAGCCTGTCCACCTTGCAGCGACATTCAGGGTCGGGGGGGCGGCGGCGTTTGAACAAAGCAGCAAGTCAAAACTGAGGCAGCAGCGTTTATTGCAAAATATATAAAAAGTTCTATTTTTGATGCTGTGGCACAAACGGCCAGTGTGAGCTGCTGTCAGAGAGGCGATCAGAACCGATCAGTGGAGGGCCGCTCAGCTGCAAACGGGTCTGGGGGAGCGAGCACCGACCCTCAGCTGGCAGCAGGGGGCGCCGTCTTACTGCAGAGTCGTCCCAGCAGACCGGCCATTTGCAGCAAGGAGTTGACGCCTTCAGCCACCCGCATATTGGTGTATCCAATCTCCTGAAACAGAAGAGCGGAGAGTTGAACGGCCCAAACGCCGGAGGAGCCAGCTGGTGGTCAAACATGGACGCTCCTCACAGACCAACACGGAGCTGAGAGGAAGCTGGAGCTTTGCTCACAAACGCAGCTTCTGAGGAACTGAATGTGGTTCTACAAAAGGAGAAATGACAACTGAACCTCCCTCTGATGGAGCTGCACGCCGTTTCCACCCCTCACTGCTTCCTGCAGGACGGTTTGAAGCCGCCGCTCTCTCCAATAAATGACAGGTGGTGTAATGACTAATATGGTCTGAGAGTTATTTTTCCACATGGTGAGATGATGAACTCTTTAAACCATTTTAAACCAAATGCTCTAAAGCTTTGGTTTTCATTAATTATTTTTACTTCCTTATTAA
This sequence comes from Oryzias latipes, assembly GCF_053564925.1. Lineage (NCBI taxonomy): Eukaryota > Metazoa > Chordata > Actinopteri > Beloniformes > Adrianichthyidae > Oryzias > Oryzias latipes. The sequence continues at coordinate 7,112,491 of NC_136243.1, read as the reverse complement.
AAACTAAGTAACATGCAAATAAACAGGACTGCTGTTAAGTCATTGCTTTAGACCAGGGCTCTGCAAACTGCATGCGGCTCTTTCCTCCCTGTGCTGCGGCTCTCCGTGGTTTTTGCAATATGACTATCAAGTTCTCAGACTGTCGTGGTGCCTTTAACACTGTGGGGAGGGGGCGTGTCTGCGGCTGTGAACGCCGACCAGAGTCTGTTATGGGATGGAAAGTTCTTCTAAAAAGACAGTGCATGTTGAATGAGAAGTGAATCAAAGCCTCATCATGCAGAATCTCTGCGGGTCGTCTGTCCACCAGCTGTTGTGTGTCAGCTGTCCAGTCTATGTGACTGTCGACCTGCGTCACTGCCGGCGTGTAACCGCAACAATGTTCTGACCCAGGACGGACAACGATGGAGAATTTGAGGAAATGGAAGTTCCTGAAGTAAACAGTACGTGTAACCCTTGTGCTATCCTAGACACTTTACCATTGGGAGATGGGTCATCTAGACCCACTAGACAGTGTTCTGAACCTTTTTTCTTCAGTGATTTGTGATCTTCACTGGTGTCCATGGATTACATGAAATCTTTCCACCTTTATCCACCTTTGTCATGGTAGGGAGAACACGTCAATGTAAGGGTGGGGTCATCTAAGATAGCACAAGGGGTTAATGGCACCTGGGCAGATTTGTTTGCTTTCAACGAATGTGCCGGTATAATAAATATGTAATGAGGAATTAGCAAACAACAAAGTCTCAAATGTGGTGAGACATTCCAGAAAATAACATGCAGCTTTTGCCCCAAAAACATCCTGATCCAGATGAGAAAAAAAGTTCTGTGTTGAAAAAAATCTATTGGAGAACCGCTGGTTAATTACCACATATTTGTTAGTTTTGTGGCCTCTCAGGAAATAGTTCTCATCTAAACCCATTAAATGACAGAGGATCCAAAAAAGAAACATCTGTTCCTGAACTATAAAAGCAGGAATATTCTACCATTCACTGGAAACAGCAGGTTTTCCAAAAGGTGTTTCAGCTCTATTTGCCGAGCCCTGCTTTAGCCCATCCAACCCAAAGTCCTCTGCACACATAGAGCTGGAGTCCTGGAGCCTGACATTCTCTGTCCACCAAACGTCTGCTTGCTTCTTTCCTGGGTTCATAGGAAGGTCACAGCTCTTACAGACGTGAAGATTCAGCCCCTCACTGTCCGTCTGCATGGGACTCAGTGAAGCTGCCCTTCAAACTCCACCTGATCCTCTCCTTCCTGGAAAAACCTGAACCTGCTCATCCATCCCCCACAAACCATTACTTTGATGAAATCGACTGGATGAGTGAGAATCTACTCAGACAAACAGCACGTCTGCTGAAAAAGCATTTGGCGTGTGGTAAAGTCGTGGTTTCAAACGTTCCCTCCTCCTCTGAATGCTGTCACCTTCTCTCTTCTTGAACGAGGAAACAAACGTCTCACCTTGATGAACTCCAGCTTCAGGTACTCTGCCATCTGGTAGGTCTTGCAGACCCTGAAGATGTTGCCTATGATGTCCTCTGGGGAGTAGCCCAGCCCCCACAAATGCTCCACCACCTTGTACGCCTCGTCAATGTTCCCGTCCACACAGTGTCCCAGCATGCTTTTCACCAGCAGAGGGTGAGGCTCGTCGCACACTTTGAAGACATTCTCGCTGTTGATGTAGCCGAAGCCGGAGTGGGTGGACTGCAGGTTGTTCAGCGCCTGGGAGTCAAAACGAATAAATAAACAAGGCAGGGTGAACACAGCCTCTTGAAACCACGCCTACTCTCCAGGCTCCGCCCCTCACCTGCCTCATGTCCCCCTGGGAGGTGAAGATGACGGCCTCCAGGCCGTCGTCCGACACCGAGAGGCGCTCTTTTTCGATCACCTCCTGCAGCCGGGACAGGATCTGCCCGTCGGTCAGCTTGGCGTAGCGCAGCACCGCGCAGCGAGACTGGATGGGCTCGATGATCTTATCTGAGGCGTTGCAGGCGAGCGCAAAGCGGGTGGTCTTGGAGTAGATCTCCATGATCCTCCTCAAGGCCTGCTGAGCTCCATCCGTCATGCTGGACAGATCATCAGAAAAAGACCATCTCTGTCTTCTTGTTTCTGCTACTGCAAATATCCCTCCAGAATGACCTCTGACCTCTACCAGTCTACATCCCTGCTACAGGTAAACGTGGATGTTGTACAAAAGGCATTGGTAAGATATGGAAGTGATTCTGTAGCATAAATAAAAAGAAAAGTCAAAACCAGAAATGCTTTTTAACTTTCAAAATGTAGCTGCATCATATGACTCAAAATTAAAAGGAAAAAGTGATATTTCAAAATGCTTTTTCATTTTATACTTAAAACTGCTGATTATGTGTCATAATTAAAACGAAAATGCAAAGAGGGGATTGCATTTGCATTTTAACATCTCCCCTGGGAAACTTGTCTCAATAATCATTTAGGAAAAGCATTTCCAGAGGGGAGGCGGGGCGATGACGTCACTGCTTTCTCCGTGTGTCCGACACACCAGGAGCAGACTGTGTTAGCGGCAGAGAAGCCGGCTCTGAGTTGGTTGTGAACTTCTGATGAGTTTCCACAGCTTCTCAGGACTACATAGCAGCATGTCCAGAACAAAATAAAGACTGATGTAATTCCCACATATTTACAAATTTATTTGGAGCTTCGCGCTGAATTTGCTGTTTGATGACAGCTGGAGCACCATCAACAGACAGCAGATTTCTCCATGCTAAATGTTGCTGGTTGGACCAAAAACACTCACTCAGCGCGAAGCTGCAGGAGACTATCTTCATAATGTGCTTTTATTACAGTTATGATTATATATAAGGGCCTGCTCTGCTCGATCATATGTTTGTAAATCCGTGCGGTCAGACAACGCTGAAGTTTGCTTGCGATTCACAGCTTCTGATTGGCGAGGGCACTAAAGGAACATTCTGCTGCATTTTTCACATTAAGATCACCTAAAACCGGGTCCTGTTCACAAACCGCTGGAACCGGACTGCTCAAACCTGGATTCCTGGATCTTAATGCGAAAAATGCAGTGGAATGTTCCTTTAGTGCCCTCGTGAATCAGGAGCTGTGAATCGTAACCCAACTTCAGCGGTCGGACACACGGAGAAAGCAGTGACGTCATCGCCCCGCCTCCCCTCTGGAAATGCTTTTCCTAAATGAATATTGAAACAAGTTTCCCAGGGTGGGTGTGAAAATGCAAATGCAATCCCCTCTTTGCATCTTCGTTTTAATTATGACACAGAATAAGCGGTTTTAAGTATAAATGGAAAAAGCATTTTGAAATATTGCTTTGTCATTTTAATTTTGAGTCATTTGATGTAGTTACATTTTGAAAAGGAAAAAGCATTTCTGTTAATCCATTTTAAAAGTCAAATTAGACATTTCTAAATGAATTATGCTACACATTTACCAGAGAACGTCTTGAAAATGAAATGTCAAATACCATTTTCATTTTAATTAAGTGACAGAATAAGCTGTGTTGAGGAAGGAAATGAAAAAGCATTTTGGTGGAACACTTTTTCATTTTATTTTTGAGTCAACAAAGCATTTCTGGTTTCGACTTTGCTTTTTCTTTATGCTACAGAATCGCTTCCATAGTAAGACAAGGTACCGTCATGACTTTAGGTTTTTGGATAACAAATGTGTTCCTGCGTGGAATAATGTACCGTGTAATGCATAATCTGTTCATTGTTTTTTTTTTTTAAAAAAAAGAGAAAAACTAGCTAATTGGGGGACTTCATTAAAAGACCATATAAGGGGGGGGGGGGGGGGGGTGACGGCACAGCCGTTAGAAACGCAGATGAGGGGTGAGTGGCGAGGATTTTAACCTTCCAGCCCACAGGCCGCCAGTGACTGCACCACAGGTGGATTTGTTTGGACTGAGCCCCCCGACATGTTCGGGCGCCGAGCGCTTTGACTGCAAAAGGAAGAAACCCGCCACGTCCATGGAGGAAGCATCATGGGGGGTGGGGGGTGGGGATGGCCACAAGCCGCTCTTTGTGATCTCCACGCAGGAAGGTTTCCTGCGAGAGGCTGAGCCAGAGAGCTGGGATTTAACGTGGGTGACATCTAACCGTTCTTCTTTACTGGTGGACCAGAGCACAGCCATCGCTTTAGGGAGGGGTCTTTTTTATTTTTTGACTCTCCTCATCTTTTTTGGAAAACGTTCGGAGTTTCCGGAGGGGAATTGAACTCTCTTAGACTAAACTAAGACTGGACACTAAAATGCTCTTGAATAGACCTATTCTATGGTCATTATGTTCGTGTGTGTGTGTGGGGGGGGGGGGGTTAATGTCTGGAAATGTCAGTTATTGTGTTCATCTGAAAATTGATTGTCCACATTAAGAAATTCTTTTTTGTGTTTATTCTTTAGTAACTCTAGTGAACTGTTAGTTACCTGTCAGCTTCATCCAGGATGATGATTTTGTGTCGACCTTTGGGCAGCGTGACCTTCTGCTGAGCAAACATCTTAATTTTGTTCCTCACCACATCAATGCCTCTGCAGAAAACAAAGTCTGACGTTCAGCTCTATTCAGGCAGGAACCACACACACACACACACACACACACCTACACACCTGTCATTTGACGCATTAAGCTCCAGCACGGCATCTTTCATGGCAGACCCCAGCAGTGCTCGGGCCAAACACAGGATGCTGGTGGTCTTTCCGGTCCCTGGAGGTCCTGAAAAGATTTTTTTAAGAAAAGATAAATGAACAACAACAGAAAAAAACAGCTCAATCGCTTATTTTGTGATGCATTACGTGTCTGACAATGCTAGTAATTTATAAGTTGTTAACTGTGCCTGCTGGATAGGATCAGAATACTACACTTGTGTAAACATTCCTGCTCTCTTTTCTGCTCAATAGAATCATTGTCTTTGTGCTGATAAATGACTGAACCAAGCGCATGAAGACAGCACGTGTTGTCGGTTACATACATGTAAACACAATCCTCACATTAGTCACTGTCCTGTAATAAAAGCTGCATTTCTTTACTTTTCAAGTCCCGCTGAACTTGGAACGTCTATGGAAATGCTTTTCCAAAGGAGAAGTCTCTTTTGGTGAACGGGTGAGAGTCTGACATGCACATGAAAATGCAGAACACCAGGGGGCGCTGCTCTGGAAATTCATTTGAATTATGACACAAAAACACCATAACTTACAATGCAATTGATTTAAAGTTGCGTTCAAATTAGTTTAAAGCAAACCATGTTTTTGGAATGTCATTGATTAATATTGTACATTAAATTGTAAACTGCATTTTCAAAATGGTCAAATTGCATAATGAATTCAATTCATTAGCTAAAGCATTTTTAAAGGTTGTGATCAAATTACAAATTGAATATTCCATTGAGAGTTGCATAATAATACTTGAAATTGTGACTCAATACAGCTTCCATGGAGTTCACTGTGTCTAATCTTGTCCAGCCGGGTCCTACTCCCCGTAGTTCACTACTCCCCAGAGTTCACAATAAATAAAATAAAATGCCACGCCCAACGTGGGGCTCGAACCCACGACCCTGAGATTAAGAGTCTCATGCTCTACCGACTGAGCTAGCCGGGCTGAGCCCCCACACTGACCCGCTATGATAATGTTCGGGACATTCCCCTCCCTGGCGAACACCTCCAGTCGGCTGACGGTCTCCTCGTTTCCAACTATCTCGTTCAGCTTCAGCGGCCGGTACTTCTCCACCCAGGGCAGATCGTACGAATATCCTGAGCTCTTAGACGAAGACTCGCCGGTGTCCGACTTTTGTCCGCTTTCTCCTGCTTTCTGCCCATTTTCTGCCTGCGACATTTCTGCGTCCATGTTGTCCACTCCGCGCGCCAGCCCGCGAAACGCAGATTGACTCTCCGACAGCTGATTGGCTGAGCTTTGTCTTTCGACGCATATGATTCGACGAAAAAACACCGCGATATTTGGTGGTAACGGGATTGGAAATACGTCACATCGAAGCAAAACATCTCCCCATTAAACTATTTTTTTATTGAACATTTTTAGAATATAATACAAAAAACATTTATAACAATACAATATAAGCATACAACATCGATATTCTCTCACCATTTCATTTTCCCATCAAATATAACTCCAAGATACCTAAAATGACCCACTTGCTCCTGTAGTTCTCCACATAATTTTAAGTTTACAACAGTTTTCTGGTTCCCAGTAAAAACCATGCATTTTGTTTTAGCCACTGAAAACGTGAAGCCCCAATCAATATTTTAACTGTCCCCTCTTCCACAAGGCTCCATCATCTGCAAATAATGCCTTCCCAAATGTATATCCAATGGAATTATAGAAATCATTAATTATAATTTAAAACAGCACAGGGCTAATCACACGTCCTTCCAGGGTTCCATCATCTACAAAGTATATAGAAACACACTTCTGACTGACTTCTGACTTGAACATGCTTATCAAATAAAAATCCCTTTATCCAAAAATAAATAAGTCCAGTAAGTCCTAACCTAACAAGTTTGATCAATAAACCCTCCTTCCAATTCCAAATCATGTCATACGCCTTTTCTAGGTTAAAAAAAACACTGCAACCAAAGTTTCCTTATTTACTTGGGCTTTTCTGATGTCCGCTTATGGGCAGACTGCAGGGTTCATTGTCCCTCGACCTTTCCTAAAACCATTCTGATATTAAGACAATCGTTTTTTTACTTTCCAGGTAATAAGTCGGTCTCTCAGTTATCATTCTCTCCATTATTTTGTTGCCATGTGATGTGAGTGCTATTGTACGACGGAGTATTAGGGCCACCAAAAAAAAAAAAAAATAGAGCCACCAAAAAAAAAAAAAGTAAAATTACGAGATTTTATCTCGTAAATTTAGGAGATAAAAACTCGTAAATTTAGGAGATAAAAACTCGTAAATTTAGGAGAAAAAAAGTCGTAATTTTAGGAGATTACAGTGGAAGTTAGCACGCAGAGCAGCAGGTGAGCGCCGTGCAGCAGCAGATCAGACCGACTAAACTTTGTTGAACAGGTGAGCTGAATGTTTATTGATAACGTTCCAAATGTCTGGAAGGTCATTTGTTTGATTTACGATTCATTAAAGTTTTATTTATTGATGGTTGGTTTGCAGGATCTCTGCAGCCCGATGAAGCCGTCGTCGGTGTCCCTGCAGCTGTTCGCTTGAATCCTTTCTTCCTCCACCAAAGACAAGACTCTACGTCTGTGTGACGCTTCCGTCACACAAAAGGAAGAGCACTTTTTTGGCATTTTCAACGTTCCAAAGCTAATATAAAACACTATTTTCATTCCTCTTTATTGTTTTATGCTGAAACGGGACATTTCATCTGCAGAAGGGGGCGTTTGTAACACTGTTTACTTCCGCATTGGTGTTGGGATGACAGGTTCATGACGTAATGAGACAAATGAACTTCAGGATATGTGAATGAAAAGGAGAATAAAGGCTGCAGCGATTGTCTACACCCAAACGTGTCTCTGAGCTCCTTATTTTACATATTAAACTCCGCTTTACTGACACTGAACCCCGGAAAGACTGCTACACGGAAAATAATCTGATTTTGAGTCGCCAAAAGGTTCAGAATCTCTTTGTTTTAAACCTATAATAATCCGGAAATGAAGCTTCACAAAAGGCTCCACATACTTCATCTTCAAGCTAGGCTCCGAAAAACGGACAACTTCTGTGTTTTTTCCTTAATCTACGACTTTTTTCTCGTAAATTTATGAGATTTTAAGTCGTAAATTTATGAGATAAAAAGTCGTAAATTTACGAGTTTTTATCTCCTAAATTTACGAGATAAAATCTCGTAATTTTACTTTTTTTTTTTTTTTTGGTGGCTCTAATTTTTTTTTTTTTGGTGGCCCTAATACTCCGTCGTACTATTGCTCTGTAATTTTCTGGGCTGCTTATATTTTTTTCAGTAGTAATATAGGAATAAGCACAGCTTCTTTCTAATTACTCTGTATTTTACCTTCTCTCCAGACTTTGTTATGCATATCCAGTAACTTCAACTTCCTTTGCCTACCTAAACTCTTTAGCATAACATAACTTACGCCATCTCTACCTGGTGATGTAATTCTTGATTTATGTAGTGCTAGATCCAGTTCCAAGGACGTGAACGGAGCATCCATTCCTGTCATATAAGTGTTCCCATCAATATTATTGTAGTGTCGTTCCCTTGTTTTATCCCTCCTTTCTTATCCCTCCTTTCTCCTATATCCAGATAAATTCTCATTACTTTGACTTCTCACAAAGGTTTTAGCCAATATTTCAGCTTTAATCCCATAAGATATCGCCAAGTCATGACCTAACTTTAAGACTGGGTATTGTAGTTTCCTATTTATACCCTTCATTTATCCAATCATTCCCCAAACTGCACTAATCGGTGTAGTTTGACCAATTCTTTCATAAAAATCCCTCCAGTACTCTCGTTTCACCTTTTTAATAACTCTTCTCGTTTGCACACAAAGTCTCTTCTAGTTCAATAGGTTTTCATAGGTGTGAGTCCGTCTCAAGAGTTCCAAACCCTTTTTTCTGGTTTTAACTGCTGTCTTACAACCTTCAGTCCACCATGGAATATTTCTCCTTGTTATAGTTGCTTTACTCTTTGGAATTGTCAGTTCTGCTGCTGCAATTATCACAATTCCATTTCCTCAGCTTCTCCATGTTTTAGTGGTCCTCCTCACATATATCTGTAAATTCATCCCAAATTGCTTTATGAAACCTGCCTTTCCTTTCATTCCTTCCCTTTCCCCTCCAACCCTAGAGAAAACAGGATAATGGTCACTCCTCATTGAGCTGTTGTGTACATCCCACTCACAACATCCTGCCAAGACATGTGAGACAAAAGTGTGATCTAGTGCTGACATGTTCGCATATCTATTCTTGTTCTTCTCCCATCCTTGAGACACACATCCATCAAGTCCTCTAGTACCTCATCATTAGCATCTGTCGCCTTCCCTCCCCATAACATGATGTGCATTAAAATCCCCACATGAGTGGACATGCCCACTGTCCAAACGGGTAACTGATTTAAGATGATTAAGATCCATCTTTTTGCATGGATTATAGTAATTAACAACATAGAGTCTCCTCAGGCTAATATAAGTTTATGTGCCAATGAATTCCTCTTGTGTACCTATTTTAATTACCTCTAATTTAAATTTTTATTAGTGAAAGTGGCACAACCACCTCCTACTCCCTCTGTTCTATCACACCGGTTTCCTGTATATTGACAAATTTTAAAATCTAAATTAGGCCTGAACCACGTCCCTTGAATACAAATGATATCTGTTTTTTGTTCCAAGTCATCAATACATTTCTCTCCACACCTGGGACACATTTGCTTGCCTTTATAAACAGCAGCAGTCTGTCCAAATCTCTGGTAGGGAAAACATCTTATGGGTTTAGGAACACATTCCTCAACAGTGTACGACATGCATCCCAGGTAAACCCTGTATGCCAGGCTCCTTCCCATCAGTATACACCCAGAGTCCCTCCTCTCAGCATCACGAAAAACACTTCATCTCCTTGCTTTTCTAACTTCTATCCCTCATAAGTTAGCTTTGAGTTCTGTAATGGACATCTGCACTGGAATGCATGCAATACTATGACAGAGTTTTAGGGCCACAAAAAATAAGATATTGTCTTGTAAATCTAGGACTTTAAAACGGCGTAATTTAAAAAAAATCAACATTGTTTGTAAACTGGCCCTGAAATTCCGTTGTAGTTTTCGGTAATTGATAGAACTATTGAATTTGTCCTTAAATGTGATTACCAAGTAGAAAAACTCCCTGTAAAACTGTCATTCTTTTACATTCAAGTTCAGCTGATGTACTCGTGTACAACCAGAACTTCACTCCTCATAAAACTCTACTTTGGAACAATGGATATGTGCTTTACAATGGGAAGTCTCTTTGTTTGCAGCACTGTATGGATCAAGAGATTTGATCTTTGTTCCACCTTATGGACAATCAAGGTAATTTATTATCATTTGAAAGCTTCTTTTCTACGTATAATGTAAAATGCAAAAAAGCTGAATGTAACAAAATAACCAAGGCAATTCCCTCAACAATAAAACAACTTATTGAAAATACTAATCTTGATATCTTATATCTCTGTGTCATGGATCAAGACTTTACAGAAAAAGAAAAACCAAACAAGATACTACGTAAACGTTTAAACAGTCATCTCTATCCCGTGCAATCAAACAAAAATTCTATTCTCAATTTTCTGTTTTTATATACATCTTATGTCTTTAATGTTAGTGTCTTATCATGATTTTAGCCCCAGTGTTTCTTGTGGGGATCTTTTCCTCCAGGGTCGGTGGTTGTTGCTGCAGTTCTTGCCCTTGCTGGGGCAGCTGGGGTCTAACTTTGCAGCTTCACGGCTGTGAAGTGAACCCCAGTGTTGTCCCAGTCTGGGTGGGCGCCGTGGCGATGCTCCCATGGCCGGGCTGGCTCCTGGTATGAAAGGATTCCCAAATACTGTTTCCTCACAGCAGAGCCAAGCTATACTTGTTTGTTTGTTTGTTTGCTTATTTATTTATTTAAGCTACATAGTCATTATTCTTTGTACGTGGGGGCCATGGGTCATGTGTTTTAACGGAGGGGAGTGGGAAGGGTGAAGGGTGGGTTGGGTTTTTACTGTAATATTGTGTGTTTTCCGTTCTTAATGGTAAAGCGCTTCGAGCTGCACAAAATGCATGAGAAGCGCTATTTTATAAATAAAGTTTGATTTGATTTGATTCTCCAAAAATTTTCTGAAGCATAAATTAAAAAATGGAGAACCAATTATTTAAAAGTCCCAGTAACCTCAAAAACAAAAGAAATTCATCATGAAATTTTAAACAAGATAATATCCATCCAGTGAACTGCTAGAAAGAGATTCAATGCGGAATGTGACTATTGTACTTTCTGTGACTCAGGAACAGAAACTATCTTTTCTTTCATTGTTCACACTCCAAGACTTTCTGGAAACATCTATTGGACTGGCTCTGTCCAGCTACAAATCAACCTCACTTTGGACAACATCATCTTTGGGATCGACCTGAAGGACTCACACATGGACTAAGCCTTAAACAATCTGCTGTTAATCTCAAAATGTTTTATTCATACCTTCATATGGAAAAAAAATACGGCCTAATTTCATTTTATTTAATAACATTTGCAAGACAGTTATTTTAATGCTTTAAAATGTATTTATAACAAGTTTACTACTGGACATATTAAAAAAATGTAATTTATTCCAAGCCCTTTTTTTACAAATATGTGTGAGTGAGGTTTAATTTATTTATTCATGTCATCCTTTTTTCATGTTACTTCTTTTATTTATTTTTCCTCAGTTAGGTTTACTTGTTACAGAGTCATTGTTAATGAACACAGTCAGATTGCCTGTTTGATCAAATAAAGTAAAAGAAAAAAAAAGAACTATAACCAAAACTGGGACGTTCAGATCCGGAAGTTGTCATCATCCGGGTCACCGCCACTTCCTACTTCCGCAAACACAGTTCTGTGTTGCTTCTTTCCCCCCGTTCTTCAATGCTGCGGTCGACTGCTGCCGTATATATTTCGTCACGTTGATGTTCATTACAGTTACGACATTTATGACCGATTGATTCCCACCATGACGGCCAACAGCCGCTGTTCCGCCGCAGAGCCTCCGGGTCTGGAGACCCAACGGCGGGAGATCGAGTGTCTGTTGCGGGAGTGTGAGCTCCGTGCCGGGGACAGTTGGTGAGTGTTCGCCCGCCACCGCCGCTCCCTGTTACACAGACACATAGTGACAGAAAGCCGCTGTTGTCACGAGCGAGGAGTTTCACGGTAGAGTCGAGCTGCTGTGGAGTTCTCGTTGTAGAGGTTGAAGTCCTCGGTGCTCGCCATTAGCTTCTCCTGTTAGCTGTGGTGAAGCTAACGCTAACGCCCCTGCTTTAATGAGACGTTCACAGTCGCCACGGAAGCTTTTCGATTATGGGATTTAATACAATTATAACACAAAATAATTTTTTGTGGCAGTATATTTTCTGTCGGCTCCGTGATCTGTTTGTGAGGCGCAACAGTTTGCTTTCAGTTTCGCTTCTTCTGATTGAGAAACAAACTGGGATTTATTATTACATTGACTCGAGTGTTGCTTCCAAAACGGAACTCGTTTGTTTCTGTGCTCTGAGTCTGACATATGTGGTTGTTTTGGGCGGTTGATAATGACAGTTTAACTATCAGCTGTGATTTTTTTTTTTTTTTTTTTTTTTTGCTCGAATAAGTGGGGAGATGATCAGATCAAGTGAAACTAGTTAGCTGGCAAAGAAGACTCGAGCATTCTCCAAACCTGCTTCTAAGATCCGGAAACAGGTTTTTGAGCCCATCCCTGCTAACCAAATAACAAACAAATGAATACTCAGCAAAAGAAATCTAAAAGGGACACCACTGAAGCAACTCAGCCCCATCTTCATCCACACCTGTGTCAAATTCTGCATTGACCTCTGAGACTCTTGCTGTGCCCTTAGTCAGGGTGAGAAGCTCGGCCGTCTTGAGAGATCTTAGAGTAGAGCTGCTGCTCCTCCACATCCAGAGGAGACTTGGGCACCTGCTCCTGGAAGCTCCTGGGATGTCCCACAGGGCAGTGGCCCCCGGATGACTGGACATGCTGGAGAGACTGCATCTTCTGACTGGGAATGCCTCTGGACCCCCCCAGAGGAGCTGCAGGAAGGGTCTTAGACTCTTTGCTTGGACTGCTGCCCCCGTGACCCGGACGAGCGGAAGAACATAGATGGATGAGTGGACTCCCCAGAGTTCTCCACAAATCCCTTCAAGTGGTTCAGACGCTCGTTTCATCACCCAATATCCATCTCTTCTGTTCTGGAGGAACCACAGCATCTTCCAGTAGACTCTAAATAGAATGCATTCTGCACATACACCTACAAGCCCCCCCCCCATCTGTTTAATTTCCATTGCCCCATCTCCTGTTCTGCCAATCTTCCTCCCTCCTTCAATTCAGCTAGAAGTTCCGCCTCAGGACCACAGAGAGACGAACTTTTAGCTAAACTTATTCTCTCAAATTGAACATGATTAGCTGTACAGATAAACCTGGTCAGTGGAGAAACTAGTTTACGGGTTTAGAAGCCGGCTTACTTTAGGACATGTAAACACACCTATTTGTCTTATCTACAACTATTAAACAGCTGTCCCGTCATTTCATCTTCATTATTCGCATTTTTATAGTTTCGTTAGTTCAGATTCAGCTGCTTGTGGTGTTTTTCAGCAGCAGGAACTGGATGTTATTAGAAGAAGAAAAACATGGCCCGTTCTTCTTTTTGTCACTTGAACGCAAACATTTTGGTCCTGTTGTGTTATGATCCCAACAAAGTGTCAGTCAAATGAGAGTCTGGATCTTAACTTGGTTCTGGGCCTCATGTGTCCAATTGTCCGACACAAAGTCCACTGCCAGTCTGAACACCTCACACTTCTTTGTAGACAACTCCTGGGCTTGAAGAAAATTAACTCCTGCTGATCAAAGTGCTGTGGTAACAAAACAAGCCCTTATCACCATACCTCCACCACCATGCCTGACAGTAAATTTGAGTTTCAGCAGATATTGCCTGGTCATTCAGATCCAGTTTTGCCATCTGCCTTTGTGTTGTCATGTTTCCTCACACAAAAGAAGCTTTGTCTGTGCAAGGAAGGAAAAGCCTGAAAGCATCTGTTTGGATAACACTTCTATGAACTTCTAATATGTACCACTTTTGAAATGCGGCTCTTGGAAAGGCTCATCAACATTTCTGGTAGTTACCAATTAACCCCCCCCCCCCCCCCAACAAAAAAACAAAACAAAAACAAAACGAAGACTCTAAATTGTCACTAATTGTCATTAATGTGAGTGTTCATGGGTGTGACCCTGCGACAGACTGGCGACCTGTCCAGGATGTCCCTTCCCTTCGCCCAGGAGTGGCTGGGATAGGCTCCAGCAGCCTAGTGACCCTGAAAGAGACAAAACAGGTTTAGAAGATGAATGAATGAATGAATGAATGAATGAATGAATGAATGAATGAATGTTTTTTTAGCCTTTACACTTTAAACAGCAGCATTTTTTTGGCTGAAATGAACTGAATGCAGCAGAACAGGAAATGCCTTTTATTGTGTTTCTAAGGAGATGGACAGTGTGATTTGTGCTTCAAAAGTGACGCAGCGTCCTTTACCAAGTGAACAGGAAACAAGTTTAATTCGGTTTCATTTACATAGCCCAATACTACAACAATAGTCATCTCAATGGGCTTCATACCGTAATTGTACAATAAACATGAAATCAGTCTTAAGATGTAATGGGTAATAGCTAAACTAAAAGTGAGGGAACAAAGCCTGACCTGCAGCAGAACACACAGCTATCACACGTCTGAAGACAAAAACGTTGCAGGAGCCAAAGCTACAGCAGAAGCTGCAGGACTCCAGATGGTTGCTGTGATAGCTGTGTGTTCTAATAAGAAACAAGATAGAAAACACGGATTCAAATGCATTTAGCTCCACCCTTGAGCAGAGCGTCCATCGGTCAGACTGCACTGAAAGAATAATAGGGCCTACGGAGACTGATAACAGGGCAGAAGATCCTCAAATGGGACTTTGGGAGAAAGCTAAGCTGCACGTAAAAGCTGAAAAGGAAACAGGAAACCAAAGATTGTGTGATCGCTCAGATCAGCTGCAGTTTCTGTGCATCAGTTTGTATTTCAGGCTTGTATTCATTTTCATGAGCGAGCAGGTGAGTGTGTGTTTGATGTCATCCAGGTCATGTGACCACAGATGGAGGCTGTCACACGACGGGAAGCCAGAAACCAGAACTGATTTGATTAAATTGTTTTGCTCCAAAACAGGATTTTTTTTTTGTTCTTATTTTGAAAATTCTCAAATTTTTGTAACATTGAGGCTGTGGGAAAAATATTGGGATGTGTTTTTATTACATTTTTTAAATTTAGAGGCTTAGCTTTTGGTAACGACATTGATGTTTTCTCTTTTTTGCATGTTTTGTGTATTTTGGATTAAAATCCTGGAAAACTTTCTTTCTTTTTGTCCAGTTTTGGCTGTGAAGGACACCGATGCTGTCCTCAATAGCTCCAAGACGTTGGTCACGTCTTGAGAATTTGGCGTTTCACAGTGTTTCTAGTTATGCTGTGGTTTAATTTTGGGCTTTTGGGCTTGTCGTGGAAACGTGTACCTGCTGCAGAGCGTCCATCCTGCTTCATCGGTAGTGAGATCCAGACTCAGCAGGAGTTCTGACCGGCGTCCAGCGGTTCTCAGGTTCTGGTTTCACATCAGTGTCTGCAGGGTCTCACACTAAAACTCCGTTCATTCATGGTTAGAGGTTTTAGCTGTGTCAATGCCTCAGAGCAGAAACAAAAAGTAAAGCAGCGAATCAGAAGAAGCTTCTCTACCTTTTACTTCATTGTTTTCTTTGTCGCATTTTGACGTCTTTTTCTGCTGTTTACGTCTGCTTAACCCGAAGCGCGACGTTAAAAATGAGTTCTGGATTACTACCGAGCCCCCTCTCACTCCCATGCAGCTTTCATCAGTTCATGCAAAAATGATGCCTTCATGAACCTCTGTAAAGTTAAGCTTCTGGAGGAAAAAAATAGAGTAGTTTTGAAAGATTTTGCTTGTTTGTTTCATTTAAGTTATGAAATTGAAAAGCTTACAAACAGATAATACTTAGAGCCTCTATAAACATTTTTTAGACTTTGCAGTAAATGCTGTGATGCGACTGATTTTATTTCAAGCATCTTCATTAGAGTCGTAACTGACAGAAAAGTCAAAATAAAAGTAGTGCAAAGTCCTGATCTGGACATGGTTCATTAAATGAAAAGAGCCTTGTGGAGAGAAGAGGAAGACGGACATCCGTGGGTCAAATCATGATTATTGTAAACGTCTTCTGATGTTGTGTGTTCACAGGTATGTGGTCGACCGTCGCTGGTTTGAGCAGTGGAGGGAGTTTGCAGAGACTGGAGACCAGAATTCCTCGTCCTTTCCCGGTCAGATCGACAACACGGAGCTGTTTGAGGGTCAGCGAACGCCTCACGGCACAGACTCTGCTCTGCCGCCACTCGCCATGTTGACCTTGAAGTGTGACGTGTGTTTGCAGACCTAGACTCGTACCGCCTGAAGGAGCGTCTGGTAGAGAACGAGGACTTTGTGTTGGTTCCAGCAGAGGCGTGGCACAAGCTGCTGGCGTGGTATGGCATGGTGGACGGTCAGCCTCCATTGGAGCGCAAGGTAGAGTTCACACACACCACTCACTGCACTCCCACAAGTCTGTTTGTTCTTATCGTTTTTGTGATCAAAACCCAACTTTTTGCTTGTGTTTCAGGTGGTTGACCTACCCAGCACCCTGAAGGTGGAGGTTTACCCTGTTGAGATCTTCCTCTGTCTCCATAGCAACATGGACAATGTCATCACGGACCAGTTTAGCCGCACAGACAACATACGTGAGTTTGTGTTTGCGCTTGCTGCAGCAGCGCTTCCCTTCCTCAAGGAGGCGTCACGCTCTCAGTCCCATGACCCCACACTGCTGCATGATGTCATCCCCTCTGATCCAAACACGTCTGTGCGTAGATGCCATCCAGACAGCCATGTGCCGCGCCTTCTCTGTGCCTCCGGGCTCAGAGTGCCGACTGTGGATGAAGAGTTCGGACAGCAGCTGCGAGCGTCTCAGGAATGTGCACATAAGTGTGCTGGACGCCTGCTTGAGCTCAGGGATGGTGAGACCACGCCCACTTTAGCCTCGCACAGTCTCCTGGTCAGCTGATGGCCTGAGCGTCCTCATGGCATCCTGATCTTTTAAAAGGACATAAACTGTTTACATCAGAGATGAGGTTGATGCGTGTTTGTTTTCCAGACAGTGATCATGGAGATGAGGAACTCTGACGGCACCTGGCCGAGCTCCAGACCTCAGATCATGTAAGATCCAGCAGATCCCTTCATGGCTTGTGTTGATCCATCCTCGCTTCTTTTTCTCCTCGGTTTTTCTTTTTGGTCATGTAACTTCCTGCTGTAACTTTCCTCCTCTCAATATTCTTTGCTCCATATTGTCTTTGGTCATTAATCCTCATGAAACAACAAAAACAACATTCTGCTTTTATTTTTTGTAGAAACATCATTCCCTCTGCAGTAACTAATTCTTAAACTACCGGTAATAAAATAATAGTTAAGTAAAGTAATCTTTTACAGATATGTCTCAAGCTTTTTCTAAATACTGAATGCAAATTACAGTCAGCAAAAGTTTCAACCAAGTCACCAACCATTAGAGTCTATATCACATGTTATTGAACAAACCTCTTAAGGTTACAGTATTTTTTTTTTTCAAATCTAAAAACCTTCAAAGCCACTGTTTCACATTATTATGCAGAGTTTCACAACATTTGATAGATTCTAAAGACCTGAAAATGGTCACTTGTTGAATTTGCATTAACAGGTCATATCTACTGAAATCAAGAATATCTTTTTGGAATAGTTTTTGGAGAGTTTCTGCTTGAATTTCTTTGCAGGATGTCAGAATAGCCTCCCAGAGCCGCTGTTTGGATGTGAACTGCCTCCCACCCTCAGATACATTTTGCTCCAAAGGTTCTCAATAGGGTTGAGGTCAGGGGAGGATGGGGGCCACAGCATCAGTTTATCTCCTTTTATGGCCATAGCAGCCAATGATGCAGAGGTATTCCTTGCAGCATGAGATGGTGCATTGTCATGCATGAGGAGGATTTTGTTACAGAAAGTATGGTTCTTCTTTTTGCACCAGGGAAGAAAGTAGTCAGTCTGAAACTCCACATACTTTTCAGAGGTACATTTCCCACTTGTAGGGAACCCTAAAGGGGCTGACCAGCTCTCTCCCCATGATTCCAGCCCCAAACATGACTCCACCACCTCATTGGTGACGTCACAGCCTTGTTGGGACATGGTGGCCATCCACCAACCCCCCACTACTCCATCCATCTGAACCATCCAGGGTTGCACAGCCCTCATCAGTAGCTGCATTTCCATTCACTATGAAATTGCGCAAATTGCATTTGCAATCATATATTTGAATCATGGAAACTTGCATTATTAAAAATAGGTTTTGGCGCTTGGTTGGGGGGGGTGATTTGTATTGAAATTGATATATTTTGCAAAACTGCAATGGAAACACTTTTCTCGAATAAAATCAGTCACCTGACCAACAACCGGATGGCGATGAGCTTCTTGGTAGGAACTGGCGGCTTCGGCCACTGCACAGCGGGCGCCATAAGAGGTCCCACAGGGTCATTCGGCTCATCAAATGTTGATCACGTCATGTGGAATTGCTGGATCCACAGCTCCTCTGTAAACTAACCAACCATGATTTCACTAAAATAGCTTCATCGTGGTCATTTTCTGAAGAAGACGCAGACGCCTCCTTTGATAGATAATGATGAGCGCTAGCGCCGTGGCAGAAATGTAACTGGATCTGCTGTCAATCTAATTATTCTTCACACATCGTCATGTTTTTGAATGACTTATCATGTGAGTTGGTTTGTGTTTATTCGCATAATTAGGGTTTAATGGAAACAGTGTAATAGCAAAATTGTCTTTTTTTTGGACATTTCTACTATTTCCATAAAGTTTTGGGCATATGTGTAATAAAAACACAGCAAGTGAACAAGACTGTTTGAAAATGAGTCTCCAAGTCTGTCTGGCCCACTGCAGCTGTTCCTGCATGTGAGTGTTGTTTAGGGGGCCTGAATAGAAGGTTTACATAGAACAGCAAGCCTCTGGAGGATCCTACACCTTGATGTTGGTGGGACTCCAGAGACACCGGCAGCTTCAAATGTGTGCTTGCTGCTTTGTAATGGTATTTTAGCAGCTTCTCCTGGCAGAAAACCTTCGTCATTCTGCTTTTATCTGCAGCTTCCCGTGTGTGCTCTGAATCAGCAACAAATACCTTAACAGTACGATGATCACGTTTTTGTGAAATATCTAAGGTTTTCGTACCATAGCAGAGATCCTATCTCTTTCCTATATTGCTTGAAACGTTGGTCTGCTTAATAAAATCACCTGACTTGGTCTTTAAGGCTACGGAAACTGCGGTTTTCTATCTTCAGGACCTCTTCTCCGGTCTGGTCCTTGTTCTTACTTGTTGTGTTCTCTGCCTGACGGACGTCTTCCTCCCCCAGGAGGAACTCCGTGGAGGAGCAGGACTCGTACCGAGGACAGCCTGGCGTCTGTGGCCTTACCAACCTGGGAAACACCTGCTTCATGAACTCTGCGCTGCAGGTCAGACTCACTGCACCACGAGTCGAGAGACGTTTCACACTGATGCCCGTTGACTCCGCCCTCATGCTCCTCCTGTCCTCCCTGTGCAGTGCCTGAGCAACACCCCCCCGCTGACAGAGTACTTCCTGCAGAACTCCTACCTGGACGAGCTGAACTTCACCAACCCTCTGGGGATGAAGGGGGAGATCGCAGAGGCGTACGCCGACGTCATAAAGCAGATGTGGTCGGGGCGACATTACTCTGTGGTTCCGCGGGTCTTTAAGGTACCACTCTCTGATCTGCTGCTGCTCACTGACCCGAATCCTCACCAAAGGAATAGAAGCAGACATATTTGGTTAACCTGAGAGGTTTCACTTTTCCAGTGGCTGTAAAGTTGTCCCACAGATTGATGGGTTCCTTTGCAGCAAACTTGAAAGCTCTGAGTGACCAGACAGAGTCAAACCTGTTCTTAGGACTGCAGTGGTTGAGGTGCTGGTTAAGCATGGCTCATAAATGTGCCGCGTCCTCCTCTGAGCTGGTCTTCCATAATGACGGATACTGGATCTGTGTGCAGACAAAGGTGGGCCACTTCGCATCGCAGTTCCTGGGTTACCAGCAGCACGACAGTCAGGAGCTGCTGTCCTTCCTGCTGGATGGGCTGCACGAGGACCTGAACCGAGTCAAAAACAAAGAATACATCGAACTCAGGGATGCAGACGGGAGACCGGACCAGGTGAGCACCGCCTCTGCCGACCCCCGTTGCCCACTTTAATGTTTCGCTGTTCTGCAAAGTGACATTTTGACAATAGCTACCCACCCGCTCATTACTCAGGGACTCTAATAGGGCTGCACGATATGAGGAAAACTAGCGATATGCGATATTTATGATCAATACTGCGATGACGATAGAACTTGCGGTAAATGAACAAATAGCAAAACAACCAAAAACGTAATTTCCATTTCACTGCAACAGTTTAAAAATGATACTCCAAATGACTCCAGTCTACATAGGTGGCAAACATCTAACATAAAAGAGCTCCATCCGATTGGTCAACATCAAGGGCTCCATCCGATTGGTCTAATGCATGAATGGATTTATTTGATCCGTTAAGTACTTCAAGCTGCCATAAGATTGTTTTAGCACATTTAAGATCACCATTTATTACAATTTTCGCCATCTTTTGCGATATGCTTATCGCACTGCTTGATCTTGCGATAACGATAAATTTGCGATTTATTGTGCAGACCTAGTCTTCCTCTTCTCTCCACAAGGCTCTTTTCATTTAATGAACCATGTCCAGATCAGGACTTTGCACTACTTTTATTTTGACTTTTCTGTCAGTTACGACTCTAATGAAGATGCTTGAAATAAAATCAGTCGCACATCTCTATTTATGTCTCAGATACGGATTGCTTTTCCACGTCAGCCTCCATGAACGGGCGGGTTAAGTTAAGGCGCTCCATGGGAAACTAAAGCTTAGCTTAGAAATGGAAACGGTTCAATACTGATGCCTATATGAGATGAGCACATGTCTGTGGATGGAACGTGAGCTCGTGGGTGGGGGGGGGGGGCGATCAGTGAGCTGTTGCACACATTTATGACTGCATAGCTGGCATCGCAGCGGCTGCTGTTTACGAGGTTACAAGTTCAGTTTGTTGAACATTAAACCCAGCAAGGTCAGATCTTTCCGTTCTGCCAAATGTCAATCTGAAATGTGAGCGAGATTTAAAAAGAATAACAGCTGATCACCATTTACTGGGAGTGAAAAAAAGAAGAATGACGCCGTTCAGTTTAGGAAAATGGATGACTGTGATTTAAAAACTAACATAAAAGGAAAAACATTTAATTTTACATGTAAATAAAGCACTATGACTGTATAAACTCACATTAAGTTACTCAACAAAAGCTGAATAAAGCAAAATATGTTTATTTATTTTATGTTAATGGTTGTGAAGTTCTTAAACATATTGATGATATTTTATTCTGACGTCTCCAATCCTATTGACATACCACAAACACAGTGCTTTTTGTTTCAAACAAACATGGTTGCTTTACTATTTCAACTTTGGCCCATTTTCCTCGTGCAGTGTTGCTACGGAAGCCCTTTTTTGACTTGATGTCAAAATCTGTTTAAAAAAAGTTATTCCTGCTGTCTGTGAAATAAAATGTCCCAGATATTGAAAATGTTTTTGTCGTTCTCTGCATAAGAATTGGCATTGCAGCTGGTGACGGTACAGTTGTTAAGGGGGAACATTTAGAATTGGGCACAATTTTGCACGCTTTTTCTTTTTTCTTACAGTGCATTGTGTTCTCCTTCCTGATTGGCTGTGGAGCATTATCAGTCAGTTTCCTCCATGCCGTGTCTCCTGTACAGAATAAAGTGTGTAGTGAGGAGCTTTAAAACATCAAGAACTATTGTAAAAATAAAGGTCTCAGGTTTCTTCCCATTGGGACATTTGGAAATCTCCAAACTTGCATGTAACCCCTCTGCCCCCCCCAGTGTTACAATGCTAATGTATTGCTTTTGCGTTGGCTGTTTGTCTGGCAGGAGGTGGCAGGAGAGGCGTGGAGAAACCACCGCAGGCGGAACGACTCGGTGATCGTCGACAAGTTTCACGGCCTCTTCAAGTCCACCCTGGTTTGTCCCGAATGCCACAAGGTGTCTGTGACCTTTGACCCCTTCTGCTACCTGAGTGTCCCGCTTCCTGTCAGCAAGGAGCGCGTCATGGAGGTGTTCTTCGTCTTTCTGGACCCACACGCCAAACCTGTGCAGGTGAGTTGACCGGGTTCTGAACCCACAGAAAAGCAGGCGGAGTGAGAGTTGAGTGTCTCTGTGTGAGATGGATCTTGTGTTTGTGTCTGCAGCATCGCGTTGTGGTTCCTAAAGCGGGAAAGGTGTCGGACCTGTGTGCTGCCCTGTCAGACATGACCAGCGTGGCCCCGACGCAGGTCAGTGCAGGTTCAGATGTGTCATGACGTCCTGTCATTGGGGCGTAATGCTGCTTTCACATGAAATGCGATTCGTGTGGCAAATTCACACGCCTTTGTCTTTTTGAGCCACTTTCAAGAATGTTTGTATTCTTTTTCATAAACCTGCCGCTCTCACCTCGTGTGGGAGGAGCCAAAGTTTTTAGCTGTGTGGTGGAAGACGCAGATGATGCTGAGAGATCAGATTTCTTTATTTTGAGGAGCTCTACAAAAGCGTCAATGATCACGTCACATGTCTGGGTTCACGACATCATTCAGAGACTCTCCCAGAACAGTGAGCTTTAACGTTTTCAAAACAAGAATACAACGAGGGGACTTTTTTGTTATTGTGTCCATACAATTAAGAAAAGTATCAAAGTTCAGGAAGAGTGCAAAGTAATAAGTCTTCTGCAACTCTCCAATGATGGCGTCACCAAACCCGCCACAGGCCAAGGCCGACTTGTTGAACGGTTGTTGCGACGCAAATTCTTTGCCAAAATTGAGTTATTTAAACTCTAGAAATAATGCGCTCTATTCAAGTTTTCGCCGCCGCACCTTATGCTCAAATTCACCCCGGAACATTCGTTCATGAAATTGAAACTGGACGCTCCTGATGAAGGACAGACATTCAGAAAACAGAATCCTTTCTTTGAATTGGAGCACATGAACTTATCAGACACGTTTTTTTGGTTTTGTCATCTTTTCTTTGAACGTGTTCATCTGGATCCGTCATCAGCACCGTCTGCCTCACTGTGAAGCTCTCATGAGGACAGTTCAATCACAACTCTTTGTAAAGTCAGGCTTTCTAACCGGAAAAATCTGCTAAAGATGTGAGAAAACGTGACTTTGAGCTCAGGCCAGAATGATCAGATCCTCACTAGTTTGTTAGTCTGAATAAAACCAATGTAACAGAAAAAGGTTCTACTGTGGGTTTTGTTTTACCAACAAAAAGATATAAAGTGGGACAACTGCGTGTAAACTTTGTTTAGTTTGATTTTGAAAAATTGTCATCAATTTACTTAACAATAAGAGAGAGGAGGAAGTTCACACTGAGGCTGACAGTGTGGGTGAATCAGAAGACGACGTCATGTGAATAAATGTATTCCAATGCTTTTCAAACATCAGCTCTCTGATGCCAGCATGAGATCATTTCTGTATTTTTTTATTCTGGATGATGATTTTCGCTTGTTCTGTTTTCTTTTGGATGGGGATGCAACTTAAACTCAGTCAGATGCGATTTGTATGCGATTTAAAAAAAAAGAACTGCAGCGAACATTAGAGCGCTGTAGGTTAGTTTATCTGTATTTCCTACTGACAGCGACGCAAAAGAAGAAGCGGCGCTCAGTAGGGCGGCACGACATGAGGCAAACTCACGATATGTGATATCAGTGATCTAAATTGCGATGATGATATAACTTGCGATACATGAACAAATAGCAAAAACAACAAAAACATTTCCATTTCACTGCAAAAGTTTAATTTAAATAAGAGTCAAAATACCTTAAATTATTCTCCAAATGACCCTCATGTAATCAGGAGGGCAACATCTAACATAAAAGCTCCTTCTGATTGGTCAACAACATAAAAGCTCCTTCTGATTGGTCAAATGCATAAAGGGATTTATTCAATTCATTAAATTAGTTCAAGTTGGCTTAAGATGTTTTAGCACATTTAAGGTTTATTATTTATTGAGATTTTCGCTGACTTTTGGACAAACTGTTAGTTTTTGATCCCCTATTTCGTTACAATACATTTCTCCCAAAAGAGCGAGTTATTCTCCAGTCCGACTTATGTTACAGTCTGACAAACAGGCATCCAGAGAAATGCTTCCTCTGATGATCAAGGTGGACGTCTGTGTTCCAGATGGTGGTAGCTGATGTCTTCAACCATCGTTTCTACAAAATCTACAACGCTGACGAGTCCCTGAGCTGCATTTTGGACCGAGACGACATCTTTGTGTGAGTCCAGCTGCTGCTCTTCGTCTTCAAAGTGATGAGGGGGAGTTCCTCCACCAGCCGGGTTCTGGTAAAGGCCGGTCGGTTAGGTGCCGCGCTTGCTGTCTGCAGGTACGAGCTGGCCCAGGGGCCTCAGGAGGAGCAGGTGCTGCTGGCGCTCTACCTGAGGGAGCGCTCTCACTACAGGGACTACGGCTCCGGCAGCAGCTCGTACGGAACGTCGCTGTTCGGACATCCGCTGCTGCTCAACGTGCCGCAGAGCAGCTGCAGCCGGGAGGAGCTCTACAGCCTGTTCCTGCAGAGACTGGCGTGAGCACGCACACACATGCAAAGCCACACACGCACAACACAACTGCCACATCTGAACTCGTTAAAGCCCCCCTCCAATGAAAATCATGTTTTTTGAGTTTCTGACATGTACGTGTGGCATTTTTCTTATCACAGAGAACAAATGTAATAATCATTTAATTTTTGTATTTCTGAGTATTTCTCCTTTTAAATAGCTGTCATGTTATTATTTTATGTCATGTTATTATTAAAAAAGTTGTCGTTGTGGGACTTTAAAACATTCTGAAAGCTCTTTGGTCCTTGTGTGTTCGTCTAGACGATACGTCCGGACTCCTGACCCCTCTGAGGAACTGGAGGAAGAGGTGGAGGAGGAAGAGGACGATGAAGAGGAGCTGTACAAGTCTCAGACCAACGGGATCAGTGATGGTAACATTTCGGCCTCAGATTGAGTCCTGAGCTCTACTCTTAGAGCCCCCCCCCGGAACCTCAGAGTGACTCGCTCATGAACCGGATTTGTTAGAGAAGAGGGCTTTAAACACGGCAAATCATTCGATTTATTGTTTAAAGTCGCTTGGTTTTGAGTCAATTTATGTTCAAATTAAATCTGGGAGCAGTGCTGTAAGGCCCACAGGCACTCCCCGCCCCCGCTGCCCCCTTTTGACCCGCCCTAAGTGGCTGAGCACCTTCTAAATACCCCTCACTCCTCCCTTCTGCCCCTGGCACCCTGGTCAGGGCAGCATGTCACTAGATCATTAAAAAACACTTGATTCAAATGTAATTTTTCTCAGAATGGTGAGTTTTCTGTTGGTTTTATCTCCATGGCAACAGTTCTTTGGTCTCCTGGGGTGACAAAGAGGTCTTATGTAACTTTTAGAAGTAATACCAAAAGTATATTTTTTTGGATTTCCTTGGCAACTACGGGGGATTTTTTTTGAGGGGGGGGTTCAAGATGGAGACATCTTCACAAGGTCAAAGGTCAATGAAACTTTGATTGTGATTGTAGACTTTAACCTTGTCACTTTTGTTTGAAATTCTACAAAAGGTCGTTGGAACAAAAGTTTTCTTTTCCCATATTTTGCGTAAATGTATAAATCACCTGATTTCACACTCTGCCACAAAACGGCTGCCAGTTCCTTTGGCCATCCCATAATAATATTAGTTTCAAAACTTCCTTTGGCCATCCCATAAGAGATTTTGACCTCATTCATGTTTTGACAGCTTCACCCGCTGTGATGTCATCAAAAATGAAGTCTGGGCATCTTTGGACATAGTGAAGTGTCCTTTTTGGTCGTCTTCTGCAATGTCATCACTCAAATTGTTATGAAGGAACTTTTAACAGCTGGATGGGCTTTCTGCTAGAGGTCTGAGCTGCATGTTCCTCCATAAACCTGTGTCATTCTGATGTTGACATTCTGAGGAAATGGCATCTTAATGCACCAAAATAAGCCAATAGGAATGTTTTTGGACCTCTGCAGCTCCTGTTTGTGGGTTTTCTCCTCATCAGACGAGCAAGAGAGAGCAGAGGCTGCTGGACCCTCCCATACTCCTAACTGTGGCGGTTCATCTTCAAACAGCCAATCAGACGGCACCGCTGCACCTGATTCACAACCAGACGGCAACCAAACTCCAGCCTCGGCAGAGCGGGAAGACGCAGAAACCAGCAACGGCTCCGGGATCCCGGCTGATCCCGGCCCGTCTGATCCCGGCCCGTCTGGCGGAAACGAGGCCAGCAGCGCAGAGGAGGGCATGAACGCCTGCGCAGACCAGAGCGCCGCTGGCTGCACAGAAGCGGCGCCAGAGCAGCCATGTGTAACCACAGAGGAGGAAAACACAGAAAGCAAGCAGGAGGGAGCTTGTTCTCCCAGCCCGCCCCCCAACGAGAATCCAGCCAAGAGGAGAGCGTGTCGCCAAAGGAGGAAGAAGAACCTCTTCACCATCCAGGCCGTCAACTCAAACGGGACCACTGAGAGGGGGACGGGAGACGGGGGGAGCGCCGTGTCCTTTAGCTGTGCGTGTAAACACGTTATGCACACACACACACACAAATTCACACACAAACACACACAAAAACAGACCTACAACCATACACACACTTTTAGGAAAGACAAGCACGTGCAAACAAACACAAACCATTACACCTGCAAATACAAAATGACATCCATTCAAGAACACACTTCAGGCAAAGACAAACAGATACGCACATACATGCAGACGCACGCATGCAGACGCACGCATGCGCAAAAACGCGTCCGCATGCATTTACAGACATCATGTCAATACTGCTGGATTAAATAAACAACAAAAGATTAAAAAGTGCATAAGAAAATCTGCGTCGTGTTAGCCAATCAGGTACTGAGCTTTACCCTGTGAATTGATGATGTCATCACCGTGTGGAATCCAAATCCAGCATGGAGGAATATCTGGTTCTCGTCATTTAGCTCATCTCTAAATGATCTCATGAACTCCGTTATGGAGACCTGATTACCGATGCTTCTTGAATGATGATGCTGGCGATGCTTTCCTTCAAAATAAATAAACCTGATCTCTCAACATTGTGCCCACCGTGCATTGACTGTAAACGAGATGTACAGATTTACAGACAATGCTTCCATGTAGCGATGAGGCAGAAAACTTTGTTAGTAGCTCCTCCCACACGCATTTATGAACACATTTTGGGAGAGTTGTCGAGCAGCGAATTTGACAGGCATCAGAATACAGGCAGAAGACACAAATGTAAAGTCCAGATTGCATTGGGCGTGAGCACAACAGTAACTGCCATGTTTACAGGAGGCGAGTGTCATCAGAGCGTTAACACGTTCCGTCTGTTCTGCAGCTCAGCCGTACGTGGCCATAGACTGGGACCCCGACATGAAGAAGAGGTTCTACAATGAGAACGAGGCTGAGGTCAGTGGGACTGTTCTGTTGTGACTTGCATCATAGTTTGTCTGGATTTTCTCCTGCTTTGGGTGCAGGAGCAGCTCCTCCTCCCTCAGAGGACACGGCCACATTTGTTTCAGCCTGGGATCAGGGATCATCACACGTGGGATTGGGGATCAGTTGTACAGCAGATGACGCATTAAAACACCAGAATGTGCTGCCTTATGAATGCACAGCACCTTGTGGCGTCATCCAGACTGTTGCTCCTGATTCTCCATGATTTGAACAAAGAAATACTCAGAAATGCCATTTTAATCTGAATTTTCTTTATATATTTCCTCCATCATCAGATAAATGAACATGCTAAAAACACCCTAAACTCATTTTTCATGAGTGGGTTGCTAACTCATTTTGAGGTTAAAAAGAACTTTCCTGACAAGTAAGCTGACTTCCTGCTGCAAGTGTGGCAGCAAGCTGGTTCCAGTGCCAGCTCTCACCTCATCCTCTAAGCCCCGCCTGCTGGCTCCTAAAACCGACATGATAAGGGTTCAAATGAATAAAGAGGAGGGTATATTTACTGTGGTTACTGTTCTCTGTGCTTAGTTATGAAGCGTCGAAGAACAGACTTTAACCGATGCCTCATTCTGAACAAGTATGGAAGAAAGAGAGCTTCAGGAAACTCCTCCATCTCTGTCTGGGTTCTCCTCTCTTCCTCTCTAGGCAGAAGTTTTCATTCACTTTAGGTTCTGTGACGACGTAGCTCTGAGTTGGCTTTATATATGTGGAACATAATCCAGAAAGCACCTGAGTGGAGACAGAAATGCACCTGTTCACACTCAGTGGAAAAAGCTGCAGGTCATTGAAACATGAAGAACTTCTTAAGCCTTGTGCTATCCTATGGGGTCCAGATGACCCCACCCTTACATTGACGTGTTCTCCCTACCATGACAAAGGTGGATAAAGGTGGAAAGATTTCATGTAATCCATGGACACCAGTGAAGATCACAAATCATAGAAGACGAAAGGTTCAGAGCACTGTCTCGTGGGTCCAGCTGACCCAACTCAAACCGTAGTGAGCAGGTTCCTGACTGTTGGTGTGCATGACGTTTGGACCTCTGTCTTCTGTGCAGAAGTACGTGAAGCACTCCAGCATGGAGGTTCCTCAGCAGCAGGCCACGGTCCAGCTGCAGGAGTGCATCGAGCTCTTCACCACCGTGGAAACTCTGGAGGAGGAGAATCCTTGGTAATCACTTCAGACCAACGTCTCTGCCGTTTGACCGGCCGAACGTCCACAAACCCACTTCATTCCACACACAACTCAGCTGTTTGTGCAAAGCTAAGGAAGTCTCACACCTGAATGCATGAAATATGTGCTCCACATTTGACCCCTCCCTCCCCTTGGGGAGCAGTGAGCTGCAGTCAGGAACCACATTGGTGGTTCAATCCCCCTGGTCCAGGCGTCTGCAACTGAAGGTCCAGGAGCCACATGTGGCTCTTTAGCTCTCTATTGTGGCTCTTTGGCTTTGGATTTAAATAAATAATGGATAAATGATAAAGTTGTTTAATTGTTGGTAAACATGTCTGATATCTGAACAAAATGATTTTAAAAGTTTAATTTGCTGTCAGAGCGGTTTATCATCACTTTAAAGCGCATCATGTAGGCAAAGTTAATTGCATTTATATGTAACCTATTCCTTTTTTTTTTTAAAACAAAGTTAATACTACACTAATGTAATGTTTATTTTTAATGGTAAAAGGACAAAAAGGATGATCATACTGATAGAAAATACCATGTTGGGTTTGGCTTCCTTCCATTTTTATCCAAATAAATCTGCTGCAGCAGATCCTATTAGACACAAGCTGTAGGTTATTTTGTCACTTGCACCTGTAAAGGGGTTGACCCGTACGGGTCCTACAGGTTTTCGGGTTGTAGAGAGGAGCACAGGTGTGTCTTGCAGTTCTTTTGAGGCTCGTAATGCCACATCAAGGGATGTCACGAAAATGGAACGTACCATTGCTGTGCAGTCAGGCCGCAGCGCCCGCTGGAACAGCACTAACAGGCTCCTCACACAGTCAAATCCACGTGAGCTTTGAAATGTAGAGTTTACAGCTGTAGGAGACGCTGGATGTCGATGCGTTCTGTGTTTGCAGGTACTGTCCAGTGTGTAAGAAACACCAGCTGGCCACCAAGAAGCTGGACCTCTGGTCTCTGCCCGAAGTCCTCATCATCCACCTCAAGAGGTTTTCCTACACCAAGTTCACCAGAGAGAAACTGGACAGCATCGTGGACTTCCCCCTCAGGTTCAAGCCCTTTTTCACCCCCCCTCTACTCATCCCAATCATGTCATGTGACCAAAAGGTCTTAATATACAGTAACCCCCCCCCGCAAATATAACGGAAATCCGCGAATAATTGACGCCTCTGCAGAGTCAGAACCTTTTTCTGCCGTTTGGGTTCATTTCCAGGCGCTGGAGATGATGCAGGGCGTTTGGATGGCGTCTTAAACAATACTTTACAGTAAAGTACAGAGTAAACCGTTTTTCAAAATTCGCGGAATGAGCGCTGTTCTGCGCCTGACGCTTGTGACGTCACGTCATCTGCGGCCAGCCGCGAATGGGCGGGGGATTACTGTAACCAGAACATTCCCCCCACAATAAGAAGAACTGTTCATCTCTGGGAGAACTCAAAGATCTCTGCGAGAGTGGACCTTCACAGGAGGAGGAATGTGGATCTGCAGCTCCTTTGTCATCCAGCTCCTCCTTTCTTTTCCCTGAAGTGCAGTCCTCAGAAGGCCTTTCCACTGACGTGCATGTAGCATCCAAGCAATTGTAGAACCCAAGGTGCAGTGGCAAAGACATGAGAGATTGGTGAGGAAATGGAGAAAGTGTGGACGTCACTGACGTCCACACTTTCTCCATTTCCTCACCAATCTCTCATGTCTTTGGTTCTGTCTCCAGTTGGCTCACTCTAGTATTTATTCCCCCAGTGAATGTGGATTTAAAATCATATTTTGATCAAGGCGTTCCCAGTGGTTTTAAATTATGATGAGGCAGTTTTTAGCCAAAATTAAAAAATATAGATGTATATTAAAAAATGTGCCGTTTTTTTTTAAGGACATAGTTTCTGCAGAGCGACGGTTCATTAGAAATTCATATTTGAGTGTGGGCAGGGCCGTTGGAAAAGAGCAACCCCACCCCCCTTCCTGGCACCCATCTATTTCTCTGCTAGCTTACAGCCCCCACCTAACGTTAGCAGTGGACCAAAAATGGTGAGCAACACGTTTTTGAGCCAGATGCCAAAACGTTCATGGATCTATTTGTCTGCAGGTGGATGATCAGAATGGAGCAGAGCAGGGAGCTTGTAGCCCTGCAAATACGCTCCTGTTCAAACTGCAGTTTTCCGTCTGCTCCGTCTTCTCAATGATTTGAATTCTCAGAAATGAACTTTTAAGTTGAATTTTCTTTATATTTGCTGTTGGAAAAAGCTTGTTGATGTGATGTAGAACCTATAACAGGAAGCCAAAAGCTCCCTGCTCTGCTCCATTCTGATCATCCACCTGTAGACGAATGGATCCATGGACGTCTTTGTCTTCCTCCTCTGAGCTGGAATCTGGATCAGAACTAAACAGCTGGATAGAACCACTATTGTTGCCATTTTTGTTGCATCGCTAATGTTGGGGTTGTGAGGGACTGTAAGCTGTGGGGGAAATGTAAACAAAGCGATGATGGGAAATGGGGGCAGGCTTACTTCATGCCAACAGTCAGAGGTGAATTTCGGATGAACTCCTGCTGCTCTGCAGAAAGTATGTCAAGAAAACGACACAGGTTTTTTTTATTTTGGCTAAACTGCACAATCATAACTAAAAGCACTGGGAACGCTTTTCCTATAGATCCAGAGAGTGGGACTTTAACTCTTGTTTGGATCAGCGTTACTCAGAGCTTCATGGCTATAAACCTTTGCCCATCATACGTCAGCCTCCGTTTGGATCCAGACTCAGCACAACATGAGTATTTCATAAATGGCGTATACTTTAATGACTAAACACCTATTAGACTCCGATCCTCACAGCCGGATCCTTCCTCTGTGGCTGCAGGGACCTGGACTTCTCTGACTTCCTCCTGAGGAAAAGCCTGTCCAGCGAGGAGCCCCCAAGCCGATACGACCTCATCGCTGTGTCCAATCACTACGGGGGACTCCGAGACGGGCATTGTGAGAACCCCAGACCCCCCCCCCCCCCCCCCCCTCTCTCTCTGTTTGCATGCCTAGTCGTGACCTCTGACCTGATCTGTAACGTTCCTGCTCCTGCAGACACCAGCTACGCCAAGAACAAGGACAACGCTCAGTGGTATTACTTTGACGACAGCAAAGTGACCTACGCCTCTGAGGACCAGATCATGGTTAGTCCTGCACACTCGTCGCTGAAGAAGACGTGTGGTTACCACGGCAACCTGCATGCCTTCAGCTTGTGATGCTATTTTAGGAAACCATAACTTTCTACTTGGCTGTTGACCAGTCATTAGCAGAAAGTTGATTTTTGTGAAGCCTTGAAGCAGTCATACGATGTTCCTGTCCGGACATCTCCACCATTATTCTGCTGCAGTTTATTTCAGAAGATACTCTCTTTTGTCCCCTCTTTGACCGGTTGTCTCTTCCCCTGCAGACCAACGCTGCCTACGTCTTGTTCTACCACCGACAAGACAAAATCAGAAAGCCCGCCCTGCCCTCCCCCCTCACAAACTCTGCTTCCTCCACCCATTCCACCAATAACGTCGCCTCTAGCACGGACGAGGGCGAGGTGCTGGGTGCTTCTTCCTCTTACATCACCATGGAAACGGACTAAACAGCCTCCCTTTGTCTTCAGCCGGTTGATGAAAGCGGGTCGGCACAGCTGCTGTGTTCTTCAGAACCTGTCCTTCTCAGGTACTTTGATTCAGATGAATGACTTGGACCCACCGTGCTCCATGGAGGAACCCGAACAAGAGTGCAAACGGTAACCAGACCGGTCCTCAGTGTTCCCACTGCAAACCACCTTTAGAAGGGTCTTGCTGGACCTTCAGAGTGAAGCTGCTCAACTCCCTGATGCTTTTAGGACGGATGCTCTCTGTTCTTGATGAATGAGGTGACTCTCCACAGCTGTGATTGGCTAAAGAAATAGAGAACATAATCTGGGTTCCCGCTGCTGCACAGCTGCTTCCTCAGTGGCTCCACATTTGATTTGATGTCTTCATGCTGTGTTTAAACCTCACATCCATCTGATCTTCTGCTTGCTTTGCTCACCTTGATAGTCTGCTTCGGTTGATCCTCATTCTGTTACGGCGCACATGTTTAAACAAATGCTAATCCACTGATGAACACTTTGACATGCAGGGGTTTGTGGGTAATTGCAGACAGCAGGGATTGAAATCAGTCATTTTGTAGATTTGTGGTTGTTTTCTGATATTTATTTTTAATTAAATAATTACAGAGACCACGCAGTGTGATTTTTGTGAATCAGCTGGTGCAGGATGTTGACCTTTCCTATTTATACAGAACGTTTCTATGGAGACAGAAGCCAGCAGAGTTTCTCAGTTTTAAACAGCTCTGTACAGTATTTTTCTATTGTAAGTAATGTATTGTCGACAGGATCATTCCTGGGGGAGCAGCAGGGAAGCTTCACTTGTTTCTTTGGTCTTCCCGTCAAATATCAGAGGAAAATATTTTATTGTATTTTCAGTCTTTTGATATAAATTAAAGGACTAATATCACCACCAGAGTCTGTTCTCATTCTCCATGCGGCGCTGCACTGCAGCCGCAATTCTGTCCCAACGTTTAGCAACGTCCGAGTTTGATTGGTGTTCCGTCCCACCACACCGCTCACGCAGTTTCCAAAACCCCCACAGGAGGGAGCTGTCTGTCAGTAAGTTCTGTCAGAGCCTGGTGGACAGGATGTCGCCACTGAACAGGTTTCCAAAGTTGAGGTCTCTGGACATCAGCTCGTCTTCCACGTTCTCCAGCGCCCACTTGTGCTCCACGATCTCCAGCGCCTCCCACTCGCTCTGAAACACGGAGGAGCCTTCATAGCACAGCCTCATCCTGAAACGAGTGTCGGCGCAGAGCAATGTCCTGTTAGTCACCTTAAAGGCCTTGTTGGGGTCAGGGGGCATCGCCATGGCGGCACCCGTCATCTGGTCCTGCATGATCCGCGACTGGTCAGCAGCTGTGAGCAAAGGGTCAGAGCTGCTACAACTGAGCATGCTCAAGCCGTCCAAGTGGCTTCAAAGCCGGCAGATCAAGATCCTTTTAGATCAGTTACAGTGTTGCTAATCATTAGCCCTCAGAGCAGCAAGTGGGACTTGAAGGAAGTTTGTAAAAATTCATTTTTTACCTCCTTTTTCCTAAATAGCAGCTTAGGGAAAACAGGTTGGATTTGCTCCAAATTAGACTCCCTGCACCCGACTCAAAGATGGTTTGCACCACTGAAGAATGTTGTCGTCAAAGAGAAAACTCACCGTTGTCCTGGCCAAGGATGAGACTGTACATGCTCCTCAGCCCAAACACGTTCAGGAAGTACCAGGACGCCGAGCTCACCCTGCACACGCCAAACGGCATCAAAGTGAAGGTTTGAGAGAAGAGCCCGACGTGTCTGCGCCATGACGGCATTTTTACCAGGAAGCATCGAGAGACAGCAGGTCGATCCCTCTCTGCAGCATCGGCTTGAACCTCAGAGTCAGAGGAAACGGCACCTTTGCTGCAGCAGATACAACCACAACATTTGCATCAGTGGTTTTTAAAAAAACACAAGTTTTCACCTAAAGGTTTCCAGTCAGACGCTGGAAAGCCAAACGCTGCTGCTTCTAGAGGAACTCACTTATGACAAACCCAGAGAAGGCCCAGTTGATCCATCCACCAATCACAATCATGGGCAGGACGTTGGTCAGGTTTCCCTTCATCATGTCTGTCAGCATGCTGGAGTCTGCAACAGAGGAGCCGCATTTGTGCTCGCCGTCACACAAGCTGCTGTCATTCAGGCCGACAGAGCGGCACCAGAGGTTTCAAGCTGCTTAGTCAAAAGAAAAATGTGAACGGGGGTTTTAGGAGGATCAGGTACGTCAAATACAAATACAGGTTTGTTACATTGTTGTCCTCTAGAGCAGTGGTCCCCAACCACCAGGCCACAAAGATCCAAAAAACAAAAACACAACCTACATTTTGTTCTGTTTTTTTTTTAATGTAATCTGGTTCTGAAGGAAGTTTTTTTTTTTTTTTAACTTGTCCTGTCCAACAGCTGGGCAGACAGATGAGAGCTGAAGACCTCTTGTGTTGGACATATTTTACTTCAACAAGAGGGGTTATTAATCTTCAGACAAACCAAAGGTATGTCTGAATAAACCCCTTTTGTAATTGAGGCCAAACTTTATTAATTTCAATCATGTTTGAAAATCTTGGGTGTTGGACCGGACGGAAAAGGAAAGAGGGGAAGAAGAGAGAGGGATGTTAGAGAGGGGGGGGGGTTGGAGGATGATAATAGGAGGGGAGGGGGGATAAGACCATGAAGCAGCATAAAGCAACAAGGTTACTGGTTGTTAATCATTATGGTAAGGTTCAAATGTAGTACAAAAAGGGCGGGGCCTGTTCACACAAACACTCAAATGTTATAAACACACCTGCTAGCTGCAAAAATGTCCACCTGTCGACATGTACACAAAACAGATAGTGTTCACACACGCATACTTATGCCTTAAAACCAACTAGTGTGAAATATTTCAGTCATTCAATCACGCAAACTGTTAGTGCAAAGGTGAGCTAACACCTGTGCTCAGGTGAGTGTTTATGTTCTTCTAAAATGGATGGTGGAACGTGAAAAGAAGGAGGGAGAGTGCCCAGCCATCCCCACCCTAAGACCCCCGCCGCAGCAGCAGCGGCAGCTGGAATCCCCCCAACGCCACACGGGAACCGGCAGGGAACAACCGCCGCCCGGGCGACCAAGCCCGCCACCCAGGCCAGGGCCAGCAGGACCGCCGCAAGGCCCCCAGAGCCAGAGAGCAGGGAGGCACGGAGGGAAAGAGAGCCGCCCCAGCCCAACCTGGAGAGCAGCCCCCCCGCCGTGCCAGGAGAGTCCAACGCAGGGCCCCACCGGAGAAGGACGCCCACAGCCCCAGACGAGCTTCCGGGCATCCCCCCGCCCCAACCCCAGGTACGAGCCAGGAGTGTTTATGTACGACCTGTGTGTGTTTATGCTGGAATGTATATATTGAGGGGGGAGGGGTGTGTGTACTAAGGGGGGTGCAGTTAAAATTGGCGGGTAAGGCACTAAGGGGACATCTCCTGATGACTCACAGTGACGTCCCCTCACCCTCCCCACCAAGGGGCCCTAAATGTCTAAGGTGCGGTTAAAATTGGCGGGTAGGGTGCTAGGAGGACATCTGCTGCTTGCTGGCAGTGATGTCCAAGCACCCCCCCTACCAAGGGCCCTACATGTCTAAGGTGCAAATAAAACCGAAAGAGGGGGGGCCCACTCCATACAGCAACCATAGGAGGGGGGCCAATGAAGGAAGTTTTATTTTGGAAAACTACTGGATTCTCCTTCACCACCATCTGATTCATTCTTAATGCTCGTCGAGTCGCTTGGCTACAAAGATCCGTCCACTACTTTCTTAACCCTTGTGCTATCCTAGGCACTTTAAAGTTGGGTCATCTAGACCCACTAGACAGTGCTCTGAACCTTTTTTCTTCAATGATTTGTGATCTTCACTGGTGTCCATGGATTACATGAAATCTTTCCACCTTTATCCACCTCATGGTAGGGAGAACACGTCAAAGTAAATAAAGCACAAGGGTTAAAGGAAGGTTCAGTCTAATTACTGGAAGCCTAGGCTTACAAATGTTCAAACAAATCAGTTTGAAAAACATTGATCAAAATCTTACTCGAGTCCAAACAAGCTAAGAAAGAACACACACGTACACACGTACACACCTGTCATGGGGTTCTTGGGGACGACTTTCCTCTTGACTTTCTTAAAGAAGCCGGTCTCTGTGTTGTTGAAGTAGTGTTTCCTCATGGTGAAGGACTAAACGACACAATTCCGTCAGCCACACAATGCTCAACACAGACACGTCAAGCTCAGCTGACGCCCACAAACGGCACCTCTTCCTGGCGGCCATACATGTGGGGTTTCTGCTGAACTGTTGAGTGTGGGTCAGTTCATGTCCACAGCACAGAGCAAGTGAGATTTGTTTAGACGACCTTTAACCTGACCCTGAATGGACAGCGTGAAGCTGCAGCTCCATTTACAGAACTCACCTGTCCAGTTAGAGAAATCTGTTAAGCAGAACCATACCGGGTTACCCAGGAGTACCAGTTCCCGTAACCCTTGTGCTATCCTAGGCACGTTAACATTGGGAGTTGGGTCATCTAGACCCACTAGACAGTGCGCTGAACCTTTTTTCTTCAATGATTTGTGATCTTCACTGGTGTCCATAGATTACATGAAATCTTTCCACCTTTATCCACCTTTGTCATGGTAGGGAGAACACGTCAATGTAAGGGTGGGTCATCTAAGATAGCACAAGGGTTTTAACAGACTGCTGCAGGAAACACGGCCGTGTCTGCACACACGTCTTCTCTAATGTTCAGAATGGGGGTGCAGAGAATAAGATTATGAGCTCACCTCTTTAGGAATGTACTTTCCATTCTCTCTGAGGACGCGGCTGCGCAGGAGCACCTGACTGAACACAAACCAGGTTCAGCTCAGAAAATAAAGAAGCTCCTGTCAATCAAACCATGTGTTTTTATGTGCTTGATGCAACTAAAATCCTGTGTGCAAACGTCACAACGCTGCTCTTTAGTCGGCAGCTGTTTAAGTCCCACTTGAATCATCTTTTGTGATCGTTTAACCACAAAAATGCAATTTTTTTTAGCCTACATCAAGAAAACTGTCGTTTTTCCGAGACATCGTCTCTGCAGAGCGGCAGGAGTTCGTTAGAAATTCACCTATGAGTTGTGGGCGGGACTGTTGGCGCAAAGGAATCCCCGCCACCTTTGCCTCCTTGTCACAGAGCACACTGCCGCTAGCTTACAGCCCCGAGGTAACATCAGTGGTGCAGCAAAAATGGCAGCAATATCGTAGCGATCCAGACGTTTAGATCCAGATTCCAGCTCAGACGAGGAAAACAAAAAAACCTTCATGGATCTATTTGTCTGTCAGTGGAAGCGTCAGAGAATGGTGTTGGTTTTTAAATCAAACGGAGCAAAACAGTGAGACTTTGGCCCGCCCATCAGTTTCTATGTCACAACTGAGAGCTTTTTCAACGCTAGATTTCCATCTGCTCCTGATTCATACTGATTTGAATAAAGAAATACTCAGAATTGCAGGTTTGATCTTGAATTCTTTAGTATATGTCCTCCTTCGTGGGAGAAATGCATCCAGAACATGTTAAAGACACCTATAACAAATTTTATTTGAGTGGGTCTTTAAAAACCGCCAGTGAAATTCGTCCCGGTGTGAACGGGCCTTAAGAGTCCCACCCAAAACTCAGAGGTGAATTTTGGATGAACTCCTGCTACAGAAACTGTCCTAAAAACAGCATCATCATAATTAAACGACCACCAGGAATGCTTTGAAAGTAGATCAAAAGATTGATTGGAGTGGGACCTCAAACATCTTTACAAAGAGGCACAAACATTTTTAGCTAATCTAGTTCGTGTTCTCTAGTTGAGTTCAAGCATTAGATGTGCAGCGTCCCGTTGCTATCCCTAAAAGAATAACAACGTGAAGACGGCAGACTGACACACAGCTGGAGGTCGCACCTGTCAGAGACCTGCTCCAGGTCCACCTTCTTGTCACTGTGGAGAAGCTGGGTGACATAGTGACGGAGGATGCCCACGAAGAAGGTGATGAAGACGATGGGGAGGACCACCCACATGCGTATGCTGGAATCCAGCAGGAGCTCAGGACTGGCCATTGCTAGTTTCT
The DNA here is from genome assembly GCF_053564925.1 of Oryzias latipes. Taxonomy (NCBI): domain Eukaryota; kingdom Metazoa; phylum Chordata; class Actinopteri; order Beloniformes; family Adrianichthyidae; genus Oryzias; species Oryzias latipes. Next base: position 7,074,222 of record NC_136243.1, on the reverse strand, counting down.
CAACTCAGACAGGACACCACTAAAAATCTTTAAAGGTTTGAACAAAAAAATAAAAAAAAGAGTTTAAGATTAGAAAAACTCGTTATTGTGTCGTCCCACGTTTGTGTGCACTTTATGTTGCATTTAAAATAGATTGCTTTAAACTGGAATTCTCTCCCTTCTCCCTGACTCCTACAAAACTATATAGTAGGGGTGAAACGATTAATCGATGATTCAATTTATTTTCCTAAAACCCAACCAGATCGATCTGTCTGAGGCAGAATCCAATCAGATCGACCTATAGGTCCTATACCATTGTAAAAAATGTCAAAATGAAAGAAATCGAATTGAATTGAAATTGGACAACACCATTTGGATTGAAACATGGTAGGTAGTGCATCACAGCGAGTAAAACACATGATGACAGCAAAGATGGATCAGTCCATCATTCCAGTCCAATGTGTGGAGACACTTTGAATTTAGCAGTCATGTGACCATCCAGTGAGCTAGAATGTTCTAATAATGTCCCATTTGGATTCTTTGGATGTGATAAAACAACAGTGGACTGAACTTTAGGAAACTAACATGTGAATGGATTTGACATTCATTCTACTTTACTTGTTTGTTTGGACACTTATTTCATTTACACTTGATGATCTGGAAGAAATCCAAGAGTCTGTAAAACTTCACTGTTCAGTAGCAGGAATTTCTCTCTGAGTCTCACTGGTGGAAATTCTGGATAAAGATGTCCTGAATCAATTTTATATATATATATATATATATATATATATATATATATATATATATATATATATATATTTATATATATATATATATACACACACACACCGCACACACACACACACACACACACACCCACACCCACACACACACACACACTTAAGTAGCAATTGTGCCGAATTTTTTTTTTTAATTTCCTCATAGAATACAAATTCATGGTGGGTTAAAGTGATTTTGCCTGGGAAATTAAATAAATTCCCTTATTTTGAAAATGATCAGCATTTTTTTTAACCAATCCAAATAATGTGAAAACTCTCCTAATGTAAATTTCTTTAACTGTGACTATTATTAAAAACAAAAATTTCCTTATACATATACAACGTAACTACTGTAAGTATTTTTGACTTTTGGTTGCGTCCGCGTGCCTCCTGCCCTCTGACCTCCTTCCTGTCTGTCTCGGCTAATGTTAGCCACCGTTAGCTAGAGCGAGGAAACCTTCTTTATTCCTTCACAGGAAACTTTGTTTTTTTACCAGCAGCTGCTGCTTTCAACTTCTCATGGTTTCCTTTAGGACAAAGACCTCATAAAAACTCGCCACGTGTGTAAAGTTGAAACAATAAAGAACACTCACCACATTAATGAACTTTTAAACTCCATGAGAAAGTCCACCTGCTGCGGAGAAAGGCACTTCCGGTTTCAGCGGAAACACCGACCGTAGCTGAAGTTAAAAATAAACTGAAATGCGTTTTGAACGGAACGGCAGAATATCACAAAGGCATGGACACCAATAAAAGAAATGTTGAACTAATGATGCTTTCTGTAATACAGTTTTAAATGTTAACAATTTTATATGCTTAGATCTATAATCATGTCATTTGATTACACTATTCTACAGTCAAGAACTCGCCGTCCTGCTTCGATTTCAACAAAAGATTTTTTATTTGTCATTATAAAAAATAATCTAATTCCTTAATTTATATTTTTACATTTTCTAAAATATAGTTGTTGTAATTGTTGCTAACAGCAAGCATTTAATTAAACAAAACGTCTTTAGAAAACACCTTTCAAAATGTTACAAATGACTGTTTTCACAATTAACTGCATCTTTCAGTATAATGGATCACGAGTATCTATACTTTTTAAACAGTTGTGGACTTTTTTCAGTACTTGCCACAGAATAAAAAAAAAAAGCTTTGGAAGCAAAGTTAGAAAAAGAGAGTAAGTAAACGTAAAGTAACAATACAAATCCCACTGTAGAATTGAAAATAAAACGAAATGTTTGTCATGCAAATATTTACATAGTGCACTATATAGTGCGTTTGTCATTTGTTTTGCAGTGCGCATCTGCCCTAATCGCAAACTAGTAAAAAAAACTACATTGTGCGGGACTATGTAGTGCCCAGAATTTTAAAAGCAATACGGACATCATGCTCACTACTTTACTTTTTTTTTAAACGGCGGATATGACATTATCGATTTCAAAAAGTTAAAATCTAATTGATATGAGAGTTTTGTGACGATTATGTATGAGTCCACTGTCTTCTGAAACTAAAGATGTTGATGAGTAATTAAAAGAATATGTTTAAATACATTTTTTGGCAAAAATTGTTCCGACGCAATGCATTGTGGTCTATATTTGCCGATCTAGTAAGCATCGATGCATACTGGTTTTTCGCAGAGACTTCTGGTAAGTTTTTAGGGCACTCAATTATTGAATTTGGACAGCACTATAAAATGGCGAACGCATGATATGATGCACTATCAAGGGGTTAGGGTGAGAATTTGACATAGCCTCTACAATTCAATTCCAAAATCGAGTGCCCGAGAAATTTCCCAGAAGTGTCTGTGAAGAAGCAGTGTACATCTGTGCTCACTAGATCGACGAACATAGACCACAATGTGTTGCGTCAGCAATTTTAACCAAAAAAATGTATTTAAATGTATATTTTAATTAAATCATCAACATTTTTATCCTCAGAAAACATAAACATAAATGATCGTCGCAAAACGCTCAAAGTAATTCGATTATAACTTTGTGAATTCGATGACGTCATATACGCCGTTTTAAAAGAAAATGTAAAGAGCATGGTGTCCGAATTGCTTTTAAAGTTCTGGATTATAGTACATTTATACAATCCATTTTAGTAGTTAGGGGTTAGGGTGGGAATTCGGACACAGCCTAGGCGTACCTCACCTTTCCCAACTGTAGCTAGGATAGGCTCCAGCAACCCTAAGACCCTGAAATGGAGTCAGAGGCTTTAGAAGATGGACGGACAGACGAATGTTCTTATGCAGACTGGTGACACTTCTTTAACCCCTTGTGCTATCTTAGATGATCCCTCCCTTACTTTGACATGTTCTCCCTACCATGACAAAGGTGGATAAAGGTGGAAAGATTTCATGTAATCCATGGACACCAGTGAAGATCACAAATCATTGAAGAAAAAAGGTTCAGCGCACTGTCTAGTGGGTCTAGATGACCCAACTCCCAATGGTAAAGTGCCTAGGATAGCACAAGGGTTAAAGAAAAAAAAGTCCCTTCATTTTGCAAATAGTGTTTTGGCTTCTTTCTTAGGGTGTTACAATTACTCCTAACGTTTTTTTTTTAAATAAAACTTTCCTTCACCCTTTTTGTAAGAAAAATATGATTAGCTCTGAGTTTTATAGTGGATGCTCAATGCTGATTTCAGCTGCTTTACAATTTGGTTCATTATTTACAAATAAATGTCTTTCTTAGTTTTGTTGATGATGATAAAAATGACGGCAGAAACAATTTAGGATCTCTTTCCAACATGCTCTGACACAAAAAAATGAAATAATCCAGTGATGCTCAGATTAATACGTAAAAAAAAAATCCTTAATAACATTGATGAATCATTTACTTAGCCCATTATTCAAATTGTAAAAAAAAAAGAATAATCTATATTGCATTTCACCTGGGATATATTGAATTTAAATAGATATCATGAATTCATAACAGACAATGCTCTTCTCCCTCATCATCATCATTATGAGACCATGGGAGCACTAAGGAGCTCCTTCAGTCGGAGACGTTAGCGCCTCACTGCAGGAAGGAGCGCTTTCACGAATCTTTCTTCCTGTCAGCTATAAGACTCTATAAAGCTGTGTAGACCCAATCATTATTGTTGTTATTAATTTTTAAGTGAAGTTTTTGTGTTCTTTATTATCTATTGTTTTCACAATCTACTGATTTCATTGACTTATGGTAACAATTTCCCCTTTGTGGGATCAATGAAATTTTATTCTATTAAAAATCTTTGCTAAAGATGAATCCGATTGTTAAACACATACATTCTTTTGGAACATGTTTGATGCTTTTCTTTCTCTCTAGTTGCAGAACCTTGAGATGACTTTTGCTGTGCAGAAACTAACCCGAGTTCAATTTTAATGAACAAACAACGCATAGAAAAAGGCAAAAGAAGTTCAGCCTGTGTGGTACCTTATAGTTTCTAGGATATGATGTTTTGGAAATGACCCTTAACCCTTGTGCTATCTTATGGGGTCAAGATGACCCCACCCTTACATTGACGTGTTCTTCCTACCATGACAAAGGTGGATAAAGGTGGAAAGATTTCATGTAATCCATGGACACCAGTGAAGATCACAAATCATTGAAGAAAAAAGGTTCAGCGCACTGTCTAGTGGGTCTAGATGACCCAACTCCCAATGTTAAAGTGCCTAGGATAGCACAAGGGTTCCAATATGTATCTGGTGATGAAATCTAAAAGCACTTAAAGTAAATTTAACCCTTTACTTTTCTGCACTAGGTGCAATGACTGCTTTTCTTCATTTTAAAATAAGCAAGTGATTTGGGACAGAGAAAAATGGCACTCATTGATCAGAAAACATGTTTGGGGTGTTTTCATGTGATGTCATTGTGGTGGATTTGGTCTTTCTCCTGTAATGGTGATCAAACAGCGGAGGAGGAGTCTCTCTGTCAGCTGTGGCTCTGCGGTGAGTGTGACTGAGAATACAATCATCAGGACACTTCTTCCATCCACAAGAACAGATGTTTATATTTTTAGAGCAATAAATATTTCCACTTTTTCCATTTCTCTGCAATTTCAAAAACAAAGTACAAGTAATATATATTTATATACACAGCTAAAATTTTCCATACGTACTTTTTAAAATAATGTTGTCTCTGTTGACACATATTTGACACTTTACTCGTACAATTTTACAAGAACTATTGCAGTCTTTCTTTGCTCTACATTATAAACAGGAAATAAGATTTTTTTTCCTCAAAGCAGTCTAGTTTCAGAGTTAAACATCTTAGACCGCCAGCTCACCGCCTTTGTACAGACACATGACACACACTGCCCTTTTGCACAGAACCCAAGAGTCAAAGATTTTTTAACTTTTTTCCACAGATCTGATGTGCTTTATTCTTTTCAAAGGGTTCCCTGTTTTGCCGGCAGCAGTCGAACCAGATCTGTCTCCGCCGTGGTTAAAAATCCTGATCTTTCATTCCCAGCATTCATCCAGCTGGCATTGGCAGCTCCCGTTTTTACTACTGTTATGTACATTCATGTTTATAATACAGCTCATTCAGTGCAGATACTGTAATAAATACCACATGCAAACCAATAATGGAGAGCAGACCAGGGCAACATCAAATTAAAAAGATTTAAAAACATGACTTTAAAAAGGCCGAACCTGCATGTTTGTACATTTCAGATATTGTGGGTTAACAAACATCTGGCTTGGTTTACTGTTGAACAAACTTCCATTTCAGTGAAAGTGTGTCCACACTTGAAGAACAATGCATAAAACAATCCAACACACTGGAGAAATGACAGTTTATGGCAGCAGCACAGCTAAGTGTGTGCAGGGACGCTTTAGCAGCAAACTAAAGCAACACACCGATTACATTTGAGCTGATTCAACCCCAAATCCAGAGAAAATGCACATTTAAGAAAACTATATATCAAAATAAACAACAAAAATAAAATACACCAGTTTTTATTTCTCATAGAAACGAGTAAGGCTATTAAAATATCTTTATTCCACTAAATGCAGTCATCTAAATTTCGCTCTCTGCTTCAGATCTCAAAACAGTTGAACAGTGGCATGTTTGCTTTGGTGTAGCGGCCGCTCTTTTGGTCCCATTCTTGCCTGATATTAGTTTCCCATTAATGAAAGGTTTAACTTCTGCACCAGATGCTCCTCACCTGTGGGAGATCTGGACTGCAGGCAGCAGCAACTGGACTTTTCTGAGACACAGCCATGCTGCTGTAAAGCTGCAGTCTGTGGTTTTGTGGTCGTCTCAAGCATTCTCTGAGATCAGACGTTTTCTGGAGGAGAGCAGATGTTTTTCTAACATCTTTCTATATTTTTGTTGTTCATTGTTGCTTCAGAAGCCTGTAAGCAGCTCATGCAAATAATGTCAAAATCTAAACACTTATGTGCTGAAAAAAATCATTTTAGATGAGTCATGGGCCGGAGGACGCTGCTGTGCTCCATGTTTAAACATGACTTTTGTTTTTGCATGGTAGAGCTTAGGCTACATCTGCAGAAGACACTGCAGATTGTTTTTGACTGACAGTGACCGACGTTAGGTTTAGGTCTTTGTCCTGCATGGTTCTCTGAGGGACACAGGTAGTTCATAAAGGTGTTGGGATCTTTCCCCAGTGCTCAGAGATTCCCTCACTTTTTGATGATAAGTCATTTTCTGTCACTGCACGAACCACTTTGAGAGCTGGAACAGACATATAATTTGAAACGACCTTATTTAGTGGGTAAAAGCATCAAATGTCTGTTTGTACATTTTCTTAGTTGATTCATTGCTCAATTCAATTCAATTCAATTCAATTCAATTTTATTTGTATAGCCCAAAATCACAACAACAGTCGTCTCGATGGGCTTCGAAGTAAAACATGAACTCAAAAGGATCACGAATACAAAGAGTTCAATAGAAAAATACTAAAATGAACTAACAAACTGACTAAGCTATACTGGCATCCCTGCCCTTAGACCCCCCTTCGCGGGGGTCTAAGGGCAGGTTTGAAACGGTGCTCCGTTTCAAGTCAAATAAAAGTCTTGTTCTTTTGTTTGTTTTTACTTTCCAATTGTGCCTTTTTCAAATGTAATAACATTTCATCCTGCGTGGAGTCATATAGGGGTGAACTGTAAAATCATTCCCATTCAATGAACGTGGAAATCAGTGGAGATCTTGGGCCATAAAAGGTCTAAAAACTGAAATAAAACGTCATCTGTTTCCAGTATCATGCTGGATGTTTAGTTGGATTAATCACCACAGTTTAAAGACTTTGACAGAAGTTGTATGTTAATCCATGAAGGCTGTTAGTGTTCTTTAGCAAAAATGTTGAAAGAAAGGCTTTAATCCTTTCAATAATGTGCCTCAAAAAATGTCTAGCACTGTCAATACACTCAAAGAAAAGCTAAAAATACAACCAGAGGAGTAAAATATCTTAGTAGATTTTTTACACAATATTATTATTAGTAAATCGATTAAAAAATCATGGGGGGGTTCTTTAAATTAAAAAAAAAATCAGGAGGCCGACAAAAGATCCCAGAGGAACTCCGAGAAACATTAAGGATCCAAGATGCATTTCCAAATATCTCAAACATTTAAAGTTTGGAGAAAAGAATAAACTGAAGAAAAAACTGAGCGTCTAAAGAACCCAAATTTTTTTATAAGCATTCACTGATAATTTGAGCAATTCTGGATTTTTGCTGCAAATCAACGCTGTTGGCCCCATTGAAACAGAACACACTGTACAGATAGTATCTACAGTTGGTGGATTCAGGCTATCAAAGTGAACCAGAGGAGATGTCAGTGAGCTAATGAAGACTTTCCCATGCTCCGCCAGGTAAATGCTGGTAATCAATAAAAAGCAGAGTAAAGCAACTTCCTGGCTGCAGAGCAACCAGCGTTGCCGTTTCTGTGTTCTGTCTAACATTGCAGTCACCTGGTAAGTTAGTTCAACTGGTTAAAAGAAAAAAAATTCTACCAGCAGCACTGAGCTTCCCTGACAATTTTGATTCCATGGAAAACCACAAGGGAAACAAAAAGCAAGATATGACCTCAACAATAAAGTTTTTTTTTAAATGGAAAGTGCAAAAATCATGTGTAAAAATGAGTTCTTTTCAAGAGTTTATCTCTCAGTGCTGTGTGGTGTTGAAACATGCTTTAGTCTCCTGTCCAGTGAGCTTCCAGAAAGTCTTTCTGGAGGAAATTAGGTCCACGTCTCCGAATCCTCTTTGTATTTGTTGGGTGTTACGGGTGGAGAATGGCTCAGCTCTGCAGCCATGTTTTTATAAAAATGGCTTTTTATCTTCTGCTGCTGTGAATGGACACATTTCCAGTAATGTACTGAATTAGACGCTGAAATGTCTTTATATTCCCAGGCAGTCTTTCAGGAATACAATCAGTTCCATCTTCAAATCTGAAGGCACCTTTTTCTCTAATTTGAAACACCCTGAGTCCCAAACCTCAGGTTAAACTGGGCTTCAATACATTTTCCAATTAGACAAACATAAAGCCATCAGGACTGGGTGGGAAATTAGGAGGTCTTTCATCACCAACTCAATATTTTGTTTATTTATTATTCAAACAATACTGTAGTAGACAATGTTGAAAATCTTAAGGATAAAAAACTAAATATATTTATTCTGCTCTGCTTCCTCATTGAAGCTTCTCTGGAAGTGACCACTTGGTGGATTGTTACCATTGACTGTATAAGAGAACTGGACCCCTCCCCCCTGCCGTTCCAAACAGGAAGTAACAGCTGGCTCCAAGAAGCCAAAACCCAATAGACATCTATTGAAAAATAAACATCTCAGTCATTACTCAGTCATTCTATTTGCTCTTGCTTTTCGCTGGTCTCACGTCAAACGTTAGAAACATTTGATTGACAATGTTCTTGTAGTCTGCCTTCAAGTGGTAGAGGTGAGGACTTCCAACAAGCTCACTCCTGATTGGCGAGAAATGTTGACTAAAACCGACTCGGAGCAATCACTGCCTACCGACATCGTCTGGTTACTACATGTCGGCATCCGAAGCGTGAGAAAATGGCGACTGAATTGACTTCATTTGACTGGAACCAGAAATAAGTCATTTTCTATGGATAGCATCACACTCACACAGTCCAGTTCTCATATACAGTCAATGATTGTTACAAAATGTTACACAACATTGTTTCTTTTCGCTTCAATAGGAAAAAAATTCACAATAAAAGTTAGTATACTTGCATTGGAGCTGCAAAGATTTTTTTTAAAAATCCCTAATTTGTTTCCAGGACAACCATAAATTCACTATTTAATTGTTTGTTTTATTTAACAAAAAAATTGGTTTACCGGTGACTATCAAGCTCTAAAGCAGCCTTCCAGCCATTGACAGGTATGCTTGTCTCACCTGTTTGGCCCTTTCTTTAAATAAAAGTTAAGAGTTCAGAAACAACTTCTCTATCCAAGGACATGTAAAAGGCAGAGCTAAAAGCTCTGGCTTCTAAACATTTAATGTTGGCCAATGATATCAACCCCTGCCTACAGTATATCTCATAGTATTTATTTTAGATGCCTTTATTCTTGAGCTATAAATGAATATAGACACTGCTAAGTAGTTTGGATTTGTTAAAATCTTGAGACCAGATGCATCCCTTTCTTACAACACAACAAAGGTTTTCTCAAATATCTCCCTAGTGGATCTTTTTCACCCGCAAGCATCACAAAAAAATCCCTCGCAGCTCCTCTGCCAAGAATCCATCCTAACGTTGTTCAATCCATAACTGCAGGCTGCTGTGAAGTTGCTGCTGTGCTTTTTAACCCTTGTTCTATCTTAGATGACCCCACCCTCACATTGACGTGTTCTCCCTACCATGACAAAGGTGGATAAAGGTGGAAAGATTTCATGTAATCCATGGACACCAGTGAAGATCACAAATCACTGAAGAAAAAAGGTTCAGAGCACTGTCTAGTGGGTCTAGATGACCTAACTCCCAATGTTAAAGTGCCTAGGATAACACAAGGGTAAACCTAAATAGACTGATAATAGATTTTATTCTCTGTTTAGGAAAAATTTGAAAGAAGGGAAACAAAAAAAAGCTTTTTATGCATTTATTTGTGTATATGGGTTGGAAAGACTCTGCTGTTTTATTAGTCATAATTTCCCACTCAGGTTCTTTAAATTTAGCTGCTGAAAAGCAATTATAAAGGCAAACCAAATTAACAAAAAATATATTAATTTTTTAGTGATAGAGCTCCCTGTTGGTAAAACTTAAGATTTTTTTTCCTTATTTGGCACCTTTCAGCTTAATCTCCTGTCTGGCAACATAGAGAGTTGAATACAATATAAAGCTTAAAGTACAGGTGACAGATATTATTACTGACAGATTCAGGTTTACACTTCCATGAATACTTGGACACTTGAAAACAAGAGAGAGCATTCACAGGTTTAGAACAGATAAACCCCAAATTTACACTATTCAATGGAGAACATCCCAGTCCAAAACAACAGGTCAGCTCCCCCTGGAACCCTGTAATCCACAAACACTAAAGGCTTTGTTGTCATTTTTGCAAACACACAAAGGTAAAAAGACACCTGTAGTTTTTGTTTAAATGGCTTATTTAAAGGTTTTTTGAAGTTTATTGTCTATGTAGAAACCCGCTTCTCATGTCAAATGAACACTGGATTGGGGCTTTACATCACCACAAAGACCTCTCCGTGCATATAGGGTTTTAACCATATTCACACTGATAATCATTAGCTATTGCAAGGTCATGCATGTCTGTCTAGGACACAAAAACGCCACCATATCAGTGCTAATCACTCCCGCTTTGCCTCTCAGCAGGTTACGTATCGATCAAAAACAAGGTAGTATGAGACTACTTCCATTTTAATTTGGAATTAAACTCAGCAGGACTCTGCTCACAAGGTTTCAAAATAAAATCTGTCCCGTTACCCAGCACTGTTCACGGTGCTTCCACCCAGTGCGAACCTTTGTTTTCTGTTCTCAGGCACTGTTACCTTTCTGAATGGTCCCTAAACCGCTTGTCCTCCTCAGTTGACAAAACCTCAACGTGACTCCACCGACCAATGGATTCGTGTTTCCGTTGATCCACTGGTCATTCTGCTCATGAAGAACTCCAAACATGTCCTCTGGAGTTCGTGCTGACTTCAGAAGAAAACTACAAAAGGAAAATCGGGACGATGTGAGAGCGCTCCTTCAGCTTCTCGTGAAGACCAATTCCATGGTGTGAGCTTTTGTTGGCTTCCTGCAGGGGGGGGTTTGCCCCACCTGGGAGTCCAGGTCCTTCAGAGGTTTACATGCTGGGGAAGTTGATGTGAAAGTAACACAGGCTGAGCAGTCTCCTCTTCCCGGCTCTCACACCTCTCCTCCTCACCAGGCGCCCACTTTGATGCACCTGCATTTGCCCTCCTCCCCCTCGTCTCCTCCTTCCCCTCAGAACTGCTGCCTGGTGGAAAAGGGTGGGGCGGCGCACCACGGTCCTGGACTTCTGCCTCCTCACACGACCGTGCTGATCCGGCTGACAGGCTTGGATTTGGGAGCTCCCCCTTGACTTGCCCCTGGGGGGTGTGGTGACAGTGGGGTGCCTGATGGAGGAGGTAATGGGGAGTGCGGCGGGGGAGGAGGGATGGACGATAGTGGCGGATATTGGGGTATATAGGGTAGTGGAGACGTCTGGGTGACGAGGCGGGCTGAGGGGGTCTGAGGAGGGGGGGTGGAGAAGATGAAGTGGGTGGAGGCGGATGGGGAAGGGCTTAGGGGGGAGTGTGTGTGCAAGGCGTGATTGTGAGTGTGTGTGTGAGCGTGGGGGTGGGGTTGGGAGTGTGAGATTGTCAGGGGGAGCTTGGTGCCCCCTCCCGGTCGCCCGGCCGCAGGGTGTGAGTGATAGAGTCCGTGTGGGGTAGTAGGGGTGACGGGGGAGTGAGGGGACAGTGGTGGGGGCGTGGTGAAGCCTGAGGCCATATTGTAGCGTGGGTGGTGGGCGGTGCCGTGCGGCAACCTCTGATGTGGCTGGGCAGGAGCGGGAGCACAGCTGGGCGGGCCTTGCCGGCGGGGCAACGAGAACCTGTGCGAGAGGGCGTGGTGTTGCGGCATGCTCTGCATGTGGTAGCGGTGATGGTGGTTGTAGGGGGGAGGTGGCGTCTGCTGCGCTTGGTGGCCAGTTACTCCACCTCCTCCACTGTTGCTGTGGCAGTACTGGGCGTGCAAAGCCTGGAGCTTGGACGGTCCCCCGCCTGAAACTCCTACCCCTCCAACTCCTACTGAGTCTGACTGACCGAGGTTGGGTGATGGGGAGGGGCATGGGGAAGGGGAGGATGGGAGGAGGATTGGAGGTGCGGGGGCGGGGTAGTGGGGGGGTGACGATATCAGCAGGGGACTCGGAGGACCCTGAGGAGGAGGAGAGGTCATCGTCAGGGGACCAGGAGCCTTCCCTCTGCGGCTGCCAAGAAAGCTCACCATCCGGCCTCCTCCTGCTTGACCACCCCCGCTGGGCATCCCTCCTCCGCCCCCAACCCCTACCCCGCTCACGAGAGGGGAGGTATGGACGCCTCCCTGGTTGTGACAGAGCCCCGGCCCACCCCCCACCCCTGTACCGGGGCTCTGAGTAGGGCGGTGTGGCCGGTAGGCTGTTGGAGACGACGGGATCATCATGGGGCTGTAACATGGACCTACAGCCGGCAAGGGGCGCTGTGGGTGGGACCGAGGGCTACTAATGATAGAACCCTGTGGGAGGAGGCAGGAAAAGAGGTTCAGTAAGAAAAGACTATACAGAACAAGACCCAATGAGACAGAAGAACCATGGATCCTGGCACTTCTCACTTCATCCAATTGAAACATGTTCTCCACAAAGCAGTCCTGTCCCTTTTTCAGGGGCATGTCACACTTTGGGGTTTATCTGCAGCAAAGTCGTTTGTCTGGATAATCAACGTGATTTGGTTTAGGAGATCCCGTAAAGTCAGGTGCAAACCAAACCAATGAACCCATGAAAACAAAGCACTCTGACTTGCAAATGAACTGTGGTGCGATTTGCCCACAGCAGGAATCTAACGGTGCGAATAGTGAAAAAGATTGAATCATCTTGGATGTATACAAATAAAGCCGTTGGCTTTTCATATCACGTGATGTTAAGAAGATAAGTTGGAGAAGACAGCCTTGTTCTTTAATGTTTACAAAACCGCTGCCGAATCAGGATCTGCGTAAACCATTGAGTGCATAAGAGAGCTGGAGTGACTCCTCCCCCTGGCGTTCCAAACAGGAAGGACCTGCTGGCTCCAAGAAGCCTAAATCCCAGAGGTTGTGTCTGATATACAACACTTTATAGTGAGGAAGTGTTTCCATGAATCCATTAGTCATTCACAGCAGTGAAGAGGTTATGCAACTATCACAAATCGGTTGTTTTGCGGGGAAAATCGGTGTAAAGTGTTGCACATCCGTGTAAAGCCTGTATGAAAAGCCGCTTTTCTCTGTGTCTGAATGAGCTGATTCACAATGATCGTGTAAATGGTCAAAGAGTTAGTGTTATTTAGGTGTTGCCGGTGACATCTTTGGTGTTAAAGGGTTAAGGCATAAGACAGTACAACCGGGCATGTCCCACTGGGCGGAGGCCCCCGGAAAGACCCACATGTAAAAACATCCCCAGTGGTCGTTAAATGATGATTATGCTGTTTTTATGCATTTGAAAAACAGTGTTGTTTTCTAGGACATAGTTTTTGGCAGAGCAGCAGGACTTCCTAAAAATGTCACCTCTGAATTGTGAGCAGGACTGTTGGTGCATAAGCCTCTGCTCGTTCCCCATCATCCCTTTGTTTACACTGTCCCCCGCTAGCTTACAGCCCCTCCCAACCCCAGCCTAACATCAGCAGTGCAACAAAAATGACAAGCAATCAACAAGCTATCCATCTGTAAAGTTTTGATCCAGATACCAGCTCAGACGAGGAAAACAAAGACTCACACAGATCTATTTGTCTGCAAGTGGTTGCATCAGAATGGAACTGCTGTAGTAATTTGAACATCACAAGCTACATTTTTTCATCTGCTCCTGATTCACAACAATTTGAAGTAAGAAATCCTCAGAACTCCAATTTTAAACTTAATTTCCTTTCTAGATGCCCTCAATCATGAGAAAAAACACCTCAAGAACATGTTAAAAAAAAACAAAAAGTACAATTTTCATTGGAGTGGGTCTTTTCTTTCATACAAACCATCTGAAGGATAAAGGTCAACACTGGCACCTGGTGTTTATAATCGGTACTGCACTGTGAATTTCCGGCAACGTCGCTGCATGTTTTTAGGCTGCAGATATTCACTTCTTTTTCTCCAATCAATTTTTGAATTTAAACAACAACAACAAAAACAAATAAATAAATGCAAATGGACAGTTATTTCATTAATTAGCCATTTTATTGGTTGAAATAGGCTTTAAAAGCACAAATTCCTCTTTTAGGTAAAGTACTTGCATTAACTACTCTAGTCCAGATCTTCACTGAGACTAATATCGCTGCAAACCATCAGCCTTTGGTGTTTGTTTTTGGCGTCAAATTCAGAACACATATATGTTCATAAAACCACAGACACAAACAGACTGGGACTGGGATCCGGATTTAAAGGATTAAGAACAAACGAGTGGATCTGAAAGCCACTGGTTACTTTTTGGACAAAGAAACATATTGAGCTCAGTTCTCCTCAATTCAGACTAATAATGAGGATTAGTACACATAAGTTGATCAATATTCCGTCTGATTTTACTGTTAGTTCACCAGGAGAGAAAAAAAAAAGAAATTCCGATGAAGGTTTCTTCTCAAACATGCAGGGAAACATGCAGCATGCACAGGGGCCACGCTTGCTTCATGCACCAACCGCAACCAACTTACTTCAATGGTACTGTCCAGTGAGCCCACACTGTTCCTACGACCTCGCTTCCCTGTTACCCAATAAGAATAAGGCAGTTTAAGTGCGTTAGCGGGGAAATGACAAATGTTAACATCCATTTCTGAGTTTAACGGGCTCATCGGTGTCCTCTGCTGGTGATGCTTGAGAATTGTGATGGACAGCAGGACATTTAGTCTGTGAACTAAGCCCATCCTGAAACGTGAAAGCCCTCATCTTTTTAACATGTAACATCACATTTTCATGTGTTGCTTTGAGTGAATGTTCCTCCTTTGCTCTGGGGTGACCTGTGATGTGCTGCTCAGTAACATGCTGACACTTCTGTTCTCTGAGCAGAAAGGACGCTGACATCTACGGCTTTCCACTGCTGCACCTGCTGTCCAGCTAAATTGCATTTCACAAATGCATTACTTTTTATGTTATTTGTTAGAATAAGATCAAAGATAATGCAAAATCTCTGTCTATGAAACAACTCCAAACCCTTCTTAAACAGAGAAATGTTGGTTATTATTTCTCAGTATTTTTTCAGCTCAAAAATGTCTCTTATATTATCACTAAAAGACTAATATAACATCCTGCTTTGTATTACTTTAGAATTGTGTCCCTTGTATGCCCTTTGTAACCTAAATTCAAGAAAAGTTGCAACGTTTTAAAATTAGTAGAATAGAAACCTTTATATTCTTTTTTTAAAAGAGACAAAATTAAAATAGAAAAAGACAGTAAAACAAAATGTAAACACAAATTTAACACATTTATCCACTAAATAAGATCGTTTTGAATTTGACACCCACTACAGGATAACATTTTTTGGGACACAAACATGAGATGGTCTCAATTGTTTTAAAATTCTGTTTTATTGGGATTTTGGACAATATTTTTGATAAATTCACTCTTTTACTTTTTTAAAATAACCTGTACAATCTTATATTTTATGACTTCCAAGCATCTGCAGACACAAATATTATTTTATTTGACTTTACTCTAGTAAAATGTTTATAGCTAACCAAGATATTTGTAGACTTTGTTTTCGTTTTATAGATCCTTATTTAATTGATTTAAACAGATAAGCTACAACCTGATTACCTGTTATGGTCAAATTTATCTGTATTTTCAGACTGTGTTGACTTCCTACACTAAAATACTATATTTTAGATTTAAAGACATTTTTTTTAATTACTGTAATTCCAGTTGCTGCCCAGTCTTCCTTTTCAGTGTTTTCTGGGAATCTGAGGGAAACAGAACTGTAAAACCTATTATCCCCTGGTCCTTTCTTTTCAGATTCTGTTGGAGGTTTCTTCCTGAATCTATTCATTGAGTTGTTACTCTTAACAGTCGTGTAATTTCCTGAAAGGAAATTATTTCGTGTAACTTTAGGGACCTGTCATTAAAAAGTAGTTTAGACTATTCTGCTCACTTACAAAGATCTTAATGAAGTAATTGTAAATTATTTATTTTTTCTTAGATTGATGTTTTTGTTAGATTCTTTATGTTTCCTCTTGATGTAATCCTGTGAATATAAACTGATCCAAAATAAAATATCAGAGCGTGATGTTAACACGTGGAGAACCTGACCCGGATGGACCCGCCCCCTCCTCACCTGTCTCTGAGAGGTCTCTGAGTGAGGAGCTGAGCGCCGTGCGCTTCAGGCCGTCCACTGAGGCGTACGTGTCGTCGAGGCTGGGCCTGCCCAGGGTGCCGTTCACAACCTCGCTCTTCATGGGGCCTCCGCCCGAGCCGGCTCCGCCCCCTGCCGCTCCCGCCCCTCCCGCCAGCATGCCGGGACGCATCACACCTTTCTGCTTTTCTAGCTCAGCTAGAGGGAAGGATACAGAAGAACGTGAGATAAATGATTAAATGTATCAAGACTAATTAAAGAAACAAATTTAGATGTGAGCTGAGTGGACATAAAACAAATCCAACACAAACTCCAAACTCCAAAGATTTTGCAGAAACGGGCTGCCATCATTTAGGATGTGGCCCAGAAGTTGTGAGAACGCACAAACAGATCACAAAGACTCATAAAAATGCCTTCACTATATCAAAGAGACATCTGACTGAATCCATTTTCATTTCTGGAAAGCAGTTATTGAAGTTGTAGTTCTTGTTTAAGACCACAAACCTACAGCAAACATGCAGCTTCAACGTTCATGAGAAGCTGTGCTAGAAACACTCACACTCCACCCTGTACTTCTCCATTTCCTGGACCTCTGCGATGCTCTCTCGAAGGTCAGAGGTGAAGCGCGCCCGGTCCTGCTGGCTCGGCGCAGTGAAGATGATTAGCACCTTCCTCTCCCCTCCAGGGTTGGCAGAGGTCAGCTTGATGCCGTGAGGGTAGTCTGAGCAAAAGACACGGCACAAACACATGAGATCCAAACTCACAAAGCCTACAGGTGAGGCGGCTCGTGCGAAAGGAGAAAAGTGTCACGGTGGAGGCCTGACTATAACCGGCCTTTCCGTGCTCCTCCCAGTTTCTATCAAACTCCATCCATCTTCTGAACCCACAGTATCCCCTGCAGGGCTGCTGGAGCCTATCCCACCCACTTTCAAATCTCCAGCTCGTTACAGGGCCACACACACCTACAGGGTCATTTTGGAAACATCCATTAACCTATATAAAGGCTGACGTCTGAGCCTGGGGAAAACCCATGCATGTATGAGAAGAACAGATAAGCTCCACATAGAGTCGACCTGGCTGGGATTCGAACCTTTTGTTTTGAGGCAAGAGCGCTAACCACTATACCATCGCACAGCCCTATTACTCCCTAAACTCTCCTGCAGGTATAATGGTTGTCCTGCAAAGGTCTTATTATAACTGCTGACTTGGCAAAACAAAACAAAAAATGGTTTGTTGACTCCACCTGTTGGTTCACCTACAGCCAAATCTAAGCTACATCCCCTTAGTGGTGCAGAACTGAAATCTGCTGTTATTTTTAACGTCTTCCCGTGGCATTTTAACTGATGATAGAGAACGTAAAGCTTAAAAAAGCATTTCTGAGTATTTCGTTATTTGAATCTTTGTGAATAGGGAGCAGACAAAAAAATTGCAGTTTGAAAAAGATCCTATTTGTGACGTAGAAAATATGCTGGGCGGGACACAAGCTTCCTGCTCTGCTCCATTCTGATGCATCCACCTGCAGACAAATAGATCCATGGACGTCTTTGTTTTCCTCATCTGAGTTTGAACCTGGATCTAAACTGTACGTATGTTCGCTCTAATATCGCTTGCTATTTTTTTTGCACCGGTAATGCTAATTTGGGGGTTGTGAGAGGCTGTAAGCCAGCGGGAGAGTGTGAACGGAGAGCTCTCAGCAATGGGGGGCTCAGAGGTGAATTTCTAATGAACTCCTGCCACTCTGCAGAAACTAGGTCCTACAAAACAACACAAGTTCTTTGATTTTAGCTAAAAATAGCAAAATCCTTTAAAAGGCCACTGGGAACGGTTTGACAATAGATCAAAACATGATGGGGGGGGGGGGGGGGGACTTTCAGTCACAGTTTTCCACTGCCTCAATTTGAGAAACAGGAACCGTTATTTACTTTCAGGGTTTACTTAAATTTCAGGAACAGGTGTGTTTGTTCAATGTGACCACAGTCATGAAGTTCTAAAGTTCCTGGACAGGCGCCGCATTCGTTATATGAGGAGAGTGTTCTGGACGAGAATATGTCAAAAATCATCGGTTAACGTTTCTCGCAGCAAAAGAAATATTCATGTTTACACGCAAGCAAATAAAGAACAATGCAGCAGCTGAGGAAGTAGGAAATGTAGTCACTAAAACAAACAAACCAACAAAAAAAAAGATCAAAATACTTCAATTAACCGCCTGGAAGCGATCATTGTTCAGATTGGATGCATCCAGTGACGTGCGGTCAGGTGAGGCCTCACCTGTCATAGTCGTGATAAAAAAGAAAAAGGTAAATTAAGTAAATATTATTTTCCACTGATCTGTGTTAAATATACATTTTCAGTCAACTCAACATGTTTTCCACAGTTTCTGCAAGGATAGCCATGACTCTTTAAAAATGTTTTGAATTTGGTGATCAACTTGGGGCAGCACGGCCGTGCAGTGGTTAGCATTCCAGAAGGTCCTGGTTCAAATCCCAGCTGGGTCCTTTCTCTTTGGCGGGTTTGCGTGTTCCCCTCATGCATGTCTGGGCTTTTCTGAGCTCTCTGGCTTCCTTCCACAGTCCTAAAAAACCTGCTGTTAACTATTGATTGTTAATAGTCTCCATAGGTTTGCATGGGAGTGATTGTGTGGGCCTGTAACAGACCAGGGTGTCCTCTGCCTTCACCCAACAGTAGCTGGTGACCCTGTGACCCCAAAAGGGATGCAGTGGGTTACGAAAATGTATGGTCATCAATTTGAAAATGTTGATATTTGGTCATGAAAATGTTATTTTTTATCGATTTTTTATTTCATTTGGATTTGAAATGGTTTATTTCAAGCAATCAAGGTAAGAATAATGCACAAAACAATACAATCAGCATTCATACATTCATACAAAGACGTATCAAACTTAGGATAATTTGATATTATTTGGGGGAAACGTCTTCACAGAGAAAAAAACAACAACAATTTTTCATATTAGAAAGTAATCCCAACCATTTCTAATTCAGTGTGGAAATATTTTGAAATAAACGAATATTTTGTCAGACTGTTCTTCACGAAGGAGCTGCCTGCAGACCCTGGCCCCAATCAGTCAGTGTGCGAAGGAAGCCCCCCTCCCCACACAGACACACTTCCCTACCTTCTTCCCACACACCTTGCACACTCACACAGGGATGCAGTCACCCACCCACACAGCTGATGCCTGATTGTGCTGATGAATCATGGGGGACAATCTGTCCCGGTCACAGTCATCTCCAGTCTGCCAAGTCCCATTTAGCTCCAACTGGTGAACCAGATCTGTCAACAACAACACCTAGGCAACCATCCTGCAGACCACTCAAGTGACTTTAGAGTTGGACCCTGTTTCATGACACTGCGTTACATAATGTGACATGACAAAAAAAAAAGAGAAGAATTTTTAGGCTGGAATGGAAAAATGACACTAAAGCTGTTCTAAAGGTCTAATGTTGAGATGTGCTGATGTTATTTGAACTATCTGCTAGCCGCAGGATGGTTCTGTACAGGTCCATCCTTTCCATTTGCCCCAAATCTCTGCCCCCCCCGATAGAAAAAGACCTCTCAGTTCTTGGCAGAATCCTCTTATCTAAAGCTGAGGAGTTTATCCTGCCTCATCTTTACTTGTTTCTGATTTAACGTTCAAAGAATTAAACAAACTGTTAATCAACTTTGTTTGGAAAAAGAAATGTCACTATCTCCACAAGGAATTTCTTTATGCCCCCCTAAGAAAAAGAGGATATACATTATATGAATTCCTTCAGATCTCAAGTTTACATTTAAAATTCCATTTCTTACTTCATTCTCTAATATGTCTGCAATAATTCTCAGTTTTTATTGAAATATAACTACAACATCAAAAAGATTCATATTAAACATTATATATTTTTTTATCAACAAGCCTTACAGGCTTGGCAGTTATGTTATTGTCATAACCTTCCACCACAAAAAACTAATTTGGAAAGATTTAACCATTAAGAGCAAATCTTTATTTAACTGGATAGACTAAGGAATTATTTCTGTTTCTGATCTTTTTCATGTGAAAAGATGGGAACCCACTCAATTATTAGAGGTTTTTGTCTGTTAAATCCTTAAAGAGCTCAGTCATGTTACCAAAGCCACCCCATCACCATCATCTTCAGTATCAAGTTACCACTAAAAGAGACCCTTCTTTGGTGATTAATGGATTTTATATTGTAAATAAAAAATAAAATAATGAACATCCCAATGAGATCCCAATGTGTAAAAAAAAGAAACTGTAAATGTGTTTAGTAAAAAAAAGATAGATACAATGTTGTTGGTCGCAGCCGCTATGTTGCTGCATTGAGGTGATGTTATGTTCAGGTGGAAAACGACAGTCTGACCTTTTAGGTGTTTCAGGTAAATACTTCTCAAAGTTTGCTGAAATTTAGACCAGAGCTAGTGAAAGGTAACTATGTGGCTCTTTAGTCATTCTCCTGAGTGGAATCCACTGCAAAAAATAAGTTGTGACATACAGTCAGTGATTTAGCAGCTGAACTTTACTGGACTTTCACAAAGACATGAAGATGTGGATCCAAATCCTTCCTGTTAGCGGCCTAGAGACAGCTCATCTTGGATGGAAGCTCAGAATGATACTTTGCTCTGCATGACTGTCAACACCATGAAAAATTAAGCCTGGTTTAAGCAATTCTGATTCACAGACTTTTATGTAAGAAGTCCTGTGATGTGCCTCTACAGGATAACATGCCAAGATACAGAGAAGGCTGAATGTTCAAAGCTGGCACTGAGAGACAGATTCCATGACTGTTGGGCCTCAGGGTCTCCCTGCTGACCCTACAGCCAAACCAAACCAAAGCCTCCTCTTCAGATTATGCTTAGGTTGTTGAGTTTTACATTTCTGGACTCAAAAATCTTACAAAATATTTGTAAAATGTAAACCAGCAACCCTCCTGATCTGATCTGTAGGCCACCGTCATGCACTGTTCCAACCAACTAAAACCCTTTTTACAATATCATACAAAAACATTTGAATTTTTTACTTATCTTAAAGTCCAAATCACTACAATTATGTCATTTTTAGGCAAAATTATAAAAAAAAAACGGTGTAATTTTCTAGGACAGGGGTGTCAAACTCATTTTCACGTCAATATAGTGTCTGTCATCAAAGATATAACTTATACATGCAACTAAATGTAATGAAAAATAAATGCAACTACTCTTTAATGTTAAGTAACTCATTGTTTATTTATTATAACTTTTCTAAAGTGACAATTACAGTTGCATAGAAAACATATGTTTGCTTGTTAGTCTAGCAAAATCCTTTTACATTTGATTCTGTCAGATTAGGTTATATGGACAGTGTTTAAGTCCTAATGTATAGTTGCCCAATCTGATATTTCAAGTCTGATCCCCCCTAGATGTGAATAAATGCACACCAATTTTTATTTTTTATTTAAAGAAATTAAAAACGTTTATGTTCTGTGGGCCATATTTGGCCCGCGGGCCTCGAGTTTGACTTATGTGGTCTAGGACACACTTTCTGCAGAGCGGCAGCAGTTCCTAAGAAATTAACATCTGAGTTGTTGGTGGGACTGTTGGCACAGAGAAAGTTCCCATCATCCCTTTGTTTACACTCTCTCCCGCTAACTTACAGCCCCTCACATCCCCAAGCTAACATTAGTGGTGCATCAAAAGCAATGAGCAACATTGGAGCTCTCCATCTGTACAGTTAAGATCCAGATTCCAGCTCAGACGAGGAAAACAAAGACGTTTTTGGATCTATCTGTCTTATGTCTTATGTTGTGAATGGAGCGGAGCTGGGAGCTTGTGGTCCACAGCCTGTAGCACCTGCGTCACAGCCACAAGCTTTTTTAAACTGCATTTTTTCGTCTGCTACTGATTCACAGTGACCCGAATGGAGAAATACTTAGAAATGCAGTTTTAATCTGAATTTTCCTTATAATTGTCCTCCATCATCAGAAAAATCCCACATGAACCTGTTAAAAACACCCAAAAAAAAAAAGATTTTCATTGGAGTGGGTGTTTATAACAAAATGAAAAAGGTTAAAAGTTAATTTTAGCATGATTGAGAAATGACTTGGTTTGCTGTTTTTTTTAAAGAAATGTTAATATTGGCTGTTATTGAATCACGTATTTGTAAGACGTGAAAAGTTTTTTCTGACAATTAAGTATTTAGAGTGAAAGACCGACACTAAATCCCCACTTCCCTGTCATGAACTTTACTTTGTCTTAACTTACCCCCTTCCTCATATTACCTCATATTAGGATGAGGGGGTGGGGGGTCTAGCCTGCGATGCGCCTTGGGGGGGGGGGGGCTACTTGGCAGTGGCCCCCCTCCTATGGCTGCCGTATGGAGTGGGCCCCCCCTCTTTCGGTTTTATTTGCACCTTAGACATGTAGGGTCCTTGGTAGGGGGGGTGCTTGGACATCACTGCCAGCAAGCAGCAGATGTCCTCCTGGCACCCTACCCGCCAATTTTAACCGCATCTTAGACATTTAGGGCCCCTTGGTGGGGAGGGTGAGGGGACATCACTGTGAGTAATCAGGAGATGTCCCCTTAGTGCCCTACTCGCCAATTTTAACTGCACCCCCCTTAGTACACACACCCCTCCCCCTTCAATATATACATTCCAACACAAACACACACACATGCACACACACACCCTTTCAAACACACATACACGCACACACATTTTGCAAGGAAGGTGGGACATGGGTCCATCTGTCCCCTACCCCTTCCCTGGTGGGGGGTGCGGGCCCCTTGGCGATGGCGGCCGTGTCCCTTGGGTGCTGGCTCCCTGGGCCCGGCGGTGCTCTCTCCGCACGGTGGGGGGGTTCATATTACACCTGAGCCGGGGGTGTTCGTGTCCCTGGGGGGTGGGTCCTGGTCCTTGCCCCTGAGCGCTGGGCCCCGCCAAACTTCCAACATGGCCGAGCCTGGTCGGGCCATATTTATAACACCCCTTGTGGGCCCTCTTTTTTCCCCGGGGTTCCCCCCTCCTGGGCGGGGGCGGCGGGCCCCTGCCTTGCTACTCCTTGGACCAACCGTGGGCCGGGCGGATGGCTGCCTGGAGTGCGGAGCGGGTCTCCCTTGGGGGGTCCTGGCTCGTACCTGGGGTAGGGGCGGGGGGATGCCCGGAACTCCTGGGTGGTGGTGGGGTGCTCGTCTGGCGCTGTGGGCATCCTTCTCCGGTGGGGCCCTGCGTTGGGCGCTCCCAGCGCGGCGGGGGGGCTGCTCTCCTGGTTGGGCTGGGGCGGCGCTCTCTTTCCCTCCATGCCTCCCTGCTCTCTGGCTCTGGGGGCCTCGCGGCGGTCCTCCTGGCCCTGGCCTGGGTGGCGGGCTTGGTCGCCCGGGCGGCGGTTGTTCCCTGCCGGTTTCTGTGTGGCGTTGGGGGGATTTCGGCTGCCGCTGCTGCTGCGGTGGGGGTTTTGGGGTGGGGATGGCTGGGCACTCTCCCTCCTTCTTGTCACGTTCCACCATCCATTTTAGAAGAACATAAACACTCACCTGAGCACTGGTGTTAGCTCACCTTTGCACTAACAGTTTGCATGATTGAATGACTGAAATATTTCACACTAGTTGGTTTTAAGGCATTAGTATGCGTGTGAACACTATCTGTTTTGTGTACATGTCGACAGGTGGACATTTTTGCAGCTAGCAGGTGTGTTTATAACATTTGAGTGTTTGTGTGAACAGGCCCCGCCCTTTTTGTACTACATTTGAACCTTACCATAATGATTAACAACCAGTAAACTTGTTGCTTTATGCTGCTTCATGGTCTTACCCCCCTTCCCCTCCTATTATCACCCTCCTACCCCCCCCTCTCTCTAACATCCCTCTCTCTTCTTCCCCTCTTTCCTTTTCCGTCCGGTCCAACACCAAAGATTTTCAAACATGATTGAAATTAATATAGTTTTGCCTCAATTACAAAAGGGGTTTATTCAGACATACCTTTGGTTTGTCTGAAGATTAATAACCCCTCTTGTTAAAGTAAAATATGTCCAACACAAGAGGCCCTCAGCTCTCATCTGTCTGCCTAGCTGTTGGACAGGACAAGTTAAAAAAAAAAAAAAAAAAAAAAAAAAAAAACTTTACTTTGTCTGCTGTGCTCATGGAGAGTTTTGTAATAGTTCTACTATGAAATAAGTGCGTTTTTACCAATAAAAAATAGCAAGCTACATTTCTAAAAGATATTTCCACCTCTTTCCGTATCTGTGTCTGTTTTCCTAAACCTGCAGTATTAGCAGAGATCAGAAGTGATTTCTTTATTGTTGCAGCAAAGCATATGGTCTGTATGGTAAAGATAATGTATGGCAGGGTTATGAGCCTGCTGTTTTTAATTCAATCCAGCCGTTTACAAGATGCTGCTGGGACTTAAAGGGGCAGCTCATTTTCATCCGCCGTTGTGCGTGTCTGTGTGATGAATCAGTGACAGCACCCTGAGAAGCAGCACATCCAACTTCATTCTGTTTTCAGTCAAGGCAGCATGCACACCAAGACACTTAAATGCTTTTCTCCTTCCACTGAAACACGCCAACGCCGAAGATCAGCCGAGCGGAGGGCAGTGAGGATGAGCAGGTGTGTGTGGGGGAGAGAAAAAAATGCACAGTTGGACAACTCCATGTTTGTTTCTCACATACGTTGTGTCAATGATAATAATAACATTATGAAATCTGCGTGAGAGCATGCTCCCGCGCAACCATGATTGCTCCAATCTATGAGACTGAAAAAATCCCAGACACAGAGGCAGACCCCATTTATGGGTAAAGAAAAACTCTGATGTCACCCGCAAGATCATGAACTGGAAAAATGAAGCGTGAAGTGAGATTGTAGCACTGACCTGAGTTTACTCCGCCCACTTCAAGATGATCCAAATAAAGGATTAGACAACAAAGTAAAGGGATGGGGTTGGTAAGTCCACTCCTAAGTCCATGCTCTTGTCAATCAAAAAGAGATGCTCCTAAACATGCACATTTTGAGCTTTCACTAAACCAAAATGACTGATCAAAACAAATTCCATCCCAGTGTTAGCATGGAAAGAAACTAAGGGGGAAAAAAATCTGACATCAGGAAGAACATGCTTTAATTTTTGACATAAAATTAACCTTCAACCCCTTGAAGCCCATTGACGCATCAAACCGCTTTAAACTACACCCTTTCACACCGGAGACTTCGCCAGCGACCCCTGAATAGCACACACTCTTTGACATACCATAACTACAATGTGAATCAACACATATCTAGTACTGCATTTCGACGCAAAGTTGCTTTCCTGTGCGTAAATCTGCGGATTTACATTGAGTAGTGAAGTAAGCACTTCACTATTGTAAAGTGTGAAGAAAAGTGAATTGAGTAACGATATTCAAAACGTCAACGCTGGAGCTAAAGCTCCGGTGTTTAGCAGGGTTCACTTAATTTAGCATCTACTTGGAAGCAACAACATAAATGAAACATTATTTTCATGATCAGAAATGAATTTAGGCACCAGGGGAAAGAATTTAGTTTGTGGTGGAGCTGAGGAAATAGTGGGCATTTTTAGAATATCTTTTAGAGACACACGCCTCCTATAGCATCAGTCACAACTGCCTTTAGGGGTGGATGCAGACTGTCTGAGAGAAAGATGCACAAAACTGCACACAGGTGGTCGGTCCACAAGCAATGTTAAGATCATAGACCACTCAGTAAACCCATAGGGAGAAAATGTTTTTTCTATGGGGATATTGTGGGTGATGGGTTGGAGCAAACACTTGCAGTACATTACACAAGAATAAGTAAGGACAAGGTGGGTGAGAACGCAGGAGTACCGTATGGATTTTTCTTTTTTTTTAACTCCAGAAACTGTGCACTGTGCAAAGAGCCTGTTAGTGCTGTTATCGTAATAAATGAGTGCACCTTGTGTGCTTTGTGCCAGACGCCTGACTGATAGAAATAAGGAACTTTGACAATCAGAGTGTAGTTTGTGTGGGCATCCTTCAGACACTTATGAATCATGTGCACATCCATCTCGTGCGTGTAGCATCTGCACACGGTCAGTAAGGATCCAGTATGTGCACCTCACTAATGACTAGAGTGTGGCATTAAGGCATTGTATGACAGCACCATCTGTATAAGTGCGTGCAACTTTCATTATTCTTACAAATACTTCATGATACACTTCATGCATACTTAATGCATGGCAATGCCATTTTCATGACATCATAAGGTGGCCACAAGAGCCTCAAGGAAACTGCAAGACACACACTATTGTTCCCTTTAACTGATTTACTGCCTGCTCCACCAAACAGTAGAGCACATTTAGAAAGCATTGAAGCACTAAGCCGTACTGATTTTGGCTGATTTTCAGATTGATATTACATTAGGGACCCCACAAGCTACCCAAAAATAGGGTGACATATTTTTTTCTCCAAACTTAAAGAGTCATGCTGTAGAAGGCTAAAAATCATGGCTGAGAGGTTTTGGGAAACATAGCAGAGGTTGGATTGAGCGTCGAACACAGCAGGGACGTTGAGGACCAGAGTTGGAGACCACTGCCCTACCAGAATGCATCTGATATGTGCTGTTCAGAATGTATTTTGCTAGTTTTCTTAAAAGCGTTTGCATCTTAAAGAAGGGAGGACTTTAGTAATTTTGAGAAAAGACAAATAAACAAAAAACAAGTTTTATAAGCTCCACAGCAGTAGCGGGTTTAAAAGTCCCATTCTGATCTTTTGATCTATTTTCAAACTGTTCCCAGTGGTCTTTTAATCATAATTATGCAGTTCTTAGGCAAAAACAACAACCAACCTGTGTCGTTTTAGGACATCGTTTCTGCAGAACGGCAGGAGTGCACCAGGAATTTGCACTGAATTGTGGGTGGAACCAATGGCACAGAGTAAACCTGGCTTATTTACCATCATCCCTTTGTTTACGCTTTCTCCCACCAGCTTACAGCCCCTCATAGCCCTAAGCTATCGTTAGCGGTGCAACAAAAAAAGCGTGCAATATTGTGCAGTTTAGATCCAGATACCAGCTTAGACGAGGAAAGCAAAGACGTACACGGATCGAGTCATCGACAAGTGGATGCATCAGAATAGAGCGCAGCTGGGAGCTTGGGGGATCAATTTTTCATAACAGCAACAAGCTTTTTTAAACAGTATTTTTTTTCTCCGCTCCTGATTCTATACACATCCTGTATCTTGACAAAAATGCTACAAAAAGACGTTTAAAATGCCAAAACCACCATTTTTAATGGATTAGGTCTTTAAGGCTGTACAGAAATGCACAGAAAACCCTGATATGTGCAGAGCAACAGGGGGAGCAGATTGTTTGAAATGTCATTTGATGCCTTTTATAGAAACTATGAATTAAGTTCTGGAAGATCAGCCCAAGGATGCGAGTTGCCGTAGAAACAGAGTGTATTTGCAGAATTATCAGCACTGGCTTCTCAGCGTGTGCACCTCATCAGCCTGGTGGCTGTTGGGTAAAAATAGAGGACTGAGCATGCGCAAAGAGGAGGAAACACAGAGGAATAATGGAAGACAAGGCGACTTACAGGAGTTCTGGAAGGTGTGGACCTGCATGTCGAGAAGAGGAAATGATTGTCTGAAACTGTACGTCACAGAAGTCTTCTTCTTCTGGAAGATCTTTGTCACCTAGAGAGGAGGAGATGGAGGGAGAAGAGAGGTAGCGTAAGAAAATAGTCTCCCTGAGCATTTTTTTCCACCTGTGTACATTTCTAAAAATCCTTTATCTACATGTTTATAAAAGAAAAAGTCTTAAAAATTACTTGCAGAACTTACAGACATAGACCTGATAATTAAAGGAAAAAACCCACTAGGACTACTTGAAACTTATAAAACTCACAATAAATCAAATGATAATCAGACATCTCATTTGAATTGTTGTTCAAAAATCCATTAAAAACAGAAGAACAAAATTAAACAGGCTCAGACAAAAACCCAAAGTAATTTGACCAGAACGACATAAGGTGCGTCCTCTGATCAGCATCATACGTGTCCTCAGACTTGTAATTTATTTATTTTTCCCATTTATAGTGGGGGTACTTTAAGTAAGGCTGAATAGTGAAATATGACGCAATGATGCTAGGGCCTTCTACAGAATGTCGGCAATCTGGAGGTATTTTAAAGTGACAGAGCGACAAAAGAACTGCAATTTGCGTCAAATGTGGAACTAAAATATCAAGCGGGGGTTGATCTGCTGAAAACTTTAAGCACCACTGCATTGATGTCATGCACAAGCCAAACACCGGCAACAGCACAAAAAGTACAAGAGAGAGACTGTGGCAGCAAAAAGGAAAGCTAGCAGCACTCTGTCTGTGGCCGATGCATGCATTATGTTGAGACGCAGACAGCAGAGGTCAGCATATGTTCAAATCTCTGGCAGTTTATTTGAGGAAGGAACAGTTGTACAAGTTTTGTCTGCATAGAACAACTATAAGACTTTTCAGATGTCGTGGTTTCCTTCCTTTTATGTTGAAGCTAAAGTACTGTTATTGAGAAATTTGTCCTGACCCTGGGTTATGTTGTGTTCCCGGATAGATGTTTTCTGTTTGGGGTAATTGATGTTTTAAAATGAAAATAAATATTTACTTTATTTGAAAACCATGTCTAAAATGTATTCTTCGCTTTTTAGGATATACTGTATTTAGGACACTATGAAAAACTCAACATCCATATTTGATAACTACATGGTAATTATTCGGTATTTGCTGAATCTGTTCACTGTGGCCTTCACTGTCTTTAAAGACCCACTCCAATGAAAATGGTCTTTTGGGTAATTTTAACATGTTTTTACAGCATCTGATGGAGGACATTTATAAAGAAAATTAATATTAAAACTGTGTTTCTAAATATTTACTTTTTTAAATTATGGTGAATCAGGAGGAGGTGAAGAAAATACTGTCTGATTTGTGTTGTAAAAAAAGGCGCTGGACAAGCAACCAGCTCCATGCCCTGCTTCATTCTGATGCATCCACTTGCAGACAAATAGGTCCATGTTTGTCTTTGTTTTCCTTATCTAAGTTGGAAAACTGCATAGACAGCTCTGATATTGCTCACCATTTTTGTTGTACCAGTCCTATTAGGTTGGGGGGGTGTGAGGAGCTAGTGGGAGAGAGTTTAAACAAAGGGATGATGGGAAATCAGCACAGTCCCGCCCACAACTCTGAAGCAATTTTCTGATAAACTCCTGCTGCTCTTTAGAAACTATGTCCTAGAAAATCAACACGGGTGTTTTGATTAGCCTAAAAACGGTAAATTCGTAACGAAAAGGCAACTGGGAATGATCAAAAGATGGTCGGAGCGGGACTTCAAGAGGAAACCTCAAAATAAAGCATCTCAGGAGAGCATCTTGTAGTTGTGACGGTTTCCTCAAGAGTGTCCTTGAGGAAACTCTTGATTAAAAGCAACTGAGGTGATAGAATAGCACAAAAACCTGTTTGAGGTTTGTCTCAAATCATACTAGCAATTAAAACTACAGTTGGTTGTGGATCGTCTCGGGACCCCAGCCGACCCCCAACTTCATCTGGATGAAGCTCATCTGCTGGACTTTAAACGTGTAGTTGTAGAGTTAGACAGGGTAATTCTTCTCTAAGTGTTCTGGTACATCGCCTGTCCGTCCTGGGGGAGGATCCCTCCTTTGTGTGGACACCCCTGAGGTTTCTTCTTTTATTTTACTTTTAGTTTTTCTCAGTTTTTCCTTACCACTAAGGCCAGGGAAACCCAGTCTAGTTTAGTGTGTAGTTAGTTCAGTTTAGAATGTACCTGGTGAATCTGTTGTTTTACTACTATGTTTTACTACTATGTTTTACAAGACAGTTGCCGGTATGAAGCCCATTGAGACAACTATTGTTTTAATACTGGGCTATATAAATAAAACTAAACTGAATTAAAGAGTCTGCAGGACTTCAGTCCACTTGGCTTTGCTTTTATGCTTTCAATAACCTTCAAACATCCATTCAAGCAATTATGACCTTCCTTTTTTTAAGGGCAGACTAACTAGCTGCATGTTTGTGAGGTAATAAAGACGAGAAATCCAAAATTCTTGTGAGTTTCTCTGTTTCAGAAGCACGTAGCCCTGTGTCCAGCAGCTGGTGAGCAGAGGAGCAGAGTTTCAACTACATGAGGCAAATGCAACTGACAGCTTCAAACGGCCCTGATAGAGCTTCAGATTAAGTAAGTATTCAATGGTTGCATTAAGACGTGAAACACAGAGGATGCTGCGGTTACCATGAGCAGGTCATTGAACAGGAAGACTTCTCTCTGGTGGACGCCACTCCTTTGAGCTCTGTTTGGATCGGGAACCTCAAACAGCTGACAGCAGCACACCAGCCTGCGATGAGGCAGTGACAGCACCTGCAACACACACACCAACACACACGGCTTAATGTTTGTCGTCCTGCGTCTCGTGCTCCAAGCCTGCTTCCACTTTTAATGCGGAAAGGGGCTCTGCTTTGTTTGGGTGGGTTGTCTGTGAGGAGAGTGGACCGAACCATCTGTTAATGTTAGGGAAGTTCCAACAATCACCCGTTTGAAGTTTCATAATTAAGTGAAGCCCTGACAAACAGAACTAAGAAGAACACTGACTAATCCTTACTTTGATGCAAAACAACCCAATGCCTCTCACATTCAATAAAACAAACTGAGTTGTGTCAGATTTTCAAATGTCAAACGCTTTTATTTCCAACAAGCTAAGCAAAAGAAAACATAATGCTTGAAGTTAGTATAGTTATTAGCATAGAAATGAATGTTAATCCATGATCATTTTAAAGGTAAATTATTGTTAAATTATTGTTACGTCGTTGTTTTTCATACAACTGGCTCAGGGTTTTGTTGAGCGACTTCCTGCTGAATATATGCAGAGTAAAGCTGCAGAACTAACATAACATTTATTAAAACTCATAACATGGGTCAATGTTGGGAATGTACCGAAGTTAAGCATGTTAGTTGTAAATGCCATTATTTTTATGTCCACAGGCATGCTTTTGTGACACTTTTATTTTGAAGGGGTTAAAAAGGGAAGTGCTTCCTCTCTTCTTCATGGGTTGATGGATGAACGAAGACGGACTGTGTCATTTTGAGGATGCATTATTCCCTTAATCAAGGATCTTTAAAGTTATAGAAGCTGCAATCATGTGGAGAAAAAATACCTACACATACGCTCACCGGCCACTTTATTAGGCACACCTGTTCAACTGCTCATTAAAGCCAATTCCTAATCAGCCAATCACATAGCTGCAACCTGATGCATTAGGCATGTAGACATGGTCAAGATGATCTGCTGCAGTTCAAACTGAGCATCAGAATGGAGTAGAAAAGGGATTGAAGTAACTCTGAACATGGTTGTTGGTGCCAGACGGGCTGGTCTGAGGATTTCAGAAACTTCTCATCTGCTGGGATTTTCACCCACAACCATCTCTAGGATTTACAGAGAATGGCCCAAAGAGAAAAAATATCCAGTGAGCGGCAGTTTGATGCCAGAGGTCAGAGGAGAATGGTCAGACTGGTTCCATTTGATAGAAAGACAAGGGGAACTCAAAGAACCACTGGTTCCAACCAAGGCCTGCAGAAGAGCATCTCTGAACACACAACACGTCCAACCTTGGAAATAGATGGTGTACAGCAGCAGGAAACCACACCGGGTGTCACTCCTGTCAGCTAAGAACAGGAAACTGAGGCTACAATTCACACAGATTCACCAAAACTGGACAATAGAAGATGGAAAAATGTTGTCTGGTCTGATGAGTCTCCATTTCTGCTGCCACATTCAGATAGTAGGGTCAGAACTTGGCCTCAACAACATGAAAGCATGGATCCATCTTGGCTGTTACCAATGGTTCAGACTGGTGGTGGTGATGTCATGGTGTGGGGGATATTTTCTTGGCACACTTTGGGTCTCTTAGTACCAACTGAACATGGTTCCAACACCACAGCCTTCCTGAGTATTGTTGCTGACCATGTCCATCCCTTTCTGACCACAGTGAACCATCTTCTGATGGCTACTTCCAGCAGGATAAGGCGCCATTTCATAAAGCTGGAATCATGTCAGACTGGTTTCTTGAACATGACAATGAGTTCACTGGACTCAAATGGCCTCCACAGTCACCAGATATCAACCAAATGGAGAACCTTTGGGATGTGGTGGAACAGGAGATTGGCATCATGGATGTTTAGCCGACAAATCTGCAGCAACTGTGTGATGCTGTCATGTCAATATGGACCAAACTCTCTGAGAAATGTTTCCAGAACCTTGTTAAATCTAAGACATCTAGGATTAAGGCAGTTCTGAAGGCAAAAGAGGTCCAACCTGGTACTAGCAAGATGGACCTAATAAAGCTGCTGGTGAGTGTAAACTGTATATGACAATAATCAGACAGAAAGATGCTTCTTCAAAAATGTTCCTTGTCAAAAACGTATAACCCAATCTTAAAGACAACATGAGGATCATTGATTAGAGGAAGAGCAAACATGGTATTAGAGATTCAATGATCCTCTTTTTTACGATTCAGTTCAAACCATGATTTTGAGGTCAAGGTTTTGTTTTAGTTTGTAATATGATTTGTGTATTACAAAGCAATAAAAACTTGTTCATTTGCTTATAAGCAAGAGACATTGAAGAAAAACATTTCAGTTGGCTCATACTAAGCCTGGTGTAATGTGATAAAACAGTAGATAATAAAACCTTCTAAAATTTAACACATTTAACGTAAACATTCTGGAATGAAGTAGCAATGCAACTATTCACTTTCCCCACGATTTGGTTCAGTGGTGTGGCAACCTGTTTGGTTTTAAACCGAGAATCGTGGCATCCTGGTTCAAATATTCATATTTGCTGTGTGGCGATGTTAGCCTCATATGTATGTCTCAGGTGACAAGATTTGATGCCATGAAAAGAAATGATTTATGTTAATATTGTGTGTTTTTGTGGTCATAAATTTGTCATAACTCATTTTCTGATAAGCTAAAAGCACCCATGAATGTTTTGGATCTTCTTCTTCTGATGTGTATTGATGTTTTCTGAGAGCCTTACAGGCTTTTTGCCGACCACCATCCGCTCCACCGCCTGAACCTGGGACACATGGTCATCGTTGGTCCTCAGCTCCCACTTCTGGATCCTCCCGTAAATGGCCACCAGCAGGTCTCTGGGGATGTCCTGCCCGTTATCAACGCCTGGTGACACACATCACATCAGTTCAGGAAAACTCCTACCAGACATCTTTGGGTTTATTCTCCCTGCATTTCCTCTTTCCTCATCCGTCAGATGCGATGGAGTTTTGTTCGGACACGTGCTGCAGCTGCTGGTGGGCTGTTCCCACACAAGAAGAACAACTGACCTGGTAAATTAGTTGAAAAGCAAGCAAAAGCGGCAGGAAAACAAAGCTTTTACTATCCCCACTGCCAACTTCTGGCTGAGAATCAGCCTCAACAATCGGCTGTGAGGGAGATCTGATCGTTATGAGTGTTGACAACAGCCTGCAGCACTTCTGCTCTTTCCCAGCCAACTGCTGTCTTTACAGCCCGCCTGACTGCGGCTTCTCAGACAAACGGCTCTGATTCTGAGAGTCAATCCACTGACGCACCTCGTAGGTTTTTGATGAAGTCCTCCAGCTTCATCTTCCTCTCCGGCTTGACGTTGGGGCTGTACATGTCTGTGTTGAGGAGGATGATGGCAAATGCCAGGATGAAGATGGTGTCTGGATTCTGGAACTGGCGGATCAGCACCGGGTTGCAGATGCAGTATCGCTGACTGCACAGAAAGAAGGGAATGTGAGGAGGCTGAAACAACCTTCGACTCTCAGGATTTCTAGCATGCAGCACAGTTGAATACCTGAAAGCTTCCACCAGGCGCTCCACCCGCTGAGCTTCACCCTGAACCTTGATCTGCGCCTGGAATTTCCTCAGAGCATCGTCCAAATCCATCCCAGAGAAGTCCATCTCATCTAGGACACAGCTGCACAGAGAAACCACATTTTACAGAGCTGTTCCCATCAGTTTGTTCTGCTACAACTTTGTTTTTCCACATAAACAAACATTTGGACTCAAACTCCCCACAGTAAGGCTTGCCACGTTAGAAGTGTATGAGGACTTAGAGCAGCAGACACTTCTTCGTCTGCAGTTAGGAGAAACAAGTCTCTCTGTGAGGAACAACATCAAAATAGATCAAGAATGCTCTTTGATTACTAAAAATCTGCCCCATAAATATCCATCCACCCCAATCTATTCCTTTTCTTTCTAGTTTAATAAACTTTAGGACTTGTTTTCCCGATTTTATTTTTCATTTTGATGATTGTTGTAAATCAATTTTGTGTCCTGCGAGACATTGAGAAGCATATCTTCCTCATTTCAGCTGATTCCTTTTGCTACGAGGTGAAGTGCTAACAACAAATCTATTCCATGATGTCTAAAAAACCAAAATGCATTTTACCAACTTTTGACAAAGATCTTAAAATTTACTGAAATCGTAATTTTTTTGGTGGTTTTTAGTCAAGAAAAAAATCTGCAAATATTTACAGGTTGAATGTTCCCCTTTTCTCTCCACTCATGATGGATCAGAGAGGAGAACCACTGTGTTTTTTACAAATGGCGTTAAATGCAAACAACCAGCTTTTTGTCTCTGAATCTTAGTCGGAAAGTGACTTTGAAGTGGGAAATTCGCGCCATGCAGGGAGTGTGATCAGGGAAACATCCACAAATTCATTAATTATTTTTTTTTCCATTCATTTTCAATTGCGCTTTATCCCTTTCGGGGTCACGGGGCTGCCGGAGCCTATCCCGGCCACTTAAATTACAACGAGAAAACTATCAAGAAGGAATCTTGTCTCCTTATGATTGGATCCTGACTATAGGGGATCTAAACATAGGTAACAGTTGGTTTTGGTGTTGGTAAAGAAGCTTCAAGTTTAGTGCAATATCTCTCTGAAC
The DNA here is from genome assembly GCF_053564925.1 of Oryzias latipes. Taxonomy (NCBI): domain Eukaryota; kingdom Metazoa; phylum Chordata; class Actinopteri; order Beloniformes; family Adrianichthyidae; genus Oryzias; species Oryzias latipes. Next base: position 7,039,058 of record NC_136243.1, on the reverse strand, counting down.
AGGAACACAGGCCGGATCTTGTTGTATCGCATAGTTTGGCTGATACACTGAGATGTGTGACATTGTGATTTCTGACCATATACTACTGGATAAGGACCTGCCTTGTGCTGTTGGTGAGTTTTTTTTTTGCTGCTTTTGACAGACTGTGTCCCTTTTGCCTCGTCTGATACTGACACAGAGAAGGTCAGCTCCTGGTTTCACTCCTGGGCTCTTAAAAAACATGCAGTCCAGATCTTAGTCAAACCACATGAAGAGAGAACTGTGCAGCCCACAAGAAGTTTTAAACAAACTGAAAGTTTCTTTTCTTTAAGTCCCACACCATTACCTTTTGATCTATTTTCAAGGTCTTCCCAGTGGTGTATTAATTATGACTATGTTTTTAGCCAAAAAACAAAAAACGTGTAATTTTCCAGGACATAGTTTCTGCAGAGCGGCAGGAGTTCATCAGAAATTCACTTCTGAGTTGAGTTGGCGGGGAAAAAGCCAGTTCTCGTTTCCCATTGTGCCCCTGTTTACACTCTCTCCCACTAGCTTACAGCCCCTCAAAACCCCAACCTAACATTAGCGGTGCAACAACAATGGCAGCAACATCGTAGCTCTCCAGCCGTACCGTTTAGAGGCAGATTTTAGCTCAGATGAGGAAAACAAAGACGTTCATGGATCTGTTTGTCTACCAGTGGATGATCAGAATGGAGCGAAGTGGAGCGGGGAAACTTTGCTCCACTAACTGTTGTTGCATGCAAAAACTACAAGCTTCTTCAAACCGCATTTGGTTCCTCATTCACCACGATTTGTATAAAGAAATACTCAGAAAATCAATTTTAAGTTTAATTTTCTTTATAAATGTCCTCCATCATGAGATTGACCCATCGGACTGGGTCTTTAAGGAAGATCAAAGACAGATCACTACAAAGTGCAAAAATAATGGTAGATCATCTCCATAATCCACGTCTGCAAATACTTATTTTTATATTTTCCTTCAAAAGGTTGCTGGTGAAGAGCTTTCATCGAAACCTCTGCCTGTAACACAGTGTTTTTCAACCTTTTTTGAGCCATGGCACACTTTAACCTTGACAAAAATCCAACGGCACACCAGCATCCAAAAAAATAGATAAATTAAAAAAAAAAGAAAAAGCTCATAGTCTGTATTGATCTACAGCCGCTCTGCAATCTCACATGCATTTTTGTGATAAATGTTGCAGAAAAAGCTGGAAGCTGCAGCTGTTTTTTCTAAAAGATGTATTAAAATTAAGTTAAAAGATTCAAAAACTGTTTGATGTGTGTTTGTTGTTTTAAGACGTTGAGAGGAGAGACTCATTGTGCGCCAAGACAGTCAATTTAATGCATCATGGGAGATGTAGTGCCGATAATCCACCGACTACAGAAAGACCAGCGTCTTTGAGCTTCATTGTTTTGTTCACTTGTTCCAGTCTGATACCAGATTCTGTGCAAAGCTACACCGCTAAAGACGAGCTTTAGCTGGTATTTTTGTTAGAACAGAGAGACTTTTTTGGGCTAAATCGAAACAAGGAAGTGAATACTTTAATCACTTCTGATTGGTCAGACTGATGACATGTGATTAAGCCTTCAAGAAGGATTGGTTAAAGGGGCGGGACTTTTCCTTACACAGTTATAGCTGCAGCTAAATCGCGGTACCGTCCTTCTTATCAGAGTGTCTTTAATAGAATCATATAAACACAAAGAAAAAATAATTTTATGATATTTCATATTCTTAACTTCTCAGTGTTTTATCAGCGCCTGTTTGGATGAACAAAGAGCTGATTTCCTGGAGATGGTAATTGCTTTTAGATCAGTTAATGAGGGCAATTTCTCACGGCACACTTGACCATCTCCCACGGCACACTAGTGTGCCGTGGCACACTGGTTGAAAAACACTGATCTAACAGCCCTGTGACTCCCATTTTCAGGTATTCTGAATGCTGCTCCTCCTCCTTTTTTTTCAACAGACCTATTCCAGCAAAGGTCGGCTGAGTTTGGCTATTGGTAATAAAAGGCTGCCCCGTGGTTTCTGCAGACTCAAACATGCAGCCATTCCAACCCTGCTCTAGAAAATCCAACCCTAATAACATTGTTAGCAAATCTAAAACAAATCCTCAATTCTTTTTAAGGTGTCAATTATCCACAGAAAGATACACTTGAATGATCCCAAAGAAAATTGGAGTCTGTTGCTCTCACAAACACACACCTAGACACACACACACGCACACTTCCTTCTCTCTCTCCATCGGTGGTGTTGTAGAGGCTATTATTAGAACAAGGGGTTTTCTAGCTTGCAGGTCCCGGTCATGAACGATCTCTTAAGAGTTCGATCCTTTGCTGTACACAATTTGTTTGTCATTTTGTTAAACTCCTTCAGGTTTCGGATGCAGGACATCATGGTCCTGCAGGGTTTATCTGCAACTTTTAATGTACTTGAATTATAACGTTTTAGATTCCAGATTGTATAAGCTGTTGGGGATTTCTAATACAGACACTGATTGGTTTAAATCTCATCCAGCAGACGGGTCTAATTTTTTGTGCACCTCACTGTTCTACTTTGTACATTCTTCAGGGAACCATATTGGTGTTTGGAAACAGAGTAGAGCGGGTCTCCTTTTCCTTATGAACTGCACTCACTTGAGAACATCCTTGTTGAACTGCTGTCTGCTGCCCAGGAACTCCCCAATCATCTGCCTGCTCAGTCCTTTCCTCTCCAGGATGAACCTGGCGACGCCCACCGGTGTGTCGGACACAAAACCCCTCTCAATCAGGTACTGGATCCCCTTTTCCGGCTTCCTGTGGCAAAACAAGGAAACAGGCTGTTATCTGTTTTCAGATGTTTGTTTTTGTAATACTTTTTGAAAATAATGTTGTCTGAAAATGTCACTAAATAAAAGTGTCACCCTGTAGCAAAAGTAGGAAAATATCTTATTAGATTCTAGGGAAAACCAAAATATCTGTATAGATGTGTGGTCTGGATGCATTTAGAAGGTTGAGACAAAAAAAGTTATGATTTAACAGAAAAATGCAGCTTAATTGACCTTTGTGTTTTAGGCCAGTTCACCACGTACTTGTGCAGTTCTGATGTTGACATTACACGACTTGCACGTCTTTATTTCGTTTCATTCTATTTTCTATTTTCTGAAGACAACTACCCATGTTCCTTTGTTCTCAGTGGAACTGCAGTGTGAAAACGTGCTTTTGCATTTGCAAGAAACCAACATCCAATTGAGTGACTGTTAATATCAGCATTACACAATTACAAAAGTCACATTTTTCAGAACTCGACAATAATCCAAGTTGATTTTTGCAGTTGAAGGTGATAAAATCCTACGATTGACCAGAAATGTTGCGAGAGCATCTTGTGAACTACAAAAGATTAATGTACAGCTAAAAATGTGTACATTTTTGAACTACTCTGCATTCTCTTTTCAAATATCTATAAAGAGATTCTAGGATCTTTTGAGCTCTGATCTGAACTAAACACTCCCAGTGCAGCACAAAAGAGCCACAACATCCGGCCAGGACTCGGCAGTTCACCTCCACCTGAAGGACAGTGGACTCTCCATGGAGAAAACAGAAAGTTTGAAGGAGGAGTCAAGGAGAAGATATTCTTCAAAAGGAAAAGGAGAAACCTGCTCTCAACAGAGGGAGGGGCTTCTGAGACATTCATGTACGATCCTGTTTAGAAATCTTTGTCCAGAAGACTACGGTCCTATTAACACAAACAATGAACTCGTGGATAGGGCACCAAGATTTAATGATAATTCTACCCTAGTAGAAGAAGTCCTACTACACTAACTGAACCTTAGGAGGTATTTGTTAACATAACATCTACTTGTGGCCACACACCTGAAGCAGTCGGCTCATAAATCATGTGATCATAAGATTGATGTGATCATGTGACCTGGTTGATTAAGAATCTTCATAGACTGATTTTAACAATGATGCATGCATTTGTGGATAAAAAAGAGAACAGACAGGAGATGAGTACAGTGAGGTGAGGAAGGAGGGCTGATGGTCACCAAGAGACAGGAAGTCAGAGAGACAGGTCAAAGCCACTCAAAGCCTAAATTTTTTTAAGTACCGGTACTATTAAGTCTACACACCTGCAAAGCAGCATCAATACCACGCTCTTATGATCACATTAAAATGCAAGAAAAGTCAGATTCATAACTTTGTCACAGTTGAGTTTTAAAAACACTCAACCTTTCTGACACGTTGATGACTTTGAACAAAAACTTGACCAGAAAACTTGATAAAAATCTACTGCAGGTTAAGAAAATGGCACAAATAGTTTCCACAAAGGAGTGGAGAAGTCCCTTATTATTTTCTTCCGAAACTCCACTGGAGATGTTTGCAATTTGTTAACACAGCTATGTCTCAGAGACGATTTGGTTGGACTGTTAGAGCTCACAACCAGCCGGACCCAAAAAAATGGCAAAAAAATCTGCCAACTAGTAAATACTTTTCACTTTGAATTGGTCATACATGGATTTTTTTCAAGAAACTCTGTGCAAAAATACAACTTAGATACATTACACAAGGTGCACAATACTCAAGCAAAAATGATGAGTTTGCATGACCTGTAAGTTGTTTCTTTTCCACTCTTTGTAACTAAATCCTCAGAGACTGCTCCCTGAATATGTAGGACATATGAATAGTTTCTGCTTACAGAGGACTAACTCTTTTACTTTCTCAAGGAGAAAAGAACATTTTGAAATTGTACTAAATTTAGTAAAGAGAGATGACAATATTTCTATAACAAAAGATAAACCAAGTCCAGTTAACTGCTCTTCCCTCTACCTGCAAATCTACCTGGATGAATGAGAATCTATAGACTTCCCCTTGAATGTTTTTTTTTAAGTTTGCACATATGCTTACACAATAGGCACAAATTCACACATGAGCACACAGATTAACATTGCAACGTCAGCAAAGTTCAACTTCTAGATGTGCCATTCTTCGTGTGCTTTGTTTTTCTCTTTTTTCACATATATATGAATGAATGAATGAATGAATGAATGAATGGAGAAAACAACTGCCATATGACATCCTGACACTTCAGAACCAGAACCACTTAGCTCAGCCGGACCTCTTTCACTGTTACAAAGAAGAATAAAATGTCTTTTGCAAGAAGAAGCGAGATCTGCACCCTCCAAGATTTATCTGCTATTTCAGAAATGTCTTATAAAATCCAGAGTTACAAGGTTAAACTCTCCTGAATCCCTTCAAACTCTTTGCAAATAAACCAGAATTCATATTTCCTAAAATGCAAATATCCAGAATTGTGAAATGTTTGAGTACAGTAATAAGAAATGTAACAAAAGTATAACAGACTTCTTGCTCTCTAAATGACAAGAATCTACATGAATGAAAGCATAATTGAGTTGTCTGGCTCAATAATGCACAGCAAGTCAAATAAATCCAATTTGTCTGAGGAAATTTCAAAAGCTCAAAACATTATTTTTTGCTTAAGTCTGACAATCTGAACTGTATTCAGAACACATAATGTAACATTTATTTAAGCCCTTTGTTTGGAACATTGACTGTAAATGAGAACTGGATTGAATGACCCCCCCCCCCCCCCCCCCCCCTGGGCGTATTCAGTCATTCTATTTGTCCGAATAATCATTCTTAATCTAATACCTTTTTTCTTTACCATGCTCTTGCTAGTCCTCATTTTTTTCATTATTGTTTTTTCTGTATTTCGAGTTATTCAAGTTATAAATAGACCAATCAGATGCCGATTGGCAATTGACCTTTAAACTGTTTGACTGACAGATTTCATGTAGTCCACTCTCAAGAGGAATGGTAAATGGCATATACTTATTTGGCGCTTTTCTACTTTCCTCAAAGGCCCAAAGCGCTTTACCGTCACAAACCTGTTCACCTATTCACACACATTTACACACTGATGGCGGCTCTGCTGCCAAAATACTGGGGCCAACTTTCCACCAGGGGCGAGGTGGCGTTCAGTGTCCTTCTCAAGGACACTTCCGACGCATGGGCGGGCAAGACAGGAATTGAACCTGCAAATTCCTCATCAGAGGTCGACCGCCCTACCATTGCACCACGGTCGCCCACGTGGAAGGTGTTTGGACTTCCAACAATCCTGATTGGTGAGAGTGGAATCACCAGTTCATTCTTTAAAAAACACAGCAAGCTGGTACTGACATCATGTTGTCATTTTGGGGTTAATTAATACATTTCATTTGAATGACAGAAAGATTTCTTCATAAACTTAATCTGAAATAAGAACATGAAACATGCCTGCAGCCACAGACTCACTTGTTGAACAGGTTGAGTCCGATGCGGTACTGCCTGCGCTGCACCACATCATTGTTAAAGGCCGGGGAATCCCAACTGTGGCGGCTCTCCCTCTGATAGGTTTGCTTCCCCAGCGTTCCTCCGATTGGCTCCCGCAGGCTGTCGCGCGACGAGGAGCCGGAGCTGCAGTTGTTGACAGTCGTGTCGTCATTGGAGTTGGTGGTGGTGGAGTTGACGCTCTCGTTGTCTCCATCTGAGCACAGCAGGTGATGGTGGTGGAGGTGAGAGTGGTGGGCAAGGTGTTGCTGGGCCTCCATGTTTTGAAGGACTGAGGATGAGGAGGAGGAGAGCGGGGAGGGTGTAAGCGGCGGTGGCAGTGGGGATAGAGGAGTGAGAGGCGGAACCGGGGAGGGCAGCGGGGATGACGGGGGCTCTGCGTAAGAAAGGGGGAAGTGTTGGTGTTGGTGGTGCAGGTGGTGGTAGTGGTGCTGGGCGAAGTGCTGCTGCATGTACGGGCTGCTGCCATGGTGCATGTGCATGATCTGTGGCTGGTTGTACTGCGGGTGGTGGTGCAGAATGGTGGGGAGATGTGGGATTGGTGGAAGGTGGGGATGCGGGTGAGGGTGGGGATGAGGGTGAGGGTGGGGAAGCGGGTGTGAGGGCAAGGTCCGAGCTGACGGCATGGGCAGAGGGACGTTGGAGGGGCTGCGAGTTTGTCCTTGTGCCGTGGCGACAGAGCGGCCGTTCGGTTTGTGTTTGATGGTCCCGTGAGGAGAGTCTGTTTCACTGCTGCCTCCACCTCCTTCACCTCGCTCATCCTCTCCACTTTCTCCTTCACCGCCTCCTCTTCCTCTCTCTGCTCCTTCTCGTTCAGCTCCTGATGGCTCCTGTTCATAAATCAGACGACCAATGGATCCGCGTTCCGACCTGCAGAGAATGAAAAAAACAATAAAGTATTTGTAAATACTATTACTTTGACAGTCTGATGCTCTCACTGTCTTTTTTTCACCTCGTTAGAAGTGTTTTAATTTCACTTATTTTGGATTAACAGTGGGCCGGACAAACATACCTTTTAGTTAAGTAGAGAAGACCACACCCAGATCAAAGTGCTATAATGATTTTTCTTACTCGAATCAGCTGTTTTGATCTTATTATTTGTAATTAGTGGTGCGTTCTCAGACTTGAAGCCAACCAGGAAGTAGGAGTAGTCAAGAAGGGTCTAAGGACAGGGATGCCCAGTTTAGATCAGTCTGTTTAGTTAGTTAGTTCAGTTTAGTATTTTCTTATTGAATTCTGTGTATTTATGATCCTTTTGATTTTATGTTTACTTTACAATTACCGGTACAAAACCCATTGAGGCGACTGTTGTTGAATCGAATTGAATTGAATAGAGAATTTAGCCGTTCCAGGAGGAGGATTGCAAAAGGGAAACTTCCCATTGACTCACATTCTAAAAAAAAAAAAAAAAGAGTCAGATTTTACCCGAAAAACAAATGTTTGTACAACCTTAGCGTCCAAATCGTTTTTGATGTAAAGTCATTTATTTTCTGTTCATGATGACTGCCACAAGTTTGAATTTCATCAAGCCCGTTTGCTTGGATTTTATTACAGCTCAAACTTAAGACCATGTTTTCCATAAAAACTATAATTTTTTTTAACTATTTTAATAATCAGACTAGAATAGTGTTAAATGTTAATTTTATCATCTTTTTTTTTTGAGAGAAATTTATTTCGGTTATGTTAAACAAGCAAACTTAAAAAACATCAACATAAGCATTGACACTAAACAATGTCAACATAAACATTGAAAAACCATAAACATTGAACAAAATTAACCGAAAAAGGTGTTGTGTGAAGCCAAGGCTTATTTCCCCAACCCTGAATACAAACATCACATCTACCTACAAATTGTTAGAACTTTAAATAAGAAAAGAAAAAGGAAGAGGAAAACACAAACACTTCTCAAAATTACCTCACAACCACCAGAGTCTCTCAGTCCAGAAGGTATTTTTGATACATTTTAATATTTATACATTTTCTTAAACTGAAATATGGAGTTTGCATTCTTCAGATCGTTGGATAATGAATTCCACATGTTGAACAAAAATACTATTCCTTAATGCATTAGTTCTGACCACTTTGTTTTTAAACATATCTTTACCCTGAAAATCATAATTATTAACTTTTATTTATTTTATTATCATGTGACTGCTGTTATTGCAGAAATGAATTTTATCAATGATTATCTCCAACTCCTGGTCCTGCTTCCCATGCCACTATTGTTTTCATGAAATCTGCCGCAATGTATCTTGGGATATGGAGAGTATAGAAGGAAACACCAGACCACTACTTGAAATCGGGAACACACCCGATCCAGATAACCAGTAGCAGATAAGGAGGATATCTGGAAAACCATCCCCGAGGCCTGGAGTTTGACACTCCTGCTCTAGACCTAAAATCTTTCTTGAAATGTTTCATCCCTTCATCTCAGTGGCTTCATCCGTCTGATGATGACAGGGGAAACGTTTTAAGAGTGAAGATTTAAAGTCCACATGCCATGACTCAACTTGAAGGCATCCTGAGGGTTGCTTGAACCAACCCTATGACAAAGAGCACCAAGGACCCAAAAGCAGGGAGGTCAGCTTCCACAGAACACTTGAAACGTGTTTCTTATATACCTACAACACAATGACTAAATAGAAACAGCTGGACCCAATTAGAAGCATGGCAGCTAGCAAACAAACACCAGTACACTCCAGTCTGTGACAAACCCAGCTACTTTGGAACAAGGAACAGTTGGCCAGTCTATCGCAGGGCCACACACAGACAGACAGACAGTCCCTCCTAATAGGTAGTACGGAGAACTTAATCCACCTTTAAATCATGTGTTTGGATCAGGGGAGGAAGTTAGAAAAAACCCATGCATGCACAGGGAGAACATGAAAAGCTCCACAAAGTGACCAAGCTGAAATTGGCATTAGGGCCCTTTTGCAGTGAGGCCACAGTGTGAGGTAACACACAATGCGCTGAGTTTAAACTTGAAAAAGAATCTCTAGCAGCACCCATTAGATTCTGCACTGCGAAAATAAAACGTTAAGTTGGTTGTGCACATACCCTGGAGTTTATCCAACAAATATGCTCCTATAAATGTTTGAATTATAATACTAATAGTAAGTCATTAAGAAAGTCCACCCCTCTTGGAATTGCTATGAATAAAGCAATAAACATGATCAAGAAAAAGCTCGAATAATTAGGTGTTGATAATACATTTACTACATCATGATTTTACGAAAGAATATAAAAAAGGGAAAACTCTCTCTTCATCAGAGGGATTTGGAGCAACGCCTCCCAGAATCTCTGTAGAAACAGATCTTTGAGGCTCTCTGGCTGACAGCTACACACTGCTGCAGCTGGTTTGGGTCAAACCAGGCTAAAACTAGGGATGTCTTGATAAGATTTTTTGGGCCCGATTCGATCCTGAGTCATTTGCTTTAGAATATCTGCCAGTACCGAGTCCGATAACAGATTCCTATTTTTATTTTATTAACCTTCTTTCATCATTTAACACTTAAAAAGAGCACATCCATGAAGTGGCTTTAATAATCAAGTCAGAATAGAGCAACTATCAGCTGGTAAAAATAGTTGACTATTCCAGAGGAAAAACTAATGATAATCATGTGGAGAAAGCTTATTGACTGAAGTGTTAGTATCTTCAAAACTATTGAACATTTTTGATCAGATGTGATTCAAATCTCTTTTAAAAATAATTGATGATTTTCTTTTAAAACCGTTGTTGTAGCATAAATATGCTGATGAGTATTCAAGACTACCCCATATCAATGGAACCATGTATTAGCTAATATGGATCTCTATAGCTGAACATCTTCAGACCTGTGTGATATCATGTCAACACATCAATATGTGTGGATATGACATTTTGGGTTTTACTGCCATAGTATTAAATTCTGCTTAACTAGGCTCTGTCAAAGAGAAATAGACTGTTTCTCTTAAAAATAAACAAAATACTATCTTTTTTCTGTTTACATGCTTTTGTAGGTCGCTGTTTGCCTTAAGACAACCCAGTAAAGACACTTGCTGTCATCTTAAAATGCTTTTAAAAGAGTTATTGGTCCCTGAATCTGTGAATATGCCGCGTTGCCTCCTGCTCAAACTAGCGCAACAATAAAATGTTGTGATCCAGTTATGATACACAGACTTCTAGTAGAGTATTTATCTGGAGTAATAAGGTTGACCATGGGCTGATCATGATAAGAATAAATTAAATATCCGATACTGATCGGGTCACAACATCTGATTTCGATCGAGACTGCAACCACGCAATCAGGCCCGGTGAAGCGTGGATTTTCATTTCACGTTTCCTTTTGTAACCCAAAGTTCTTTTCCTTCATAAGTTGTGTCTGGCAGTATTCTTTGTAATGTTTATAGAGAGATTTTTCCACAACCCACTTTGTAAAAAGATCTGTGGCTGTTAGAATGAACCTGCTGCTCCACACGAGTGAACCGTGTCTCTGAGCAGAGCAGCTGGAGTCTTGTAGCTTCACGTTTGCAATCCGGAGAAGGGTTTGAACCACAGTCTGGTCGGCTGCAATGCACTTAATAATAAAATAGTAATAATAAAAGCACGTTTAGAAGATAATCTCGCTCTATGTCGGAGCTCTGTTTGTTTACAACGGACCGCATAATATCTTCTTCTATGGTAATGTCCTAATTTGTCCAGACCAATCACTATCTGACACGTCATTGGACCAACGGACAGCCAATCATATAACGTGACGTCAGCATTAGTCGAAGGACCCCAAACGGTTGTTGCAGGCCGAACGGTTATGGTACCTAACTGGGTTTCTGATCACGTGTTCACATCAGGAAGGCCCTGGTGAAAACGGATTTGCTATCGCAACAAGCCCCCTTGTGTTTATCTGGTGAACTGCTTAATCCAGTTTAGGGAGTAGGAAGTCTAAGTCCTTAAAGACCAATGTCCTCACATGCTGTGTAGAAAACCCTCCCCCCTCCAGGTGTGTCCACCCAATCAACCCAGTCTGTTTCTGTTGTTGTTTTTCGAACAAGCACATTTCTCTCTGATCAAGGAGGAAGTCAAAGTGTTCCACACTGCAGTTTTTTTCCACACTGCCTCCTATTGTTTGGATGCCAGCAGCTATAATGACTAAATGTTGTCCACATTTTATTCAACTCCAGTCTTCAAGGGCTGGTTACCCACAAGTGCAGGGTGAGATGTAAAGAGAGAGGATATCGGCCCTCCACACTGTGAACGGACACCCTTCCAATTCAGGAGCTGGGCTGCACTCACCTGTCACTCATGTCCACAGAGCTATCGCTGGGTGGCTCGATGGTGAGAACAGGAAGATGTCCTCCTCCTCCTCCTGCTGCCCTTACTCTATACTCCCCTCGGCACTCGGTGCACGGAGTGCTGCTCCTCCGGCTGGGATTGCTGCCCCCCTCCGTCTCTCGGCTGTCCTCTCTCCCCCCTGCACCTCCGCCTCCCCAGTAGTCTGTGTCGGTGCTGGAAGCAGGTCGGGAGAGCGGTGAGGAGGGGAGGCAGCCTTCGTCCATGTAGAGGGTCACATCGCTGAAGGAGGTGGCGGTGCTGTCCTCGTGCATGGCGGCACCTCCTCCCATGCCTCCCCTAATTCCTTCTGCCCGGCCAGTGGGGCGTCGGGAAGATGTATTGGTGTTTCTCCATCCGCACTGCCTGTAGTCATCATCGTCTTCCTCCTCTTCCTCCTCCTCTTCTTCCTCATCTCCCTCTTCCTCGTCCTCATCGTCCTCTCCTTCTCCTCCAACGTCCTGAGAGTCTTCACGTCCAGACTGACAGGTGAGGGAGTCGTCCATGGAGTCAGCCAGGGACTTGACCTGCAGCAACAACAAAGATGTCATTGAGTCTGTCTGCTGCCCGGAGTGGAGCCCAGCTTCAAAGAGGACGCATTTTATCGCAATGCGTAGAAAAACACAGAGGGTTCTGCCTGAGTTCTGTCCTGTTAGCCGCAGGTGGCTCAGGTAGCCCCGTGAAAAACTGTTCCACTGACTTGAAGCATTTTAAAAGACAGATGTGTAGCTCAATTACACAAAACTGTCTATCAAGACGCTACACCACACGTGTCAAACTCAAGGCCCGGGGGCCAAATGTGGCCCTCCACGTCACTTTATGTGGCCCGCGAGAGCATAAAAGTTTTAAATTTCTTGAGGTAAAAAAATAAACATTTTTGAGTATTTATTCATATTTCAGACTTGAAATTTAACTATACATTAGGACTTAAACACTGTCCATATAACCTAAGCTGACAGAATCAAATGTAAAAGGATTTATGCTAAAGTAACAAGCTAACATATGTTTTCTATTCAACTGTAATTGTCATTTTAAAAAGTTATAATAAATTAATAATGAATTATTTAACATTAAGCAGTAGTTACTTTTATTTTTCATTACATTTAGTTACATGTATAAGTTATATCTTGCCCTTTGAGGACAACCACAATAGTGATGTGGCCCTCCGTGAAAATGAGTTTGACACCCCTGCGCTACACGGTGGAGCAGTGGGTGGCGCCTTTTGCCTCAGGGCAAGACGGCAAGTTGAAGTCCCGGCTGGGGGACCTGAAACAGAATCATGTATGCGTGGTATCTCTCCGGTTTCCTAGCACCGTCCAAAAACATGCTTCATAGTTCATTGGTTAATCTAAATTGTCCATAGGTGTGTATGTGAGTGTGCGTGGGTGTGTGATTGTGGCCTGGCGACAGACTGGCGACCTGTCAAGGGTGTCCCCTGCCCTCGCCCACAAATGGCCGGGATAGGCTCCGGCAGCCCCGTGACCCCGAATGGTTAGAAAATGAATGAATGTTTAATCAAGAAGCCACAAAAAAAGGTCTTCACCTGTTTTGAGAAAGAGTCCTCCACGTCTCCCGTGTCCTCCGAATCCTGCTGACCTGCTGACCCCTGACCCTGTGACGGCCGCTCGTCAAATGAGTACTGCACCCACAAAGGAAACAGCTGCTATCAGTTCACAAACTAGGGTTGAGTGTGGAGCGTCAGAGGAAGGTTGGGTTTCTGTGTGGGCACCTGCATCCTCATGTTGGACAGGATGATGCGGCGGGTCATTCTGCTCTCTGAGGCCGAGCTGCGAAGTCTCTCAAAGTTCTTCTTCATGCGGTAGCGCCTGAACGCCGTCTGGATCGTCCTCGCAGCCCGCCGGGACACAAACTGACCCCCATACTTCCTCTCCAGCATCTCCACCTGTTACAGTAAACAGAGATTTTAGCATTGTTGTCCTGTTTGGGGGCTGCTGAAGACAGACAACCAACATGCAATAAAATCCCCCCAAAAAGCTTGTTTTTGGATTGTGGCCTCCCACAATCCAAAAACAACTCGATCAAACTCAATCAAAAACAGATGTTGTAACCCGATCCGTATCTGACATTTAATTTATTCTTATCGTGATCAGCCGGAGAGCTCACACATTCACTGGAAGAAAACTCAAAGACCACATGGAAAGAATCCAGTCGGGTCAGAACCAGAACCCTGTGATTGTGAGGAAACAGTTCTTTTGACAAACAAGTCTTTATTCAAAGAAAGTCGAGCACATTTTTTCCCTCTCACAAAACATGAGTCAGAACTGCAGACTGGTGTTGGTCATTCAACTGAGGACTTGAACCCCTGGATTGAACTGATTGGTAGATTATTGCTCCTCACGATGATCTGAAGCCACCTCTAAGGACTGACCTTTTATTGCATTGTATCAGAGAGCAGACTGCAGCCTACTTTTGTCAATCCAGATCAGTCAACAGCACATTAGCATGTTTTATTTTGTCATGTTTATTTCGTTTTGTTGGTAGAAAATATCTTTGGTTGTTCTTCCTTTGGTTCTCTTACATTAGGATCACTGAACCTGACGGAGAATCCCTCTTTTAGCCTCTGTTTTCCATCTCTCTGTGCTCTCTCAGGTGTCCTGAGTTTTGACATCTCATCATGGGATCCCTTTGATCTGAGTACAGGTACTGAGATGGATCACACTCCAGCAAAGACAACTGTGTGAAGTCCTCCATCCACAAAAAGCCACATTAAAGAACTCGACATACCTTCTTGTCCTGGAGGTCCGTAGAGAGCTCATAGCTGTCAGATAGCGCCTTGCAGCGTTTGCTCTCCTCCTCCTCTTGCTTACGGAGCGCCAGGCTGGCCGGCTGATGTCTGCTGCGCTGGGCCCAGGCGAGGCTCGCTGGGCTGGGGGGAGAAACGGGAGAGCTGCCCTGGAAGCGGAGAGGAGAGGAAGCTATTGATGCCGGTCTGAAAAAATAAGCCCTGGAGGACACTGAAGCACTTTTATATTGATTGCGGTGGAGGTTTGAATAGCATCATAACAGTCGCTTGGGGCAGAACGCACAGGAAGAGGATCACAGTTAACAACCATTTGGGCTGTTATATGAGTGTGTGCTCCATTCATCTCTTTTTAGTGGTTTTGTTTATTTTATTTTTTTGCTGGATATCAGTGTAAAAGAAAATATTGCCCTAAAGGTGATGAGACAGGTTCATTTACAAATACCTTTGTGTACACAGCCATAGTTTCAAGAGGGAACTCTTGAATTTATGCAGAGTTTGTTTATTTATTTGAGAGTTTAATGACTTTTCTCAAAATGTGTTGAGTAAACTTAACTCACCATTTTTGTTCCACCACTAATGTTAGATTGGGGTTTTGAGGGGCTGTAAGCTAGCGGGGGAGTGTGTAAACAAAGGGATGATGGGAAATGAGTGCTGGCTTACTCCCTGCAAACTGTTTTGTCCACCACTCTGTGTGGAATTTCTAATAAGCTTCTGCCGCTATGCGAAATGTCCTAGAACGGCATAAAAACGGCATGATTATGATTAATAGACCACTGGGACGACTTTTACAATAGATCAAAGGATGATCGGGGGGCTCCTTAAGGCTGAGTCACCTTTGCCTAACTGGAATGCAGCGGTTTTGTTAGTTCTCCATTCACCAATTAATGCAGAGAAAGGCTTGTTAGTCAGTTTTGGAGCTAGATGTGTTTTCTATGTTTTGCACAGCAAGAATTATGTTGTTGACTTGGATCAAGTCAGTCGCAGTACATGTTTATTTAATTTATAGTTTGAAGTTAAAGCTAATTCTGCATTGAACCTCAGCATTAAAAACAAGTCTGGCATTATCTGATTTTTTTCACCCAAAATGCAAAATCCAGCTCAGCTTTGAATTTGAGCTTTTTTTAAGTTTGTATTTTTAAATTCAGATGTCCATAAGTAAATGATTTCTAAATTTGACGTTTAGCTCTTTAAAACATGCACAAAACCAATAATATAAGTAAGCAAAAGAAAAATTTGAACACTTTATTAATTTAAAGTAAATTGCTGTAAATTGTATATTTGAGATTTTGGCCACAACTTATAATTTTCTTGGAAGGAAACACTGTCATTTGGAAAATGTGTCAGAAATAACAGCATTATTGCAAAAAGTGTTATTGTAGTCCTGCAATTTTGTTGTTTTGCTTGTTACCTGTGTGTGTACGTAGGAGGCTCCCAGGGGCCTGCCGGTGGACCCTGGACTGTAGGGGTCACAGAGGCTGGGGAGGGGGCTGTTGCTATAACGGTGGAAGGGAGGCGGATGACCAAAGGATGAATCAGAAAAGGTGAGTGTCTCCGGACACTGAGCGTCGCCCTCCACACTGAAAAGATAAAAAACACACTGTTTAGAAGGGAACAAAATGCAAAGGACTAATAAAAAATCTGCAGAAAAGAGAAAAAGGTGAGAAATGTAAAAAAAACAACCTTTAGAGTAAATAGCAGATTACTATTCATGTGGTATTGATCTAGTCTGGACAACATGTCAGTAAAACGACAAGATTTACACTTTGGTTAAAACATTTTAAAACCTTTCAGATCTGCAGCAGTTCAGTCGAGTTCATCTTTGTGTTGTTTGAATGAAATGTCATTAAAAACTGAAAATGGATTATTCAAAACAAACTAGTCCAAACCTGAGAAACTGATCCAACACAAAGACTGCCTTCTAGCAAAACTGACCAAAAAGAAGCTGAGCAAAAGCCAACTTTAGAGACCAACTGTCCCAACTAGATCAAACTGGAAAAAAGACCCTGGACACCACAAGCTTGTTATCAAAAGAATTTGGCTTTAAGGGTTGAACAGAGGGCTGAAACCACAACAAGGTTTCAAAGAGGCTGTGAATGTGGATCAGGAGATCCCAGGTGATGGGAAACCTGTGGAACACAAATACCCAACATTCAGTTGTATGACAGATTGTGGTTTCTCACCCTTAACCAGAACCATCAGATTAGCTAAAGGGTCCTAAAGAGCAGATGTGGTGTCTGCCCAGAGCTAAAAACAGATCCAAATCAAAACCTGTTAAAATATTACTAAAGTAACTGAGGAAGTAGATTCATGTAGGCTTAATAGAGCACCAGAGCCAGGACAGAATGGTAAATGGTGTATCCTGTACTTATATAGCACTTTTCTGCCTTCCTTGAAGCCCCCAAAGCACTTTAGAGTCACACTCCCATTCACCCATGGAGACACACATTTATATACTGACGCCAGCTCCTCTGCCGAACAATGGTTCCAACCTATAACCAGCCAATGACGGGTTTAGTGTCTTGCCCAAGGACACTTGGACACACTAAACCTGCAACCTTGCAATCGTATGATCAATCCTCTGATTAAAGATTGACCACTCTTCCACAGCGACCCCATAAAATCCCACTCTGATCATCTTTTTTTCTATTTTCAAAGCGTTCCCAGTGGTCTTATATAAATCAACAAACTTGTGTCGTTTTCTAGAACATAGTTTCTGCAGAGCAGCAGAATTTCTTTTGAAATTTGCCACTGCGTTGTGTGCGGGACTCATTTCCCATCATCCCTTTGTTTAAACTCTCTCCCTCTAGCCTATAACCCCTCACATCCCTATCCTAACATTAGCTGGGCAACAAAAATGGTGAGCAATATCAGAGCTATCCAGCCGCAGAGTTTAGAGCAGGATGTCAGCTCAGACGAGGAAAACAATGACGCACATGGATCTATTTGTCTGACAGTGGCTGCATCAGAATGCATCAGAATGGAGCAGAGCAGGGAGCTTGTGGCATGCCACTCTAACTCCTGCGTTAACACTTACACGCTTTTTTTAACGACATTTTTGTCTGCTTCTGATTCACCACAATTTGAATTAAGAGATACCCCGAAATGCAAATTTTCATCTCAATTTCCTTTATATATATCCTCTATCAGGAAAATGCTATGGGAACATGTTATAAACACCCAAAACACCAGTTTCATCTGAGCAGGTGGGGCCATACTGAAGTAAAAACCTGACCTCCATCATTGAGCAAAAAAAAGTGAAGTGGAGAATTGTGGATCAAACCACACTTCATATGAGCGAAGGAACCCCAATGAAAAGATCAGAAAAGACCTGCAGTGGTTCTGTGTCTCCCTCAGCTGACTGGTCAGTGTGGGCTGCCGGCTCATCATCTTCAGAGTCCTGTCATGTGTTGTACGGAGATTACGACCGACAGAAACACGGGAACTGATGCGTGATCAATGGACTTATTGATAATTGCACGAGCATTCGAGAGAAAAAGACGCATCAGGATTCTGTGAGTTTTACCATCAAAGACGCTCTCCGTGGTCACGGAAGACGCCCGTGACGCCGGCATGGAGGCTGACGTGGGCACATCCAAACCCACACACATACACACACACACAATCCCCCACACGCTCATGCTGAGCTACCCACATACACAACTCTCTGTAAACCCACACTGCACACCCCCACACTTTCACACACTAACACTCTTAGCTATTGCCATGACTCACCCCCATGTGACTGTGTGAGGGTTTTGTACAGAGATCCTGGCACAGACAGGTTGATGTTTTAATGGTTGGAAGTGAGACCATAATTTTGATGGTGACAGGCAGACCTTCAAACATCCGCCCTGCTGCTGAGCTATGAAAATGTTTTATTTGGACCTTTTTTTGTATCAAAGACTGTTCTCTGTGGGAAAAATGTCACCAACTCTCTTTGATCCAGCAGTTTGGAATTAAAGTGTTTTAAGTTGTAAAATGGATAAGTACATTTTTAAAGAATTTTGGAAAATATGTTTTATCAATTGATCAGACATTATTTCTTTAATTTTCTTTTTATTTCTGCTTGGGTTTAAATGTTTGGACAGTAGAGTCTGCGGACTGCTGAGAGCAAAAGAGAAATCATTTGTTTGTTGCTTCTGTTGCTCTAAAGGGGCAAAAATCAAGGAAATGGATGATGTGGAGAAAGTTCTGGGCTGTTGTGCTGCTCAAAACTGTCTAACGGAAACCATATCCATCTGCTTCAAGCTTAAATCACAACAGTAACGTTCAGTCAGGGGAGTATTGCTAAAAATACATAAATCAAATATAATGAATATATTTTAATTGCTAAAAATAAAAATCTAACATTATTTTTAGACAAGCCAATTACATTATTGCTTTTTTTATGAACACAGACAACACAATTTGAACACAGACTTTGTGTTCAAATTCACGAGAAAGCGACAGGTGAGGCCCTGACAGCCCGTTCCTACCCTGCACCAAGAGCTGCAGCAGACGCATGCCATTTCCTGTTTCCATCTTTCTATCGTCATAAAAGGCGTTTTATCTTTAATCACTTCCTTTTTTATTTCTCACCAACTGTCTGATTACGTTGGTGCGAGGTTATGACTCATGTAGTCTTTTTTTTAATCTGCAAAAAATGCACATAAGAAATACACAAGGTGAGGCACGCAGTGCACGTGCCTCGAGGCAGAGGGCGCTGGTGACCCCAGAGAATGTGACGCCGCGGCTAAAGAATAGTAGAATTAGTGGTGGCAAGTCAAGTGCAGACGTCAAGTGATGCTTTTTAGCATAATTTCCTAACCGGAGGATTGTGTGTCTAAACTCAGGAATCACTGGAAGTGATCTCCACTGAGACAGAGAGACTTTTAAAACTGAAGAAAGAAAAGGAACACTTCTACAAACAGGTTACCCATGTGTTTCTCCAGAAGGAGCGGCACATAGAATTCATTTAAGAGTAAAAGTATGTCAATAATAACAATTTTGGTGCTTTTTTCTATGCTACAGTTTGTAAATGAAAACAAAAAATATTGTAATGAAATTTTAAACAACATACTTTAACTGCTGCCAATCAAATAATCTACTCTGAATGGTTCATTTGTTTGTAAATCTGACTGATAATGTCAGTGCCTCACAAGCCGTGAAACTCACCGCACCCCGATGGCAACGACAGAATGCGCTGTTAGGCACGGAAAATTTCATACATTTAAATTGTGAAATCTACATCCTTTGCTCTGCTGCAAAAACAACCTTTAACAGCCATTAATTTAAGTTGAACATTTCATCCTGAAGACCTTTAAAGACCCGTTCAGATGGAAATGGTGTTTTTGACATGTTCTTGTGGTATGATGGGAAAGGAGCGGCCTTGCTCTCCGCCATTGATATTGCCCACAAATCATCTGTGAATTTCTAAGGAACCACTTTGCAGAAGCAATATCCCAGAAATTGACAAGCTTTGCCAAATAACAGCATAAAAAGATGACTGGAAACGCTTTTATAACAGACCAAAAGATGATCAGAGTGAGTCTTTAAATCACCTTGGAAGGTTTACATGTAACCTTTTGATCAAGTTCAACTCTTCCTCACTTCTCCATATTACTTCATTGGTCTCACATGATTATGTGGTGATTAATCACTTCTGTCACTTACTCAAACATAAGCTTGACCACAACAGATCTCAGACTCTAATTACATACATAAACCTGAAAGGTAAGAACAAGACAAATTGAACATTCTGGACTTTCTGGTTTTTTGCTTTAAAATAATGTGTTTTAATTTATTCATTTGCTTCTTCTGCATAATCCTTGTGCTATCTTATGGGGTCCAGATGACCCCACCCTTACATTGACGTGTTTTTCCTACCATGACAAAGGTGGATAAAGGTGAAGATCAAAAATCACTGAAGAAAAAAGGTTCAGCGCACTGTCTAGTGGGTCATCTGGACCCCACAAGATACCAAAAGGAATAAAGTTATCCTTGTGTTTCCATTTGTCAGGCAGACTGCTTATTTAAAAAATGAAGACAAGAAAAAAAGCGGAATTCGTCATTTTTAAATGTCAAGTAAGCAAGTAAGACGGACCTCAGAACAATCAGAGGCGGTTTAGCACAGCCTTCATTGAAGGAAAAAGCATTATTCCTTAAATGTTTTCACCAGAAAAAGCAGAAGAAGTCTTAAAACACCGACCAAAGCTGCTCCTGTGGACGGAGCTGCAGGTGTACGGCTCGTAACCGCCTTGTCAATGCTCACATCAGGACAAAAACAACTGTTCAGACACAAAAGCAGCAGAGGAAGAACCCCCTCAGAAAAGCTTTGGCATCCATCACCTCCCGCAAAAATGATCTTTTTTTCCCCTCCGGTTTCTATCTCCTTCGTATTTTTAACTCCCCCTACCTCCATTTCAAGTCTTCCTGAAAAAAACCTGATAAGACCTGTAATGGTTGAAACACATCCTTTTTCTCTGACAGCTGCAGCTGAATCAGCCGGGAATGAATTGTGGGGTTAATGTGCGTTATTCACATGCCTCTGAGCCGTGCTCCGTAGCCGCCAAACCACACAGGTGAGGCGTCCTCTGGCATGCAGCTGCTCACTGAAGCCATGCTGTAAACTTCAAATAACCTTCACCCTGGACACCGTCACATCTGTGCCAGATCCCGGCCAAACATCTGCGTGGTTCTGCGCCTCATCTCCGGCAGTTCTGAAGGTAAATGGCCTGCTTCTGTGTACAAAACAGCAATTTTTAACCATCACTGGTTCTCTCTGATTCCTTTTAAATGAATGTTAGGTCTGATTCTTCGGCAACGTCAGAAATGTTTCGTCTGAATCCTTTTGATTGAGGAAAACAGCTTCCATACAAAGCAGCTGCTGCCTCACCTAGGTGTTGTGCGGCTTTGGCTGACTGCTGCAGGTGACTTTCTGATGGAGTGCCATTCACCTGCTGCTAACAGGCACTACCCACCTCCACCTGCAGGCTTCATTCCATACTCTACCTGCAGGTGTTCAGCGACAAAGTCACAGCCAGGAAAGTGAAGGCTGAAAATAGTCAATGGGAGCCAAGATTACAAATAACTAAACACAAACGCCTGCTTTAGCAACAGTCCATAGCCACAAGGAAACAGACTGTTTATGAAAAACTGCATTCCAGATGTTTCTACAATTTTGTGATGTCTTAGGCCTTAGTCACAAATGCCCTTACGGGTGGACGGGCAACCTGTACAACTGGCACGCGCAAAATATGGGTGTCCTGCACTTAAGTATCACATGCACACCCTGTGCGTGCATGGTCAGTAAGTGGTCAGTGAGAGCACCTAACTACTAGAGTGTGCCTTAACCCTTGTACTATCTTAGATGACCCCATACATTGACGTGTTCTCCCTACCATGACAAAGGTGGATAAAGGTGGAAAGATTTCATGTAATCCATGGAGACCAGTGAAGATCACAAATCATTGAAGAAAAAAGGTTCAGCACACTGTCTAGTGGGTCTAGATGACCCAACTCCCAATGTTAAAATGCCTAGGATAGCACAAGGGTTACAGGCACCATACGACAACATCGTCTGTACATCATAATTGCGAGCAACTTACAATAGCCTTAGAAACACTTCACGAGTCACTTGGTACCATGGTACATTCCATTTTTATGGGGTGGCCGTACGAGTCTCAAGGGAACTATAAGACAAACCCACAATCCTCCAAAGATGCAGCTGCTCCTCTCTATGGACCTCCGACGGGCCTGGACAGCCCAAAAACCCACAGCATCGGCATGGGTACATGTGACTAAGGCAGCCTTCATGTCTTCACAGCTCTGTTTACATAGTCTGGTTTTAGAGAAAACAGACTCCACTTAAAATAGGGTCCTGCAGATTTTTCACTCACAGGTTTAATTAAGTAGATGCAGATCTACTATTGTTTTTGTTCTAAGATTGACTGGAGTAAGCATCTTTTGACATGAGCTTCATCTGCTTTTGTTAGGGGTGGGCATATCAATCCGAGTACCGATAATATCAACCATGGTGAAGTATTAATACTAGCGGGATGAGATCGATGCTTCTGATACTTTCATCACAGTTTGTCTACAATATGTACAGTAAAGAGCTGGAATTTAGTTACTGAGTTCATGCAAGCGCATAATCCGTCTCCGGTTGCCACATTGGGCAAAAACCAGTCCAATTTGAGTAAATTCCCGCCCAATTGGTGAGGGAAACTGCCCAATCTAGCTACACTGTCCTCACTACTTCCTTGGAGAGCAGAATACCTCATTAAAGAGCTACATATTTGCACCAAAGACAGAATTTCTTTGTGTTTATATTTTTACATTTATTACGGTGTTGCTTTTGTTTACTTTTTGATATTTTATTACTTCCTTTAGTTGTTTATTTATTTTTAAATATTTGTTGTGGTACTGTTATTTTAACATTTTTGTTACATTTTTGCTTTTTTTATTTTACAATAGTTAGTTTTTTTAAATTCTTATTGTTATTATTGTAATATGCCATTACTAATTTATGTTTTCTATATTTGATGTATTATCATTTAGATATTTAGTTATAACATTTGTATTGGCTTAAAGTCTCTTTGCTGTGTTTTATTGTACACTTACTTAACAGAAAAATGTGTATTTCCGAAATTATTCCAATAGACCTTTTTCGCAAAAACCGGAAACACGTCATCAACGTGTAAACCTAGTTCCGGTTTGTGCTTCGCTGGCGGAGGAATGGCAGAGCCTAGAGTGTTTTCGAAGAGCCTGAGTTGTGTTCCGAAGTTCATCAGCGCCGATGCGATGAAGAGTGTGAAGATGCATTCGTCCACTAAAGGAAACAAATTGGACAAGGGATATAAATTCGTCCATGAAGAGTTTATCCACCATTACCAAGGTAAGCTTCAGCTAGCTTAGCCATAGCCGCATCACCGGTAACTCTGTGTGTTTGTTTACGTCAACTGTAAATCCTGGTGTTATTTGTAATATAAGGTATAACACATCGCAGTTAATATGTTGTGTGTGTGTTTAAGTGAAAAGGCATGAGATTAACATAACACCCAAAAATTTGGTGAAGCTGTAAATAAGAAATGTTAAGGTGCCCGTTTGCGTCTTCATTCTTCTTGCTGCAGACAGTTGCGGCACTTTCTTCACTTACTATTAGTATTATTTTTCTGAAAGTAGGGTGACCACACGTCCTCTTTTCCTGGACATGTCCTATTTTTAGATACTTATATGATAAAATAACATTGAACATAGATGAAATGTAATCATATTTGCTTCATGTATGCAGCTCTGAACACCAATTACTCTCGATGAAATATCTCACAAACTCACTTCACTCCTCTTTTTTACAAACTCAAATCTGGTCACCCTACTGTCAGTTATAGTTTCATGTTACATTGATGTAGCAACATAAGTATGTCTTAATTTTAACCTATTTAATTTCCAGACCGCACATTATTCACAGCTGGGTCAGCAGGCTGATCCACCCCCCCCCCCTGGCCTGCACGAGTGGCTTGCAAAGATGGCACAGACCAAGAACACAGGTGGGTTTGTGATCAAATTATCATTATGATTTAAGAACGGATGTGTATCCATAACAACTGTAGATTATTATAAAAACACCCCCAGTAGTTATTACAGACTGTAATTTCTTTTTGCCTTTTATTTATAAGGGAATCCATCCTGAACCGGTTAGTGAGCTGGTGGTGCAAAAGCCCAAAACAGTTGGCTAAGACGGTCTGAGGTCCACACTGTACAAGGCATATACAGGTGAATAATTTAACTTTTTGTTGCTTTGTGAGAGCAAGTTAAGTTTAAATGTAAAAAAATTACATTAAATTTAAATGTAGTTATGCACTTATGTCTAACTTTTGTGTGTTGTGTTTCTCTTGTGTAGGACCACTGCCAGATCCATATCTGATGGCATCTGGAAGCAGATTATGCCAGGTGCAGCCCCAACCTCTCATGGCTGTGTTGGATGGGGTTTCTGAGATGGAATGAAAGAGAACTTGGATAGATATTATAGCAAATGCATGAATGCATACCTTAAGGCCCGTACACACCGGGACGAATATTCGCCAGGCGTTTTTCGCCACGTTTTTTGTGTTCACACCCAGGCGATTTTCGCTGACGATGAGTGGAGTGAACATGCAATTTCATTCCCTGACATTAGATGGCGCTTAATGTAAAACAGAAATACTCCTGTACACAAGGTGGCGCTGCGCAACTTTACGCTTCTGAAAGTCGCTTTTCACTCAGAAGAAGAGAGCAAGTATTTACACGCTTGTCAGAATCAAACAAAGAAAACATGAATATTTCAAGCACCAGTAGCTCCAACTGGTGCTTGGTTCGGGGATATTTTAGAATGTCCGTCATTATTGTTTCGCGGCTGTGTGTAGACGCTACTTGGCGTCTATCTTCTTCGCTGGTATGTGTGCTCAGCAAGGCAGTTTTGTGTTTGAGCGCCCCCAAGTTGTGTTTTACTGTAACTTCAGAAGCTCCAGACACGTGAGCAAAAGCGCCGTTTTCATTGGTCGAATAGATTTCGACGCGACGCGTCGAAAAAAAAAAAACGAACCCGAGGCGTTTTTTTTTTTTGACGCTTTAACGCCTGGCGTTTTTTCGCGTCGGTGTGCACACTCTCGTTGGTGCCCTTTGTTTAGTCACGAGGCGTTAAACGTCGGCGAAAATCGCCGGCGAAATTCGTCCCGGTGTGAACAGGCCTTAATTAAATTACACTTATCTTGTCTTTAAAAATCAGTTCAGCCTTCTGTCTTACTGTTGATGATCTGTAATGTTCTTTTTTATTCTAAATCTTTGATGTTATTTGTGTTGTGATTAATCAGTTGTTGTTACGCATACCTAAAAATATTAAATGAGGCACAATTTTGACCAAAATTGTTTTATTTGTTCATCTAATTATTTTTGTGAAGTCAAAGTCACATTTCAACAGGAAAATATTACGAATATAACAATTATATTTAACTAGATTTTAAGAATATGTGGAAACACTAAATTTTTCCATACTATTTGCACATTATACATTATTTACATACCAAACATTAATTCACTCTTCAACACAAAAAAGTCCTTGACAATTTGCCAAAACACGGCATTTAAGCCAGATCTGATTCACACTGCCCATCAGTGTGAGCGGCACAGAGAGTCCCTGATGTGAAAGGACTTTATCCTACTGATCACTCTTTCCACTATAATTCTGAGGCGGGTAATGGCTGGGGTTTGTTCTATTTCCTCCTTGCTGATGGAGCTGAAAGCTTAAAAGGTGGAATCATGATCTCAGATCCATTGTCAGTAAGGAGGTCTTCAATGAGGAACTTTTGTCCGCCATGACATCGTCTCCTGGCTGCAGCAAAGGAACTTGGCTTCTAAGTCATGGATGTAATCCAAAGCCTCATCCAGAGCACCTGTGAAGATAAAGAAATTAAAAATCAGTCTTGATATATTTATTCTACCTTTCAACACAACACAGTAATCATGTTTTGAAAAGTATGTTAAGTATTTAATTACAAATACATTTCATTTATTTTGGTTAATGACAAAATACCCAAAATTAATTAAATACATGTAATTAAAATAGGTGAGAGCGTGACCAGCTTTTATTATAAACATTCATTTGTTCAGGTAGAAATGCATTTATCCAATAACGGTACACATAGTTGACTAACGTTAACCAAACACATTATGAACAACCTTACCTGCAGGTGGGTGTGTCACGTAGTCCTGATCCATCTTTACTGCCTTAGCTTAGCCACCGTGTCGCTATCTTCACAGCATAGCTGCATAGACTGACGTTTGAGGTTCTGTCATATACTGACTCCCTTCTCAAAGGAGCAGTAAAGTTTTTCCAAGGGAAAATACTCGGGACGACACCACTCTTCAGGCGACGAACGACGCAGCCGCACCACACATCCGGAGCGAAGTTAGTAAGTGCCGGCAGCAGAGGGTGCTACCTGTGTTTACATTAAAACTATGCCCTTCCTCTCTTCAGATCGCCTATATCCATTTGGGTTTCAGGTTTGGATCCACAGGAAAATAATGATATGAGAGGCCAGGCTGTTTTTGGTTGGAAGACGAACAGCCTGGAACACAACAGAAACTGCAACTCTTCGACTCTGCCATTCTTCATATGTGCCGCTATGCTAACAGGAAGTTGTTTTACACGTCATTGACGTATTTCCGGTCAAAAAATGCGGAAGTGTGAAAAAGGTCTATATCAAACATTTCAGGAAAAAAGTATCGGAATCTGTACTGGTGATACTAGCCCCATAGTTACTTGGTATTGGATCAATACCCAGATTCTTTTGTCAAATGATGGAACTAAACACGATTTTCTCTGTTTGGTTGGTAGTGGTGACCCAAAGCATGCAGGGAAGTAATTGTAAATTGTAAGTTTGAATTCTGACTGAAATGATCCGTTGAACTAAGCGTGTTCACTAAGTTGTTTTTAGCTTGTTAGCCCAGCCAGCAGTTTGTGGATCTTTCTATAAAAGAGACTCGAGGCAGCTTTCTTCTGAACTGCTACATTCTAAAGGCTGATTTTACACTGGTCCATTTGCAGAGCGTCTCCATTGCGTCAAAATGTTTACATGTCATGTTTACTTTCCACATCCGTCCCACCCCACGGCAATGCAAGTTCTGTGCAGGAGTTCTATTTCCAGTCCGTTTAATTCGTGGCAAAAAAGGGTAACTGGAAACAGGTCCGGGTTTCAAAATAAAAACTTCTGTTGTATTTTCAAAATAAAACTTTATAAGACCGGCTACTGGTCTATCCAAATTCCCACCCTACTCCCTAACTACAAAAAAATATATATATAGTGCGGGGACTGTAACAAAGTGGCATTTGTTACTTGTGTGTCTATTTGTCTCCACTTGATTTTACCTGTTTTTCTGCTTACCTACTTCCTCACCAGTGGGGTTTTCCAGAAAGCAGGTTATGCTAGCTCCCACAGTAAGTTTGAGGCTAAGGAAGCAGATAACCTCAGCTTTCTATAGTGGCGTAATGATAAATTCAGAGATATGGTATATGGTTTCAAGATTCAAATCCGTTTTGTTTCATTCATTTTATTGTTATAAAAATGAGAATATCTGCAGGCTCAAAATTAAACATATGAGTTCAAGAATTACAATAAATTAAGATGGAAAAACTTTAATTGAATTGGAGTAATATTACATTGAGTTAGATAAATATGTAAGTTTTTAGGTTAGAAATTAGGTTAAATAAATTTAACTTAATTACTTGTTACCAATTGAATTAATTTATGTATGCGTCACAATGAAAATGCGTTTACTTTGTCCGTTATTTTTCTCCGAGCAGAAACTCTTTCTTTTGCTGATTATGCAGCCATATTACTTTATTTTTGGACGTATAATCTTCATACGCCGTCATTAATCTCAGACTCCGTCTCACTGAAGTATTGCGCTCTCATTTTTTTTTCTCCATGCGTTTCCATGGTGACTCCAGAAATTGGCGATCCATTGAGAATGTCTTTATGTACCTGCCATGCACGTGCATTAACCCAGGGTTACCAAGTCGAGCGTAATTACGCCAACTCATATCCGGTCTTTTGGAACCGACATACCCAGAGTAAGCACGTTCAGGCGGATTTCAGCCAGAGTTCAGGGTTACAGTCAGGCTAGTTTAAACATGCTTCCTGGAATACCCCCAGGGCATGTTTGGATAAATGTTTGTAAAGGTGATTGGCAGCCATTTTGAATGTTCAGCTGAAACCATTTGAAAGGGGTGTTTAGCTGTTAACCCCCCCCATCCCTTCGGTAAGGGTTTGAACCAATCGGGGCAAGACTATATAAGCAGAGGTGTTTGTTCAGTAAGGACAAGGTGGATGGAGTTGTTATTGAGAACACGTTGGACTCCGAACAACTCCAAACAAACCAAGACCCAGACTGGTCACTTTAGCACAGCCGCTTCTCTATTCTGTCACAAGTGGTGTCAGAAGTGGGATTTAAATCTGTGCTAAGTGGCAAACATGATGACCAGAGGCGCAAAGAAGTCAGGCCAGGAGAGTGAGCCTGATGATGGAGTGGGACTATGGGATGACCAGGGAGCCATGGCAGCTATAAGCCCAGCAGACAGACAAGAAGCTGGAAAAGGAATTCTCCCGCCAGGAACAAAGATGCAAAGGCCAGCAACAGGTGACCGCAATGCAGGAGGAAGGGTGTGGTCCACATGAAGATCATGGCAGCAGAGCGTCTGGAAGGTGATGACAATGATGTAGGAGCCAGTATGGAGCCAGGTGGCCAGAGTTTTATGTATGTGAAAGAGCCTAAACTTCACCCATTAACAGTGGATGATGATATTGAACACTTTCTTACCACATTTGAGAGAATGGCTGAAGTATGCCGGTGGTCCAGAGAAGATGGGGGGTTTGTTTGGTGCCCCTTTAGACTGGAAATGCCCGTGCTGCTTATGTGCTTATGGATATTTCAGATGCAGAAGATGCAATCTTAGCCAAATATGAGATCACAGCTGACACCTATTTTAACCCTTGTGCTATCCTAGGCACTTTACCATTGGGAGTTGGGTCATCTAGACCCACTAGACAGTGCTCTGAACCTTTTTTCTTCAATGATTTGTGATCTTCACTGGTGTCCATGGATTACGTGAAATCTATCCACCTTTATCCACTTTTGTCATGGTATGGAGAACACGTCAATGCAAGGGCGGGGTCATCTGAGATAACACAAGGGTTAAGCTTAATTTTCTTTATATGTGTCCTCCATCAGAAAATGCCACAAGAACACGTTAAAAACCACAATTTTCACAGGAGTGGCTCTTTACAGAACGCGGCTCTGAGCTGAATGAGAACATCTATGACAGACAGGAAGCAAGGATGCTGCAGTGTCACAGTCTGACACCAGAAAGTGAAAGGATGAGGAAGAGGTGGGCAATGACCTGATGATTCACTGATGAGATTGTCTCACTGTCAGTCTGACTGTTTTCAGAATGACAGACAGAAAAACAACAGGAACTCTGCAACTCAGACACGGAATAACAAGATTCATGCCTGGAGGGTTGATTTATTTTTTCAAATTCATGAATTTCTTTTACGCTCGTTTTTGTGCATTTGAAGGTCCTGCAAAGCACAAATTCTAAATGAATTCTGTAAAATAAGTTGCATGTTAACAAACCGTGGTTTAAGTAAATAGTGTCTTTACTAAGTAAAGGGTTCCCCTGTAAGAAAAGCATTTCATTTGGCTGTTCTCTCCTCCGCTCTGCAGAGGCTCCCTGTGGGCCTCAGTAGCCTCCAGCTGTTACTCTGCAGACTGCTGTGGTCTGTGATGCAGGCTGAGGGAGAGACGGCAAGTCAGACTCAAACCTCAGCCGCATGGGAACACGCACACACCTGCAGCTCTGTCAAGTCACTCACACAGCAGGTCAGTGTGTCAGTATTACAAATAATGTTCTGTGATTACCTGTTGAGCTCAATAATTACACACATGCATCAGGACAACATCTGACTCCTCCGCACGCCTGTTCTGCCACACAAATCTATGCTGTTTAATTAGTCCAGAGAGCTGCACTCATGAACACCAGGCACGCTGTACATGTGTGCCGCTATGTGTGCAGGAAGACTCTCCTCACAGGGAGAACTTTGAAGCTCAGATCTGCAGAGAGTTCTTCAATTTATCTTCCCTCCAAGGATCTTAGGATCTCAGGTGCCGAGTTGGATTTGTAAGATGTGGATGAAAGTTAGATGCCAGTCCGGTTAAGTAATTTTGGCTGCATCTGATGTACAGTACTCTTGCTCATGGTGGCCCTTAATGTTCACGTTCAAAGTCACTTCAGTCATCTTTCTTCCCCATTCTGGTGCTCGGTTTAGACTGCGGCAGATCGTCCTGACCATGTCTACACACCTAATGCATTGAGTAGCTGTCATGTGATTGGCTGATTTTCCAAATTCGCATTAACAAGCAGTTGGACAGGTGTGCCCCATAAAGTGGCCAGTGATATAAATGTGGAATCTCATCTTGCGCCCAACTGTGACCTCGGAGTACAGTGTCTGCCCTGAGACTGGAAGATTGTGAGTTCAAATCCAAGAGTGAGTGGTACCAAAGACTCTAAAAACTGGACCCGTGCCTCTCTGCTTGGATGGGTCAAATATGGAGAGGAAATTTCACACACCCAGATGTGTTTGACAGCTAATGGGACTCTAAATTTTGTGACAAACAGTAAAAGACAAAGGAGCGATGTTAAAAAGGGCTTTAGAAAGAAGCATCTGTGCGAAAAATCACAGGAAACCTGTAAAACATAAAAATCTCCAGCAGACAAATGAAACCAATGTTGGACCGTATTTTTAAAACCTAAACAAACACGTGCAAGGACGTTGTTTGCCTGTTTTAAGTAGAATTGATGTAAACACACTCACGTGGCTAAAGCTTATGCCTTAGTCCCAACTGCCCTTAGAGGTGGAGACGGGCTGTCTGTGAGGGAAAATGGGCAACCTTTTATGGAGCACATAGGTGGTCCCCAGGAAACTTGGTGAAGTAAAACGCCAAAAATGTTTCTCTAGTCGTCAAGATTTTTCATATTTTTCAACCCCCCAAATCCTACACACTGCCCAGGGAGCACTTTAAAGCTTTACCTGTGATGGATATGTGTGACTTAAAGGAGGCCTGGGTATTAAATTACACAATCAGAGTAGTTTGTGTGAACATCCTACAGACGTTCTATGGGCACATGCACATCCTGTGCATGCAGCGTTTGCGTGCGGTCAGAAAAGGACCGGTGCACACACCTCACTAACAACCAGAGTGTGGTGTAAGGATGCCGTATGACAGCATCACTTCCACATCTTACACTTACCACACACACAAGGGAACCGCAAGACACACCTGAATTCCTCTAAAGATGTGGTTCCTCCTCCCTACAACTCTTTACAGGTCCGGACAACCCAAAAACCTGCAGCACCCGTATGGATCAGCCCAGTACGGGTGCATGTGAAAACTGGGTCAAACAGAAAAAGAATTTAAAAGCACAGCGATGGAAGAAGGAAAGAATCAAGGAGCTACAGGTTTTGAGCAGATCCAGAACTCCAGCAGGCTAAAATGCCGACTCGGAGCAGAAAAGGAGCTTTGCATGGACCCGTGTCTGAAAAGCTTAAAGAGCTGAAACGTGGTTCTAAAAAGGCATGGATTGAAACTGGAACCGGCAACCATTCTGCTCCTCTGCCCTATAGGCTCGCAGTGCTCCACATTCACACAACAGGGGCTCTGCGGCAAATGTGTGTTAGTGAGACACACGCCCACCCATGCCTCGGTTTACCACAGAGAGTGTGTCAATGTTTGTGTTTCTTTATTGATGAGTTGTGTGTCTGAATGCATGTGTTTGTATGTGTATGTGAGGCACCAAATGGCACCAAACCCCGAGGCATTGATCTGCTTTTCACAACAACTCCATGTGAGCCATCTCCACCTCTTCCTCCACCGTCTTGAGCTGTACCTCCAGCTCCAACTCTCCCGTCCAATCGCCTCACAGCCTCACGGATGGACGATCTGCTGACGTGTCCTTGACAGACACATTCACGAAAAACTGTGATCCTAACCACCAATTCAACTCAAACCTGTTCTTCTCTTCTCAAATAAATCCCTGTAGCAAAACCCAGAACTTTTATCTCAAGCATCTCAGCAACATCCTGAGAGGTTAAATATTAAACATCTTCATCCAGGTGGAACCTCCTACCCTCAGGGTGTCCAACAAGGATAAGCAGGTTACCCAAACGTCTTCTTCCCTCTTCAGCTGATCTAGCTGAACGTGTAGCCTCTGCTCTTCTGCAGTTCTCACAGTCCATTTCACCCTCTCACGCAGCACTTCACACGAAAACCAAGATGGTGATTTTATTGGTCTTGACTGATCCTTCCTGCAATGCAAACCACAGGCTCCTGATTCCTCCTGCTCCCTGTCCTCCCCCTGTGACGGCTCGGCAGCTGTACCCAGCACTTCTGGACTCGAAATCGCTGACTGCCAGCCTACCTGCATCGCCTACCACGGATTCATCCAGGATCTGCCTCCAACTATGCTTCTTTGTCTTGTCTTTCTCACTGTTTGTAATATCTTTCATGTTTTGAACACCCTCCCAGCTCTGAGCCATAAGCTCGGGTTTCCTTCTTCTCCTAACCTGTAGCTGCTCATGTGAGGCTGCTCATGTCTAAAAATCATTACAGCGACCAAGAATCCAACTGGCCACATTTTCTCTTTGACTCGCCTGCAGGGTGTAGCTGTGGCCTTAATGAGAGCAGACAGAGATGCATGATTGGTCAGATATGATAAGGTGGTGCTTGAAAGAAGAAGGGGAGACATGACAGTGGATGAAACCATCTCCTGACTACTAAAAGTTAAGCAGATACAGCAGGTTAAAAAGAGATATAAATAGTATTTATTTTTCATTATGAAGAGAGACATCTGGAAAAAGACATTCATTAATATTTGAGCAAACAAAAAGCTCCATTTGTGGAAGAAGCTCCATCCATCAAACTATCCATCCATTTTCTAAACCTGTCATATCCCCTTCAGGGGGGTCACGGGGCTGCCTGAGCCTAACCCAGCTACTTGTGAGCGGAGGCAGGGTTCACTCAAGACAGTCTGCCAGTCTGTTGCAGGGCTGTGGAAAAAGCTGAGAGGCTGTAATGGTTTAAATAACTGTCATAATGGTATATTTGCAGAAAAATCAGTTCAACTGTACAAATGTGCGAAAAAGTTCACCAAAACACCAGCGTATCTTTGCATGGCCTGATATTTACAGCAGACTGAAATAAATTACATGGATATTAAAGATGTCCTCTTTTTAAATAAAATAGTCTTTAAATCAGTCTGTAATAATTGCACCTCTAATTAAATGTTGACATTAGAATAAGAAGCTGATGTGGGATATGTTCCATGTTTGACCAAACTGCAGAAAGATGCTGTAATGTACTGAATTTGTATTGAGTCTGTATGTACAGTATACGATGGTCGGAGTCAATACTCGATTCTGATTGGAGGATGGCTGCAGGATGATTGTTTAAAAGTAATAATGGACTCATCTAAAAGAAGTTCCGGTCACATGGCTTGACTGTTCTATAATATTGTGCTGACCCGAACACCAGCTGGTAACCAGAACAACAGAAACCTGGACAGGCGTTATTCCACAGTCCATCAGATCAGCAAGAATTGGAAAATAAATACATTATACTTTATTTAAGCCACAATGGGGAAATTGTTCTCCGCATTTGACCCATCCCCTGGGGGAGCCGTAAGCTGCAGACGAGCTGTGCTTAGGAGACTGGCTGGGGAGAGCGGGGATCAAACCGCCAAACCTTCGGTTGTTAGACGACCTGCTCTACCCCCTGGACTAAACGATCTCTGTCCCTTAAATGTCCCTGAGGGACGTCCCTGTGTTGCTATCAAATGTTACCATCAACTGCGATGTTGGCTTTAATTTTATTATTAATTAACTAAAGAAATCGTTTGTTTTTTCATCCACATTTAAGGATCAGAGATAAAAGTAAATATTTTTAATGCAAAAAAAGTGACCTGGAAAATTATGGACTTTGTTCCTTTAGAAAAACATTTGCTTCATCACCTGGACAAAAAGTAAGAGGTGAACTTTCTCACTGAAATTATGCTTTGTTTTACTTAACCCTTGTGTTATCTTAGGCACTTTAACATTGGGAGTTGGGTCATCTAGACCCACTAGACAGTGCTCTGAACCTTTTTTCTTCAATGATTTGTGATCTTCACTGGTGTCCATGGATTACATGAAATCTTTCCACCTTTGTCCACCTTTGTCATGGTAGGGAGAACACGTCAATGTAAGGGGGGGGTCATAGGATGGCACAACGGTTAACATAATGTTTTTTTTCTTTCTTTTTTCTTTTAACTTGTCCTGTCCAGCAGCTGAGCTAATAGATCAGAGCTGAAGGCCTTTTGTGTTGGACAGATTTTACTGTTCCAAGAGGGCACATGTGTCAAACTCAAGGCCCGCGGGCCAAACGTGGCCTGACATGTCATTTTATGTGGCCCGCGAGAGCATAAAAGTTTTTTAATTCGTAAAATAAAAATTGGTGTGTATTTATTCATATCTAGGGGGAATCTGATTTAAAATATTGGATAGGGCAACTATACATTAGGACTTAAACACTGTCCATATAACCTAACCTGACAGAATCAAATGTGAAAGGATTTATGCTAGAATAACAAGCAAATATATGTTTCTATGCAACTGTAATTGTCACTTTAAAAAGTTATAACAAATAAATAAATGAGTAATTTAACGTTAACGAGTAGCATTTATTTTTCATTACATTTAGTTACATGTATTAGTTATATCTGGCCCTTTGAGGACAGCCGCTATGCTGATGTGGCCTTCAGTGAAAATGAGTTTGACACGCCTGCAATAGGGGGTTATGAAACACCAGACACATGAGGTGTATATTTGTATAAACACATCTTGTATTTGAGACAAAACTTTATTTATATTAATTATGTTTGAACACATTCTTTGTAGGACCGGACGGAAAACAAAGAAGAGAGGAGAGAGTGGGATGTTAGAGATGGGGGATGAAGGACTAAAAGAAAGGGGAGAAAAAAAAGTTGGTAAAGAAGTTAAAGGATGATTAAAGGTGTGTGTGTGTGGGTGGGGTGGGCGTTGGGGGGGCACAAAGCAACAGGATGCTGGAAGTTTATCATCTGGAAGTTTATCATCTGGAAGTTTATCATCTGGAAGTTTATCATCATTACTGTCAGGTGTAGATGGGTCTGTCTACACACACTCAAATATAAGAAACAAACCTGTTGGCTCCAAAGATCTTCTCACACAAGTATGTCAACATGTACACAATACAACTACAGCTTATACGCACATACTTAAGCACACAAACAAACACGTCAAGCCTTTCTTTCTGTCATGCTTGCCAAGGTGAGCTGTCACCTTTTTTCAGACAACATGGTCTGAAGAAGCCAAACTAAAAGAGCTTAGTGCATTTAGAGAAATTCTTTTTGCTTTTACAGACAGGTTTAAAAGTATCAAAGTTGTTATTTCAGTGTTATCCAGGTCTCTGGCCTCTACTGGCCTTTACTGCTCGATCTATCAGGCTGTCTTTGCTTCAGCTTCCCTGCTGTGTCAAAGTGACTAATGTCTGTGGGACCTCTGGACCTCAAGTCCTTAAAACAAACACAATTTAAAGCCCTTGTCCTGCAGTCGCAGGAAGCATGTATGACCAAATGTCTCAAATGCTGCATACTCAGCAATGTGATTGTTATACGATCAGGTATTTCATCCGAACTGCACGATCTCACGCACTCAAGCCTTTTCCTATAATAGAAATACTTCCTGTTTGATATTTTTGGGATTTTCTCAGGATAACATACAAGTCCACCGTTTTAGGTTACAAATACATATTTATTTATGTATTCCCTTTTGCCCCAAAAACAGAGAAATGTTTTTATAAAGAATTCATTCTTTGAAACCCAAAGACAAATAGTGCAGGTCCTGCATGGTTTTTTTGCCTGTTTTTAGCTCAGCTTGGAAGATTCATTCAGACAAAACTAACTTCAGAAGTCTAAAGCACTTTTCTTCACTTGATTTATAAACATTTTAAAATACAGGAAAAACATGTGAGGGGAAATTTATAAGGAGTTTGGATAAAGCAACTGTTTTCAAGGTTTAGTGCACAGTTACTTAAAAATGTTCATGCAAAATTACTATTACAAACAGGTGATTTGTTCAACTGATAATGTCCTTTTCACATTTGGTGCAATATATATATATATATATATATATATATATATATATATATATATATATATATATATATATATATATATATATATATATATATACTAAAGATCTGAGTACAGTTGTCAGGAAATTTGCTGAGAAACAAGATTTGTCACAGTCTGTTCACACACACAGTGGTGTTATTTCTTGTATGTGTCAATCCAGTAAAGTTTATCACAGCAGACGTTCACTCCATGGAATCTGCAGGTGGAAGATGGCTCCCAAATTGTATAAATTTTATATGTTTAATTTATAAATTAAATATATTGACATTTACTTATTTCATGGTCTTTTATTTATACATTTATACTTAATACTAAAAGGGCTTTAACAGCTTTATTTAAAAACTGAATTGCTATTTTTTCCCATAAAAATAAAACTTTGTAAAAAAGAAAAAGTGAAGTTTGATTGTGCATACTGTTTTCATTAAAAGAAAAATCATCAAATATTCGATGTGGTAATAAGAGAAGAAACAACAGGAAGTTGAACATCTTTTGAACTGACATTACATATTTGCAGAAGACAAAAAAGGGATTACAATAACCAGTGCAGCCCACCGGTTTAATGAGATCCCAAATTCCTAACCCGTTGACCCTGATTAATGCAATTTCTGATTGATGCATGAGCAGCTCTCTGCAAAAAACTGCAGCGTTTAGTGTCTCCACATTAACAAAGACCACAGCTCTTTGCATAAATCTTCCACCTCATTGCTAAAGATGTTGGTAAAAGGTAAAAAACTGAAGCTCAAACGGAAGCACAACAATTTCTTTAAAATAAGCAGACAATAAATAAACTGAAAGTAAAAAGACTCAAGGCTTCGTGTCAGAACACTTCAGTTTGTCCGTTAGTGCCCCCCCCATTAGACATCTTGTGCGACTTGGCAAAGATGATGAGTGAAAAGAGTCCCATGAAAGGCCTGTGACTGCAGAGGTGCAAGATTTAATTCCAGTCCCAGTTAAGATCAAGAGGCCTGAAGAGACTGCTTGTGTTTTTGTTCCTTCAATACACACTAGATGAGTGTCTCCTTTGTTCAGAATATGTTTTTCTGCAAACACATCTCCACTCAAAAAGAAAAAAAAACCTTGTTTGACCTAGTAAGTAATTAGGAACAAGTTCTTATTTACTGTAACCACCTGGCAGACGAGGAGGGACAGATCATTGCTACAAAATTTAAAACAAGTACACAATTAGTCATACAAAAACAAAAGCACTTCTGCTATACAGTATATGAATAAAGAATAAACCAACACATTTATTTAAAAAAACACCAACAAATTAGTTAAAATGTGTTTACAAGCTGAGTCTAAGAAAAAGGCTCTTATTTGAAGATCATTCATTGCTATGCTCTGAACAGAGCTACAGATAATCCATCCACTGGGCAGATAGAATTTGTTTGATCATGTGTTGTAGGAGTTTGTGTATCTTTGTAAAGCATAGATAAATATCTGCTGGAGACATTGGATTTATATCAAAATACAATTACAGAAATATTACAGTTTGACAAGGAAAACCTGCTCACAATGGTTTACAAACAAGCGGTAAGTGCATTCCATAAAAGAAACCAAGTTGTGGTTTGATTTTAGAGTACTGTACCGGTAAGTCAAAGTAAGATAGTGGATTGTAATTTCTTCTAAACCACATGACTTTGGTTTCCTTGGGATTTAAGTCTTAGAGACGTTTCTAGATTGTGTTAAACATGTCTTGATTGTCTAGTATTGTATTATCAACATAGAGTTGAACAGATGAGCCTAAAACCTGATGCTGCTAACTGAAAGATATAAACGTAGAATAGAGAGAGCCCCAGAACAGATCCCTGAGGTACACCAAAGGTAACACATAGAGATTGAGAAATGATGAAAGTCTAATTTTATGAACTGAGTTTTTTTAAAAGAGTCAGATGATCTATTGAAATAAATACTTTAGCTAAGAATATGAAACTTTGTGCATAGGACATTTTGGAGTCTAAAGCGGACGTTTTGTACAACAAACCATGGTTGTTATACAACCATGACCAGGTCCAAAGCCAGACTGAGTAAAATATTTTTTTGTATAGCAAATAGCTGCTAATTCATACATTGCACTAACATAGCCTCATCAAAGAATTTAGAGAAAAATCTCTCTAGTTTACACAGAGACAAAAGCAAAGCATTTTTGTGCCCACGGGAATTGCTTAACAAATATGGAATTATATATTATATTATATATATATTATATAATATCATATAATATAATATAGTATTTTTTAC
Source organism: Oryzias latipes (assembly GCF_053564925.1). Lineage (NCBI taxonomy): Eukaryota > Metazoa > Chordata > Actinopteri > Beloniformes > Adrianichthyidae > Oryzias > Oryzias latipes. The sequence continues at coordinate 7,000,640 of NC_136243.1, read as the reverse complement.
AAAAAAAACCTCTGGATTATATTACAACTTTCTGTTTTCTTTACCTCCATTCTTTTTCAAAGCTGCCAGTATCATTCCGTTTCTCACCATGAGTCTATCAAATTGACCACTTCTTCTCACATGACATGATATCACTGAGCTGTAGTTACTCATGAGAAGGAGGGAAGAAAAGTATCAACAGTATAATACTATTACATCAGGCATCATTAATCCTACTGAATGCTGTCAGGCCGCTCTGAGGAGGGTCTATGCAACGCACCAGCGTAAAGATCTATTTCAGGTTGTGTAGCAGCCGGGATCATTTAATTGGCTCAGTTTGGTCCAGTACCCATGCCACACACGCCCCAAAGGCCGGTGACTCATGTCCGTGAAGGTGACTCTTTCTATGTGTCTGTGTGAGGATAAATGAGAAATGAATCAGCTCTTTTGATGTGCTTCTGTTTTTGTTCGCAGATAAAGAAAATACTAAAGAACCCTCCGAGGTCCAGAAGACAAAGTTCCACCTAACTTTGATCTGTTTGTGTTGTGTTGTTCACACAGTTGTGGATCCTCTCTTCTGCATTGTGTGTCACATTTCTATCCATGGACATGATTTCTATTCATCAAACCAAATCGGTCAGTACAAGTATTAATGGAGGTATTGTGGATTGATCTAAACCAATGCTAGGTCATGATCAGGGGCGGCTACTCGTCTGTCAGAGAGGGGAAGCTCATTTTCTGCCTACATCATAGAATTGTCTATTTATTTAAAAGTAAATTCTGCTTTACTAATGTTATATGACTGAATGAATGAATGAATGAATAAATGAACGATCTAAAAAAAAAAAATTAAACTCTGTAAAACTGAAACAAGGAATGAGGTGTATAATTGTGTGAAATGCATGATGAAAATCAAGCAGTTTCGCCAAGCAAATATCAAAGAAATAGGTAGCAGCACTTTATACTTCGACTGAACTTGAGAAATCCGCGATGGGACTGAGAGCGAATAGCTTCAGTGATTCCTTATAGTACAGAATAGCTGTCAGTCAAAAGGAGATGCAGTCTTTCGACAGACCCTCCAATCATCACGCAGAAGCTCGGAGTCAGGGCCAGCACACTCCCCATTCACCCCCAGAGACGCTGAGCGTCTGTGGGCGGGACATAATCGCAGCATTTATCCAATGACCATCTAGTGTCGAAGGGCTGAAAAAAAAAACGTTCAAAGCAGCCCCATTGAAGTCAATGGATGCTGGGCTTCAATAGGGAAATGCGCTGTGACGCTGCGGGAATGTATGAGAAGGAAATCGAGTCAGCCGACCTGCTATATGTAACTGATTCTGAACGAACTCGTCTTTGAGATGAACGTTTTCTAACGCATTTTTATTCAATAAAATGTTAATACAATAGTACATTTTTAACCATTAATTTTGTGACATTATAAGGGAAGCCGAGCTTCCCTTGCAGTCTTAAAGAAATCACCACTGGTCATGATATGGATCAGGATTTATGATGCCTAATTATTGAAATGCACAATAAAATTGTTATTGTTATTGTTTGTATTGTAATTGTTGGGGTCCACAGGATATTTCAGATTTTCTAAAAATGATTATAAAACAGTGTATTTTCTGCACAATAAGTGAATGGTCTGTTTTCTAACATATGTCACATGTAAGGCTCAGCAAACTATAAGGCGCATTAGGCGTGACAGAAGAGTCAGACATAAATGCGTACATCAGCTAAACGTTATTAACCGTTTTCACAGTAACTCCAGAACTTGTTTGTAACACGCTACATGTTAGACACGTTAGCATATTCACAAAAACTGTAATTCACAACACTTTAATACAACTAAAACAAACAATACTGTGACTACACTAACTCCCAACCTTGTTGGCTGCAAAAAAACACAGTTTGACACCTCTACATGTTAGAGGCGATAACATCGCCCAAACATCAGTAAACACAACCAGAATGAATTCATATATAAGGCACCCAATATTATAAGGTGCACCATTGTTTTTTTTGAAAAATGTAGGGTTTTAAGTGTGTTGCATAGTATATATATAAAAAACGCTACTAATGCCATCGTAAAACAGAATAAAAAAGAACTCAGTCTAATGTTTGCAAAATCTGACATTTATAAAGAAATTAAAGTTGCATTGACTTATTTTGCTTTTCAGCTGAATTTTGTCGTAGAGAAACTTTATTGTTTACTATGGAGATCAAAGAAGGAAGTGTCAAACTGAATGCTGAAAAATGAAACAGGGAATAGTGGGCGGGGTCTTTTCACCCCAGAGTGGGATGACATTTGTCTCTCTGGTACCGAGCCAGCCAATTACAAAACAAAGTAAAATAAAAAAATGGGCTAAAACACTTAATAAATAGAATATTATTATTAAGAAAACCAAGGGTATATAAATAAATAAAAGTTGTTGGTCCATGGGTGTCAAATTAAAAGGAGAAAAGTGGGCGGGGAAAAACAAAGACAGGAAACTTTCCAAGGGTTGATTCACATTCACGATGGTTACACGGTTAATGCCAGACATGTGTTTTTCTACTATTCTACTATTTCTACTATTGGTTGTTTTGATTCTACTATTTTATTGATTTGATGCACACATGAGACTTCTGACTTTTTCTGAAAATGTTTCATCTGGTTGGATGATAATGATGATGATGATGTACTCATTTATTTAGCTTTAAGCTTCAGCCTTAAAAGAAATGTCTATGAAAACTGTCAGGATCTTGCAAAAGCACAGTTTTCAATTTGTTGTTTGTTTGTTCCAAGAGTCTTAAATTGTTACTCTCCGTTTACACATTTTTTGTTTGTTCTCTTTCTGATGAGCGACCTAACACATGCCAAAGGAGGGAGGGAAAACGTGTCATTTTGGTGGATTGTTCTCCATATCTTTCATAGTTGGCACCTGATTTCCTACTCTGTCGGTGGAGACCGGGCCTTGCTAAAAATAAACGTGTTCTCTGTCATCTGTCGCAACTTGCACCAACGCCAAAAACACTATCTGCGTCCTGGTTGGCCGACTGCTCAGGAGAGTCTCTGCAGGTCACCGGCTGCACATGTTCCTGCAGGAAGCAGCCAAGGCGGCATCCGAAAACCGAGCACCAAAACACAGTTCTGATTGTGCTGACGAGGGGCTGCTGGCTGGAATGAGGAGGAGGAGGAGGATGGGTGGGTGGAAGAAGCAGAGGATGAAGAGGAGGAGGAGGAAAACACTAATGAGGGAAAACAAGGAGAAGAGGAAGGAGGGTTGTACAAGCAAAGGTTGGCAATGATGAAGATTTGCTCAGGGATGTCTGTTAAGAGAGAAAAACGGAGACAAAAAAAGGAGCTAGACGGCATAAGGGAAAAATGGGATCCAGGACAGAAAAGCCTAAAGCTTTAAAACAGATAATAATGTGAAGGACAAAGACAGGAAGATAAAAGAAGAGGTTAACAAGAAAGATTTTGAGGGAGAAATGTGGATAAAAGGAAGGGCAGTGAGAAGGACAGAGAGGACGACTCTGCAGGACAAGAAGAGACAGCAGGAGAATGTGTGAAGGACAGCAGTTGATAAGTACCAGAAAGGAAAAGATTGATACACAGAGAGAAAGTGGGAGGAGATTTTAAAGAAGAAGAGAGAAGGGAAGGAGATGGTGGTAAACAACAGCTTTGGAAGTTTAAGCTTAAATCTGCATTCCTCTGTGAGTGCAGCATCTGCTGGACAGGCTGTTTATGACTGTCAGTAGCAGGACATCATGAGCTGATATGCTTTCATGATTTTTACTGGTCTTTTTCTTTCAGAATTTCTGCTTTCTTCCTTATTTTACCAAAGTACTGAGGATAAGAGTATTAAAAGACATAAAAAATTTGTGTAGAATATTTTTGTTTTGTCCCCTTTTAATGGTCTAAAGTGCAGAAATTGTGAAAAATGTTGAAAGAATAATGAATATTGATTTTTACAGATCTTGCCATAACAAAAAAGTTGCAAAGTGGTTTCCAAAACAAGAGTTTTTTTTCTTAATATTTCCAAACTACTTCCAAATTACTTTATTATGATTTTGTTTTTTTAAGGCCTTAACGGACTTGACATGGTTATAGCGTGCAGTGAAAATGCAACAATGGACACGTATTTCTAGGAACTCTGCGGAGGGATACATAGTGCTAAATATCAAAAACTGTCTTTTCTGCTGGACTGATGCTGATGATCTGCATACATGCATGCAAAGAGGATTGAGTATGAAGGAACTCTTAAGACAAATTATGCATAAAAGCCATTAACACAATGATGAGGAGGAAAAACCTCAGACAAAACAAGCAACTGGTGCTGTCCATCATTCTGAAATCAATTCAATTCCAAACAATAACAAAGTTCAGTTTTTTACAAGACAAAATAACATTTGAGACGCAATGACTCAACTCAGATGTTGCTGGTAAACCTGAATCTACAAGTTGCTGAATTTTTTACCCTTAAAAAAAAAGAAAAGTTAAAAACTGGGTCACGAGAAAGCAAACTCATCTGGGATCAGGCGGTGAGGTGAAGTCCCCCTTACTGCAGGAATGTTTATTCTGTAATTTGTATTTTGTTCCTCTGAGCTGGTTGCCACATGACTGCAGGCAAAAAGCTTTCCTGCAAAACTGTCTGCAGGGAATCACTTGTAAAAGCGTTCATATGAACTCACGCTCAGTCACACGCTTTAAGACCAAATACGCGTGAATCTCAACTCTATTTTGGAGCTGAGACGTCAGCTGCTTTTCAGGTGAGAAAAAGAGGTTTTTTAAGGAGAGACATAAAAATATCACCAGGCGGATAAAGACGAGTGTTATTCTGCGTCTTTACTTCAGGTCTTGTATTTTGTAAAATGTTGCTGTAACACTGCAGACCGGAGAAGATACCTGAGCTGCCTCTGAGATCTTATTGGTTTATAGAAAATAGACTTGAATTTAACCAGTTTCAACCTCTTCTCTGTTTTCATAGGACTGTATTGAAGAGGATTAGTTTCAAAATTGATTTGTTAAATATGTATAGAGAATATATCATCTGCATTTATGATGCATGCAGAATCGCATCTGTTAATTTCAAACAGACTTTAGTTTGATGAACTGGAAGACTGATGTCTGAGTGAAATATTTAAATTCTAATTAAAGTTTACTCCGACTGATGAAAATGATGTTTCTAACATGGTCTTAAAGCACTTTTTTGACCATTACACATATAAAGAAGTTAAGCTTAAAATTGCATTTCTGAGTATCTTTTAGTAAGTAAGTAAAGTAAATTTTATTTATATAGCACCTTTCACAGACAAAAGTCACAAGGTGCTTCACAGGTTAAAATATGTATATATACACATATAAGAAACATAAAAGATAAAAAGCATAAACCACGTAAAACAATCATCTCAAGCCCAATAAAAGCAGTTTCAGTTAAAATGCTTTGCAATTTCATTCAAAGCATTGGGAATCAGGAGCAGACGATAAAATGCTGTTTGATCAAGACTGTGTTCTGGGCGGGTGCCTGGTCCGTTCAAACAGAAAGCTCTCAGGAACAGGGAAGGGAATGTTGGTGGAAGCAGTCCTGCCCACAAGTCAGAGGTAAATTTCCAATTGTAATTGGCTGAGCGTTGAGATGGTGATTGACTTCAGTAGGAGAAAGTCCCCGCCCTCCCCAGTACGTATCGGTGGGATGGATGTAGAAATGGTCTCATCCTACAGGTTCCTGGGCGTCCATCTGGACAATAAACTGGAGTGGTCCACAAACATAAGGCGGTCTAACATAACAATTTTTTTTAAAATTTTTTAATTACTTTATCCATCTCACATTAGGGAAATTGTTCTCTGCATTTTGGCCCATCCCCCCGGGGGGGGGGGATTTGGTCCGCCAGCCTTTCGGTTGTTGGACGACCTGCTCAACCGCCTGACCTAAACTGTCGCCCTACAAGAAGGCCATAAGCAGACTTCCTGAGGAGACTCAGGTCCTTCAATGTTTCCAGCAGGATGCTCCACATTTTCTACCAGTCTGTCATGGCGAGCACCATCTTCTTTGCTGTAGTGTGCTGGGGTGCTGGCATCAGAGCAAAGGATGCCAACAGACTGGATACATTTATTAAAGAGCAGGGTCTGTTATTGGCTTCAAGCTTGCCAATCTGGAGGAGAGACCAGGCTACTGGCAAAATTGCGGACCATCATGGACAATCTCTCCCATCCTCTCTACGAAGTGGTGGACAAACTGAGAAGCAGCTTTAACCCTTGTGCTATCTTAGATGACCTCACCCTTACATTGACGTGTTCTCCCTACCATGACAAAGGTGGATAAAGGTGGAAAGATTTCATGTAATCCATGGACACCAGTGAAGATCACAAATCATTGAAGAAAAAAGGTTCAGCGCACTGTCCAGTGCGGGGGTCGGCAACCCGCGGCTCATTTTCATGTTTGAAAATGTAAAAAGTTGGGGGAGATAAATATATTTTTTGTTTTAATATGGTTTCTGTAAGAGGAAAAACAAGACAAACATTCTTAACGTTTTTCCAATGCTGTAAAAATGTGCAGAATAAATATTGTAACGCCCAGCAGGTACGTCACTTGCAGCGCGAAATACGGGAGCCAAGCTGTCAACAAGTTGAGCTGTCAATCAACTGGCTGTGCTGGAGAATTGTTCGTGTCCCACACACCGCATGCCTCCAAACAGTCTCAGAGAGAAATAGGCAGAAAGACAAGCTGATAACGCAGTCTCATTTCCGATATAACAAGCCCATTTATTTTGAACACGCATCACATTGAACATTGCACAGCCGTCATCAACCTCTCCCCCTCCCACACTCATGGTGCAACATAAAGAAACAACATACCAGGAAGAATAAACTAAGGTGGAACAACAAAACTGCCACATGAAAAAGAAACGTAGGCAAACAGAAACGTTCATGCTGAGCCCTAATTAGATCAGGAGACCGTGTCCCATAATTCCCTGCTACTAACATACCTAAAATGCACATGACCGCCACTACAATATAAAATTTCAACATTTCTGTCAATGAAGATTTGCGTCATAGCCTGCGACACACGTTTCTACCAGCAGGGCTTTTTTTTTTTTTTTTAACCTCTAGCGGACCGCTAGGCAGGTGGCTGATGTAAATCGAACCACCGTCAGTTCCGTGCATTGCTTGATGAAGTTGAAAGCAAATATTCTGATCTCCTGCTACAAGACAAAGTCCGATGGCTGTCCAGAGGTGACGTTTTGCGTCACTTTGTCGTCTGTTTCGAACACGTGGAAACATTCCTGAAAAGCAAAGACCTGAACTACCCGCAACTGGAAGTTACTGAGTGGCTCAAAAAGCTGCACTTTTTGGTGGATATGACTGTGACAAGCCACCTAAATGAGCTGAATGAAAGTCTCCAGGCGCCGCAAATGCTTGAAGCTGTTTTGTCATTCGAGTGAAAGCTGACCGTCTTTGCCAGAGATGTACAGCGAAAGAAGAGGATGCTGCTGCGTTTTACCCGTGCACTGACTTGCTTGGCATTTGCACAGAAATCAAACTCAACTGTATTCATTTGATTTTATATACTTTACCTTTTAAAAAGGCTGTTGTTTTCTTTTTTATAAACGCAGGCTGCGTTTAATTGCACTGTTTAGTTCCCAGAGAGGGGCACGTCACTATGCACGTTCCCTTTTGTTGTTTTTTTGTTCGAATCCTCAAAATAAAAATGACATAAAAAATCAGATTTTTTTATTTCATTTCTTTAATTTATCAAAGAAATGAAACATAGTTCATTGATATTGTAATGAAGTTAAACTTGCACAACATAGCAGTCACGTGACACGTCGTTCTCCGCAGAATGCACTGCAGGACAAATAAACATATAATCATGAATGCTCATTATGTATTTGTAGTAGTATTTTTATTGGTTATGGGATTCTTTTTGTGATGGGGATGTATCTTTATGTATTGTGTATTTTGTTTTGTTTTTTAGTGTCATATAAGCCCGTGTGGGCTGGGCACATTAGTGCATGACACTTAAATAAATAAATCAATCAAAAAATCAATCAATGTAGCAACTTAGTCATTTTGATAGTAGGCTAATATAGCTAATATAGATACATATTGCATGTGTTGCCTTCATTATAAGGCTTAAATAGCGCTTTTAATATTTTGTGTTTTTCTGTTTTTTTCGTCCAATTTGGCTCTTTTAACATTTTGGGTTGCCGACCCCTGGTCTAGTGGGTCTAGATGACCCAACTCCCAATGTTAAAGTGCCTAGGATAGCACAAGGGTTAACAGTAGACTCCTACAGCCCTGCTGTGCTAGGAAATGCTACAGGAAATCATTCCTGCCATCACCCATCAACTCATCTGGTAGAATTGTTCTCACAAATTTGCACTGAGTTACATTAAATATTGGTTCATTTGTCTCCTGCTTAATCGTAATCTTAATATTAAAACTCCTGCCTGCAGAAACTATGTCCTGTAAAATGGCACAGGATTTTAACAGTTTTGGCTAAAACTGCATAATCATAATTAAAAGACCCCTAGGAACGCTTTGAAAACAGATAAAAAATAAATTGAGTGGGACTTCAAGAAAAATATTCAGCGATGTGTAGAAAGACTCCAGCAGTCTGCCACTGCAACAAGCTGGTCTCACCCTGTTTTAGGGAGGCACCATCACACTTCTAAATTCTGGAGGTAGTGAAGTAGAAAAGCATTCTAATTTCTCTGCATTGAAATAGCCTCCAATGTAGACATGCTTGATTTTTCCAGTGAGGGAGATCCCACACCACACCATCACACTCCCTCCACCAAAAGGTTCCTCTGTACTCTGTAGATAATCTGCTGTCATTTTTCTGCCAACGACCCTCGCCAATCAGGAGTGAGCTTCCCCGTACCACTTGATCTCTGGCTCAAGAGAATCTGTCAATCAAATGTTGGATGTGAGACCACCCACTTTTACTGAGGCATCGGATTGATCAGTTTATAAGTTAAATAACTTGCACTACAGGAACAAATATTATGACATAAATTAGGATTAGCATGAAGATGTTAAAAAGGGACGCAGAGCCAGAATGGTGATTCTGACCAATAGAATGACTGAGTAACAGCTGTTTATTTCGGTATATGGGATTTTGGCTTCTTGGAACCAGCGGGTGCTCCCTGTTTGGAACGCCAGGGGGGAGAAGTCACTCCTGTGATGATGTACTCCTTTATTTAGGTTTAAACTTCAGCCTTAAAACAATTTTCTGGGAAAACTGTTAGGTTCTTGTAAAAGCACAGTTTTCAATTTGTTGTTTGTTTGTAGAATCTTAAATAGTTCCTCTCCAGAAAACTCCAGTTCTCACGCAGTTAATGCATTGAATGCGTAATCTTCACACGTTAACCCTACAACCCAACAACCAAGGGCAGAATCTGGACTCACCACTGAACATAAAGTTCCTCCGCAGGTTGAAGTTCCTCTGAATGTGTTGCTGACACCAGTGCAAACCAGATGAACAGTGAGGGGCGATCATGACAGACCTGTCATCTTCTCAGGACAACCACGGTGACACCCTGTTATGTGAAACTCTGCCTGCAGTTCGGAAAGGGTGCAAGAACTCGCTTTAAACAATTGGATTTTTCAGCTCAGCATGGGGACAGATTTTTGGAGTCCACAGTAGCAGTGCCCATTTCCACAGAACCTGTCAATCACATGTTAATTAGGCAGCAGACTGGGAGAAGCAGAGGGTATAGGCACCCTGGATGACATTCAACTGCAGGAAAAGTTGTTAGGAAGGGAGTATTTGGAAAACTTGGGTCCAGGCCACACTAAGCTCATGCTGCTTATCCTACAAATGCCTGTTTACTACAAAGGTGGCAACATCTAAAAGACAGCAAACAACTGCATATACTTTTTTTATTGTACAAGAAATCACCTACAAACTTATTATGAATACAAAAACAAATTAAAGCTACAAGTAGCATTTAGCGGGCCCGAGCACGTGCCACCGCCTGGCACGAGCGACCGCCCCGTGAGCAACGCCCTGCTCGAGCCATTCTCGTCGTTTTTTCTTGTCCATTCTGGAGCTCCAAGCTAATGTTAATATGACAGCAGCCTGTGGGGGGGGGGGGGGGGGGGACTATAATCTGTTGCTTTAAAGGACAAAGACTTTTGCATATAGCATGAAAAAAATTCTTAAATCTAAGCCTCGTTTAGACCTGCTCATTTTCTCATCAAGTAGAAGAAGGTTTTTATCAGATTAAGAAACAAGCAATGATGATAATTGCTATCACTGTCCCTAAGGATGAGAACAATAGAACTCATTCAATTTTCACTACAATGTCTAGATGAGTGTCAGCTATGTCTGATAACTTGGCCAATTAGCTGGACCGGGATCTTACAAAGTGCAGGTGGTTTAACGTCCAGTGTGATGAGTCTGTGGACGGCAACAGTTCAGCATAGCTTTTGGTTTCCACAAGAGAAGAATTCCTGACACATCTGCCCTAACAGACAACTACAAGAGGAGTTGAAATGTATAACACGGTGAAGGAGTTTTTGTGCAGAAAAAGGTACCATTAGAAAAGCTGGTAGCCATACCTGCAGACGGGGCTCCTGCTATGATTGACCGACAAACAGGTTTCATCACTCACTGTAAAGCTGACCAAGACTTTCCAAAATGTCTGCATTACTGCTGCTTCTTTCACCAGTAGGCCTTATGTGCAGAAGTGATTGGCTCTGGACATATAATGACTCCTATTGTGAAAATCATAAAAAACCTCAGCTGCAAAGCAAAACAGAACAGGATTTTTAAGGTGCTATTGGTGGAGATATCTGCTGAATATGGTGAATCTGAACTTGTATTCTTGACTGACATTACTGGAAAACTAAACCACTTGATCTGCGAGCTGCAAGACATTGGTAAAACTATATTTTTTTATTGACCAGCCTGCCTGAGCCAGTGTTTTTCTTGTGGGGATCTTTTCTGCCAGGGCTTGCCAGCTTGGTCAGTGGATGTTGCTGCAGTTGTCTCCCTTGCTGGGACAGCTGGAGTTAAACACAGCAGCCTCACGGCTGTGAAGTGGACCCCGTTGCTGTCCCAGTCTGGATGGGCACTGTGGTGATGTTCCAATGTTCAGGCTGGCTCCTGGTATGAAGAGATTCCCAAGTACCATTTCCTAACCGCAGAGCCAAGGATGTGTTTACATATTTAGGTCAAAAATGTGATGAACAGCTTCATGTTGTCTATTGATGTAAGTTTAAACCTAAACATGTTTCCCTGTTACTAATCCAGTTGATATGGTTCTCCATCTGTGTCTAGGTGATAGAAAAGCATTTTTTTATATTTAGAGCTCCAAGCAAACAAACAGTTGTCTATATAAAAGAGCTTTTACAATTGTGGACTTTTAGCAGGTCTCTGAATACATGTGACCAATGTATGGTGGATTTTCACAGACTTTGTGTAAAACTGAAGGTGACAGAGACTTTGGAGAAGTGGCTACATTGCTCTGGACTTCTTTGTTTCATCCACAGAAGAGTAAAATATGTGATTGATTTTGAAAAGCTGCTGAAAAATGTATCTTTTTAAAATTGCAATTTCTAATTTGGGTTTTACATTTTGTGTTCCATTTTTTGTGATTGTATTAGAAAGATTTGTTATTTATTTGGTGTTTAAAGGTGGTACATAATGTATATACACAATCTTCTTAGAGACATTTGCTATATGTTGTGTTTGTTGTCGTTGTAGTTTAATTTCTTTGGATGTATTGAAAGGAAATGAAAAGAAGTTGCAGCATTGATTAAAAAAGCATAAAAGAGACATTTACTGTCTGATGTTACATCTGTAGGAGTGTACTGAGACTGGGTTTTGTTTTGGAGCACATTCATATATTTTGTTTGTAAAAAAAAAAAAAAGATAAAATATAAAGTTAATTGTATTTTGGATGAATAAAAAAGCAATGATTAGTGCTAAGGATGTATAAAAGACAAACAAAACAAAGGAAATTGCTGTATTTTAGTGTTGAACTAGGCTTTCTAACTGTTCTACTTTCTGTCTGCCACTCCTGGCTAATTTACATGTGAGCACACAGCCGGGGGGGGGGGCTAACTCCACTCCTGCAGCAGGGGAGTCTGATGAAAAGCTTGAGGATGTAAGATTGAATAAATAAAATCCTAGAGTTGACCAGTTCATTTTATAAATGTAAATATTTTTTATTTTGGTGCTGATAAACTAAACAGATGTTATGATAAAAATATTTGCTTGAGTCAAAATGTCCAAAAATTTGCTTTCAGCACAATAGGGTGATTAAGGTGGTTAAATGTTTCTCGTACGTATAGTGCTGCTTTTCAAACGTGGAGCTTTGTAAGACGCATCTAATTCTGAAATCTCAGCTTCCTGAGACAAACGGCTGATTTCCTATGAAGCTTGATTATATGATCATGCTTCATGATCATTTATGAACATATATAGCTCGTCCAAAATTGTCATATCCATGGGTTCAGAATGGAAGTTTCATCAAATCTATTTAATTTCAGTGAGATCAGACAAAGAATGTGAACGTGAGAGCAACATTTGTGCATGGCGAGATACCCAACTTCGCCGCTCTGTCACGACCACACCCCCGCGTTGAAAGATTTGTTTTTCATCAGAGTAAACTTCAATGGTTTTTCAACAGGTGGACGTCATTTTGAGGTGTGTTTGCTCATCCTACTTGGAGCAGTGATGCTCCAAGTAAAACATGTCATTTCCTGTTGCCAACAGGTGGCGCTACACCTGTTTCGGATTTTTCCACTGCAGATGTGTTCAAAGTCAGACTACAATCATGCACAACAAATTTGGATCAGATTAGATTATTTATGGCTGAGTAATGGCCATTTTTCTTTTCATGGCGTGATTTCGAAACGACCTCAAATTTTGACGCGCCGCCACGGTCACAAACAACCGTAAAAACTTAAAAGCTTCGCAATTTAAGATCGGACATGTGTTTAGTTTACAAAACCAAAGTTTGGAGTCATTGTTCAAAAATCTCTAGGAGGAGTTCGTTCTAGAACGAGGCCTGCAAAGGACCAAAATAGAGCAAAACTGACATATTGACATCAATATAGCAGACTTCCTGTGCGACTGACAGCTTGGTCCCAAGAGACTTTTTTGTAGGTTTCCATCTGATGAACATGTCCTGTAAATATCAAGCTTGTATGTTAAAGAACATGGCGGGGCTCTCAAAAACAAACATGGTAGGTGGCGCTATTGAGCCGTTTTTTGTTCACCCATGCAAGTGCTGTGTATCTAAGTTGGAGATGTGTAAGAGGCCTCTCATTCTGAAATCTCAGCCTCGTGATACAAACGGCTGATTTTTTATGAATTTTTAATTATCTGACTGCAACACAATCAACCACTTCCTGTTTGGTGGTGGCTTGCGCAGGCACCGTCAGGTGTACACCCATGAAACTTTAGACGATGAGAGAAGACCCTTATGAGTATCTCCTGTTGTAATTTTATGAATGTCGGACAAAGCACAGAGAAAAGATAGGTCAGAATGTGACATAAAATGTATTTGTCAATATCTAGGTGGCGCTATGGAGCTCGTCCAAGATTGTCATATACATGGGTTCAGAATGGAAGCCTCATCACCTCTATTGAATTTCAGTGAGATTGGACAAGGAATGTGCACGTGAGAGCAACTTTTGTGTGCATGGCGAGACGCCCAACTTCGCCGCTCTGTCACGACCACACACCCGCATTGAAAGTTATGGCTTTTTATCAGAGTAAACATCAATGGCTTTTCAACAGGTGGACATCATTTTGAGGTGTGTCGGCTCATCCTACTTGGAGCAGTGATGCTCCAAGTAAAACATGTCATTTCCTTTTACCAGCAGGTGGCGCTACACCTATTCCAGATTCTTCCACTGCAGATGTGTTCAAAGTCAGACTACAATCATGCATATCAACTTTGGATAATATTGGATTTTGCATGGCTGAGTAATGGCCATTTTTCTTTTCATGGCGTGTCTTCAAAATGACCTCCATTTTCGACGCGCCGCCACGGTCACAAACAACCGTAAAAACGTAAAAGCTTCGCAATTTAACATCGGACATGTGTTTAGTTTACAAAACCAAAGTTTGGAGTCATTATTCACAAATCTCTAGGAGGAGTTCGCTCTAGAGTGAGGCCTGCAAATGTCCAAAATGAAGCAAAAATGACATATTGACCTCAATATATCAGACTTCCTGTGCGAGTGACAGGTGGGTCCTATCAGACTTTTTTGTAGGTCTCCATCTGAAGAACATGCCCTGTAAAAATCAAGCTTGTACGTTAAAGCGTATGCGGGGCGTCGGGACAAAAGTCAGTGTAGGTGGCGCTATCAAGCCATTTTTCTGCGCCCATGCCAATCTCCTATAAAATACGAAATTTTTCGCGACTCCTGATGTGTGTGCCAAATTTGGTGAGTTTTGGGGTATGTTAAAGGCCTCAAAAAGGCGACTCTTCCGGTAGAATAATAATAATAATAATAATAATTAAAGCTACAAGTAGCATTTAGCGGGCCCGAGCACGTGCGACCGCATGGCACGAGCGACCGCCCCGTGAGCAACGCCCTGCTCGAGCCATTCTCGTCGTTTTTTCTTGTCCATTCTGGAGCTCCAAGCTATTGTTAATACGACAGCAGCCTGGGGGGGGGGGGGGGGGGGGGCTGTAATCTGTTGCCTTAAGGGACAAAGACTTTTGCATATAGCATGAAAAAAATTCAAGCAATGATGATAATTGCTATCACTGTCCCTAAGGATGAGAACAATAGAACTCATTCAATTTCCACTACAATGTCTAGATGAGTGTCAGCTATGTCTGATAACTTGGCCAATTAGCTGGACCGGGATCTTGCAAAGTGCAGGTGGTTAACGTCCAGTGTGATGAGTCTGTGGACGGCAACAGTACAGCATAGCTTTTGGTTTCCACAAGAGAAGAACTCCTGACACATCTGCCCTAACAGACAATTACAAGAGGAGTTGAAATGTATAACACGGTGAAGGAGTTTTTGTGCAGAAAAAGGTACAATTAGAAAAGCTGGTAGCAGTGACTGCAGATGGGACTCCTGCTATGATCAATAGACAAACAGGTTTCATCACTCACTGTAAAGCTGACCCAGACTTTCCAAAATGTCTGCATTACTGCTGCGTCATTCACCAGCAGGCCTTATGTGCAGAAGTGATTGGCTCTGGACATATAATGACTCTTATTCTGAAAATCGTAAACAACCTCAGCTGCAAAGATAAACAGCACAGGATTTTTAAGGTGCTATTGGAGGAGATGTCTGTTGAATATGGTGAATATGAACATTGTGAATCTGAACTTGCATTCTTGACTGACATTACTGGAAAACTAAACCACTTGATCTGCGAGCTGCAAGACAATGGCAAAACTATTTTTTTTTGACCAGCCTGCCTGAGCCAGTGTTTTTCTTGTGGGGATCTTTTCTGCCAGGGCTTGTCAGCTTGGTCAGTGGATGTTGCTGCAGTTGTCTACCTTGCTGGGACAGCTGGAGTTAAACACAGCAGCTCACGGCTCTGAAGTGGACCCCGTTGCTGTCCCAGTCTGGATGGGCACTGTGGCGATGTTCCAATGGCCAGGCTGGCTCCTGGTATGAAGAGATTCCCAAATACCATTTCCTAACCGCAGAGCCAAGGATGTGTTTACATGTTTAGGTCAAAAATGTGATGGACAGCTTCATGTTGTCTAAACATGCCACCCTGTTATTAATCCAGTTGATATGGTTCTCCATCTGTGTCTAGGTGATAGAAAAGCATTTTTTTTATATTTAGAGCTCTAAGCAAACAAACAGTTGTCTATATAAAAGAGCTTTTACAATTGTGCACTTTTAGCAGGTCTCTGAGTTCATGTGACCAATGTATGGTGAATTATCACAGACCTTGTTTAAAACTGAAGGTGAGAGAGACTTAGAGAAATGGCTTCATTGTTTTGGAGTTCTTTGTTTCATCCACAGAAGAGTAGAATTGGTGATTGATTTTGAAAAGCTGCTGAAAAAAGTATCTTTTTCAAATTGCAATTTCTAACTTGGGTTTTACATTTTGTGTTCCATTTTTTGTGCTTTAATTGGGAAGCATTTGTTATTTGTTTGGTGTTTTTAAGGTTCTGCAAATATACACATCATTTTTTAGAGACATTTGTTATCAGTTGTGTTTGTTGATTTGTAGTTTAATTTCATTGGATGTATAGATGTCGTGTGGGGGGGAGGCTCGAGAGCAGGTAGGACCCAGGCGCAGAGACGGGAGGCAAACGGGTTCAGGGCAAGTGGGTTTATTTATCTAACAAAAAGCGCTGCAGAGCAGGATGACAAAACTAAAAACAAAAACTTACTGTGGCATGGCAAGGGACATGGACGCCAGACAAGAAGACGTGATCAACATGAGCAGAAGTTAATGGACCAGCACAGGAGGAAGGCAGAGACAAGACTTATATACAGACAGGGCAGACAAGACACAGGTGAACACGATTAGGGCAGATGGGGACCAAAGGAAGTAAAACTCAAGAAACATGACAAGACAGGAAACCTTTCAAAATAAAACAGGAAACAGAACCAAACAAGACAGAACAAGAACTAAAGCGAAAAAAAAGACAACAAACTGAAACCATGACAATAGAAAGGAAAAGAAGTTCAAACATTGATTATATAAAAGGATATAAGAGATAAAAAAAAAAGAAAAAGGAAAAGAAAAAAGATAAAATATTGATTTAATTGCATTTTGAATGAATAAAAAACAATGATTAATAGAATCAGAATCAGAATCAGGAATCAGAAAAAGTTTTATTGCCAGGTTCAGTAGAGCGCACTTTACAAAACGAGGAATTTGACTTGGTGTATAGTGCAATTAAGAATAAGTTAAAAATTAAGTTAACAACAACAACACACTATATACAGTAGAGCAAGGTGAATTAAAGTGGGAGCACAGATGGGCTGGGATGGTGGGGCCTGTAAGTGGCACCGACAGTCCTTTGGTGGGCGGGGGGGGAGGGGGGGTCACCTGGGGGAGTTGGGGTTCTGTTCAGCAGGCTGGCTGCAGTGGGGAAGAAGCTGTTCTTGTGGCGCGAGGTCCTGGTCCTTATGGACCGGAGCCTCTTGCCAGAAGGGAGGGGCCGAAAGAGATTATGTCCTGGATGAGAGGGGTTGGCTACAATCCTGGCTGCCCGCCTCCAGGTCCTGGAGATGTGCAGCTCCTGGAGAGACGGGAGGTGGCAGCCGATCACCTTCTCTGCTGAGTGGATGACGCGTTGCAGCTTGGCCTTGTTTCTGGCCGTGGCCGCAGCGAACCAGACTGTGATGGAGGACGTGAGGGTGGATTCGATGATGGCGGTGTAAAAGTCTACCAGCATCTTTTCAGGGAGGTGAAACTTCTTCAGCTGCCTCAGGAAGTACATCCTCTGCTGGACCTTCTTAGTGATGGAGCTGATGTTCTGCTCCCACTTGAGGTCCTGGCTGATGATGGTTCCCAGGAAGCAGAAGGACTCCACAGAGGTCACCGGGGAGTCACAGAGGATGACAGGGGGGAGGGGGGCTGGGGCCTTCCTGAAGTCCACTGTCATCTCCACTGTCTTCAGAGCATTAAGCTCCAGGTTGTTAGCGCTGCACTATGACACCAGCCTGGCTATTTCACTCCTGTAGGCCGACTCATCTCCGTCAGAGATGAGGCCGATGAGTGTGGTGTCGTCAGCAAACTTCAGGAGTTTGACAGACAGGTGACCAGCTGTGCAGCTGTTTGTGTACAGGGAGAGTAACAGGGGTGAAAGGACACAGCCCTGGGGGGATCCGGTGCTTGTGGTCCGAGTATCTGAGACGAGCTTCCCCAGCCTCACATACTGCTGTCTGTCCGACAGGAAGTCTGTGATCCACCTGCAGGTGGAGTCAGGCACATTCATCTGGGAGAGTTTTTAATACTAAAGATGTATGAAAGACATACCGAAAAAATATGTCTTTCAGTGTTTAACTGGCTGTCTTTGGATTATGCATGCCTGAGTAATGACCATTCTTACTCCTCATCTCTCTGTTCACTGCTTGCTAATTTACATAGCAGGGGTCCCAGCAGGAGGGGGCGGGGTTGTAACACGACTCCTTCAGCAGAGCCAGGCTGAGAGAGGCTTTGACATGTAAGATGTTAGATGTTAGAATGCTAGATGTTAGAATGACCAGTTCATTTTATATCTATGAAAATATTCAGGGAGCTATGGGACATGTTCAGCTTTAGGTCTGTGAAAATTGGTGTCGATTGTTGAAACATAAGTTACCATAAAAAAATGTTTGTTTGGAGTCTAGACAGATTTAACACAGGTTTTTGGATGAAAAGGATTTTTTATAAATCATCTGTTACACTTTTAAGTCTGAAAAAAATATGGAAGGCAGCAAACACAGATCCCTACCGTTTTTAATTTTTTTGTGCTGATATTTGAAAGATAAGTTATGCAAAAAAATAGGTGTTTGCAGTTTTGCCTAAAAAGACGTTTTCGGACCTTTTTGGATGTAATGCTCTCTAAGATGTCACCTGTAACTTCAATCATTCTGAATTTTTTTAGGAAGCAGTAGCACATAAATGCCTATGAAAGTTGAATTCTTGGTGCTGATAACCTAAACAGAATTTATGCTAAAAATCTTTGTTCAGTCCAAAATTTCATTAAAAAAATCAAGTGATGAAGTTTCTCGTAGACCCTATAGTGTTACATATCAAAGCTGGAGGTTATTAAAGGCATCTAATTCTGAAATCTCAGCTTCCTGAGACAAACGGCTGATTTATAATAAATTTCTATTATTTGGGTGCACATAATCGACCACTTCCTGTTACGCAGGCACCGTCAGGTGTACACCCATGAAACTTTACATGATGAGAGAGGACCCTTCTGAGTATCTCCAGTTTTAATTTCATGCACATCGGACAAAGCAAAGAGAAAATACAGGGCAGAATGTGCCCAATGCAATAACTAGGTGGCGCTATAGAGCTCGTCCAAGATTGTCATATCCATGGGTTCAGAATAGAAGCTTCATCATATCCATTGAATTTCAGTGAGATTGGACAAGGAATGTGCACGTGAGAGCAACTTTTGTGTGCATGGCGAGATGCCCAACTTTGCCGCTCTGTCACGACCACACCCCCGCATTGAAAGTTATGGTTTTTTGTCAGGGTAAACTTCAATGGCTTTTCAACAGGTGGACGTCATTTTCAGGTGTGTCGGCTCATCCTACTCGGAGCAGTGATGCTCCAAGTCAAACATGTCATTTCCTCTTGCCAGCAGGTGGCGCTACCTTTTTTCCAGATTCTTTCACTGCAGATGTGTTCAGAGTCAGACTACAATCATGCATATCAATTTTTGATCAGATTGGATTATGCATGGCTGAGTAATGGCCATTTTTCTTTTCATGGCGTGTTTTCGAAACAACGTCGAATTTCTACGCGCCGCCACGGTCACAAACTTCTGTAAAAACTTAAAAGCTTTGCAATTTAACATCGGACATGTGTCTAGTTTACAAAACCAAAGTTTGGAGTCATTATTCACAAATCTCTAGGAGGAGTTCGTTCTAGAAGGAGGCCTGCAAATGTCCAAAATAGAGCAAAAATGACATATTGACATCAATATAGCAGACTTCCTGTGCGACTGACAGCTTGGTACCTACAGACTTTTTTGTAGGTTTCCATCTGATGAACATGCCCTGAAAAAATCAAGCTTGTACGTTAAAGCGTATGCGGGGCGTCGGGACAAAAGTCAGTGTAGGTGGCGCTGTCGAGCCATTTTTGCGCACCCATGCCAATTTCTCATAAAATACGAAATTTTTCGCGACCCCTGATGTGTGTGCCAAATTTGGTGAGTTTTGGGGTATGTTAAAGGCCTCAAAAATGCGATTCTTCCGGCAGAAGAAAAATAATAATAATAATAATTAAAGCTACAAGTAGCATTTAGCGGGCCCGAGCACGTACGACCGCCTGGCACGAGCGACCGCCCCGTGAGCAACGCCCTGCTCGAGCCATTCTCGTCGTTTTTTCTTGTCCATTCTGGAGCTCCAAGCTAATGTTAATACGACAGCAGCCTGGGGGGGGGGGGGGGGGGGGGGGGCAGTAATCTGTTGCCTTAAGGGACAAAGACTTTTGCATATAGCATGAAAAAAATTCAAGCAATGATGATAATTGCTATCACTGTCCCTAAGGATGAGAACAATAGAACTCATTCAATTTCCACTACAATGTCTAGATGAGTGTCAGCTATGTCTGATAACTTGGCCAATTAGCTGGACCGGGATCTTGCAAAGTGCAGGTGGTTAACGTCCAGTGTAATGAGTCTGTGGACGGCAACAGTACAGCATAGCTTTTGGTTTCCACAAGAGAAGAACTCCTGACACATCTGCCCTAACAGACAACTACAAGAGGAGTTGAAATGTATAACACGGTGAAGGAGTTTTTGTGCAGAAAAAGGTACAATTAGAAAAGCTGGTAGCAGTGACTGCAGATGGGGCTCCTGCTATGATCAATAGACAAACAGGTTTCATCACTCACTGTAAAGCTGACCCAGACTTTCCAAAATGTCTGCATTACTGCTGCATCATTCACCAGCAGGCCTTATGTGCAGAAGTGATTGGCTCTGGACATATAATGACTCTTATTCTGAAAATCGTAAACAACCTCAGCTGCAAAGCAAAACAGCACAGGATTTTTAAGGTGCTATTGGAGGAGATGTCTGTTGAATATGGTGAATATGAACATTGTGAATCTGAACTTGCATTCTTGACTGACATTACTGGAAAACTAAACCACTTGATCTGCGAGCTGCAAGACAATGGCAAAACTATTTTTTTTTGACCAGCCTGCCTGAGCCAGTGTTTTTCTTGTGGGGATCTTTTCTGCCAGGGCTTGTCAGCTTGGTCAGTGGATGTTGCTGCAGTTGTCTACCTTGCTGGGACAGCTGGAGTTAAACACAGCAGCTCACGGCTCTGAAGTGGACCCCGTTGCTGTCCCAGTCTGGATGGGCACTGTGGCGATGTTCCAATGGCCAGGCTGGCTCCTGGTATAAAGAGATTCCCAAATACCATTTCCTAACCGCAGAGCCAAGGATGTGTTTACATGTTTAGGTCAAAAATGTGATGGACAGCTTCATGTTGTCTAAACATGCCACCCTGTTATTAATCCAGTTGATATGGTTCTCCATCTGTGTCTAGGTGATAGAAAAGCATTTTTTTTTATATTTAGAGCTCTAAGCAAACAAACAGTTGTCTATATAAAAGAGCTTTTACAATTGTGCACTTTTAGCAGGTCTCTGAGTTCATGTGACCAATGTATGGTGGATTTTCACAGACCTTGTTTAAAACTGAAGGTGAGAGAGACTTAGAGAAATGGCTTCATTGTTCTGGAGTTCTTTGTTTCATCCACAGAAGAGTAGAATTGGTGATTGATTTTGAAAAGCTGCTGAAAAAAGTATATTTTTCAAATTGCAATTTCTAACTTGGGTTTTACATTTTGTGTTCCATTTTTTGTGCTTTAATTGGGAAGTATTTGTTATTTGTTTGGTGTTTTTAAGGTTCTGCAAATATACACATCATTTTTTAGAGACATTTGTTATCAGTTGTGTTTGTTGACTTGTAGTTTAATTTCATTGGATGTATAGATGTCGTGTGGGGGGGAGGCTCGAGAGCAGGTAGGACCCAGGCGCAGAGACGGGAGGCAAACGGGTTCAGGGCAAGTGGGTTTATTTAACTAACAAAAAGCGCTGCAGAGCAGGATGACAAAACTAAAAACAAAAACTTACTGTGGCATGGCAAGGGACATGGACGCCAGACAAGAAGACGTGATCAACATGAGCAGAAGTTAATGGACCAGCACAGGAGGAAGGCAGAGACAAGACTTATATACAGACAGGGCAGACAAGACACAGGTGAACACGATTAGGGCAGATGGGGACCAAAGGAAGTAAAACTCAAGAAACATGACAAGACAGGAAACCTTTCAAAATAAAACAGGAAACAGAACCAAACAAGGCAGAACAAGAACTAAAGCGAAAAACAAGAAAACAAACTGAAACCATGACAATAGAAAGGAAAAGAAGTTCAAACATTGATTATAAAAAAGGATATAAGAGATAAAAAAAAAAGAAAAAGGAAAAGAAAAAAGATAAAATATTGATTTAATTGCATTTTGAATGAATAAAAAACAATGATTAATAGAATCAGAATCAGAATCAGAAATCAGAAAAAGTTTTATTGCCAGGTTCAGTAGAGCGCACTTTACAAAACGAGGAATTTGACTTGGTGTATAGTGCAATTAAGAATAAGTTAAAAATTAAGTTAACAACAACAACACACTATATACAGTAGAGTAAGGTGAATTAAAGTGGGAGCACAGATGGGCTGGGATGGTGGGGCCTGTAAGTGGCACCGACA
Organism: Oryzias latipes; assembly: GCF_053564925.1. Taxonomy (NCBI): domain Eukaryota; kingdom Metazoa; phylum Chordata; class Actinopteri; order Beloniformes; family Adrianichthyidae; genus Oryzias; species Oryzias latipes. The sequence goes on along the minus strand of NC_136243.1, from coordinate 6,978,286 downwards.
GTCCTTTGGTGGGCGGGAGGGGGGGTCACCTGGGGGAGTTGGGGTACTGTTCAGCAGGCTGACTGCAGTGGGGAAGAAGCTGTTCTTGTGGCGCGAGGTCCTGGTCCTGATGGACCGGAGCCTCTTGCCAGAAGGGAGGGGCCGAAAGAGATTATGTCCTGGATGAGAGGGGTTGGCTACAATCCTGGCTGCCCGCCTCCAGGTCCTGGAGATGTGCAGCTCCTGGAGAGACGGGAGGTGGCAGCCGATCACCTTCTCTGCTGAGTGGATGACGCGTTGCAGCTGGGCCTTGTCTCTGGCCGTGGCCGCAGCGAACCAGACTGTGATGGAGGACGTGAGGGTGGATTCGATGATGGCGGTGTAAAAGTCTACCAGCATCTTTTCAGGGAGGTGAAACTTCTTCAGCTGCCTCAGGAAGTACATCCTCTGCTGGACCTTCTTAGTGATGGAGCTGATGTTCTGCTCCCACTTGAGGTCCTGGCTGATGATGGTTCCCAGGAAGCAGAAGGACTCCACAGAGGTCACCGGGGAGTCACAGAGGATGACAGGGGGGAGGGGGCTGGGGCCTTCCTGAAGTCCACTGTCATCTCCACTGTCTTCAGAGCATTAAGCTCTAGGTTGTTAGCGCTGCACTATGACACCAGCCTGGCTATTTCACTCCTGTAGGCCGACTCATCTCCGTCAGAGATGAGGCTGATGAGTGTGGTGTCGTCAGCAAACTTCAGGAGTTTGACAGACAGGTGACCAGCTGTGCAGCTGTTTGTGTACAGGGAGAGTAACAGGGGTGAAAGGACACAGCCCTGGGGGGATCCGGTGCTTGTGGTCCGAGTATCTGAGACGAGCTTCCCCAGCCTCACATACTGCTGTCTGTCCGTCAGGAAGTCTGTGATCCACCTGCAGGTGGAGTCAGGCACATTCATCTTGGAGAGTTTTTAATACTAAAGATGTATGAAAGACATACCGAAAAAATATGTCTTTCAGTGTTTAACTGGCTGTCTTTGGATTATGCATGCCTGAGTAATGGGCATTCTTACTCCTCATCTCTCTGTTCACTGCTTGCTAATTTACATAGCAGGGGTCCCAGCAGGAGGGGGCGGGGTTGTAACACGACTCCTTCAGCAGAGCCAGGCTGAGAGAGGCTTTGACATGTAAGATGTTAGATGTTAGAATGCCAGATGTTAGAATGACCAGTTCATTTTATATCTATGAAAATATTCAGGTAGCTATGGGACATGTTTAGCTATAGGTCTGTGAAAATTGGTGTCGATTGTTGAAACATAAGTTACCATAAAAAAATGTTTGTTTGGAGTCTAGACAGATTTAACACAGGTTTTTGGATGAAAAAGGATTTTTTATAAATCATCTGTTACACTTTTAAGTCTGAAAAAAATATGGAAGGCAGCAAACACAGATCCCTACCGTTTTTAATTTTTTTGTGCTGATATTTGAAAGATAAGTTATGCAAAAAAATAGGTGTTTGCAGTTTTGCCTAAAAAGACGTTTTCGGACCTTTTTGGATGTAATGCTCTCTAAGATGTCACCTGTAACTTCAATCATTCTGAATTTTTTTAGGAAGCAGTAGCACATAAATGCCTATGAAAGTTGAATTCTTGGTGCTGATAACCTAAACAGAATTTATGCTAAAAATCTTTGTTCAGTCCAAAATTTCATTAAAAAAATCAAGTGATGAAGTTTCTCGTAGACCCTATAGTGTTACATATCAAAGCTGGAGGTTATTAAAGGCATCTAATTCTGAAATCTCAGCTTCCTGAGACAAACGGCTGATTTATAATAAATTTCTATTATTTGGGTGCACATAATCGACCACTTCCTGTTACGCAGGCACCGTCAGGTGTACACCCATGAAACTTCAGATTATGAGAGAGGACCCTTCTGAGTATCTCCAGTTTTAATTTCATGCACATCGGACAAAGCAAAGAGAAAATACAGGGCAGAATGTGCCCAATGCAATAACTAGGTGGCGCTATAGAGCTCGTCCAAGATTGTCATATCCATGGGTTCAGAATAGAAGCTTCATCATATCCATTGAATTTCAGTGAGATTGGACAAGGAATGTGCACGTGAGAGCAACTTTTGTGTGCATGGCGAGATGCCCAACTTTGCCGCTCTGTCACGACCACACCCCCGCATTGAAAGTTATGGTTTTTTGTCAGAGTAAACTTCAATGGCTTTTCAACAGGTGGATGTCATTTTCAGGTGTGTCGGCTCATCCTACTCAGAGCAGTGATGCTCCAAGTAAAACATGTCATTTCATCTTGCCAGCAGGTGGCGCTACACTTTTTCCGGATTCTTTCACTGCAGATGTGTTCAGAGTCAGACTACAATCATGCATATCAATTTTGGATCAGATTGGAATATGCATGGCTGAGTTATGGCCATTTTTCTTTTCATGGCGTGTTTTCGAAACAACGTCAAATTTCTACGCGCCGCCACGACCACAAACTTTTGTAAAAACTTAAAAGCTTTGCAATTTAACATCGGACATGTGTTTAGTTTACAAAACCAAAGTTTGGAATCATTATTCACAAATCTCTAGGAGGAGTTCGTTCTAGAAGGAGGCCTGCAAATGTCCAAAATAGAGCAAAAATGACATATTGACCTCAATATATCAGACTTCCTGTGCGAGTGACAGGTGGGTCCTTTCAGACTTTTTTGTAGGTTTCCATCTGAAGAACATGCCCTGTAAAAATCAAGCTTGTACGTTAAAGCGTATGCGGGGCGTCGGGACAAAAGTCACTGTAGGTGGCGCTGTCGAGCCATTTTTGCGCACCCATGCCAATTTCCCATAAAATACGAAATTTTTCGCGACTCCTGATGTGTGTGCCAAATTTGGTGAGTTTTGGGGTATGTTAAAGGCCTCAAAAATGCGATTCTTCCGGCAGAAGAAAAATAATAATAATTAAAGCTACAAGTAGCATTTAGCGGGCCCGAGCACGTGCGACCGCATGGCACGAGCGACCGCCCCGTGAGCAACGCCCTGCTCGAGCCATTCTCGTCGTTTTTTCTTGTCCATTCTGGAGCTCCAAGCTATTGTTAATACGACAGCAGCCTGGGGGGGGGGGGGGGGGGCTGTAATCTGTTGCCTTAAGGGACAAAGACTTTTGCATATAGCATGAAAAAAATTCAAGCAATGATGATAATTGCTATCACTGTCCCTAAGGATGAGAACAATAGAACTCATTCAATTTCCACTACAATGTCTAGATGAGTGTCAGCTATGTCTGATAACTTGGCCAATTAGCTGGACCGGGATCTTGCAAAGTGCAGGTGGTTAACGTCCAGTGTAATGAGTCTGTGGACGGCAACAGTACAGCATAGCTTTTGGTTTCCACAAGAGAAGAACTCCTGACACATCTGCCCTAACAGACAACTACAAGAGGAGTTGAAATGTATAACACGGTGAAGGAGTTTTTGTGCAGAAAAAGGTACAATTAGAAAAGCTGGTAGCAGTGACTGCAGATGGGACTCCTGCTATGATCAATAGACAAACAGGTTTCATCACTCACTGTAAAGCTGACCCAGACTTTCCAAAATGTCTGCATTACTGCTGCGTCATTCACCAGCAGGCCTTATGTGCAGAAGTGATTGGCTCTGGACATATAATGACTCTTATTCTGAAAATCGTAAACAACCTCAGCTGCAAAGCAAAACAGCACAGGATTTTTAAGGTGCTATTGGAGGAGATGTCTGTTGAATATGGTGAATATGAACATTGTGAATCTGAACTTGCATTCTTGACTGACATTACTGGAAAACTAAACCACTTGATCTGCGAGCTGCAAGACAATGGCAAAACTATTTTTTTTTGACCAGCCTGCCTGAGCCAGTGTTTTTCTTGTGGGGATCTTTTCTGCCAGGGCTTGTCAGCTTGGTCAGTGGATGTTGCTGCAGTTGTCTCCCTTGCTGGGACAGCTGGAGTTAAACACAGCAGCTCACGGCTCTGAAGTGGACCCCGTTGCTGTCCCAGTCTGGATGGGCACTGTGGCGATGTTCCAATGGCCAGGCTGGCTCCTGGTATAAAGAGATTCCCAAATACCATTTCCTAACCGCAGAGCCAAGGATGTGTTTACATGTTTAGGTCAAAAATGTGATGGACAGCTTCATGTTGTCTAAACATGCCACCCTGTTATTAATCCAGTTGATATGGTTCTCCATCTGTGTCTAGGTGATAGAAAAGCATTTTTTTTTATATTTACAGCTCTAAGCAAACAAACAGTTGTCTATATAAAAGAGCTTTTACAATTGTGCACTTTTAGCAGGTCTCTGAGTTCATGTGACCAATGTATGGTGGATTTTCACAGACCTTGTTTAAAACTGAAGGTGAGAGAGACTTAGAGAAATGGCTTCATTGTTCTGGAGTTCTTTGTTTCATCCACAGAAGAGTAGAATTGGTGATTGATTTTGAAAAGCTGCTGAAAAAAGTATCTTTTCAAATTGCAATTTCTAACTTGGGTTTTACATTTTGTGTTCCATTTTTTGTGCTTTATTTGGGAAGCATTTGTTATTTGTTTGGTGTTTTTAAGGTTCTGCAAATATACACATCATTTTTTAGAGACATTTGTTATCAGTTGTGTTTGTTGATTTGTAGTTTAATTTCATTGGATGTATAGATGTCGTGTGGGGGGGAGGCTCGACAGCAGGTAGGACCCAGGCGCAGAGACGGGAGGCAAACGGGTTCAGGGCAAGTGGGTTTATTTAACTAACAAAAAGCGCTGCAGAGCAGGATGACAAAACTAAAAAAAAAAACTTACTGTGGCATGGCAAGGGACATGGACGCCAGACAAGAAGACGTGATCAACATGAGCAGAAGTTAATGGACCAGCACAGGAGGAAGGCAGAGACAAGACTTATATACAGACAGGGCAGACAAGACACAGGTGAACACGATTAGGGCAGATGGGGACCAAAGGAAGTAAAACTCAAAAACATGACAAGACAGGAAACCTTTCAAAATAAAACAGGAAACAGAACCAAACAAGACAGAACAAGAACTAAAGCGAAAAAAAAGACAACAAACTGAAACCATGACAATAGAAAGGAAAAGAAGTTCAAACATTGATTATAAAAAAGGATATAAGAGATAAAAAAAAAGAAAAAGGAAAAGAAAAAAGATAAAATATTGATTTAATTGCATTTTGAATGAATAAAAAACAATGATTAATAGAATCAGAAATCAGAAAAAGTTTTATTGCCAGGTTCAGTAGAGCGCACTTTACAAAACGAGGAATTTGACTTGGTGTATAGTGCAATTAAGAATAAGTTAAAAATTAAGTTAACAACAACAACACACTATATACAGTAGAGTAAGGTGAATTAAAGTGGGAGCACAGATGGGCTGGAATGGTGGGGCCTGTAAGTGGCACCGACAGTCCTTTGGTGGGCGGGGGGGGGGGAGGGGGGGTCACCTGGGGGAGTTGGGGTACTGTTCAGCAGGCTGACTGCAGTGGGGAAGAAGCTGTTCTTGTGGCGCGAGGTCCTGGTCCTGATGGACCGGAGCCTCTTGCCAGAAGGGAGGGGCCGAAAGAGATTATGTCCTGGATGAGAGGGGTTGGCTACAATCCTGGCTGCCCGCCTCCAGGTCCTGGAGATGTGCAGCTCCTGGAGAGACGGGAGGTGGCAGCCGATCACCTTCTCTGCTGAGTGGATGACGCGTTGCAGCTTGGCCTTGTCTCTGGCCGTGGCCGCAGCGAACCAGACTGTGATGGAGGACGTGAGGGTGGATTCGATGATGGCGGTGTAAAAGTCTACCAGCATCTTTTCAGGGAGGTGAAACTTCTTCAGCTGCCTCAGGAAGTACATCCTCTGCTGGACCTTCTTAGTGATGGAGCTGATGTTCTGCTCCCACTTGAGGTCCTGGCTGATGATGGTTCCCAGGAAGCAGAAGGACTCCACAGAGGTCACCGGGGAGTCACAGAGGATGACAGGGGGGAGGGGGGCTGGGGCCTTCCTGAAGTCCACTGTCATCTCCACTGTCTTCAGAGCATTAAGCTCCAGGTTGTTGCACTATGACACCAGCCTGGCTATTTCACTCCTGTAGGCCGACTCATCTCCGTCAGAGATGAGGCCGATGAGTGTGGTGTCGTCAGCAAACTTCAGGAGTTTGACAGACAGGTGACCAGCTGTGCAGCTGTTTGTGTACAGGGAGAGTAACAGGGGTGAAAGGACACAGCCCTGGGGGGATCCGGTGCTTGTGGTCCGAGTATCTGAGACGAGCTTCCCCAGCCTCACATACTGCTGTCTGTCCGTCAGGAAGTCTGTGATCCACCTGCAGGTGGAGTCAGGCACATTCATCTTGGAGAGTTTTTAATACTAAGTCTAGACAGATTTAACACAGGTTTTTGGATGAAAAAGGATTTTTTATAAATCATCTGTTACACTTTTAAGTCTGAAAAAAATATGGAAGGCAGCAAACACAGATCCCTACCGTTTTTAATTTTTTTGTGCTGATATTTGAAAGATAAGTTATGCAAAAAAATAGGTGTTTGCAGTTTTGCCTAAAAAGACGTTTTCGGACCTTTTTGGATCAAATGTTGTCTAAAAGTTCACCTGTAACTTCAATCATTCTGAATTTTTTTAGGAAAACTAAACCACTTCAACTGTGATCTGCAAGGCAATGGTAAAACTATATTTTTTATGGAACAGCCTGCAGTGTTTCTTGTGGGGATCTTTTCTGCCAGGGCTTGCCGGCTTGGTCGGTGGTTGTTGCTGTTACCAATCCAGTTGATATGGTTCTCCATCTGTGTCTAAGTGATAAAATCAGAATCAGAATCGTTTATTGTCATTGTACATGGGGATACAATGAAATTGCAGCAGCCTTGGAGTGAAGGAGTTACATAAAATAAAAATAAAAATAGAATAGAAAAAGAAATACTGTATTTACAACTCTTAACAAAAAATGAACAATATGGACAGAAACTGTTAAATATTAAATATTTGTGAATAAAATAGAATGGAATTACATGAGTTGCTGTGAGCACAGCTTAATAAATATCAAGTTATTGCACAGTGACCCGGTTAGACAGTCAGGATATTGCACGCATTGTAGTAAAATTAGAGTGAGGTGTGGTTGGTGGACGTATGTGCATTCCGTATGATAATTGCCTGTGGAAAAAAGCTGTTTCTTAGTCTGTTTGTCCTGGTTCTGATGGACCTGTACCTCCTTCCAGAGGGCAGCAGTTCAAACAGAGGGAAAGCAGAATGGGTGGAGTTAGTGGTGATGCTAGTCACTCTGCTGAGGCAGCGAGACTGGTAAATGTCCTTCAGTGAGGGGAGGGGGCAGCCGATGATCCTCTGCGCTGTCTTTACCACTCTCTGGAGACTCTGCCGTTCTGCTTCAGTGCAGTGGGAAAACCACACTGTGATGCCATAGGACAGAATGCTCTCAATGGTTGAGCGGTAGAACGTTACCAGCAGCTCCTGGCTGACGTCGTTCCTCCTAAGTTTTCTCAGGAAGTGCAGGCGTTGCTGGGCCTTCCTGATGACAGTCATGGTGTTGTTAGACCATGTGAGGTCAGCAGAGATGGTGGTGCCCAGGAGGGTGAAGCTGTGGACCCTCTCCACACAGTTTCCATCGATGTAGAGTGGGGGTGGATCTGTTCTGTTTTTTCTGAAGTCCAGGATGATCTCCTTGGTCTTGGTGGTGTTCAGGATGAGGTTATTAGCCTGACACCACCTTGAGAGTTTCAGGACTTCGTCTCTGTAGGCCGTCTCGTCGTCCCCAGAGATCAGCCCCACCACAGTAGTGTCGTCTGCAAACTTCACCACGGTGTTGCTGGTGTGGGCTGGTCTGCAGTCTGCTGTGTACAGTGTATACAGCAGAGGACTCAGCACACATCCCTGTGTGGAGCCTGTGCTCAGCGTCCGGGTGGAGGAGAGGTGGGGGTCAAGTTTGACTGTCTGTGGTCTGTTTGTCAGGAAGTCCTTGATCCACGAGCAGGTGAGTGGGTGGAGTCCTAGTTCAGACAGTTTGTTGACCAGAATGTCAGGAATGATTGTGTTAAAGGCTGAGCTATAGTCCACAAAGAGCATCCTGGCGTAGGTGTCTCTGTGTTCCAGGTGGCTCAGCGCAGTGTGGAGGGTGATGGAAATGGCATCATCCGTTGATCTGTTTGCTTTGTAAGCAAACTGGTGGGGGACGAAGATTGGAGGGAGGGAGTCTTTGATGTGTCCCAGGAGCAGCCGCTCCAGACACTTTGTGATGACAGCAGTGAGTGCAACTGGGCGGAAGTCCGTGAGGAAGGCTGTGGATGAGGACTTTTTGGGTATCGGGATGATAGTGGATGACTTCAGGCAAGCAGGGATGAAAGCCTGAGCTAGCGACAGGTTGAAGATTTTTGTGAAGACCTGGGAGAGTTGATCGGCGCAGGCCCGCAGAACCTTTCCGGGAACTCCATCAGGTCCCGCCGCTTTCCTGGGGTTTACCCTGCTGAACATCCGTGCCATCCGTGCCACGTCCATAAAGGCATTGTTTTTATATTTAGAGCTCTAAGCAACCAAACAGTTGTCTATATAAAAGAGCTTTTACAATTGTGCACTTTTAGCAGGCTGAAAAAATTATCTTTTTAAAATTGCCATTTCAAATTTGGGTTTTAAATTTTGTGTTCCATTTTTCTGTGCTTGTATTGGAAGGATTTGTTATTATTTTGTTTAAAAGTGCTACATATTGTATATACACATAATTTATTTAGAGAAATTTGCTATACGTTGTGTTTTTTGGTTTTGTAGTTTAATTTCATTGGATTTATATTAAGGAAAAGAAGTTGCAGCATTGATTAAAAAAGGATAAAAGAGACATTTACTGTCTAAGTCTTATGTTACATCTGTAGAACTGTACTGAGAGTTGGGTTTTGTTTTGGAGCACATTCATATGTTTTGTTTGTAAAAAAAAAAAGATAAAATATTAGGTTAATTGCATTTTACATGACTAGAAAAGCAATGATTATTCATAAAAATCTATGAAAGACATACAAAACAAATGAAAAAGCAGTCTGCCCTCCCTCTTGTGTCTAAACTATTGTCACCTCACTTCTGGGTTAGTTAGCATATGAACTGGCAGCTGGTGTGTGTGTGTGTGGGGGGGGGGGGGGGGGGGGGGGGTGAAATTTGACTCCAGCAACAGGGATGATTGAGGAGCAGGCTGCAGCATGAGGAAAAGACTTAAGCATGTAAGAGGAAATGACATCCTACAGTTGACCAGTTCATTTTATATCTGTAAAGAATATTCAAGAAGCATTTAGACATATTCAGCTATATGCGTGTGAAACTTGGTGTGGATATTTGAAGCATAAGTAATTTTAAAACACACTTGTTTGGAGTCCAGACGGAAAAAGCACAGGTTTTGGGATGAATCAGGATTTTTTTAAAATCATCTGTTTCACCTGGACTTCTGAAAAAAATATGGAAGGCAGCAAACACAGATCCCTACATTTAAAAAAATAAATGGTGTTGATATATGATGATTAAGTTATGAAAAAAAATAGGTGTTTGTAGTTTTGCCTAAAAAGACGTTTTCGGACCTTTTTGGATGTAATGCTCTCTAAGATGTCACCTGTAACTTCAATCATTCTGAATTTTTTTAGGAAGCAGTAGCACATAAATGCCTATGAAAGTTGAATTCTTGGTGCTGATAACCTAAACAGAATTTATGCTAAAAATCTTTGTTCAGTCCAAAATTTCATTAAAAAAATCAAGTGATGAAGTTTCTCGTAGACCCTATAGTGTTACATATCAAAGCTGGAGGTTATTAAAGGCATCTAATTCTGAAATCTCAGCTTCCTGAGACAAACGGCTGATTTATAATAAATTTCTATTATTTGGGTGCACATAATCGACCACTTCCTGTTACGCAGGCACCGTCAGGTGTACACCCATGAAACTTTACATGATGAGAGAGGACCCTTCTGAGTATCTCCAGTTTTAATTTCATGCACATCGGACAAAGCAAAGAGAAAATACAGGGCAGAATGTGCCCAATGCAATAACTAGGTGGCGCTATAGAGCTCGTCCAAGATTGTCATATCCATGGGTTCAGAATAGAAGCTTCATCATATCCATTGAATTTCAGTGAGATTGGACAAGGAATGTGCACGTGAGAGCAACTTTTGTGTGCATAGCGAGATGCCCAACTTTGCCGCTCTGTCACGACCACACCCCCGCATTGAAAGTTATGATTTTTTGTCAGAGTAAACTTCAATGGCTTTTCAACAGGTGAATGTCATTTTCAGGTGTGTCGGCTCATCCTACTCGGAGTAGTGATGCTCCAAGTAAAACATGTCATTTCCTCTTGCCAGCAGGTGGCGCTACACTTTTTCCAGATTTTTTCACTGCAGATGTGTTCAGAGTCAGACTACAATCATGCACATCAATTTTGGATCAGATTGGATTATGCATGGCTGAGTAATGGCCATTTTTCTTTTCATGGCGTGTTTTCGAAACGACCTCCAATTTTGACGCGCCGCCATGGTCACAAACATCCATAAAAACTTAAAAGCTTTGCAATTTAACATCGGACATGTGTCTAGTTTACAAAACCAAAGTTTGGAGTCATTACTCTCAAATCTCTAGGAGGAGTTCGTTCTAGAGCGAGGCCTGCAAATGACCAAAATACAGCAAAAATGACATATTGTCATCAAAATATCAGACTTCCTGTGCGACTGACAGCTTGGTCCCAAGAGACTTTTTTGTAGGTTTCTATCCGATGAACATGCCCTGTTAAAATCAGGTTTGTACTATAAAGCATATGGAGGTGCTCGCGAAAACAAATTTTGCAGGTGGCGCTATCGAGCCATTTTTGTTTACCTATGCCGTTCTCCTATAAAATATGAAATTTTTCGCGACTCCTGATGTGTATACAAAATTTGGTGAGTTTTGGGGTATGTTAAAGGCCTCAAAAAGGCGACGGAAAAGTCGGAAGAATAATAATAATAATTAAAGCTACAAGTAGCATTTAGCGGGCCCGAGCACGTGCGACCGCTTGGCACGAGCGACCGCCCCGTGAGCAACGCCCTGCTCGAGCCATTCTCGTCGTTTTTTCTTGTCCATTCTGGAGCTCCAAGCTATTGTTAATACGACAGCAGCCTGGGGGGGGGGGGGGGGGGGGCTGTAATCTGTTGCCTTAAGGGACAAAGACTTTTGCATATAGCATGAAAAAAATTCAAGCAATGATGATAATTGCTATCACTGTCCCTAAGGATGAGAACAATAGAACTCATTCAATTTCCACTACAATGTCTAGATGAGTGTCAGCTATGTCTGATAACTTGGCCAATTAGCTGGACCGGGATCTTGCAAAGTGCAGGTGGTTAACGTCCAGTGTAATGAGTCTGTGGACGGCAGCAGTACAGCATAGCTTTTGGTTTCCACAAGAGAAGAACTCCTGACACATCTGCCCTAACAGACAACTACAAGAGGAGTTGAAATGTATAACACGGTGAAGGAGTTTTTGTGCAGAAAAAGGTACAATTAGAAAAGCTGGTAGCAGTGACTGCAGATGGGACTCCTGCTATGATCAATAGACAAACAGGTTTCATCACTCACTGTAAAGCTGACCCAGACTTTCCAAAATGTCTGCATTACTGCTGCGTCATTCACCAGCAGGCCTTATGTGCAGAAGTGATTGGCTCTGGACATATAATGACTCTTATTCTGAAAATCGTAAACAACCTCAGCTGCAAAGCAAAACAGCACAGGATTTTTAAGGTGCTATTGGAGGAGATGTCTGTTGAATATGGTGAATATGAACATTGTGAATCTGAACTTGCATTCTTGACTGACATTACTGGAAAACTAAACCACTTGATCTGCGAGCTGCAAGACAATGGCAAAACTATTTTTTTTTGACCAGCCTGCCTGAGCCAGTGTTTTTCTTGTGGGGATCTTTTCTGCCAGGGCTTGTCAGCTTGGTCAGTGGATGTTGCTGCAGTTGTCTCCCTTGCTGGGACAGCTGGAGTTAAACACAGCAGCTCACGGCTCTGAAGTGGACCCCGTTGCTGTCCCAGTCTGGATGGGCACTGTGGCGATGTTCCAATGGCCAGGCTGGCTCCTGGTATAAAGAGATTCCCAAATACCATTTCCTAACCGCAGAGCCAAGGATGTGTTTACATGTTTAGGTCAAAAATGTGATGAACAGCTTCATGTTGTCTAAACATGCCACCCTGTTATTAATCCAGTTGATATGGTTCTCCATCTGTGTCTAGGTGATAGAAAAGCATTTTTTTTTATATTTACAGCTCTAAGCAAACAAACAGTTGTCTATATAAAAGAGCTTTTACAATTGTGCACTTTTAGCAGGTCTCTGAGTTCATGTGACCAATGTATGGTGGATTTTCACAGACCTTGTTTAAAACTGAAGGTGAGAGAGACTTAGAGAAATGGCTTCATTGTTCTGGAGTTCTTTGTTTCATCCACAGAAGAGTAGAATTGGTGATTGATTTTGAAAAGCTGCTGAAAAAAGTATCTTTTCAAATTGCAATTTCTAACTTGGGTTTTACATTTTGTTTTCCATTTTTTGTGCTTTATTTGGGAAGCATTTGTTATTTGTTTGGTGTTTTTAAGGTTCTGCAAATATACACATCATTTTTTAGAGACATTTGTTATCAGTTGTGTTTGTTGATTTGTAGTTTAATTTCATTGGATGTATAGATGTCGTGTGGGGGGGAGGCTCGACAGCAGGTAGGACCCAGGCGCAGAGACGGGAGGCAAACGGGTTCAGGGCAAGTGGGTTTATTTAACTAACAAAAAGCGCTGCAGAGCAGGATGACAAAACTAAAAACAAAAACTTACTGTGGCATGGCAAGGGACATGGACGCCAGACAAGAAGACGTGATCAACATGAGCAGAAGTTAATGGACCAGCACAGGAGGAAGGCAGAGACAAGACTTATATACAGACAGGGCAGACAAGACACAGGTGAACACGATTAGGGCAGATGGGGACCAAAGGAAGTAAAACTCAAAAACATGACAAGACAGGAAACCTTTCAAAATAAAACAGGAAACAGAACCAAACAAGACAGAACAAGAACTAAAGCGGAAAAAAAGACAACAAACTGAAACCATGACAATAGAAAGGAAAAGAAGTTCAAACATTGATTATAAAAAAGGATATAAGAGATAAAAAAAAAGAAAAAGGAAAAGAAAAAAGATAAAATATTGATTTAATTGCATTTTGAATGAATAAAAAACAATGATTAATAGAATCAGAAATCAGAAAAAGTTTTATTGCCAGGTTCAGTAGAGCGCACTTTACAAAACGAGGAATTTGACTTGGTGTATAGTGCAATTAAGAATAAGTTAAAAATTAAGTTAACAACAACAACACACTATATACAGTAGAGTAAGGTGAATTAAAGTGGGAGCACAGATGGGCTGGGATGGTGGGGCCTGTAAGTGGCACCGACAGTCCTTTGGTGGGCGGGGGGGGGGGGGGGGGAGGGGGGGTCACCTGGGGGAGTTGGGGTACTGTTCAGCAGGCTGACTGCAGTGGGGAAGAAGCTGTTCTTGTGGCGCGAGGTCCTGGTCCTGATGGACCGGAGCCTCTTGCCAGAAGGGAGGGGCCGAAAGAGATTATGTCCTGGATGAGAGGGGTTGGCTACAATCCTGGCTGCCCGCCTCCAGGTCCTGGAGATTTGCAGCTCCTGGAGAGACGGGAGGTGGCAGCCGATCACCTTCTCTGCTGAGTGGATGACGCGTTGCAGCTTGGCCTTGTCTCTGGCCGTGGCCGCAGCGAACCAGACTGTGATGGAGGACGTGAGGGTGGATTCGATGATGGCGGTGTAAAAGTCTACCAGCATCTTTTCAGGGAGGTGAAACTTCTTCAGCTGCCTCAGGAAGTACATCCTCTGCTGGACCTTCTTAGTGATGGAGCTGATGTTCTGCTCCCACTTGAGGTCCTGGCTGATGATGGTTCCCAGGAAGCAGAAGGACTCCACAGAGGTCACCGGGGAGTCACAGAGGATGACAGGGGGGAGGGGGGCTGGGGCCTTCCTGAAGTCCACTGTCATCTCCACTGTCTTCAGAGCATTAAGCTCCAGGTTGTTAGCGCTGCACTATGACACCAGCCTGGCTATTTCACTCCTGTAGGCCGACTCATCTCCGTCAGAGATGAGGCCGATGAGTGTGGTGTCGTCAGCAAACTTCAGGAGTTTGACAGACAGGTGACCAGCTGTGCAGCTGTTTGTGTACAGGGAGAGTAACAGGGGTGAAAGGACACAGCCCTGGGGGGATCCGGTGCTTGTGGTCCGAGTATCTGAGACGAGCTTCCCCAGCCTCACATACTGCTGTCTGTCCGTCAGGAAGTCTGTGATCCACCTGCAGGTGGAGTCAGGCACATTCATCTTGGAGAGTTTTTAATACTAAGTCTAGACAGATTTAACACAGGTTTTTGGATGAAAAAGGATTTTTTATAAATCATCTGTTACACTTTTAAGTCTGAAAAAAATATGGAAGGCAGCAAACACAGATCTCTACCGTTTTTAATTTTTTTGTGCTGATATTTGAAAGATAAGTTATGCAAAAAAATAGGTGTTTGCAGTTTTGCCTAAAAAGACGTTTTCGGACCTTTTTGGATCAAATGTTGTCTAAAAGTTCACCTGTAACTTCAATCATTCTGAATTTTTTTAGGAAAACTAAACCACTTCAACTGTGATCTGCAAGGCAATGGTAAAACTATATTTTTTATGGAACAGCCTGCAGTGTTTCTTGTGGGGATCTTTTCTGCCAGGGCTTGCCGGCTTGGTCGGTGGTTGTTGCTGTTACCAATCCAGTTGATATGGTTCTCCATCTGTGTCTAAGTGATATAATCAGAATCAGAATCGTTTATTGTCATTGTACATGGGGATACAATGAAATTGCAGCAGCCTTGGAGTGAAGGAGTTACATAAAATAAAAATAAAAATAGAATAGAAAAAGAAATACTGTATTTACAACTCTTAACAAAAAATGAACAATATGGACAGAAACTGTTAAATATTAAATATTTGTGAATAAAATAGAAAGGAATTACATGAGTTGCTGTGAGCACAGCTTAATAAATATCAAGTTATTGCACAGTGACCTGGTTAGACAGTCAGGATATTGCACGCATTGTAGTAAAATTAGAGTGAGGTGTGGTTGGTGGACGTATGTGCATTCCGTATGATAATTGCCTATGGAAAAAAGCTGTTTCTTAGTCTGTTTGTCCTGGTTCTGATGGACCTGTACCTCCTTCCAGAGGGCAGCAGTTCAAACAGAGGGAAAGCAGAATGGGTG
Source organism: Oryzias latipes (assembly GCF_053564925.1). Taxonomy (NCBI): domain Eukaryota; kingdom Metazoa; phylum Chordata; class Actinopteri; order Beloniformes; family Adrianichthyidae; genus Oryzias; species Oryzias latipes. The sequence goes on along the minus strand of NC_136243.1, from coordinate 6,963,020 downwards.
GAGTTAGTGGTGATGCTAGTCACTCTGCTGATGCAGCGAGACTGGTAAATGTCCTTCAGTGAGGGGAGGGGGCAGCCGATGATCCTCTGCGCTGTCTTTACCACTCTCTGGAGACTCTGCCGTTCTGCTTCAGTGCAGTGGGAAAACCACACTGTGATGCCATAGGACAGAATGCTCTCAATGGTTGAGCGGTAGAACGTTACCAGCAGCTCCTGGCTGACGTCGTTCCTCCTAAGTTTTCTCAGGAAGTGCAGGCGTTGCTGGGCCTTCCTGATGACAGTCATGGTGTTGTTAGACCATGTGAGGTCAGCAGAGATGGTGGTGCCCAGGAGGGTGAAGCTGTGGACCCTCTCCACACAGTTTCCATCGATGTAGAGTGGGGGTGGATCTGTTCTGTTCTGCAAACTGGTGGGGGACGAAGATTGGAGGGAGGGAGTCTTTGATGTGTCCCAGGAGCAGCCGCTCCAGACACTTTGTGATTACAGCAGTGAGTGCAACTGGGCGGAAGTCCGTGAGGAAGGCTGTGGATGAGGACTTTTTGAGTATCGGGATGATAGTGGATGACTTCAGGCAAGCAGGGATGAAAGCCTGAGCTAGCGACAGGTTGAAGATTTTTGTGAAGACCTGGGAGAGTTGATCGGCGCAGGCCCGCAGAACCTTTCCGGGAACTCCATCAGGTCCCGCCGCTTTCCTGGGGTTTACCCTGCTGAACATCCGTGCCATCCGTGCCACGTCCATAAAGGCATTGTTTTTATATTTAGAGCTCTAAGCAACCAAACAGTTGTCTATATAAAAGAGCTTTTACAATTGTGCACTTTTAGCAGGCTGAAAAAATTATCTTTTTAAAATTGCCATTTCAAATTTGGGTTTTAAATTTTGTGTTCCATTTTTCTGTGCTTGTATTGGAAGGATTTGTTATTATTTTGTTTAAAAGTGCTACATATTGTATATACACATAATTTATTTAGAGAAATTTGCTATACGTTGTGTTTTTTGGTTTTGTAGTTTAATTTCATTGGATTTATATTAAGGAAAAGAAGTTGCAGCATTGATTAAAAAAGGATAAAAGAGACATTTACTGTCTAAGTCTTATGTTACATCTGTAGAACTGTACTGAGAGTTGGGTTTTGTTTTGGAGCACATTCATATGTTTTGTTTGTAAAAAAAAAAAGATAAAATATTAAGTTAATTGCATTTTACATGACTAGAAAAGCAATGATTATTCATAAAAATCTATGAAAGACATACAAAACAAATGAAAAAGCAGTCTGCCCTCCCTCTTGTGTCTAAACTATTGTCACCTCACTTCTGGGTTAGTTAGCATATAAACAGGCAGCTGGTGTGTGTGTGTGTGGGGGGGGGGGGGGGGGGGGGGGGGTTGAAATTTGACTCCAGCAACAGGAAAGATTGAGGAGCAGGCTGCAGCATGAGGAAAAGACTGAACCATGTAAGAGGAAATGACATCCTACAGTTGACCAGTTCATTTTATATCTGTAAAGAATATTCAAGAAGCATTTAGACATGTTCAGCTATATGCGTGTTAAACTTGGTGTGGATATTTGAAGCATAAGTAATTTTAAAACACACTTGTTTGGAGTCCAGACGGAAAAAGCACAGGTTTTGGGATGAAAAAGGATTTTTTTTAAATCATCTGTTTCACCTGGACTTCTGAAAAAAATATGGAAGGCAGCAAACACAGATCCCTACATTTAAAAAAATAAATGGTGTTGATATATGATGATTAAGTTATGAAAAAAAATAGGTGTTTGTAGTTTTGCCTAAAAAGACGTTTTCGGACCTTTTTGGATGAAATGTTCTCTAAAAGTTCACCTGTAACTTCAATCATTCTGAATTTTTTTAGGAAGCAGTAGCACATAAATGCCTATGAAAGTTGAATTCTTGGTGCTGATAACCTAAACAGAATTTATGCTAAAAATCTTTGTTCAGTCCAAAATTTCATTAAAAAAATCAAGTGATGAAGTTTCTCGTAGACCCTATAGTGTTACATATCAAAGCTGGAGGTTATTAAAGGCATCTAATTCTGAAATCTCAGCTTCCTGAGACAAACGGCTGATTTATAATAAATTTCTATTATTTGGGTGCACATAATCGACCACTTCCTGTTACGCAGGCACCGTCAGGTGTACACCCATGAAACTTTACATGATGAGAGAGGACCCTTCTGAGTATCTCCAGTTTTAATTTCATGCACATCGGACAAAGCAAAGAGAAAATACAGGGCAGAATGTGCCCAATGCAATAACTAGGTGGCGCTATAGAGCTCGTCCAAGATTGTCATATCCATGGGTTCAGAATAGAAGCTTCATCATATCCATTGAATTTCAGTGAGATTGGACAAGGAATGTGCACGTGAGAGCAACTTTTGTGTGCATAGCGAGATGCCCAACTTTGCCGCTCTGTCACGACCACACCCCCGCATTGAAAGTTATGGTTTTTTGTCAGAGTAAACTTCAATGGCTTTTCAACAGGTGGACGTCATTTTCAGGTGTGTCGGCTCATCCTACTCGGAGTAGTGATGCTCCAAGTAAAACATGTCATTTCCTCTTGCCAGCAGGTGGCGCTACACTTTTTCCAGATTCTTTCACTGCAGATGTGTTCAGAGTCAGACTACAATCATGCACATCAATTTTGGATCAGATTGGATTATGCATGGCTGAGTAATGGCCATTTTTCTTTTCATGGCGTGTTTTCGAAACGACCTCCAATTTTGACGCGCCGCCATGGTCACAAACATCCATAAAAACTTAAAAGCTTTGCAATTTAACATCGGACATGTGTATAGTTTACAAAACCAAAGTTTGGAGTCATTACTCTCAAATCTCTAGGAGGAGTTCGTTCTAGAGCGAGGCCTGCGAATGACCAAAATACAGCAAAAATGACATATTGTCATCAAAATATCAGACTTCCTGTGCGACTGACAGCTTGGTCCCAAGAGACTTTTTTGTAGGTTTCTATCCGATGAACATGCCCTGTTAAAATCAGGTTTGTACTATAAAGCATATGGAGGTGCTCGCGAAAACAAATTTTGCAGGTGGCGCTATCGAGCCATTTTTGTTTACCTATGCCGTTCTCCTATAAAATATGAAATTTTTCGCGACTCCTGATGTGTATACAAAATTTGGTGAGTTTTGGGGTATGTTAAAGGCCTCAAAAAGGCGACGGAAAAGTCGGAAGAATAATAATAATAATAATTAAAGCTACAAGTAGCATTTAGCGGGCCCGAGCACGTGCGACCGCATGGCACGAGCGACCGCCCCGTGAGCGACGCCCTGCTCGAGCCATTCTCGTCGTTTTTTCTTGTCCATTCTGGAGCTCCAAGCTATTGTTAACACGACAGCAGCCTGGGGGGGGGGGGGGGGGGGGGGGCTGTAATCTGTTGCCTTAAGGGACAAAGACTTTTGCATATAGCATGAAAAAAATTCAAGCAATGATGATAATTGCTATCACTGTCCCTAAGGATGAGAACAATAGAACTCATTCAATTTCCACTACAATGTCTAGATGAGTGTCAGCTATGTCTGATAACTTGGCCATTTAGCTGGACCGGGATCTTGCAAAGTGCAGGTGGTTAACGTCCAGTGTGATGAGTCTGTGGACGGCAACAGTACAGCATAGCTTTTGGTTTCCACAAGAGAAGAACTCCTGACACATCTGCCCTAACAGACAACTACAAGAGGAGTTGAAATGTATAACACGGTGAAGGAGTTTTTGTGCAGAAAAAGGTACAATTAGAAAAGCTGGTAGCAGTGACTGCAGATGGGACTCCTGCTATGATCAATAGACAAACAGGTTTCATCACTCACTGTAAAGCTGACCCAGACTTTCCAAAATGTCTGCATTACTGCTGCGTCATTCACCAGCAGGCCTTATGTGCAGAAGTGATTGGCTCTGGACATATAATGACTCTTATTCTGAAAATCGTAAACAACCTCAGCTGCAAAGCAAAACAGCACAGGATTTTTAAGGTGCTATTGGAGGAGATGTCTGTTGAATATGGTGAATATGAACATTGTGAATCTGAACTTGCATTCTTGACTGACATTCCTGGAAAACTAAACCACTTGATCTGCGAGCTGCAAGACAATGGCAAAACTATTTTTTTTTGACCAGCCTGCCTGAGCCAGTGTTTTTCTTGTGGGGATCTTTTCTGCCAGGGCTTGTCAGCTTGGTCAGTGGATGTTGCTGCAGTTGTCTCCCTTGCTGGGACAGCTGGAGTTAAACACAGCACTTCACGGCTCTGAAGTGGACCCCGTTGCTGTCCCAGTCTGGATGGGCACTGTGGCGATGTTCCAATGGCCAGGCTGGCTCCTGGTATAAAGAGATTCCCAAATACCATTTCCAAACCGCAGAGCCAAGGATGTGTTTACATGTTTAGGTCAAAAATGTGATGGACAGCTTCATGTTGTCTAAACATGCCACCCTGTTATTAATCCAGTTGATATGGTTCTCCATCTGTGTCTAGGTGATAGAAAAGCATTTTTTTTTATATTTAGAGCTCTAAGCAAACAAACAGTTGTCTATATAAAAGAGCTTTTACAATTGTGCACTTTTAGCAGGTCTCTGAGTTCATGTGACCAATGTATGGTGGATTTTCACAGACCTTGTTTAAAACTGAAGGTGAGAGAGACTTAGAGAAATGGCTTCATTGTTCTGGAGTTCTTTGTTTCATCCACAGAAGAGTAGAATTGGTGATTGATTTTGAAAAGCTGCTGAAAAAAGTATATTTTTCAAATTGCAATTTCTAACTTGGGTTTTACATTTTGTGTTCCATTTTTTGTGCTTTAATTGGGAAGCATTTGTTATTTGTTTGGTGTTTTTAAGGTTCTGCAAATATACACATCATTTTTTAGAGACATTTGTTATCAGTTGTGTTTGTTGATTTGTAGTTTAATTTCATTGGATGTATAGATGTCGTGTGGGGGGGAGGCTCGAGAGCAGGTAGGACCCAGGCGCAGAGACGGGAGGCAAACGGGTTCAGGGCAAGTGGGTTTATTTAACTAACAAAAAGCGCTGCAGAGCAGGATGACAAAACTAAAAACAAAAACTTACTGTGGCATGGCAAGGGACATGGACGCCAGACAAGAAGACGTGATCAACATGAGCAGAAGTTAATGGACCAGCACAGGAGGAAGGCAGAGACAAGACTTATATACAGACAGGGCAGACAAGACACAGGTGAACACGATTAGGGCAGATGGGGACCAAAGGAAGTAAAACTCAAAAACATGACAAGACAGGAAACCTTTCAAAATAAAACAGGAAACAGAACCAAACAAGACAGAACAAGAACTAAAGCGAAAAACAAGACAACAAACTGAAACCATGACAATAGAAAGGAAAAGAAGTTCAAACATTGATTATAAAAAAGGATATAAGAGATAAAAAAAAAAGAAAAAGGAAAAGAAAAAAGATAAAATATTGATTTAATTGCATTTTGAATGAATAAAAAACAATGATTAATAGAATCAGAAATCAGAAAAAGTTTTATTGCCAGGTTCAGTAGAGCGCACTTTACAAAACGAGGAATTTGACTTGGTGTATAGTGCAATTAAGAATAAGTTAAAAATTAAGTTAACAACAACAACACACTATATACAGTAGAGTAAGGTGAATTAAAGTGGGAGCACAGATGGGCTGGGATGGTGGGGCCTGTAAGTGGCACCGACAGTCCTTTGGTGGGCGGCGGGGGGGGGGGTCACCTGGGGGAGTTGGGGTACTGTTCAGCAGGCTGAGTGCAGTGGGGAAGAAGCTGTTCTTGTGGCGCGAGGTCCTGGTCCTGATGGACCGGAGCCTCTTGCCAGAAGGGAGGGGCCGAAAGAGATTATGTCCTGGATGAGAGGGGTTGGCTACAATCCTGGCTGCCCGCCTCCAGGTCCTGGAGATGTGCAGCTCCTGGAGAGACGGGAGGTGGCAGCCGATCACCTTCTCTGCTGAGTGGATGACGCGTTGCAGCTTGGCCTTGTCTCTGGCCGTGGCCGCAGCGAACCAGACTGTGATGGAGGACGTGAGGGTGGATTCGATGATGGCGGTGTAAAAGTCTACCAGCATCTTTTCAGGGAGGTGAAACTTCTTCAGCTGCCTCAGGAAGTACATCCTCTGCTGGACCTTCTTAGTGATGGAGCTGATGTTCTGCTCCCACTTGAGGTCCTGGCTGATGATGGTTCCCAGGAAGCAGAAGGACTCCACAGAGGTCACCGGGGAGTCACAGAGGATGACAGGGGGGAGGGGGGCTGGGGCCTTCCTGAAGTCCACTGTCATCTCCACTGTCTTCAGAGCATTAAGCTCCAGGTTGTTAGCGCTGCACTATGACACCAGCCTGGCTATTTCACTCCTGTAGGCCGACTCATCTCCGTCAGAGATGAGGCCGATGAGTGTGGTGTCGTCAGCAAACTTCAGGAGTTTGACAGACAGGTGACCAGCTGTGCAGCTGTTTGTGTACAGGGAGAGTAACAGGGGTGAAAGGACACAGCCCTGGGGGGATCCGGTGCTTGTGGTCCGAGTATCTGAGACGAGCTTCCCCAGCCTCACATACTGCTGTCTGTCCGTCAGGAAGTCTGTGATCCACCTGCAGGTGGAGTCAGGCACATTCATCTTGGAGAGTTTTTAATACTAAAGATGTATGAAAGACATACCGAAAAAATATGTCTTTCAGTGTTTAACTGGCTGTCTTTGGATTATGCATGCCTGAGTAATGGGCATTCTTACTCCTCATCTCTCTGTTCACTGCTTGCTAATTTACATAGCAGGGGTCCCAGCAGGAGGGGGCGGGGTTGTAACACGACTCCTTCAGCAGAGCCAGGCTGAGAGAGGCTTTGACATGTAAGATGTTAGATGTTAGAATGCCAGATGTTAGAATGACCAGTTCATTTTATATCTATGAAAATATTCAGGTAGCTATGGGACATGTTTAGCTATAGGTCTGTGAAAATTGGTGTCGATTGTTGAAACATAAGTTACCATAAAAAAATGTTTGTTTGGAGTCTAGACAGATTTAACACAGGTTTTTGGATGAAAAAGGATTTTTTATAAATCATCTGTTACACTTTTAAGTCTGAAAAAAATATGGAAGGCAGCAAACACAGATCCCTACCGTTTTTAATTTTTTTGTGCTGATATTTGAAAGATAAGTTATGCAAAAAAATAGGTGTTTGCAGTTTTGCCTAAAAAGACGTTTTCGGACCTTTTTGGATCAAATGTTGTCCTAAAAGTTCACCTGTAACTTCAATCATTCTGAATTTTTTTAGGAAGCAGTAGCACATAAATGCCTATTAAAGTGTAGTCTTTGGTGCTGATAACCTAAACAGAATTTATGCTAAAAATCTTTGTTCAGTCCAAAATTGCATAGGAAAAAAAGAGGTATGAAGTTTCTCATAGACCCTATTGTGTTACATATCAAAGCTGGAGGTTATTAAAGGCATCTAATTCTGAAATCTCAGCTTCCTGAGACAAACGGCTGATTTATAATAAATTTCTATTATTTGGGTGCACATAATCGACCACTTCCTGTTACGCAGGCACCGTCAGGTGTACACCCATGAAACTTCAGATTATGAGAGAGGACCCTTCTGAGTATCTCCAGTTTTAATTTCATGCACATCGTACAAAGCAAAGAGAAAATACAGGGCAGAATGTGCCCAATGCAATAACTAGGTGGCGCTATAGAGCTCGTCCAAGATTGTCATATCCATGGGTTCAGAATAGAAGCTTCATCATATCCATTGAATTTCAGTGAGATTGGACAAGGAATGTGCACGTGAGAGCAACTTTTGTGTGCATGGCGAGATGCCCAATTTTGCCGCTCTGTCACGACCACACCCCCGCATTGAAAGTTATGTTTTTTGTCAGAGTAAACTTCAATGGCTTTTCAACAGGTGGATGTTATTTTCAGGTGTGTCGGCTCATCCTACTCAGAGCAGTGATGCTCCAAGTAAAACATGTCATTTCATCTTGCCAGCAGGTGGCGCTACACTTTTTCCGGATTCTTTCACTGCAGATGTGTTCAGAGTCAGACTACAATCATGCATATCAATTTTGGATCAGATTGGAATATGCATGGCTGAGTTATGGCCATTTTTCTTTTCATGGCGTGTTTTCGAAACAACGTCAAATTTCTACGCGCCGCCACGGCCACAAACTTCTGTAAAAACTTAAAAGCTTCGCAATTTAACATCAGACATGTGTTTAGTTTACAAAACCAAAGTTTGGAGTCATTGTTCACAAATCTCTAGGAGGAGTTCGTTCTAGAACGAGGCCTGCAAATGACCAAAATACAGCAAAAATGACATATTGACATCAATATAGCAGACTTCCTGTGCAACTGACAGCTTGGTCCCAAGAGACTTTTTTGTAGGTTTCCATCTGTTGAACATGTCCTGTAAATATCAAGCTTGTATGTTAAAGAACATGGCGGGGCTCGCGAAAACAAACATTGTAGGTGGCGCTATTGAGTCATTTTTGTGCACCCATGCGAGCGCTGTATATCTAAGGTGGAGATATGTAAGAGACATCTCATTCTGAAATCTCAGCCTCGTGATACAAACGGTTGATTTTTTATGAATTTTTAATTATCTGACTGCAACGCAATCAACCACTTCCTGTTTGGCGGTGGCTTGCGCAAGCACCGTCAGGTGTACGCCCATGAAACTTTAAACAATGAGAGAAGACCCTTGTGAGTATCTCCTGTTGTAATTTTATGAACGTCTGACAAAGCACAGAGAAAAGATAGGTCAAAATGTGACAAAAAATGTATTTGTTTATATCTAGGTGGCGCTATGGAGCTCGTCCAAGATTGTCATATCCATGGTTTCAGAATGGAAGCATCATCATCTCCATCGAATTTAAGTGAGATTGGACAAGGAATGTGCACGTGAGAGCAACTTTTGTGTGCATGGCGAGACGCCCAACTTCGCCGCTCTGTCACGACCACACCCCCGCATTGAAAGTTATGGCTTTTTGTCAGAGTAAACTTCAATGGCTTTTTAACAGGTGGATATCATTTTGAGGTGTGTCGGCTCATCCTACTTGGAGCAGTGATGCTCCAAGTCAAACATGTCATTTCCTCTTGCCAGCAGGTGGCGCTACACCTGTTCCGGATTCTTCCACTGCAGATGTGTTCAGAGTCAGACTGCAATCATGCACATAAATTTTGGATCAAATTGGATTATGCATGGCTGAATAATGGCCATTTTTCTTTTCATGGCGTGTTTTCAAAATGACCTCGAATTTTGACGCGCCGCCACGGTCACAAACAACCGTAAAAACTTAAAAGCTTTGCAATTTAACATCGGACATGGGTTTAGTTTACAAAACCAAAGTTTGGAGTCATTATTCATAAATCTCTAGGAGGAGTTCGTTCTAGAACGAGGCCTGCAAATGTCCAAAATGCAGCAAAAATGACATATTGACATCAATATAGCAGACTTCCTGTGCAACTGACAGCTTGGTCCCAAGAGACTTTTTTGTAGGTTTCCATCTGATGGACATTCCTTGAAAAAATCAAGCTTGTACGTTAAAGCATGTGGCGGGGCTCGCCAAAACAAATTTTGTAGGTGGCGCTGTCGAGCCATTTTTGTGCACCCATGTCAGTCTCCCATAAAATATAAAATTTTTCGCGACTCCTGATGTGTGTGCGAAATTTGGTGAGTTTTGGGGTATGTTAAAGGCCTCAAAAAGGCGACTGTTCCGTCGGAAGAAAAATAATAATAATAATAATCCGAGTAAATACAATAGGGTCCTTGCACTACGTGCTCGGGCCCTAATAATAATAATAATAAACCTAACAGATACAATAGGGTCCTTGCACTCCGTGCTCGGGCCCTAATAATAATAAACCTAACAGATACAATAGGGTCCTTGCACTCCGTGCTCGGGCCCTAATAATAAACCTAACAGATACAATAGGGTCCTTGCACTCCGTGCTCGGGCCCTAATAATAAACATTCGAATTACAATAGGGTCCTTGCACTCCGTGCTCGGGCCCTAATAACTGCAATATGCATTTGTAGAAACATTTTGTTTAAAACAAAGTACAAACAAGGCCTAAAAGAAGTAAAAGATTTATGGCAAAGAAGTTCATTTCCTGATGAGGTTTTTTATTTTTTTAGCAGAATGCAAATGTTTCCTTTCATGAATATTTTACCAAATAAAGGCCTAAGCATTCCCCTTTACCAGAGATCCAGACCTAAATACATTAAAAACTGATTCTTTGAAGGGGTTTCTAGAGGCTGAGAAACAGTCTTCACCGACAGAAAATGCCTTTTATCAGTTCCTGGTCCCTGGATGGACACCCACTGTAGCTAAGAAGACTATATCCTCAACCAAAATGATCCTCAACGCTGTCTTCTGATCACATTCCCATCACTGTTTCACTTCAGGCTTGAGTCTCACTTCAGAAGAAAAAAACCTTAAAAACATTTAACACAGTTTGTCTGAAAATTTAGAGAAAAGGGTTGAGCAAACCAGTGACCTCAAAATTCCAACTAAAAGACATTTCTTGCTGACCATGCAGATCAGATTGTGCCGATGAGGCTCGAATGTTTGTATTGTTTTGCTTTTCCCATCAATCAGCAGATGCTGCAGCCATATGAGGGTTTCTGCTGCCGCACTCACAGCTGCAGATAGCAGCACACTGGTTTATTCATGAAAACCCAACACACTTCTGCAATTACACTTAAGTTTAAAAACAAGCAATGCTTAATATGCTATAATATGGGGAAAAAACTCCAAGGAACTAGACTTAGGCACAAACGTGCAAACATATTTAAATTTGGCATCACTGTTTATTTAGACCAGGGGTCCCCAAAATATTGATCGCAATTGGCCGGTTAAATGTAAAGGAAGTGGGTATATTGCGGGCCATCAAAACTAAATAAACCAGAAAATTTTTTTAAAAATGCCTTCAGCCAAACATTATGTTCACAATTAAGAATGTCACTTAATTGACATGCAGAACAGCCAACCAAACATCTTCTAATACAGACACCACTCCACACGTGGGTTCAACAACTTAAGTGCCACACTCTGCTAGCAGTTACAGAGATTTTCTTCCTGCTAAACTGCTTTTTTATGTTTAATTTGTCCTGTCCAACAGCTGAGCATACGGATAAGAACTAAAGGCCTCTTGATTTGGACATATTTTACTGTTACAACAGGGGTTATGAATCTTCTTACACACAAGGTGTACATTTGTGTAAACCCCTTGTGTAATTTAGGCTAAACTTTGTTTATTTGAATTTTAATTATATTTGTAGCTGTTTTTTGTTGGACCGGACAGAAAAGAAGAGGAGGGAAAAAGAGAGAGGGATCTTGGGGGGGAGGGGGGGGCACAAAAGAAATAGGGGGGCTAAGGAAACAGGGGGGTGATTATAGAAAGGGGGGTAGAATTATAAAGCAACAAGCAATGGGGTGAGACCCGTCCACACATGCTACGAGCCCGGAGTTCTGAGTATTCCCCCTTCCAAATCCCAGGCACGGACCAGTGCCCCCCAAGGGAGACCCGCCCCATGCTAACCCTGACCCTAACCACCGCTGCCCAGGAGGAGGACACCCAAGAGAAGAGCATTGTAAACATGGCCCAACCAGGAATTTTGGAGAGTCCCAGCACTCTAGGGCAAGGACCAGAACCCAAACCACAGGGACAGAGACACCCGCAGGCTCAGATGTGATGTGATCCCCGGCTCATGGTCTTGCCAGAGGACCCCCAGATCCCTCTCCCTGCACGGAGAGAGGGCCGCCGGGCCCAGGAAACCAGCAACCCAAGGACAGATTGCTGAGGGACCAGTTCTCTCTGCCAGGGATGGGGTAGGGACAGACGATCAGAGGTCTCACCTTCCTTGTGTAATGTATGTGTGTTTGTTTGCGTGTGTGCGTGTTGGAGTGTTTATTGTTGTGGGGTAAAGGGTGAGTGTACTGATTGCTCGCCCAACAGTGGATGAAGCTGCTAGTCTGCCTTATTTTTTCTCAACAATAACCATACGTTTCTTCAAGCGGACCTTCATTATTGTTGACTGTTGGACATTAGACCGGACTCCAGTGCAGGTAGTTATCCCAAATAATGTTTGAAACTGCAGCTATGCTCTGCAATTTTTCTGCTTTTTAAAAACAAATTGAGTTCTCCAAGGTTTCATTCAAGCCGTCCTCAGTTTTGCTCCAAAAAAACATTACTAACTCGTATGTAAAGGACAGATTTACGACCTCCTATAACAGCATTTTCAAACAAAAGATGTCCTTGTGAGGCAGCTTCTGATCCCCTTTAATGCTGACAGAACAAAGGTGGTTCACAGCCGCATTAGTGGAAACCAAAGACCCGGTATGCGCCCACACAAACTGCTTATCATCCCAAAACCCAAAGTCTGCCTCCGTGCTTACAAAGAGGACACATTTGCAACAAAGGTGCATAATTACTGGCACTTTCAAAGGGAGTAGAATTAATATGGAAACGGAATAATTTTGTAACTGGAACTGGTGACTCTGAATGTCATGTTAAAAGAAAATGACAGGGAATGTTAAACGTCCCAAACCTGTGGTGTTCGTAACAGCGTGGCTGTCACGTTCCACCTCCACGTTGGAACATTACCGACTCTAATTTTCTCTTTTTTTTTTTTTTTAACTGACCTACTTTCCCCATTCGAGCTTTGGAAGTTCTTTCTGACGGTATTTTGAAGCTTTGGCCAACCGGTCCTGGAACAGTTCTGGGACAATTACTTTAAACTGAAAAGTAGGTCACACACTTATTGCGCTAGACTGCTTAATGAAGAGAAACATAGAGGGGATTCTTGTCATATTTTTTTTAAAGTTTTAAACCTCTGAAACCTTAAGAATTATAGCAAAAATGGAAGCACCAAATTTGTTACTAGGAGCTGTTTGTCCGCCAACCAATTTATGAAGAGAAAACTGCTGTGCAGCAGCTCAGTGCTCATAAAAATGCTGGAAGAACCATGAACCTCCTTCTCCATGGTCTTCCCATCTCCAACTGGATTCGCTTCTGCAGCTCATGTAAATTTGACATTGAAGTGATCACAGAGCTTCCCTCAAACACGACAGTGACCGCCGTCAGTCGGTGATCTCTAAACTGATCTGACAGACAGCGCCATTCCCCTCCCGATGACCTGTCACACCTCAGAACCTGACCATTGCTGCTGCTCTTGAAAAGCCTGCGTCCATCGTCTGTTCCCCGACGGTCCTCTTCAATGTCACAGTGGTCCAACTGGTGACAGACCAGCAGCTGGATTTTGTCAGAGACTCATTTCTATAGAAGTCGACCTTAATGCCTTTGATCCTTTTCCGAATCCTTATTTTCGTCCTCTTTTCTGTATTTTCAATAAAATTTGAGCCTCATTTTGGATGCCTGGCATGAGATTATTTACATCTTTGGGTCTTTTGTGTTTTACATCTCTGCAATGATTTTAGTAAATTTAATTTTTATTGGCAGTCTATTGCACCATACGACCACCCACACAGTAGAGTAAAACACACATTAAATGAAAAAACAAGTAAATAAGTGAAGTAGTTGGGCATTCAGTATGCAATGCTCCCCCCCCCGCACGCACACAGACACACACACAGCAGTGTTGTGGCAGTGGCTACGAAAGACCTCCTGCATCTCTCTGTGGAACTCGGCAGTGAGCGAAGGCAGTTGCTGACAGGACTCGTCTGATCAGAGAACACTGGCGGTGGCTGGTGTCCGCCAGGATGCTCTTCAGCTTTGCCAGTATCCTCCTCTCCACCACCGGTGGTACATGTGATGTCTTTGTCACAACTGCCCTAACAGGCGGATACGGGCTGCTCGCAGGTGAAAAAGGGGCAAACCTATCCCTGTATGCAGGAAAATTTTAGGACTGTAGGCCACTTGTGGAGCACACATGTTCATGCATATTTTTTCCATGAGCATGCTGTGAGCGACAGTTCATAGGCAACACCTACACAACATGTAAGAGTGTGTAAGGGTGAAGTACGTCATACAGATTGTTTTATTTTTTTCAACCATCCTGAACCCTGTGCACTGCACAAGGAGCCTGCTACTGCTATTTAATTGATAAGTGCGCGCTCCTTGCGTGCGCCATCCTTACTGCCTGACTGTTAGAAATGAGGATATTAGACAGAGTGTCGTTTGTGTGTTCATCCTACAGACACATATGTATCCCCTGCACACCGTATGCGTGCAGGATTTGTGCACGGTCAGAAAAGAGCCAGTAAGTGTAACTCACTAATAATAGTGTGGCATAGGGGCACCGTATGACAGCATCACTCATGGGTCATAGGTGTGTGTAATGCACACATCAGGCTCGGAAACGCATGTTATGTCGACCACTTTTAATAAAAGTCTATGTAATAAACACGCGTACATGCATGTTTCACGGTTCTGCGTTCACGCCTTCAAGGGGGTTAGAAAGTTAGTTTTCGGGCTTTACGTACAAAATGTATGTCAATGGAACACGTGTTGAAAATGAACCCAGGTTGAACTTTGACCAATCAGGGACTCAGCTGTAACTCAGCTTTTGTAGTGACATATGGATGGCGTCCTTTTCAAAATACGGAAGTGCCAACCGTTTAAAAATTTATCATGAAGGTAAAAATAATAATTCCTGTGTTTGTGCCCAGCTGGAACCATATGACACCAAGTGTTTCATATATTGGAATCGAACTGTGAAAGATAAGCCAGGAGCAAGATTCAAAAGATTTGCACCAAGCCTCTTTCAACTGTAGGTACATGCGCTAGTCGGGTAGCAACAGTACAGTTTGAGGACGTAATGCTAGAAGCACCGTTCAAGAAACCATGTTCAAGAACCCACATATGCCTGATGTAAACTTAGCGTAACTTACATTATCCATACGAACGCTTCATTATATACTCAACACACATACGTGACAATGCTATGTTCCATGAGGTAGCTGCACAAGCCTCAAGAGAACTACAAGACACACCTACGCTCCCCTTAAGATGCGGCCTCTCCTCTCTTTGACCCTTTATGGCCCGGGCAACGCAAAAACCTCCAGCAACCCCCCGTCTGAGTGAATGTGAATAAGTCTCAAAGAAGTGAAGGTCAGGCGGTCTTGTGGTGTGGGGATGGTTCTGTATGATAAAACAAATGGCGTACAAACATGTGCAGAACTCAGGAAAAGAGCCTCAGCCTTGGTGATCCTGCCCACTTTAACACTTAGGCTTCCATTCTGTCTTGAGGGGTTCCCCAATGTCTAAACCCTCTGTCTGAAATAAATATGATTCCCTGCCCCTACAAACCAAGTGTGCAGTACTGTGTCAGTGTGAAAACAACCACAGATCAGCAAAATTAATGTAGTTCAATGGTCCCCCCCCCCCCCCCCCAGTCCTGTTTATTACTACCTCTCTGCTAAAAAGTGTGTGTGAGTCCTGTCCAGAGACCACACAGCTGCAGCATCGCTGCGGCACAGAACTGCGCCCTGTGTCCAATGAAGCACCCTCAGCCTCCTCACTTCACTTTTACCTGCAGACTGAAGGTTGGCAAGCGCTAACTTTTAAGCCCTTGAAGGCTGATTGCTGCTGTCCTGCTCAGCCAGTGACTCTCTCCATGCACACACATCTGAGCACCTTCTGGTTGCTCTGCAGTCTGGGGGTGTTGAAAGCCCACAAAACACTGATTCATGTTTCACACATACATACACACACCCTAACATGTTACCAGCCACAGTTGGAGCACAGCAAGCTGTTTACATGAGCCTGCTTCTCCCTGTGCTGCAGTAGAGCCTGTCTCTGTGTATGTAGGATCTGAGCTGCACAGACATAATAAGGCCTGTTCATCCACCCACAGCCCTCCACACAAACACACACTCACACACACAGACAGTGCAGGTAGTCAGCATTTTGCTGCATCATGCCTTGAGATTGCGGGAGAATCGGTGGGAGGGCTGCCACACACTCCACTGAAACAAATAAATCCAGTTCTTTTCCAAATTATAGAGCTGGTCAATCTTTAGATGTCACTACAATAGAAAATATTTTAGAAAAGGAAACATCAAAGAAAGACATGAAAAGCATTTTTGTTTCTTTCTTGAGAACAAAACTCAGCCTTCTCTCACTCACTTTGTGTTCAAGTTAGAAAACACAGATCCATTCATACTGGATGTGTGTGTCACATCAAAAAACCTCCACCTTCAGCTCCACTTAACCACTTCTCATTCAGGAACAACACGTACTCTTAAGACACTTATTCCGCCAAGTTTTCCACAGAACTGAACCTTAAACCAAAACAATATTCACATCAATGCCATTTATTTTTATTTAACCTTTATTTATCCAGGCAAGACAAATTAAGAAAGGAAATTCTAATTTTCAACTCGAGACCTTTTGAGAAACAAAAATAATAATTATAAAAATATGATAAAAAAAGAAAGAAAAAGTTGCAGGAGTGACATAGAACAAAAATCAGGACAAAACAGCAGTAGCACAGACAATCATTAAAATAATAATAATACTACAATCATTAGAATCATAAAATTAAGGTAAAGCAACGTTTCACTTTAAAATGACAACTAGGATTCTTTTTAAAAACTGAAATATGTCCTTCCTAAGGTTTTTTTTTGTAAATTATTCCAGTCTCTTGGTGCTGCAGATCCAAAGGATAAAGAACCCAAAGAGAGTTTGATATAAGGAATGTTAACAGAAACAGTTTTCCAGACCGGGTGTTGTACATGTGGGATAACATGTGCAAAAGCTGGCTCAAATGAGGAGAAAGGTCAAGGAGAGTTTTGTAAATTAACAGCAACCAGTGGATTTTACATCGAGTTAACAAGGAAGTCCAATTTAGTGAAGAGTATAGGGATGAGTGGTGGGTTTTGGAGGGAGCATTTGTTATAAAACGAATGGCAGAATGGCGCAAATTTTTATTAGCTGATCTTCAAATGACATCATCATAACCAAACAAGGGGAGGATGGTCATTTGGACCAATGTTTTTCTTGCGGAGTAAGTGAGAAAGGAACGCATTCTGGTCAATGTGGACGCTGTCTTGCCAGATTCCAAGGTATTTATACTCTGTGACTTGATCTAGAGGAGTGCCATTGAGTGTGTTTTATTGTATTTTACCATGATTTTTATCTTGCAAAGGTGCTATACAAACAAAGTTTATTATTATTATTTGTGGAGATATCGGGAGGATCTGAAGAAACATGTCCCTTCTTGCCAAAACATCCTACTGGAAGTAGCCATCAGAAGATGGTTCACTGTGGTCATTAAGGGATGGACATGGTCAGCAACAATACTCTGTGGTGTTGGAACCATGGTCAGTTGGTACTAAGGGACCCAAAGTGTGACAAGAAAATATCCCCCTCACCATGACACCCCTACCACCAGTCTGAACCATTGGTACAAGGCAGGATGGATCCATGCTTTCATGTTGTTGATACAAAGTTCTGACCCTACCATCTGAATGTAGTCGCAGAAATGGAGACTCATCAGACCAGACAACATTTTTCAATCTTTTTTTGTCCAGTTTTGGTGAGTCTATGTGAATTGTAGCCTCAGTTTCCTGTTCTTGGCCGACAGGAGTGACACCCGGTGTGGTCTTCTGCTGCTGTAGCCCCTCAATGTTGGATGTGTTGTGCGTTCAGAGATGCTCCGCCCACAGAACTGCCACTTACTGGATATTTTCCCTTTTTAGACCATTCTCTGTTAACCCTAGAGATGGTTGTGGGGGAAAATCCCAGTAGATCAGCAGTTTCTGGAATGCTCAGACCAGCCCGTCTGGCACCAACAACCATGTTCAAAGTCACTTCAATCACCTTTCTCCTCCATTCTGATGCTCAGTTTGAACCACAGCAGATCGTCTGGACCAGGTCTAAACGCCTAAATGCACTTAGTAGCTGTCATGAGATTGGGTGATTAGACATTTGCAACAACGAGCGGTTGGACAGGTGTGCCTAATAAAGTGGCCGGTAAATGTTTGTCATAGACTGTTTATTAGAAAAAATGTTTTTCTCAATTCAAAACTAAGTAAACATCAGTTCTTTATTGTACAAAATAAAGAAGACACCATGCAGTTCTTGTTGATTTGATATCAGTTCCTCATGTAAAAATAGCAAACAACTTTAAAGGTGTTAAACGAGGTGTTGAACTAATTCATCATCCAAGCTGAGACAGCACATGACACAGAACTGTGAGGATTAAACTCAGAGGAATGTGACTCTGAAACAGTAAACATTTTTGACAAATGCCTGGTTGACTTGCAGAAACAGCTTGCTGTCAGCTTATCAGCACAAAGACTGTAGTAGAAGGGAGGAAGGATGAAGCCAGATTGAGAATATGCTGATGTGTTGAAAGAGGTAGTAAAATGGAAAGACTCCCTGACTGTGCCCGTGGGACAACCTCTGTTCAGAAAACTCAGGTCTCACAGCACCAAAGATTTCCATCCATCCATTTTCTGAACCCATTTTGACAATTCAACATCACGGGGATGCTGGAGCCCACCCAGCTGTTGTCGGCCAAAGACGGGGTTCACCCGTTGACCCTTCACCAGTCCATTCCAAGCTCACTGGAGAATCAGTTTTTCAATTCAGGAAGAAAATCAAAACCTCTAAATGATTATATTTTTGCCCAAAACGTTCTTTAAAAACCATCTGCTATTATTCAAAATGGGACTTGGTTAAGTAGCATTTAATTACACCACAAGTCAAGTTTTAGAACCCTTCAATGTTTGGAGTTTTTCTGTTGAAAAGTTTTCAGAGTAGGATGTGTATGTAGGATCTATGCTTGTTGCCCTCTCAACTGGAAAAAAAAATGAACAACTGGTGTTACAAAATGAATATGGTTTATACTCTAAGCTTTAGGTTTATCAAGGTTTCCCCCCTTCACAGATGGAACAGCTAAATGCAATCACAGCATTCTTTCATCCACAGATTTGGAAACTGCAGTTTTCTGGATTGCTCAAAATAGGTATAGTTGAAATGGCTTCATATACATGCAATTGAATCGGTTAGTTCAAAAGAGGCTCAAGTCCAAGAGCCTTGTTTTTCCAGGAAATGATTTTCATTGCGTGGCTTAAAGGGAGGCTACACCAAATGATTGATACTTTACCCATATTTAGCACCAGTTCATAGCTTACAAATGCTATATGAAGCCCCTCACTTTCATCATTTCAGAGGACTAGCAAACTAAAGTCTCTGGACTTGAATTAAACAGGGGCGCTGCCATATTGGATAACTAGTGCTGCCATCTATGGGATAAAGCTAAACCCATGCAAGAGAGGCCCAAGTCCAGAAAAATTGCACTTAATGCATTTTAAATGTCAAGCATAGTCAATACATACCTAGTCAATACATACCATACATAGTCAATACATTACCTACAACTAGTGTACCTCCCAGTACACTACCTGTAAATGCACACAGTTGGTTCACGTTGCTTTAAACAACCTGCACCTTATTTTCACATATTTATTGTTTTCACATTTTATTATTTATCATTACTTAGAGATTAGGCCTGTTTCTTTGTTGTGCATCTGCACTTTACTGTTGTTTATGTCTACGCACGGGACAGTGAGAAACATAATTTCGATTCCTTTGTATGTCAAGCACATGTGAAGAAATTGACAAATAAACCTGACTTTGACTTTGACTTTGACTTTGACTTTGACTTTGACTTTGACTACATTACAACAGACTTGGGACTTTTTTGCACATAATCAGATAGCTTTTCCCTTGAAGACCATAGAACATATATCTCTATTTTGAAGAATTGTGGACTTGGGCCCCTTTTGAACTAACCGATTCAATTGTACGGATGTAAAATTCCAATTACTGTTAATAGAATAGAATAGAATAGAATAGAATAGAGGTTACAACCCGAACAAGATCAGACATACAACAGAAATACACACACACACACAGTTCAGGTGACAGGTCATGTCACATTTAGCAACGCTGGGGCGATTCCCATCCGGTGGTCTTGCGACTAGTGCAACCTGACTGATTACAAATCGCTATGAAATTTAAACCAGGCCTAAGGCTTTATCAGCCTCTAATAAACATAAACAGTTTAAAGTTGCTCATGTGTTTTCTACCAAAAAGCCTTTTTTGTTTCATCAAAAAAACTTTTCAGTTTTAGGTAGCTTTAGGTAACCATCTTTTTAATGCTGACATTTTCACTACTTACTCTTCAAAAGTACCACCATAAACTGGAAAAATGACCCGGATAATTGGGATTTCTAAAACTTTCAAAAGTTCCCCAGATTCCAAAGTTTACAGTCACATGATCCCATTCATCTCTTCACTCAAAATGCACCAGGAATGTTGGACATCAAGGCAGGATTTGAAATAACTCTTCAAGTAGTCTTAATCCCGAGTAGCCTTTTCAGGTAGAATTTAAATGACACCAATCTCAAAGACCCTCATCTCTGGCCTGTAAGGATAAAGTGAAATTCTCCATGGGTACACAGACAGAAAACACACAAACTCTGTCAGTGAGACCTGATGTTGAGGAGAATCCAGAGAAAAATCACCAATCTAGATGGCATCTAAGGAAACTTAAACCCAAAAATAGTTGCTTGTTCTTCAGTGATGGTGAAAATGTGCACTTTTAGCGGTTTTGAAGCCTATGAAGAACATGCATCTGAGTATTCCTCAACCACTAAAACCAACAAGTGCAGCCATCTGCACTTTCTCCTTAAAGGTCTGAAATCTGTGTGGCTGCACGCAGCTCGACCTCTTTCAACCACGGCCGAGCCACAGATGCATCATGTAGTGACTCATCCTTTCTTCCCGTGGAAGCTGCTGAACCTCGACTCGTTCCAAATGCAACTACCCGACTCACCGAGGAATTCAGAACATCCCAGCACGTCATTCTCCAGTAAAAATAATAAAACTGAATATGAGAGTTAGAAATTATTGTTCAAAACAGCAACAAAATCTGCTGCCTTTTCTAGTTTTACTGTAGACATTTGGTGAATGAAGCCAGTGTTACTCCATTGACTGGATATGAGAACTGGACTGAGTGACTCCCCCTCCCTCGCATTACAAACAGAAAGTATCCGCTGGTTCCAAGGAGCCAAAATCCCATAGACTTCAATAGAAAAATAAACATCTATTACTCAGTCATTTATTGGTCAGAATACTTATTCTTACTTTGCTTCCTATTTTTCTATGGGTGACAACACACTCACTCGCTCCAGTTCTCACACAGTCAATATGTCACTCCATGAACCAAATGCGCCATCATCAGGAAGCAGATCGTCTATGGTACTGACTTTATGTCCAAAACGGACATGAAGCTGCCAGATGGTGGAAACCAGAGCGAAATGTTAAGGTGCATGCTTCAAGATTTATCAATCTTTGTTTCAAAAGGCCCAGACAAACAGACAACAGAAAACAAATGTAGGATATTAAAAATCAAAAACAAGAAGAAGAGTAAAAATTAATCAGAAGATGTGATGTTGTGAGCATGTAAGTATTAGTTTTGTGTTTGAACATCTTTGTGGTAAAGAAGTTTCATTTGCATTTTTTTATGCTCAGTTGCAACTTTTGTTGTGAAGTATTTAGCAGCACAGCAACAGGAAAAACACATTGTTATGCTACTTCAATCTGCTGCTATCTGATTTGAACACAATTGAAAAACCAAACAGACAGCTTTATTAAAGTTGGTGCATACCTTCTGCTAATTCGAGTTCATGGGGATGATGATGGTGATCACAGCACTACTCAACCTTTTGACTGAACATGCTGAAGAAAGCCCGAGTGAGGAGTCAGGTTAGAACCCACTTGGATGTTTCCAGGCAACAGCCTCTCTCCTGTGGGATGGAAGCAACAATGCCGCTGAGTCAACTCCTTCAGCAATGCTCGCCAGCAGCCCTCATGACTCAGTTTCTGTCTTTTCTTCCTGACTCCCACTGGCAGAGCAGAGAGCTAATGAAGCAGCGCACTGCTGGGTGTGGAGGCTGAACTCCCAGCTGCATCAGCAGGCTGAGGAGGGCTCCTCCAGGTACTGACTGGAAGCTGCAGCGTGGATCGCCAACGTTGACAGCTGCAACACGACTGTCTGCAGCAAAGCATGTGCATTACACAACAGAACTGCAATGAGAGGAAGTGCTCGAAAATCTGGATTTGCAACCCAGCAATGCAGCAAACAGTCTCTGAGATGAGTGTGCAACACGCTGCTGTTTTTCAGAGATTAAGGTCTATGGGAAGTTAGCTGTAACAGTGCTCCCTTACAGGTGAGCCCATTTTATACAGCTTTTACCACTGGATATCTCATCAACAGCTGAGTCCAGCATAAACTCCCCATTTAAAACAAGTTTCAGGCTAACGATCCATGACAGAAAAAAAAGGATAAACATGTTTCTAGCAGCTGATGAATCCCAATGTAGACCCAGTTTTTATATATTTGTTACTTTGTGTTTAGGGAAATTATGTCATGTGCTCACTGGAGTCTGTTTGTGCCTTACTCAATGACATGTTCTTCCATTCAGATCATTATAGTTAATGTATTTATCACAGAAAAACTAAGAGTTAATGAAAGAGCATCAACAAAAGCTTCATCCCCTTGTCGTTTAGTTTATATTCCACCTAAACTGTTCAAGATTTTTCTTCTAATCTGCATTTTACCATTAAAGATCAACTCAGATGAAAATGTCTGTTTTTGGTCCTTTTTAACAGGTTCTTGTGGCATTTTTCACAGAATAGAGGACATATTTGAAGAAAATCAGCTTAAAAATGTATTTCTGAGGATTTCTTTATTCAAATCTTTGTGAATCAGGAGCAGATGAAAACATTCTGTTGGAAAAAGGTGGTATTTGTGACGTAGAAAATATACAGGATGGGCCAAAGTCCCCCTGCTCCGCTCTATTCTGATGCATCCACTGTACGTCTTTGTTTTCCTCGTCTGAGCTGGAATCAGAATCTAAACTGTACGGCTGGATAGCTCAGATATTGCTCGCCATTTTTGTTCCACTGCTATTGTTAGGTTGAGGTTGTAAGTAGCTGTAAGGTAGCGGGAGAGCATGTAAACAGACACCTCTCAGCAACAGGGAGGGAAAGGGGGCGCCCATAACACAGAGGTGTCTGCAGAAACCTTTTTCCAAGAAACGACACAGATTTTCTGATTTTGGCCAAAAATGACAATCAAAATTAAAAGACCACTGGGAAAGCTTTTGCAATAGATAAAAATATGAATGGAGTGGGGACTTTAAATGTGATCAATTTTTAATACGCTTTCAAATGTTTTTTAAGGGTCTTGTTTTTGAAACAGGGCTGTGGACAAATTAAAGATCAGCTTTCTCATCTCTTCTTTACCACCATAGTTCCTGTAAAAAGCATCACCTGTGTGAGCACATGTAGAGAAATGAGCTTTTTGAGTTTCAGTCAGAATTCAGAGAACAGAAAGGATTGTGGAAACCATCAACCTCCTCACACTAACTAACACTAAGGGTTCTGTGGTTTTGTTCGGTTTTTGGTCATGTTCTGAGTCGCCCTCAGTCACGCTGGTTCAAGGTTCATCATGATCCACAGTACTCATTTTAGTTAATTGCCCTCAGCCTATTTAAGTGTCTGGTTTTCAGTTCATCCTTATCAGGTCATCTGCTCTGTTGTGTCACCTCTTGTTGCTCCATTGATTTTGTCTTTTTCAGTTTGTTTATTAAATACTTTATTTTCTGTCGCCATGCCTGGTCTCCTGCATTTTGGGTCCTCCAGCACCAGTTCCTGACAAACACCACTTGTGTCTGTGTCTGATCTTGTAGATCAAATTCCAGCAATTGATTTGAACTAATGGTAACCAATTCTGTCTAATAATAGAAGATGTAACTGGTTACACTGGAGATGCTGATCTGACAGATTCCTGCATCGTTAAGTTAGAAAGCAGGTTCTGGACAAATGGTCATTAACTTTTGAACAGCAAAAGTAATAAATCTGCGCAGACAACAAGACACTTTCATTCCCTGATCAAGCTGGTTTCACTTTCTGATACAGGTTTCAGTTAGGAGAACCAACAAATCCCTAAAACACTAGAAGTGTCTTAAACATTCACCTTAGAGCATAATTCACATACAATTAAGTCCATCAGGTTTTAAACATAAGATTTTATAAAAGGATTACAGAAGCAGATTGTCTTAGGAGTAAAGATGAACAGTGGCTCCCTCATCTATGAAGGAGTTCTCTGCACTTACCAAAGCCACTCATGATCTCTCTGCTTGATTCAATACTTTTCACTCTATATATTTAGCAGCTCCATGGCCCCTAAAGGGCTACAGCAAGTTCTGAAGATGGATGGAAAGCGTCCACAGCTTATTCTCCAAACCTATGCAGATGATTCTCTGCTTTAACTATTAGTTGAATCAGATGAAACAAGCAGCAAACTAGATTGCAATAAAAAAGAACAATCCAATACTGACTCCTCACAAACTGCATGACCAAATCTGACCTCATGTCTTCCTTGTTTTTTTCAACATATTCATTCACTCTCAGTCAATTGGATCATTAGTCATTCCTAGACTCGTTCACATCTAGAGTTGGAGGCAGAAGTCCCTGCTTCATTTCAAGAAAAAGAATCATCTCCAGCTTTGGACTTAAATTCAAACTTTTACTTAAACCAAAATTTATTCTACAACCCAACACTTCAGCCAAAGTTTCATGGAATTAAAATACTGGATCAAGTAAACAGGATTGATTCTTTGGTTTGATTTTTTGGTAAAAGCAAAAGAAAAAACAAACAGAAGACAATTATCCTTACCAGATAAATCGCTAATTCATGTCGAAGGTTCTAGCAGACGTACAGTAGTTCTGCTTTGACTGAACATCCATGAAGACGGTAAACACTTCAATGCACCTGGAATAAACATGTCAGCTGTGTGACGGTGTTTGTAATCCTTCAGACAGACAGAAGAATGTCTCTTTGGGATAGCAGCAGTGATGTTGAATAAACTCTTTTTTTAATTAAACTGCAAACCAATAACTCTAAAACAGTGAGAACAAAGACAGAAAAAAGAAAAAGGTTGAAATATAAGAAAATGAGTGTTGGAATCAACAAACACGTGTTTGAAAATATCTGCAAATCAAAAGTCAGATCATTAAAAGTAGGTTATGATCCATAATATGAGAATTTAAATACTATTAAATTCACTTGGTTGTAATGAGGCTTTTTAACCAACCAGGAGATGCAGATTGTGGAAAATCTAATTTTTCTGCAGATCAAATGCAGAACTGAACTGAAAGAGTTGAGCTGGGTGGTGACACTGTTGGTCACATCAATCATCATAAGGAAAAATCTCAAATATTATTTGGACTGACGGTAAAGCAGAAACTGCCCACTTTTAATCTGATGTTTTTTTCAAAAACATGTAAAATGCTTCTTAACTGCACCCAAAGATGAGAGCAAACACCAAGCCGTGACGCAGAATGAACCACAGCAAGTGTTCATGCAGGTTTTGCTTAGAAAACCCCAACGGTCGGTCAGTTCTCTGCTGCAGCAGAAGGACAGAGACACACAGAGGAGGCGGACCATGATCACAGTTCTTCAACACAGGAGCTTCACAAAAACAGAAATCTGATCCACTGCTCAGCACAGGGTTTTCCCAGCATCCCTCACACCACTTCAGGGCTCAAAATGTCCTGCAAGGCATTGCTGAATAATATTTATCATGCTCCAACTGCTGCCAGCTGTTTCTATTAGAACAGCTGGATTTCTGGAGAAAGTGGAGGGAAAGAAACTGAGCCATTATGTATAGATAACATCACACATGTTTACATAGAGATGTATTACCTCTAAAGGAGCTTATTTTATGTTGAATGTCTGCCTCAGGTTTCAAAATCTGTAGACATACAGCAAATAAACTGCTGATAAAATCCCCAAAGGAAAAAAATCCCTGGAAGCATGTGTACATTTAGTTTTATTAATGCCAAGTTTGTAACCAAATACAGTGGGGCAAAAAAATATTTATTAGGCCACCAATTGTGCAAGTTCTCCCACTTAAAAAGCCTAGAGAGGCCTGTAACTTTCTCATAGGTAAACCAGAGACAAAATGAGAAAACAATCCACAAAAGAAATCACATTGTCTGATTTTTTAAAAGAATTTATTTGTAAATCATGCTGGAAAATAAGTATTTGGTGACCTACAAACAAGCAAGATTTCTGGCTCTCACAGACTTCTTCTGTAAGAGGATCCTCTGTCCTCCACTGGTTACCTGTATTAATGGCTCCTGTTTGAACTGGTTATCTATATAAAAGACATCTGTCCACAAACAGTCACACTCCAAACTCCACTATGGCCAAGACCAAAGAGCTGTCTTAGGACACCAGAATCAATATTGTTGACCTGCACCAGGCTGGGAAGACTGAATCTGCAATAGGTAAGCAGTTTGGTGTGAAGAAATCAACTGTGGGAGCAATTATTAGGAAATAGAAGACAAACAAGACCACTGAAAATCTCCCTCCATCTGGGGCTCCCTGCAAGATCTCACCCCATGGGGTCAGAATGATCACAAAAATCCCAGAACCACACGGGGGACCTAGTGAATGACCTGCAGTGACCTGGGACCAAAGTAACAAAGGCTGCCATCAGTAACACACTACACCACCAGGGATTCAAACCCTGCAGTGCCAGACGTGTCCCCCTGCTAAAGCCAGTACATGTGCAGGCCCGTCTATAGTTTGCTAGAGATATCATTCAAACTTCCACCAAAATTCAGGATGAAGACCATTGCTTTAAAGAAGCTTTCATCTTTGCAGCCATACTTCCCTATGCTATTACTATACAGCCCTACAAAGTTCCAATCAGGTGAAATGAGCTGTGGGTGGCGGCGTGGGTGTGCGTGTCTTAGATTGAAGTTGGTGACTGACTCAGCTGCATACTAACGGATGATGTAAACTTGCTATCAGCTGTGGGCATCATACAGCAGTTTGTTCCCCTTTCATTTCTCTTTTTTTAACTCCAACATTTGAGACCCACGGCTTCTTATCTTCTGCACACAGTAGAATCACGTTTTAAAGTTATATTTATTTATTCACACTTTTAAACTGGTTCCTCGGAAAGTTTTATGGTTAAAAGCCATTTCCCCATGAAGATGATGTGAAACGAAAGCCGACTAAAGAATTGTGCAAAACTGAGCAGAGGAGAAGGTAAATGAGGACAGAAACTGGAGGCAACAGGGTTGGGCTGAAGACACCGCTGACCTTCCAGCAGCAGCTGAGCTCAGTTCAGGTGTGTTTTTTTCTTATTACGGGCTGCTGCATCTGTCCATCATGTCACTCTTCTCCTTGAATGACATTTAAGCTGCAGCCTCTTTAGATGCAACACAGGGGAGAACTTTCATCCATAGCTTGGTTTAAACTGACACCTGTCCAGACCTCCCTTTATGTGAAAAGTTGAAGAACTGAGAGGCTGCAGAGGCGGCACACTGAGAGACAAACATCAAGTGAAAAGGCTGAAGAAATTGCAAAGACTGATAGTTGCAGAACAAACAACAACAACAACAAGCAGGCTGCTGCGTTAAAGAAAAAAAACACCCAACAGACAGCCTGACGCACCGAGGCGGCGCAGCGCGCACTGATTGCGCATTTTCCTAAAACCCGCATCCATCAGCCGTTGATGGATACATAAATCAAGACACGACGCAGACGGAGCAGGCGCGCAGCAGAGCGGCAGTCATGCAGCCAGCGTGGAGGAGGCAGGAGCGCAGCGTCTCCTCCTCCTCGGACCCGCCGAGGCTGCTGACGACGCCTCCGCGGCGCTTTCCTTACCAGTAGAGCAGCTTGTTGTTGAGGATGGCGGGCGTTTTTTCCGAGGCGCAGTTAATGCACCACATTGTCGCTGCTGCCGCTGAAGAGCGCCTCTCTACCGCTGTAACATTGAGCTTTGAGCCCGAGGACCGACCCTCCGCTTCACGCTCCCTCTCTCTCCCGCGCTCCTCGATGGCGCGCTCCCCCGATCTTCCTCGTCACAGACGCATCATCGTCATCATCATGATCATAATTATCACTCCTACCAGACCCTCGAGTTCTCCTCTTCGGGGTCTCTATTCTATTTCTTAGACCTTCTATTGGGATCCTCCACCCGAGGTAGGAGGTAACGACGTTTCACCAACTCAGGTACATTTATTCACAAAAAAGTGTTTGGCTTCAGCAGGTTTTCTGCTTTTATCCTGGATTTATTAAAAAAAAAAAAAAAAAAAAAAAACACACAGACATTTGTCTTAATTTGGAAAAGTTCCAAAATTAAAAACACACTTCATGTTAAAACTGTACAATACTCAAGTAGGTCTAGTCTTTTTTTATCTATTACGTTTCTACCCCTTACTTAAAAAAATAAATAAGCATTGACATAATATTCACGTTTGGCTACTCTTGCATGGAGCTACATTAGAATTAAAAACGAGAAATTGTTATAAAGCTTTACTTATAAAGGAATAATCAAAATATTGACTGCAAACAAATTTGAATTTGATCACATTGTTCTAAAATATATTTGTTTTAGCTTTAAAAATGTGGTATTTTAGCTAACAATTATTATTTGTTTTCTAATTTCTGAATACTATAGTGATATTACAGCTTACTACTTAAAGGCCGTGTCACACAGCCTCCATGTACATTTTGTGCATCTTGCACTGATGATTTATGGAACGGATTGGATGAAGGTTTGAAACAAAGCAAAAGATTACATGTATTAAAAAAACCTAAAAGAAGTCACTAATAGAACTTTATAAAAGCCAGAAATGATTAATAAAACAAAAAAAAGTCACTTTTGCACAGTTGGCATGCAGAATGTAATGTGAATGTTTTATACAAATCTGTAAATAGAAATACGTGCATCATCAGGTGTGTGAAAATTGGTCATGCATAAATATACGTGAGAAAAGTTGTGGTAACGTGACATTTTCACAGATGTATCACGACTGATGACGTGAAAATTATGGAAGAAGTACGAATAAACCCCGCAAACAACACGTTAATCAACACAGTACACGAACTGTGTGTAATAATTGTGCCGTTTATTTGCAATTAACTAGTGATTCTTGCATCAATTACGTAATTTTAATGTGCAACTATTCGTGTTCTGTTTGCCAGAGATGAAAGTCACAGATGTTAGCAGAAGAGGACTGTTAGGCTCAGCTTATAATATGATAGATACTTTTACCAACAGGCTCAACCGTGGAGCATCATTGGACTGGAATCAATTTCTGTTCTCGTGTCCTAATCCGTTCAGGTTTATGTCCATGCACAGGTGTTCTACATATCATCTCGTTCCTGTTGCTTTTGCATGCATCTCATTCTCCGTTTGTAATTGTCCACAAATTGCAACTTCTTGTTTTTCATTTGCACTTCCTGCAGCAGCCGCAGCATTTCCCATTTTTCACTACCATGGTTCCTAAAACTGCTAATAAAATGGTGGCACAGCTGTAATATGGTAATGCCCAGGCTTCAAAGTCCCACTAGGGTCATCTTTTAATCTAGTTATAGAGCGTTTCCCAGTGGTATTTCAATAGTTGTTTTTAGCCAAAATCAAAAAACCTGTGTCATTTTCTAGGACAAAGTTGCGGCAGTAGTTCATTATAAATTCCCCTCTCAGTTGTGGGCAGAACTGTTGGTGCGAAGTAAGCCCATCCCCGCTTCCCGACATCCTTCTACACTATGGCCTACTCGTTTACAGCCCCTCACACCCCCAACCTAACACTAGCAGTACAACAAAAAAGCGAGCAATATTGGAACTATCCAGCCGTACAGTTCAGATCCAGATTCCAGCTCAGACGAGAAAAACAAAGACGTTCATGGATCTATTTGTCTGACAGTAGATGATCAGAATTGAGCGGAGATGGGAACTTGTGGCCCGCCGTCCTCCATCATCAGAAAAATGCCACAAGAACATGTTGAAAACACAATTTTCATCGCAGTGTGTTTTTAAAGTGTGTGGGCTGGGCAGGTCTTTAGACAAGCTAATGTGGGTTTTCATGCAGAGATACCAAGCAGTCTGCTATACTAAAGAAGAAAGTAGGAATGATGCTTATGTTTCAAGTTCAAAATCATAGAATATTAAAAGCTAGGGTGCCTCTTAAAGGTTTGAATTCCATCCATTTAGTTGAATTAGGTAAGTGTAATATGGCAGATCACTGCAGAAATCAGCAGTTGATCACCTGTTTTCATCCACCACTAGTGCTGCTGATATCAGAGCAATTGTTTTGGTGCTACCATATCCCCCCTCCCACCCTCCACTCTCTGTCCTTCCTTCAATATCAGGACAGTTACTGTGGGCAACAAAGCATGGAAAATAAAAGAGCTTGTCTTTAGTTTCCGTGGTAACCAGGGCCAGGGGATTATATCTGCTCTTTGACCAAATGTGTTGACCCTTCCATCCTCTTCGAGTCGTTGCTGAGAGTCTGCCCTTGTCTCCGAGTGCACACTCTTTCTACCCCTCATCCTTTTGCCCGGTTTCCTCTTTCCTTTATGATGCTTTGGCCTACTTCTTTTTGTTGGCATTTGCTGTCTCCATCTTGGTGTCTCACTTCATCTCTCTGTCTTTTTCCCCCCATCCGTCGTCTATCCATCCCTCCACACTGACTCGTCTGCCTAAGGACGAATTTCTATTATTCATTACTGCTTGTCATTAGGCCCCTCCCCTCCACTTCCTCCCCCTCAGCGGTCTCCCATCCCATGTCTCCTCTAGTTTGTCAACTGAATGTTGATTCCTCGTGTTTTGGAGTGGAGACAGAGGAAGAAGAGAAGGTGAACCTGAATCCTCAGCGTACAGTTAAAGCCGAGCAGTTTCTAATTGTGCATTCCTCTTGAAAGGAGGAAGGATTTCAACACACATTATGACAAAACCAATAAAATGCAAAGAGTTTTACACAGACCTTTCTCTTAGAAGAGTCACAGGAACAGAAACGAGCTGCTGTGGTGTGAAAATCAAGCTGCGTTACGATGAGCTCTGCAGGTCAACTCTGCTTCCTCTAGTGATGTTTGAGTCCCGCTGCTGAAGGCACGTGCTCTGTCAGGCTGACGTAGGCACAACCGTCCACACCTTCACGCATATCGACCTGTTTGGTTTAAGATATCCCAACTCTGTGACCTCCAAATGTCCGAGCAGTCCAGCACACAAATACAACAACTGGGAAGCAAAAAATCAACCAAATAAAACACCGAAGAGAAAAGCTGAAACTTTGTTGTTTAAACTAACAAGATGATTGACATTTCCTGCTTCGGCTGAAATGAAAATCTGACATTAAATGAGCTCTGGCAAACAGTGGCGTAGTTACATAAAAATTAGCAGACATGCTTTGTTCCTCAAATAAAACGTTCAGCAACTCTACAATTCTGATCTCTCAACCATTTCGACCAACTTTTTACTTTACGAAATATTTTCAGTTCCATCTGGAAGAACAAACACGAACATTCCTGCCCACTTTTTTCAAATGTTACCCTTTACACAAAAAAGTCAGATTTGTAACCTTGTGGTCAAAAACCCCACATTGTGTCTGAACAAACTGCTCATCAAATATACACAGCAGAGTGTAAAAGTACAATCACAATACTTAAAGTTAGTCCTAAAGAAAATCTTAAAGTCCAACAAAATACAACTACATACCTAAAAATAAAGTAAAAATGTTAAAAAGCTTAATATGAGTAGATTGTCCTGTAGAAAGGAACAGTTCTTCAGATTTAATATAATTCTTTTCGTGTATAGAAATGATTGTATTTTCGTCTATGTAATTGTGTTCCATTTTTAAGTACTTTGCTGTTTTTTTAAATGTTGTCCATAAATTCATACAAGTTTTGTATTTTAAAATTAAATTGCTGCTTCTATGAGAAATATTGCAGTGCAGATGCAAAGCATCAATTTGGGCTTTTTCTGCAACACTACAAAAACAAAAGTAGCGATTAAAATGTTTTGAACATGTGAAATAAGGATTACCGGCTGTTACAGCTCATGTCAGCATAAATATGTGGGCTTTTGTTTAACCCTTAAGAGTCTGGAGCCATTTTGAGGTTTTGTTTATGTTCTACTTTAGAGTTTGTCAATTTAAAATTAAAACTGTTTACAGGGAAATGCTTCATATCCTTCTTTTTTACAGATATATTTTTCTTCATAATACACATACATTTCAAAATCAACCTGAAGCTGTACAAAAGCTCCATTATTCTGTGAATTTTGTCGTTTTATTTTTTACTAAAAATCCCAAAAATGAAACTCAAACAAGTTTCAGTTTTTATAGCAAAGAGTAAACATGTAGAAACAAATTTAAATGCATAAATCCCAAACAAAGCAAAAAGAAGGTCAAAGGAATGAGGAAAAAAAAAACCCAAAAAACAGGGAAAGCTGCACTGCAAAGTTCTGATAATTTTTTCAGGGGATTCTTCAGTCTAACAATTATGTGTCATAACTCTTGTTATGTTTTTTAAAAGCAAACACTTCAAGCTTTTGGAAACCTCCACAAGAAATTTTGATTGAAACTACTAATGGGAGTGGGGGTGGGGGGTGCCAGTGTCATTTCTGCATCATTGTAAACAATCGATGCTATTGGCAAACTCACTGCTGAGTTCACAAACTGCTAAAGGTTAAACTGCGCACACACAGATCTCCAGACATCAACTCTACAACTTTGGACTTTTGACTTGAATATTCGACCAATCAGCGTCTTTGTCCTGTCAGCCTCTCAACAGCCAATAAGATTGTAAAATGTTAACTGAATGGTTCAGTCAGATCGACTCTGTATTTGTATGAATTTATTTTCAACTTACTTCTACTTTCTGTCTATGACAATTGTCAGCAGAAGACGCAGCAATAAACTGAAGTGTAAAAAGGGGGGGGGGGCTGTCTAACCAAATATCCTTCAAGATCACAGGGGTCAAGTTTAGTTGTGTGAGGGGTCATAGGGTTATCTGTGTTAATGAAGGGGTGGGTTGGTTTTAATTGAACTTTCTACTTAGCTTTTAACAGGAAAGCTTTAAGCAGCTCAAAGCAGAAAAAGTGTTTTTTTAAAATGAATAAATTGGTTGATTGATTAACTGATTGATTGATTCTATGGCACTGAATAAAGCTTTGATGCTTTTCCTCGGATTTATAGCTTCATCCGTGTTTTTTGCCAAAGAAACGTGCTTATTCCGCTGATATTCATGTTTACAGATGCTCAAACATTTTTTACAGCCACACATTTTTTTTACACACAAACCAATTGGGATTGAAAAAGAACTGAATTATTCTGCATGTAGTTTTTTTTTTAACAATGTTGAAGTTATAATTTGTTTTTTCAGGTGCAAAGTGTATTTAAATCATTTTACAACTGCAAAAACACAATTGACAGAAATATAAATCCATAATCATTCTTTATAGATTACTTATTTTTGTCATTGAAACGATGGCATTAGGTTTAAAAAAACAAGTATGAAGTCTAGACAAAAGGAGGAGGGGGTTGCTCAGCGACAGTTGCTATGTAACAGATAGGGAGGGGCAGAAGGGAGGGGCTGGTGGAGTGCTGCAGAAGTCAAGTGAAGTGTTGCCATGACAACGCAGGTTCCACGCTGTCATTGTCCTATGTGTGTGTGTGTTGCTGGTTTTAGCATAAAGTGGTGGGGGCTCTAGATTGGAGGCATATGGAAAGACTTGCCACATGCATAAACACACGCGCGTGCGTCACGCCAACGCACGTACACACGTGCACGTGTGGAAGTGCATCTACATTAAACCCGTTCACATTTCAGGTTTTTGCTCCTCAACACTCAACACAACATGAGCAACACAATTCTAAACACACAGAGGGCATGGGAGGAAAATTCAACTTGACTGCGCTCTCAAAGCTGAGGCAAAGTGCCCTCTACTGGCAGCAACACACACATTTTCTTCAAAAGACAGCAGATATTTTCAAGAAAAGCGTAAATTCCGTTTTTACCACTATTAGTTCTTTCTGTCACAATTTAAGAAAATCCAGTCGGCGGGATTATCACCGTAAAATCAGATGTTGTGACACCCACAAGGGCAAGGTCACCAGTCCACATGCTCCTTACAGACATTCCACACCAACAAAATGGTTTGGTCAGGGCTTTACTCCTTTGTTAATTTGGTTCACCTTCTTATTGCGCTTTTAGCAAGTGGGTTACAGTTTCTACACAATCACTGACAATCACTGCGCTTGTTGGCCAGAAATGCCCAAAACACATCTCCTGACAAATAATAATGCTGCACACAGGAAAATCCTTCTCTTGTGACATTTGCACCCATTTAAATGTTGCAGGTAGAACTTTGAGAGCAGGTCTGCTGGTCTGTTGATCTCAACTAACAGACAAACAGCTGACCTCGTCATGAGTTTCTATCGAGTTCATCGAACAGTTCAGTGTGGGTCCAGGTTTGTCCACAGCTGTTTAATTCCTTGATACCTAGCTACAGAGGCTTGTTAGTTCCAAACGGGATGACTAAGAGCTGGGATGGATCTAGACCAGTTTATATTCTCACCCTAAACGAATGGAGTCTCTTTGAAAGTGGGATGAGACCACCTCATTTGGGCCGGACCCAGTCAGCTTTTCAGGTCTGGACAGTTCAGATAAATGTGTTCACAGCAGAACACTTAGTCTACACTAACGTGGGAAACAACTTCTGGTCTGCTTTAGCCAAACCAGACAAGACCGGTTGTGTCAAAGGTCATTTCACTTTAACCGTTAAAATGTTGTCCTCAACTGTTCACGTAACAAACGTAATTCGGGTGGATTTGGAAGCAAAAGAAAACCGCTTTGTGCTGATATGCAAAACTTTACAGCAGTTAAGTGGGTTGGTAGTTAATGCAACATAACTAAAACATGAAGCAGCTGATCTGAAAGAAGCGGCTTTGTGTTGATATGCAACACTTGATGTTAGTGTAATGTGTGATAATAAGTAATAAGTGTTGATGTGTTGCATAACGACTTAAAGTTGCTTTTCTCCACAGCGGTCGCAACTGATTCATGTTGAACGTGTAAATGTGTTATGGTATTCTAAAGAGTGTGTGTTATTTAGGAGTCGCCTGTGACATTTCTGGTGTTTAAAGGGTTAAAGGAAAAAGATTCTAACACACACTGGATCTAGATTGTCCTACTGTTCAAACAAATCACACTATTACACCCACACAATAAAATACTGCAAATTCTTGATACTTGGGCAAATAAAAACAAAAATCTGAAGTCAAGCCACACAAGCAAAAGGGTAGGAGGACAAGAACGTTCAAATTAAATTCTTGAAGTTAAAGAAATGATCAAATATGTGAAAAAGTGAACATCCAGAACACACACCAGTGTAGTTGGAGTGGGACAAAACTGGAAAAAATACACCTGAAAAAGTAAAGAATCTTACTGACTTGTATTCCTTTTCTTTTGTTTTAACACCTTGAGCTGGCTTTAAAAGCATTAATAACTCATGGCTCATAAAAGACATTTGTTCAGCATTAACCCTTGTGTTATCTTAGATGACCCCCCCCCCTTACATTGACGTGTTCTCCCTACCATGACAAAGGTGGATAAAGGTGGAAAGATTTCATGGAATCCATGGACACCAGTGAAGATCACAAATCATTGAAGAAAAAAGGTTCAGAGCACTGTCTAGTGCAGGGGTGGGCAATTCCAGGCCTCGAGGGCCGGTGTGTCTGCATGATTTCCAGATAGTCTTGCCCTACTCATGGCTGATTACCTGGTTCAGGTGTGTCCAGCCAATTAGAACATGCCAGAGCAGGGTATGCTGGAAAAAATGCAGGAATGCGGCCCTCAGTGCCCACCTCTGGTCTAGTGGGTCTAGATGACCCAACTCCCAACGTTAAAGTGCATAGGATAGCACAAGGGTTAATGTGGACTGTGGAAGACAGAGCAGCTGGAAGGATAAACCCAGACGAAGACAAACTGTCTCTTTATGTTTTTGGGCTGATCAGAGAATGCTTCAGAGGTTTATTAAATGCAGCGTACTTGTGAAAGAACAAATGGAGGGTTTGATGTGGAAACAGCAGCAGTAAACAACCTCTTGATTAGTGCTGTGAAGAACAAAGCAGCCTTCATCATGATGAGCACATTGGACTTCTCCTCTTGCTCTGTTTGGAACAGTGGCTGAACTTTTACGCAGTTTGGCTACTGGAATAAAAGTAAGTTTGAATTTTCCTCCAGTCAACAGGAATTTGTATCCTTTGACTCCCAGAATGCATTTCTCTGCCTCATGCTGATGAACTTTCTCATTTCAGTTCTGGCTCAGTGTAAACCAGCCTAACCAGAGACCAGTACTGGTTCAGAAGTATAAACTAAGACATTGAATGTACAGATTGTGTTCCAGGGTGGAGTTCTCCGTAAACCTGCTCCCATTTGCATGAATGTTGTTGAGTCCTGAAGCCAAACGCATTAGAACCCATTTACAGCATCCCAGCTGAGCGAGCATCATTATCATGCCGTGTGGCGGCAGTGCAGCCTGTTGCTTAAGGCTTTTTTTCGCATCGTCAGGATGCTGCACCTCAGACGTTTCTGTGGTCTCACGTCTCCACAATCTGCTCGGATATCTCCTGTGTTTGTCCCAGCCGCTGTGTAAAACCAACAGAACTGCCTGAGGGCACATTTGGGAAAAAGCGTTAATTGGAATGTGGAAGTTGGTGTTTGAATAAAGAAATGTGAGAAAGGAGTAAGCTTTAGAGTACAAGTGAAAACTGTCGTGACCCCACAAAAAATGAAGGGTTTTAAACAAAGTTGATTTTTGTTGTTGATTATGCTTGTAGTGCTCCTGTGGGAACAGTTCTGAAGACTTTTCAAGAATATTCAGGTCCTTTGAATAATGCTGCCCAGAGAAACCAGGTTTGGTTACATTGGATTTTGACTTCAGGTTACTGTAGTGTTTAAGCCTTGTGCTATCCTAGGCACTTTAACGTTGGGAGTTGGGTCATCTAGACCCACTAGACAGTGCTCTGAACCTTTTTTCTTTAATGATTTGTGATCTTCACTGGTGTCCATGGATTACATGAAATCTTTCCACCTTTATCCACCTTTGTCATGGTAGGGAGAACACGTCAATGTAAGCGTGGGGTCATCTAAGATAGAACAAGGGTTACGATCTATACCAGGGTATCTCAAAAATTTTGTAGAGGAGGGCCAAATTAGGAACTCAACTTTAGACTGGGGGCCAATTTCGGTAAAAAAAAAATAAAAAAAATGAATAAACAGAAAAAGTTGTTTTTAATAACTTTAATGACCAAGTGTCATTTGTAGAGTTAACCAGGCCCTCCAGATGTTTTCCCAGTTGCTGTCAGAGGTTTCTGTCCAGATCTTTTACTCGTCTAGTAATTGTATCATTTGATAGACTTATTTCTTCAAACTTTTTCTTTTTTCTCTGGACAAACAATGTCAGCTACTTTCAGCATCCATTCTTTTTACAAACTCCCCATGACTTAAGGGCTTGCCACGCTGGACCATTTCCAAAGCCACATAGGTACTAGCTTCTGTCACAGCTTCACTGGATGTAGCCATTGTTGGAAACAATATCTACTGTGCAGCATAGCCTCATTGTAGTTGTTGAAGCCTATTGTTTCCGTAAACTTGTCATAGTTTTTATAATTTGTAACATAGTGACGATTTTTATTGATTCTTTGAGCATTGCATTTACCTGCTTGCCAATAAGGCACATGACTTTGTCCAGCCCATGAGGTACGACGAAATAAGCAATTATTCACTTACCTTGAAAGCGCCTTTTCTTCCTCAAAGGAACCTGCTCTGGCTCTCTTTTATTGAGGGCCACAAAAAATCTTCCTGCAGTACGCCATTGGCCCCCGGGCTGCACTTTGAGAACCCCTGATCCATACCATTTATCTCAAATTCTAAAGAAACTCCAGTTAACGTGAGTCTTCAATCATCTAATCCACAGTTAGGTCATATTTAGCATAAATCCTAAGGATGGGACAGGTGAGGTACTGTATGTTGATTCTATGCACAGCATTCTAGCACACAAGCACTTTCTTCTATTTTTCTAAAGAGCAAAAAACATCACTAGTGAGGCACCGCCATTCTCTCTATGACGTCATCCTAGAGTCGGCCTCAGCAGCGTGTCTGCATTTCGCCCACGAAAACAAACACCATCCGAACAAGGAGGATGGATGTGTTCACATAAAAGGGAAGGGTGTTTGCTGATCCCCGCTAGCTCCATGGAGAAAGTGAGCATGTGGGCGGTGCAGGCTCTCCCTGGAAGGGGCGGTTCCTCTTAGCACCACTTGGCATCCAGAATTAAAAATTCAGGATGAATGACATCATTGAACACAGATGAATTCCAGAAAAACAAATGATTATCCTGTGAGAAACATGCCCAAATATCTAATGAGTTTGTCTAAAAAATGTGCTAAAAATCTAAAACTTTCATTAATAATCATGAATTGTTTCTATTATTTCACAGATTTTGTCAGATATAGCAGGCTGACCTTATCTTAAAGTTGAGCAGCATGGAGAACCCAGACAAACCTGAATTTGGCATGTGTCTGTTCAATTCAATTCAATTTAATTTTATTCACACAGCCCCAAATCACAACAACAGTCGTCTCAATGGGCTTCGTACCAGTAATTGTAAAGTAAGCATCAAATCAAAAGGATCCTGAATACACAGAATTCAATAGAAGAATACTAAACTGCACTAACTAAACAGACTCAACTGGACTGGGCATCGTTAGGCCCTCCTTCTGCTGCTGATACAATCAGCAGACGTCCCGTTTGATGCAGGTCCAGTCCAGAGAGTGACTGTGGTTCTGTAGCTTCAGCTTTCTCATTAAGCTTTAGACAGTAGCAGAGAGCCCAATCTGCAGCAAAACTCCTGATCCAACAGCAGGTGAAAGCAGACACACACATTTGTCTGTTCTCCAAGGTCAGAGCTGCGTGTGTGTGACTGCACGCAGAACTCCAGCATTAGGAACCAGAACTGGGTCAGCAAAGTCAGAAATCTCATCTCCACACTCCCAGAGAGATCCCTGCATGAGGTCCAACAAAAATGGTCAACAGCGCCACCTTCTGCCGGCCTTTGGGTGCAGCATGGAGCGCGTGTGAGCCTATGATCGCACAAGTGGGAAGGGATTTCACAGAATCCACCTCTCCTTCCTACATTTCAGCAGATCCAAACTGAGACGCCTTCACCACAAACATGTGGCTTGATCCACCAGCGTCCCATCTTCCTCTCTGGCTGGATGAAATTTACATGAAGCTTGCATTACTCCTGTCCAAATACTCTGAAATTGTTGGTCTTTAAGCAACTTGTATTTAAAACAAACTTAGAGAGATTTCATGTTTGCTCTGCCAGTTTGACCTGCATCCACCAACATCAGCTTCAGATGGAACGAAACTTTCCACTTTTTCCTGTTACAAACCTCAGCTAACACACATAAACCCTTCTGATTGGTTCTGTGTTGAATGCCACATTCACGTTCTGTTGGAAAAAATCTGATGGAATCATTTCACGTTTACCTCGGCCTCCATATATTTCAACGATGCATGAAAACCTCGTCCCGTCCAAGGATAGTTGAAAAAGTGGCATTTTAAAATGAAACTGGAGATGTAGGTAAGTCAGTCTGGGGTTGTGAGCTGTGACTGTCAGGCAGCTCTCACTGCAGTCTTCTGGCTCCATCTGAGCTTTTTTGTTTTGTTTATCAGAGTTTAGTTTTCTTGGCTAAATTATTTTAATTGTTTTTAAGTTGTATTTTTTATGTGTGATGTGTCAGGTCAAGACATAACCAGAAGCATTACACATGCCTTTAATTGCTGACTCCAACTGGTTTTCCTGCCACCACTAGAGTGAGAAAACTTGTTTTAGTTTTTTTTTTTTAATCCCAATTTTGTTGCATTGCACTTTTGAGGTCCAACTACTTCTGTCACTCAGACCCCGCTCTAATAACATGATTGAGATTCAGATCAAGACGTAAGAGGGAAATTTCTTTGGATGAAATTAGCGCCCGTTTTGACTTCAGCACCCGTTTAGATTTTTAAAAAATAGGACAAATTTAGATGAAGTCAGTTGAGCAAATTTGGTTTACCTGGAACTGTGCATTTCATGGTAATTCTTTGTGAACAGACAGTGATAACATTTAAATGTCCTCAGGGCTTCACGTCTGTTTTAGCGTCTTCTGGAGTCAAGCTTTGACATTATCTGTCCACTGAAACACATCTTTCCCTCACCTGTTATGGGCTTAAAGACCCACTCTGATCATCTTTAGATCTATTTTCAAAGCGTTCCTAGTGGTCTTTTAGTTAAGATTATGCCAAAACCATAAAAACTTGTTTTCTGCAACATAGTTTCTGCAGAGCGGTAGGAGTATATTGTAAGATTTGCCTCAGAGTTTTGGACGCAAAGAAAGGCCAGCTCCCCTTCCCGTCAACCATCTGTTTATTCGCCTTTCCACCAGTTTACATCTCCTCAATCCACAAAATTGGAGCAATATTGAAGCTATGAAGTTTTAAGCCAGATTTCAGCTCTGATGAGGAAAACAAAAAGGATGCATCTATTTGTCTACAAGTGGATGCATCAGGATGGAGCAGAGCAGGGATCTTGCGGCCTGCCGATTGTAGTCTCTATGTCACAAATACGTTTTTCTTCAAACAGCATTTCTTTTGTCTGCTTCTGAATCACAACCATTGAAAGAAAGAAATGCTCAGAAATGCATCTGTAAGCCTAATTTTCTTTAAGTATGTCCTCCATCATTAGAAAAATGACTCAAAAACATGCACCAACAACACAATTGTTCTTGGAGTGAGTCTTTCACTTTATATTTTGGGTTTGCTGGGTCAGTTTGCCAAAAATGATAAAATCTAAACCCTGTCCAAGGCAACAGTGCTGGTGTAAATGCTCATAACCCTCTTCATTGATGTGCTGCAGTGTTCCCCTTTAGTGTAAAATGTGATGTTCTTCATGTTTTTGCACAAGATGTGTCCTAATTTCTCAAAACAGTTGATTTCCCGATACGTTCTCATCCCAGCCTTGAGAGGACATCTACATGTGTTTTTCAGCCAATATTCTTTCATTCCTTTGTTTATCTTTTCATAATAAAAAGTGCAGCCAAAACTGATTCCTGACATTCTGACTCTTGCCAATCAATTTCCAGACAGCAGACAGTTGTGCAGTGTCAGACTTTAGACTTCAGGTTTTGCTCTGTGTGTGTGTGTGTGTTTGTGTGTGCATGCACGTGTGTGTGTGACAGTGAGAAATGAGCCAAGGGTGTAGTGGATGCAGATGCTGAACTCCAAACCTCAGCATTATTCAATAACACTCTCAAGGCTCTGCCATGCATTTGGGCTTCCACATCAATGTGGGATGAAATGAAACTGACCTCGATGTGCCGGTTCAGTTCAGAGCAATTGTCCAATCCGTTTTACATTAGACAGCTCAAAACCACCATGGGGAAATAGTCACAGGAAGGTGCACAGTGTTCATCAATGTCCACTCCCCGGCAGCAGGAGATGTGCAGTGGATAGCTGGTCTTTTTGTAACAGGAAAAAAGTGAAGGGAAACTGTTCTTCCTGAATTCCTGTGTTGATGCACGTCTCAGTCTCAGAGGCTTATTCATTTTTTTTTATAATGGAAATGCTTAAGCAGTAAATAATATTTAAAGTCAGATAAGATTAGATGAAAGACTGCTCAACGTTGACCATATTCTTTCCAATATTTATCATCAACTACAAATACGTTAGGGTAAGTAGGGGGTAAGTAGGGGGGAAGTAAGGGTGAAGTAGGTGATACCAAGGCGTGTCAAACAGATTATTCCTTTTATCAACTCTGCACAATCAGAATCAGAATCAGAATCCTTTTATTGAAAAAAATGTACAATATGTACAGAAACAGTTAAATATTAAATACGGATAAACAAAATAGAATGGAATGAGTTGAGTTGCCATGAGCGCTTCATAATAAATATTGTGTGTTATTGCACGGAGACCCGGTTATTGCACAGAAGTCAGATATTGCACGCATGCGCAGTAGTCAATTTTTTAGCATTTGTAAATAGTCAGAGTGGGTTGTAGTTGGTGGAGCCAATTGAGACAATAATAAGTGTGGACTGTTTGCATACAGCCTTACATGCAGCACATATTAGACAATTAGAGTGTAGTTTGTGTGGATATCCTACAGGCAATTACGTAGGATTTTCTACGTGTGTGCAGCATCTGCACACGTTCAATTAGGAGCATCCAGCTTACCAATGACTACAGTGTGGTGTAAACACATATGTCATAAGTGTGTGCAACTTACATTATCCTTGCAGATACTTAACAAACTATGTACCAGAACAACGATAAGTTTTATTTTCATGATGTCCCTTAAGGTGGCCGCAAAAGCTTCAAGGGATCTGCCCCTCCTCTCTACAGCCCTCCATGGGCCTGAATGTCACAAGAACAGGCAGATGGCTGGATAAGTGCAGCAGGTTTACTAGCTCAGCATAAAGCTAAATCAGGGTCAGGCAGGCAGGAGTTGACAACAGGCATAAGATCATCAGAGGACAGACAGGGGTAATCATGATCCAGCCGAATGTCGGGGCAGGTGACAGTCGAACAGATTCAGAAACAGGGTCAGGAGACAGAAGATCAGATCCAAATACAACATAAGGAAGGCAGAGTGGCACAAACAATACTTCACACTGAGCTCAGCTCAGTGCAATGTTTAAGTATGGTGTGGTTGATTGAAGGAACGAGAGTCAGCTGTGTCGCAAGCAGAAAGTGCATGCTGGGTGTGCTGGGAGATGAAGTGCTTTCAGTACTCTGGAGACTGCTCCCGCCGGTGACCTGTGGGGGAGTTCTGACTCCTGACACCGAACAACCCCAAAACCCGCTGCACCCGTGCAGGGCAACCCTCCAGACTGTGTCTTTGACAACTTCATTAGCTGCTTTCCATTAACTATGCAATTGTGCAAATTGGATTTGCAATATTAAATCCGCCTAATGGACACACAACAATTTTGAAAAACTAGAATTTATCCAATAAAACGTTTGCGCTTGGAGGAGGTGACTTTGAGGCATATTGAAATAACCATATTTCACAAAACTGCAATGGAAACTCTTTTTTCCAATTAAACGAGTCACATGACCAACAACCAGATAGCACGCTGCACAGCGAGCCCCGCAAGATGTCCAACATCCTCACATAGCTCATCAGGTTCTGGTTCCGGGTTAACGAGCGGACGCACATGCCCATCGGTAGCTCTCACAAAGATCTACAAGTGTCTTAAAAGTTGATTATCTCCAAAAAAGAGAGCTGACCATGGCCCCGAAAAAAACTAAACAAGCAACAAGTGACAATGATGACATTAAAAAATCCTGCATGACATCCAAGCCTCGGCTATATCTTTTTTTACAAAGCGAGTGGACAACCTCCAAGCTAAGCTAACTCCTCTCATGGAGCTAGTGGAAGAGTTCCGGAGACTCCGAGCTCAAAACAAGCAACGAGATAACCGGTTTGACATTCTGGAGAAAAGACTGGACGATGTGGAACAATAAGCAAGGATGAATCATGTCATTCTCACTGGATTACAGATCAAACCTCAGGCAAAGCTAACTGCAGCTGGAGCTAGCATTGCTAATCCTAATAGCGCTAGCATTGCTAGCATTTCTTCAGAACCTGGATAGACTCTGGAACACCAATTGGAATCAGTTCTCATGTCTAAAGGGATTTCCTTGAATCTAAATACCATCAAGATCTGCCTATGTATAAGTCAGGACATAAAGTCGCTAACTCTGTTCTACAACACAGACCACACTGGAAAATGTATGTATACACTTGACTCTGTAGGACTTACTTTACCCTTCATGCCCAAATCATGCTCCACTTTTAATAGGAGATGGTAAACCAATAAAAAGAGTGAACCCTACCAAGGGGTGTGTGATACAAGCCTGCGAACGTAGACTTATTATCTCACAAATCTGGTAATTTGTCCTGGTGTTTCTGGAGACGTCTCTGGGGTTTGGAAACACATTTAAAAGCCCATATTTTTTGTGACTTTTGTATTTTCACAGAGCAAGAGCTGGTGCTGCCATGACGCTGCACCCACCCCAAAGCAGTCTCAAGCAGTCAGTGTGTCAGTCTGCTCCTTCAGCAGCTGCAGTAGAGTGAATAGAGATTGACATCCTGCCACAATATAAAAAGCAAATGAATCTGATGTTGCAGGATATCCTACCCAGTTTTTACCTGAATTAAGTTGGACCACTAGATTTTTAGAGTGATTTCAACATAAAGCCCCAAGTGGTCACGCCTCTCTGCTACAGCGGCCAGCCAACATCCCTCCTTAAATAATTGAGCGTAGTGCTCTGGAATGTCTTAACACTTCACTTCACCATGGAGTCAGATGGAACTGGCTTTTAGGTTGGGCTGCTGCCTCTTCTCCTCTAAACCCCACCATTAAAATTCACATTAATAAATTGCTAAATAGCATTACAAAACACAACAAACAGCCTCCTTTTATTTATTTAGCTGTTAGTTAAACAAAACTATACGGAAATGAAAAATGTTGATTCATATGAATCCGCTAAACTGATAACGTCTGGTCCAAACCTTGA
Source organism: Oryzias latipes (assembly GCF_053564925.1). Classification (NCBI taxonomy): domain Eukaryota; kingdom Metazoa; phylum Chordata; class Actinopteri; order Beloniformes; family Adrianichthyidae; genus Oryzias; species Oryzias latipes. The sequence continues at coordinate 6,918,561 of NC_136243.1, read as the reverse complement.
TTAAAGTTGTGCAACATTTGATCAAATTTGTTTATGTTAGCTGGGGCTGAAGTTTTAGTTTTAGTTTTTGAAAATATTTGCTGAAATGGGTCAAGTATTAATGTTTAATACATGTTTGAATCTTCCTCTGTCCTGCTGGAGAAGAGAGGAGTCACAGCAACACTAGAAAAACAAGTCAAACACATTTGTTTCAGTATTCAGACAGCTTCTGTCGATCTTTTATTTTTAAATACGTTGAATTTATACTTTTTTAGAAGAGATATGCAATAAGATGTTCAGACAGAGATGCAAGAAAATATAATTTAACACGGGAAAAGAGGAACATCTAAAGAAAAGAAAATCATAAAAGACATTATCTTTGTACTTCTTGGCCAAATTTAAATATACATAAAAATCATAAAGATATTATATATATATACATAAAAATCACAAAGATATATATATATCATATATATATAAATCACCCTGGGATTTAGCAAGTTCTCTTAGAAAACATGGAGGGGTCTAAAACTTTCATCATAGGTGCATTTCCACAGTGAGAGACAGAATCTGAAGAAACATTCAGAAATCATGTTGTACGATTTTTTTTAAACAATATATTTGTATATTACTGTGACAAATAAGTATTTGATCACTTGAGTTAACCAACTTAAATATTTGGTACAGAAGCCTTTGTTAACAATTACAGAGGTCAAACGGTTCCTGTAGTTCTTCACTAGGTTTCTACACACTGCAGCAGGGATTTTGGCCCACTCCTCCATACAGATCTTCTCTAGATCTGTCAGGGTTCAGGGCTGTCGCTGAGCAACATGGAGTTTTAGCTCCCTCCACAGATTCTCTATTGGATTTTGGTCTGGAGACTGGCTAGGCCACTCCAGAACCTTGATATGCTTCTTACGGAGCCACTCCTTGGTTTTCTTGGCTGTGTGCTTGGGGTCATTGTCACGCTGAAAGACCCAGCCACGACCCATCTTCAACGCTCTGACTGAGGTCAGGAGGTTTTTGCCCAATATCTCACAATACAGAGCCCCGTTCATCCTCTCCTTAATACAGTGCAGTCGTCCTGTCCCCTGTGCAGAAAAACACTCCCAGAGCATGAAGCTTCCACCCCCGTGCCTCACTGTAGGTATGGTGTTCTTGGGATGATGCTCCTCCTTCTTCCTCCTCCAAACACGCTGAATGGAGTTAAGACCAAAAAGTTCTATTTTGGTCTCATCTGACCACAAGACTTTCTCTCATGACTCCTCTGGATCATCAAGATGGTCATTGGCAAACTTCAGACGGGCCTTGACATGGGCTGACTTCAGCAGGGGAACTTTCCATGCGATACATGATTTTAAACCATGACGTTTTAATGCATTACTTATAGTGACCTTGGAAACGGTGGTCCCAGCTCTCTTCAGGTCATTGACCAACTCCTCCTATGTAGTCCTGGGCTGATTCTTCACCTTCCTTAGCATCATCGATACCCCACGAGGTGAGATCTTGCGAGGGGCCCCAGTCCGAGGGACATAGACAGTCATCATTAGCCTCTTCCATTTTCTGACAATTGCTCCAACAGTTGTTCTTTTCTCACCAAGCTGCTTGGCAATTGCCCCGTAGCCACTTCCAGCTTTGTGAAGGTCTACAATTTTGTCTCTTGTTTCTTTTGACAGCTCTTTGGTTTTGCCCATGTTGGTAGTTAGACTTCTGACTGATTGTGGGGGGGGGCACAGGTGCCTTTATGCAAGCTAACGCCCTCAAACAGGTGCCACTAATTTAGAATCATGAGCAGAGTGGAGTTTAATGTTTAAAAGCAGAACAGCAGGTCTTTGCTGGTCAGAAATCTATCTGATAATCAAGTGATCAAATACTTATTTGTCACAGTAATATGCAAATAAATTGTTTTAAAAAAACGTACAACGTGATTTCTGAATGTTTCTTCAGATTCTGTCTCTCACTGTGGAAATGCACCTATGATGAAAGTTTTAGATCCTCCCATGTTTTCTAAGTGGGAGAACTTGCTAAATCACAGTGTGATCAAATACTTATTGACCTCACTGTATATTAAAAGTGAAGATAGCAAGTAAACTTAAGAATTAATCCTTCTCATCCTGTCGCTGACATGTCAGCAGTATTTTTTCATCTTCATGAATCTTGAAAACAATCACCATGGCTTTTATTCACCAGAACTCTGCCTTTTACAGTTAGACACAGTTGTACACAATTGGTGGCTTATGTGGAGGGACCGTGATTTAAACTGGGCTTCCTATTATCAAATCATTGATTTGACCACATTTCTACAAGGATGTGGAGAAAAGGAAGTAAAAAGGAGATGCAGATGTTTGGTTACGGCAACAGACACCTCTCACAAAATAATGAAAACCGTTGTGGTGTTCAGAGCAGGAATCACTGCCAAATTCCTCAATCCCAATGTTCTTTTAGGGTCACAACTTAAATCAATTTATGATTGAGTTTCCATCCATCCCTCCATTTTCTTAACCTGCTGTATCCCTTACAGGGTCACATGTTTGCTGGAGCCTGCTACTGTTGTGGGATGGTGGGACACCCCGTAACAGGTTTTCAGTCTGTCACCAAGCGGTAATTGAGAGTAATCAAACAATCTATGAAGCTTTTTTTTCTACTGTGGGAGGACGCCAGAGAGCCTGGAGAAAACCCACGCGTGCACGAGGAGTGAACGTGTGGGTTTTATAGGAATTTATAGGAATTTTTTTTCCTATAAACAGAGTGGGACAGAGAGCAACTCACTTCTGCTTTTCTTCAGACGATGCAGATGCAGAAGAACTGCAAGCGTCAGCCTTGAATGTTCGTAGTGTCATTCCCTTTATCTGAGAGTCGTTTTCAAAAAACATCCAGCGCAACTATAAAAGATGCAAGATGCAGAGAGCTTCATGCTCCAGTTGCTTCAGTGTGCTGGTATTGCTGGTGTGCTCCCAGCAGCTCTGACTCTCTTCGAGTTTAGCACGAAAAGGCGTCCACCAGAGTTGTTTGCCATTGTGTTTGTGTGCTGTATCTGAAATAAATTCAGGTTTGATTTCAAACGAGTTGCAAATTTATTCAGCTGCTGCTTCCCACAAGTTTGCCTGATGAGGAGGAGGAGGAGCTGGGAGAGCACTCTGCCTCAGAAAACACGAAAAAGAACGAACGGAGAACGAACTCTTCAGGATCAGACTGCATAGACCGCTTCTTTTGAATCATGATTTCTAATTAAACGCAACAATAACTAACAGGCAGGAAGATCAAGGCTGGAGACAGATTCAAAACAGCTTTGTCTCCATCTCACATGCATCTACATCTGTTTAGGTGTTGGTTCATATCTACATGTATAAAGGTTTCACCTAAACCTTGGGGGCCACAGACAATTTTCTTTTCTGTTTTATGTATAATCGGATTCTGAAGGAAGTTTTATTTTGGAGAACTACTAGATTCTCCACCATCACCATCTGATTCATTCTCAATGCATGTCGAGTCGCCTGGTTACGAAAATCCATCCACTACTTTCTTGTAGCAGCTGCACCGACCTCGAGTTTTTAGCTTCCACTTATGGGTGAAGGGAAAATCGATATCACATTTTAATGGTTCCTTCATGCAATGTAGTAGAAATTAACAATTAAACTCTAAGGCATCTGCAGATATTTTGCAGAAAATGAAGATAAACTTTACCCTAAAAAGTTAAGGGAAATTAGAGGTCATAAAAAGTTATTCAGACATCCACTTCAGCCTCGAACAGGACGGTCCTTGAAAATATGATATGCCGTTAAAGCGGTCCGCGGCCTGACAAAGGGGGGGAACACTGATACAGAGAACACAGACTGTTAGATGGTAAAACAACTAAAAGAAGTAATCAGAGATCTGATCGATCAGCACTGCATGAAGAACAACATGTTTGTACATTCAGTTCTGAAGAAGGACACCCATTCAACAAAACGGCCACTTTCCAAAATTATTTCCCTTTTCAGCATAATGTTGATTCATTTATTGCAAAAAAAAAAGAAGAAAAAAAAAGAACAAAGCTACTTGGCTAAAGGCTTGACAGAGTTTTGTCATTTTAGGGTTGGGGCAGTTTTTGTTGGACTTTTAGGATCTGATAGAACTAAAGTCTTTAAGCTATGAGCAAATGTCTTTTTCTGGATCTCTGTAGTGGCTGTCCATAATAAAGACTAAAGTCCTACAAAACACATCTCCCACAGTATCAAACAAAAGTAAATTCTTTTGAATGAAAGATATTAGAAAGACTTTTTAAAAATCACTTACAGATTGTGTTGGAACCTATTATTAGCTGCGTTTTCATTACACATATGCGCAGAACCTTATCGAAATCCTAAAAATACTGAAAAAACCCACAATTCTGTGATTACACTTCTTCTTCCTCTTTCGGCTTCTCCCATCAGGGGTCGCCACAGCGAACAAGTCGCATGGTAAATTTGGCAATGTTTTACGCCGGATGCCCTTCCTGACGCAACCTTCTCAAACCGGGCTTGGGACCGGCACAGAGGTAGAGAAGGGAACAGGGAGCAGCCCGGAGTCGAACCCTGGTTTCACGGACGGAAGGCGGCGCAAGCCAGCACGAGCTAAACACTGTTTCCATTAAATCATAATTATGCGAATAAACCCCAAAAAACTAACATGACAAGTCATTCAAAAACATTGCGATGGATGTGAACAATACTTTGATTGACAGCAGATCCATTCAGATTTCTGCCACAGCACTAGCGCTCATCATCATCTATCAAAAGAGACGTCATCGTCTTATTCAGGCCGTGGAGCGGCGAGCTCTTTAAACGTGGATGAAGCGATTTTGAGAAATGGTGGTTGGTTATTTTACAGAGGAGCTGTGGATCCAACACTTCTGCATGACACGCTCAACTTTTGAAGAGCTGTGGGACGCCGTGGGACGTCTTGTGGTGCCGGCTGTGCAGTGACCAAGGCAGCCAGTCCCTACTGAGAAGCACATCGCCATTGCTATCTACAAACTGGCTAACTGTGATCATGTGACTGATTTAATTTGTTAAAGAGTGTTTGCAGTTTTGCGAAATATGTCAATTTCGATACACATGAAAAACCACCTCCTCCAAGCGGCAAAACTTTTTTTCCATAAATTAGTTTTTTTTTAAATTGACGTGTTTCCATTAGCGCAAATCTAATTTGCGCACATTTCACAGTCGATGGAAACACAGTTACTGACTGTCAGCTAATGACCAGGGCCAAAATAGACAAAATCAAATTCCTATTATTTGGAATGAACTGGATCATAACGAATGGGTATCATTTTGTTTTCTGGGCTACTTCCTCACATTAATACAGTGAATATAGAAAAAAATAAAAGGATAATCCCCACAAATGGCTCAATACATTTTTGTGGCCACAGGCAGCAGAGGCAGATCCCACTCTAGTCAAGAAATATCAGACAAAGTAGCTGAATTTATTTATTATATTTCTTTATAACCCTAACTCATCACAGCTCAGGTGGGGAAATCTTTCCTTTTATATGTCCTTGTCTAACCTTGTCTGTGCTGATCAGTACCATCTACCCCATCATTTTCGGGTGCAGACCTGAAATTCTTGCTTTGATGAGCAATGAAGCCCAATTTCTTGTACTTTCCTATTGCTCAAGACAATATATAAAAAGGACAAAAGCAGCTAAAAAGTGGAACTGAATCATTTGCAAAAAGGCTAAATCCAGAAGGCATAAAGAGTGTCAAAATTAATGCAAAGAACCTCAGAAGCTACTTTTGGGTTTGGCCTCTCAACCCATCTTAGATCTCCATTGATTGTAGGGTTTTCCTGGTTGTGTGCAGGACCAGATACAATCAAACAAAAGCAACAGAACCCGTCTTTTTCCACATTTTAAAAAAATGCATCAAGTTTAAGGCCAACATGCTGTCAGCATCCACATTTACTGCATGAAGAACTCTTCCAGTGACCCTTAACCAGTCCTGCAGGATTTCCGTTCTGCCTCCAGAAGGACTGCACGTCCTCACAGTGTGCATGTGTCACTGAGGATGCACACATGAATGCACTCTCTGTTTCCCACTTTACCACTACACTTAAACCAATTCAACACACACACAAACACACAGTGGACAAATGCTGATGCACGTTACATTTTTCTATGAAATGCATGCAGTAGCATAGCAGGAGACAGGCCTTGTGTGCCAGTTGTAGCCACACAAACAGACACACACATAGCAGCAAAGCTTCTTACCGTCCTGCAGACAAAAGAGGCCCCTTCCATTCATTGACCCAGTGGAGGATAAAACACACACCTTCTCACACCAATCAGACGGGCTCTGTCACCTCTTTCTTCTTCTGCTGCTGCTTTCTCTCATCCTGCCCTCCCAGCACTCCCTTCCTCCCTCTCTCTCCAACCTCCTCCCCTGTTTTGTCTACCTCTCTCGCCCAGCCACTCCCCCAACTCCTCCTCCTCCTGCACCACCCCCTCCCCCCACCCGTCTCTTCCTCCTTGGCTTTTTTTTTCATTTTATTTCAGTCTAACCTCTGTCCACCCATCCTGCCTCTCCTCTCTCTCTCCCTCACCATGGCCCATTGTCTGCCTGCCTCTCTCGCCCTCTCTCTGGGTGGATCCTCTGGGGAGCTGCATGCCTGCATCCATGTCAGCCTCTTCACGTGCTGCCGGGGTGTGTGTCACTCTCCGCTGCATGCGCTCAAAACTGTCAATCACATTCATGTGGCACACACGCATAAACACACACTTTGGTTGCCACACATCTGGTCTCTTTTTTTCTCCTGAACTGCACGCCCCTTTCTCTGCATTCGCGCACATTCCTGCGGAGGCAGTCACGTTCGCATGAGCGTCACCTCTCTGAATCAATGTACACACTCTCTCTCTGAGGAACAGAAAAAAAAAAACAAAGGGCGCCCCATCTTCACGTGCACACTAAAGCCGTGCACGGCAGGTAAATATGCATGAAGGGTTCTGAGCACAGTGACAGGTGTGAGTTTAAGTCCCGGCGTGATGGCAGAAGATGAATGAAGCGGCCCGTTCAGAGCAGATCTGTGCTACGCCTGCAGCCGACAACATATCAGTCACACCTCTTTCTATCTGCTTCCATGCAGCTTCACCCCACACTTCCCCTTCCTTCCTCTGCTCTAACCTTTTGTTTTTCATTTCCTTTTTCCTGTTCGCACTCATCCGTGTCACCTGCATCCTTCGTTTCCGCAACGTCCTCTTCTACAGCTCTTTTCTCTGGAACCTCTACTTTGTTATCCTTCATACCCTCCTTTCGTCATCTTCATCTCATCCTCTTCAGCAGGTCATCTCAGAGCAGAGAGGCAGACCACATCATGATGGAGCGAGAGTTCAGTGAAACTGGAAAATGGGTCAAGAGTTCCTGAATGACCATACCAGATGTTTCACTTAGAACAGAACAGCTCACTATTTCCCCATCGGGGAAGCTATTCAATACTAACTCATACCTAACATTGCTGTCTGATAAAACGCTCATTTGCAACAATGAGGTGATAAAACGAATTGTCATGCTGCCTTTGTGTGCACACTCACAGTTTCAGACGGACAGAACCACTCCTTTCAGTGCAGCTGAAGGGCCAGGTGACTTCTCTGCACACATCTGTCTTTTGCTTTGTTTGGCTTTTTGTTCACTGACATCAATTCTGCCAGTGAAACCAGTTTCCCCCCAAATTACATGACTGACAACAGCTGTGGACACTTGGAACTTAACTTTTACAAAGAGGGAGCTGACGGATAGAGAGTGGGTGTTCATGACAAAATTAGGGCCCAAATAAAAGATCAATTTCTGCTCTTCCCAGTAGATTTAATGCTAGAGTACCACTGCATTCAGCTACAAAAAACACACAAGTGGATTCTGGGATAGCTTAATGTGAAGGCTTGGGGGGCGGTTCTCCAAGTTTTGCATAAAGCAAGAATGTAGAGCAACTAGAAAGAAGACTGTGCTCTACAAACCCCCCAAAAAAGGATGGGAACTATAAGTATCTGTCTGTACATGTGACAGAAGGTGAGCTTCATCAGTCTGTCACAGGGCAACACACAGACACACAACCAATAAACAATTTATGCACCAATATACCTATGAAGCATGTTTTTGGACCGTGAGAAAACACACACATGGATTTTTTAGCTTCCAGGTTCTGGAAAAAAAACTACTTTTTTTGTAAAATGCTACTATAAGGAATTTATTTTAAAAACATCCATCCATCCATCCATCTTCCTCCGCTTATCCGGGACCGGGTCGCGGGGGCAGCAGACTGAGCAGAGATGCCCAGACTTCCCTCACCCCAGCCACTTCCTCCAGCTCCTCTGGGGGGACCCCGAGGCGTTCCCAGGCCAGCCGAGAGACGTAGTCTCTCCAGCGTGTCCTGGGTCTTCCCCGGGGCCTCCGCCCAGTGGGACATGCCTGGAACACCTCTCCAGGGAGGCGTCCAGGGGGCATCCGGACTAGATGCCCGAGCCACCTCAGCTGGCTCCTTTCGATGTGGAGGAGAAGCGGTTCTACTCCGAGCTCCCCGCGGGTGACCGAGCTTCTCACCCTATCTCTAAGGGAGCGCCCAGCCACCCTACGGAGGAAGCTCATTTCAGCCGCTTGTATTCGGTATCCTCCCCCCGTGAACCGCCACCTTAACGTGGTGGGGGAGTTTGAGAGCTCGGGTCAACCCAGGAGCTAAGTTGTCTGGGGCTTAAGCCCCTGGTAGGGTCTCCCATGGCAGACAGGTCCTGGGTGACGAGCCAGACAAAGAGCGGTTCATAACCCCCTTATGATAAGTAATAACAAGGACCCGATTACGTCGCCCAGATTGGCGTCACCGGGGCCCCGCTCTGGAGCCAGGCCCAGGGTCCTACATGTGTTCACTACGACCTGTCACTTCCAGCATGAAGATTTTTACTCTACAGCCGCAGGCGAGCGCCTGGTGGCCGGGGCTCTTCCCACGGGCCCCGGTCGGGCACAGCCCGAAGGAGCGACGTGGGACCACTCTCTCATGGGCCCACCACCCGTAGGAGACCTCAAAAGGGGCCGGTGCAATGTGGTTTGGGTGGCAGTCGAGGGCGGGTGCCTCGGTGGCCCAAACCCCGATCATGGAACCTGGCTTTTGGGACATGGAATGTCACCTCTCTGGGAGGGAAGGAGCCTGAGCTGGTGCGAGAGGTTGAGAGATACCGTCTAGATATAGTCGGGCTCACCTCCACACATAGCCTGGGCTCTGAAACTCAGTCCTTAGAGAGGGGTTGGACTCTCTACCACTCTGGAGTTGCCCGAGGTGAGAGGCGGCGGGCTGGCGTGGGCTTACTCGTGAGCCCCCAGCTCAGCCGCCAAGTGTTGGAGTTCACACCGGTGGACGAGAGGGTCATGTCCCTTCGCCTCCGGGTGGGGGACAGGTCTCTAACTGTGGTTTCGGCTTACGGGCCGAACAGCAGTTCGGAGTACCAGGCCTTCTTGGTGTCTCTCGAAGGGGTACTGGAAAGTGCCCCAACGGGGGACTCCATTGTCTTCCTGGGGGACTTCAATGCCCACGTGGGCAATGACAGTGGCACCTGGAGGGGTGTGATTGGTAGGAACGCCCCCCCTGATCTGAATCCGAGTGGTGTTTTGTTATTGGACTTCTGTGCTCGTCATAGTTTGTCCATAACGAACACCATGTTCGAGCACAAGGGTGTCCATCAATACACCTGGCATCAGGACACCCTAGGCAGGAGGTCAATGATCGACTTCGTAGTTGTTTCAGGCGACCTTCGGCCCTGTATCTTGGACACTCGGGTGAAGAGAGGGGCGGAGCTGTTCACCGATCACTACCTGGTGGTGAGTTGGATTCGCTGGCGGGGAAGGAGGCCGGAAAGACTTGGAAGACCAAAACGTACTGTGAGGGTCTTCTGGGAACGTCTGGCTGAGCCCTCCGTCAGGGAAGTCTTTAACTCCCACATCCGGGAGAACTTCAAACAGGTACCGAGGGAGGTTGGGGACATTGAGTCCGAGTGGACCATGTTTTCCACCTCCATTGTCTCTGCTGCTGCTCGGAGCTGTGGTCGCAAGGTCTCTGGTGCCTGTCGCGGCGGTAACCCCCGAACCCGGTGGTGGACACCGGAAGTAAGGGATGCCGTCAAGCTGAAGAAGGAGTCCTACCAGGCCTGGCTGGCCTGCGGGACTCCAGAGGCAGCTGACAGGTACCGGCAGTCTAAGCGAGCTGCGGCCTGGACTGTTGCGGAGGCGAAAACTCGGTCCTGGGAGGAGTTCGGTGAGGCCATGGAGAAGGACTATCGGTTGGCCTCGGAGAAATTCTGGCAAACCATCCGACGACTCAGGAGGGGAAAGCAGTTCTCCACAGGCACCGTTTTCAGTGCAGGTGGGGAGCTGTTGACTTCGACTGGGGACATTGTCGGGCGGTGGAAGGAGTACTTCGAGGATCTCCTCAATCCCACTGACACGCCATCTTTTGAAGAAGCGGAGAGTGAGGACATTGGGGTGGGGCTGTCTATTACCCGGGCTGAAGTCACTGAGGTAGTCAACGAGCTCCTCGGTGGCAAGGCCCCGGGGGTGGATGAAGTCCGCCCTGAGCACCTCAAGTCTCTGGATGCTGTGGGAGTGTCTTGGCTGACATGTCTCTGCAGCATCGCGTGGCGGTCGGGAACCGTACCACTGGACTGGCAGACAGGGGTGGTGGTTCCCCTCTTTAAGAAGGGGGACCGGAGGGTGTGTTCCAACCATAGGGGAATTACACTCCTCAGCCTCCCTGGGAAAGTCTATGCCAGGGTACTGGAGAGGAGAGTCCGTCCGATAGTCGAACCTCGGATTCAGGAACAACAGTGCGGTTTCCGTCCTGGTCGTGGAACAGTGGACCAGCTCTACACCCTATCTAGGGTGCTGGAGGGATTGTGGGAGTTCGCTCATCCAGTCCATATGTGTTTTGTGGATTTGGAGAAGGCGTTCGACCGCGTCCCCCGTGGCATCCTGTGGGGGGTGCTCTGGGAGTATGGGGTCCGGGGAGCCTTACTGAGGGCTGTCCGGTCTCTGTATGACCGGAGTAGGAGCTTGGTTCGCATAGCCGGCAGTAAGTCAGACCTGTTCCCGGTCCACGTTGGACTCCGGCAGGGCTGCCCTTTATCACCGGTTCTGTTCATTGTTTTTATGGACATAATTTCTAGGCGCAGCCAGGGGCCGGAAGGGATCTGGTTTGGGGACCACAGGATTTCCTCTCTGCTTTTTGCAGATGATGTTGTCCTGTTGGCTTCATCGAACCGGGACCTCCAGCGTGCATTGGGGCGGTTTGCGGCCGAGTGTGAAGCGGCTGGGATGAGGGTCAGCACCGCTAAATCTGAGGCCATGGTCCTTGACCGGAGAAAGGTAGTTTGCCATCTCTCGGTCGGTGGAGTGTCCTTGCCCCAGGTGGAGGAGTTTAAATACCTTGGGGTCTTGTTCACGAGTGAGGGAAAATCGGAGCGTGAGATTGACAGGCGGATCGGAGCGGCGTCCGTAGTTATGCGGTCGCTCTATCGGTCTGTTGTGGTGTAGAGAGAGCTGAGCCGAAAAGCAAAGCTCTCAATTTACCGGTCGATCTACGTTCCAATACTCACCTATGGTCATGAGCTATGGGTCATGACCGAAAGAACGAGGTCCCGAATACAAGCGGCATTTTAAAAACAAAAATCTGAAAACTAGTAGTTTTTTTTTGCAGATGACGAGGATTCGGTGAAGGAAAATTGTTGATTTGCAGATGTTGTTTCTGATTTGTAAAAATTCAATAAAAGTGACATTAAATTTTTTTTCATAGAACACCATTATCAAATACGTTAATTTGTTTTTCAGTAGCTTTCTTGCTTTGTAATTTAGCAAATCTGGGCAGCTGCTTAACCCTTGTGCTATCTTAGATGACCCCCCCCCTTGCATTGACGTGTTCTCCCTACCATGACAAAGGTGGATAAAGGTGGAAAGATTTCATGTAATCCATGGACACCAGTGAAGATCACAAATCATTGAAAAAAAGGTTCAGTCTAGTGGGTCTAGATGACCCAACTCCCAACGTTAAAGTGCCTAGGATAGCAACGCCATTTAATTAAGAAGAACGTGGAATAAACAAGAGGACATTCCAAAGAAAACTGTCTTTACAGGAGCAGGAGGAACTAACTGAACTGAGACAAGATCGCGGTCTCAAGCTAAGTTATGCTGATATACCTTTGGACAGTTTTTGGTCGGCAGCTGCCAAGGAGTTCCCCATGCTGGTCAACAAAGCTGTTTTGACATTGCTCCCATTTTCCACAACAAATCTGTGTGAGGTGAGCTTTTCAAGCCTGACTGCTGTGAAAACTAAAAACAGAGAAAGGCTGAGAGCTGTGGAGGAAGAGCTTCATGTGTCTTTCATCGATTCCTGCCAGGATATCAGCTCCGTGTTCATCCAAACAGGTCCAGGTTCCACACTGAGAAAGATTATAAAATACTTTTTTCTTTGTGTTTATTAGATTCCTATTCAAGGCGTTATAACGTCATTCTTCAATTAAAAAAAACCTTTATATCAACAATATAACACTTATATTGTTACAAAGTTTTGTCTTTTTCATATTTTTAGCAGATAGTGTGTGCTGGATTTTTTCAATGAAAGAAATGTGCCTTGGCACAAAAAAAGGTTGAAAAACACTGGTTTAAGCAGCCCCCTAGTGGTCACCTGGTGAACTAAGCACAGCTTGAGTTGCTTTTCAAATGAGCTTCAGTCCATCAATTAAAGAGTTTCCTCATCTACAACTATATTAATCAGGACCAGGAAACATGACTGAACACTTCTCTTTTAAAGGTGACTCAGCAAACTGGGTTAAGTCATAATTAAACGTGGCTAATAAAAGCATTGTGATGATTTAGAGTTCCCTCATTTATCACAAGTTCCCATCTAAAAATAATCTGGTGATGTTGATTTTTTTTTTTTTACAATAATCTTGATGTTTTCATCACTTTCAATCACTTTCTACAATTCTCTCAGACGGACACGGACATTTTCACACCTTGCCCTCTTGCTCAAACCCTCAAAATTTGAACCTGTGTTAAAGTGAGGGAGCACTATCATGAATAACATGATTTCCTGAATCATTTCCCATTGTGTACATATTTCATGTAAAAGTGAAGAGGAACAGCAGCTGCAGTTTTCTCTGGATTCACACTCAGAGTCTCGGTGCCGAGACGAAAATTAGATGCACTGAGAATCCCTGCGGTCACCCACAGGATTCTACAGCAAAAAGTGTCCAACAGCTCCAGGAAGAACCAAATGTTACCGTTTCCCACAATGCCACTGGAGGCTGGCTACAGACAGGCAGCCATGTCGTTGTTTGGATTTGATTAGAGCTCAGATTGGCCTGGATTTAAGAGCTTGTTTTTTACAAAGCAGGTAGAAGGAGCCACATGTGGACCCAACATAAACCCAACTTTATTTTGTCCTAAAGGCTATTCCAAAAGGTTTTTGTGCTGACTAAAACAAACATTCTCTTAAAATACTCCACTCATGGGACAAAGTGAGTTTGGATGAGTCCACCCATGTATTCAAACCCATGCCAATCAAAAGAACACCACAAATACAGGTATAAGATTGAGTTTTAATATAAAAAAATTAAAAAACAGCTTATTGATAGTAAAAAAAAAGGTAAGGATAGAAGGTATTCGTCTGTCTGCCCTAACAAAAATTCCAAAATGATGAAATATTCATTCGTTTCATTTTACTTGTCCAATTTTCTGATTTTCTTTATCTTGCAATTTTTATGTTTATTTGTTCTTTCTTTCATGGTCTCGTCACATTTTTTCTATATATTTTTTTTAAATCTCCATTCCATAAATGAAACAGGACAAACGCTCGTTGAGATCAGGTCGAGTGACCCAGTTTGCCTACCTGCTGAGAGGCAACCAGGTTCCAGATGATCGCAGACAAAACAGAGGGCAAAGGTCGCAGATGCCCCTGACTCCGAACATGCCGGGCTCCTCCTACCTGCACTCCGTTTCCCAGCAGGCCTTGGTGTTGCCATTCAAGGGCATCAGCGCCCTGTGGTTCTCCTCAGGTTTTACCTAACATGACTGTTTGTCAGATTTTGCAGCTGTAATTCCATCGTTCAAAATCTTTTGCGTAAAACTGATTACAGTTTGGGTTCCAATGGTGTAGTTGAAGAAAACGTTATTCCCTCACATGTCAAATATTCCGAGCAGTGATGCGTTCTGTGGGCTCTCAACGTTTAAAGTCATTGGTTTCCATGGTTTCACACAGCGTTTTATCTCTTCACCAAGCGTCCTTGGAGAGGAAAAGAAAACCCACATAAGTTCTGATCCTCCGAAAGGGGGAGGCGCAGAAGTCTGAGTATTTTTCCTCCGGCAGCAGCAGCAACAGCAGCTTCAGGCTTTGCTCCTTCTTTCTTGGGGGAGTCTGCTGCCTCAGTGACAGTCTACACCGTCTTATCAGCTGCGAACATGCTGCAAGTCAGTTAGTCCTTCAGTCCTTAAAGTCCATGTGGCTCAAAGAAAAATAATCAGAAGAATTCCCAAAAATTGAAGCCGTTCTAAACCTCATTTATTATTTCAAACCCTTCTAGAAAATCATACTTCATGTGGAGTTTTTGCTCACTCCTGGAGTGAGTAAAAAAAGTTCCTTCATTCTTTAAAGTCAGATTGCTGTAATTCTTCATTTAGAAAGGACAGATTGCCTTCCTGCTTGAACAGACTATCTGTAATTAGTGAGTGCAAATGTGATAAATCACCTTCGGAAGATATCTTTAAGTAATGACATAATTAAGTCTTCATACAGAGATAATGATCCTCAGTCAGTATCTTAGGATGCACAATTTGCATTGAAGATATTATCACTGTTCAGCAAACAGTTTGAGGCTGCACCAAGCTGCTGTTCCCCTCCAGAAGAAGGGCAGTTCAACTGTTCATTTGGTATGAAAGGGGAGAAAAGATGTCACCTCCTTGGAGCCTCCTACAAAAGACCACAAAAAGCGGGAGAAATGAAGCGTGCCGCTCAATCCTAACCGAACAGGTTCAGAAGGATCGCTACGCCCGCTTTCTCCTTTTCTCCCATGACTTTTTAAAAAGAACTCCGAGCACGCCGACATCTTTAGCCGCGTCATAGCAGCCGCTTCTGTTACAAATGTCTTTTTACCCCATAAGTTTGAGTTTGCAGTTAACAGCTTGCTGATGTGGTTAAACAGTGCCGCTGCTCTGACACTGACCTCTGCCCTGACCCAAGGCAGTAAATGCTGCAGTCGACATGATGCTGCAGGAGCCACAAGACAAAGAAGCAAATTGAGAAAGTGCTGATTCAGCGTCTGTGCTGACAGTTCTGCCTGTCAGGGGCCCGGTGAGTCAGTGAGCTCACCAGCTAAGGATTTAATCCTGGTGAGAAGCAGCTCTTACAGTAGCTTGTGGCTACAAACAAGCGCTCGCTATAAAATAAACTAATTTCACAGCAGCTTTGTCTGGTTAAACGGGTTCAAAGCCCCTGAAAAGCAGAATAACACACATTATTGCCAATTTTCACCTCATTTTTCCTCAGTCAGCCAGCAGCAACGGATTAACAACTGTATTATCAGGTAAAACCATCTAATAAAAGTCTCTCTTTAAAGGAAAACCTCCAGCAGGTGTTCAAAGCGCTGAGTATCGCTCTGAAAGGACAGGTTTCGCCTTCAGGCCAGCAAGGTCAGCGCTCAGCAAACACCAGGCTCCCGTTGTTGGGTGTCCGTCAGGGAGCAGGCCTGCTCCCAGGATTAGTCCAAGTCAAGCGGTGAAGGTGGAGAGGCGTGTCCCGGGTCACAAACGTCCTGTGGGGTCACGTTTGTCAAAAATCCATCTGAATTCAGCCAACAGGAGAAAAGTGCAGATGTGTGAATGGGTTCACTCCAAGCCTCCATGCAGATCTGAGCTCCTCCTCCTCCTCTACCTTTCAAACCTCTAAGACTTTAATTGAATAATCTGGTTGCTTGACCTCGGCTTCACTCAGGAGTGACACCAGAAACACACGGGTACCATAGCGACTAAAAGCGTTCACACCTTTCTTTTTGGGAGTTTTAAGCGTTTGAAGACAGATTTTTCCTAAATTTCAAGGAAGTTTTATGTTCCTGGATTGAACATGTTAGTAATTTCAGTTTGACTCAACACAACTGTGACAACACAACTTTTAATTCAGATGAAAATGATAACAAATGTTCCATAAATTGAAATATTTTCTTTGATTGAGAGAAAACTGTTTTTCAAGGCTTTTAAGTCTAGATATTATTTCGTTTTTTGGGTTTTCAAACCTCTGTGATGGAGTTTTAATGATAGATACGTAAATATTTAAATAGTTTAAAGACACAAACCGATAAAAGCTGCATGGATTTGAGGTGAACGATGATTTTTTCTGCAATTTCTTTGGAAAAGAAAAAACACATCTATGAACAGAGAGAATAAAAGATGCTTGTTTCACATGAAGGGTTTATTTCACAGAGCCGTTTATGACAAACTTAGAAGGTTCCTAATGAAACGTTAGAACTGATCCCAGGAGCCACTGAACCCACACAAAATGTTTTCCGTCTCCCAAAACGGATATATCCAGGACCTCTATCATAGATTTTCTTTAATATATCAAAGAGACAACAAATAAATAAACAATGAAAAATATTAAAAACAACTTTGATCCTTAAATCCTCTATGAAGCTGATGTTTAGCTCTTCACAGGATTTCTGCTTGTACCTTTAGGTTTTGCTCACTAATGATGAGCAATGATGTACGTTCAACCTTTAATAACCTTTTAATAACTCCAACTCTAAGATATTAGACTCCTTTCAGAAATGTACAAAGTCCTGTGAATTTTAAATTAAACCTGCAGTCACCTTCACTTTCCATAAAGAATACATCTCTGAAGTTTTTACCGTGACAGTTTGATCATTTTAGACACATTAAACCTTGCTACTGCAATTTTTACTTTAGTAAATATAATTTCTTTTTAATTACATCTTTTTTTAAAAACTAGTTAATTCGAATTCAGCATTTACTGTGGTCACTATGACAGTAAATAAAAATTATATAAATATTAATAATAATATGGATCTGTATAAATGTATGCACACATACATTTCCAACTAAAAGCATGTTGCATTATTATTATTATTATTATTATTATTATTATTATTTTTGCTTGGTGTGGTCCAGCATTTATTTCTGTAAAATAAATAAAAAATATATAATAATAATTTCTGAAAAGGGGAAGTCATGCAATATCTGATTTTGTGAGGTGTGGTCCCCAGTTCTCACCATCCAAACAAAAGCTGGTAAATCTAAATCTGTTCTTTTTTAAAACCTTTCATAACATTTGGAACCAAAAAACTTTAAACCACATGTGCCAATATTTCATTCATAGCCGAATATAAATGACACCAAAATGTTTGTAGTGCACGTTTGTATTCACTCTGCCGCAGGTCTCAAAAAACAAATGCTTAAAAAATAATGGCTCAGTAGGAGGAAGGGGTTTGGAGGGAAAGGAATTATGGGAATTAAAGTTTTATTTTGTGTTGTTGTCTGTTGCACCATAACTTAATGGGTCAGTTCCAGAGATCACATTGCACCGCTAATTCATGCTGTGCACTTGTTCATTGTCAAAAGACTACTTCAGACTCTACTACAACCCAAAAAACAAGCAAATGTAAAGTTGTCCTGATCCATTTTTTAAAATCAGATTCATTCCAACTATTGCCTTGGCCTTATAACATTGTGTAAGCTGTTAACTGCTAACCAAGTGTAAATGACTGACCTGCAGTTGTGCAACCCTAACTGATTAGAGACATATTTTGATTTCTAAAACGATCTGGACAGAAATGCTTCTTTAGTTTCCATTCTTAACAATCTAATTTATATGCCACAAAATGGAGGATCCACAGTGATGCTCTTCATGATGTTAAAGATAAAAGTAAGACCTATACTGCTCTAATTACTGATTTGGGATCTACCATCACACATGTACTGTTAAGAAAGAAGAAAATCCTGATCAACCAAAGGTTTTAAATGTGGTGTCAGCATCAAAGAAACAATAGAATGAAAAGGATTCAAATAAACAGTTTCATAAAGACTTTTGTCAGAATCAAAGGAATTTTTAATCTCATTCACCATTCATCATAACCATCTCTCACCATTGCAATAATTATTGACAAAACATCATCTTTATCAACATGACAGTTGGTAGGTATCACACAGAACACTCATCACCTCCAGTATCATTTTCACACACATTCTTAGTACTTTGACTTTTAGTATTTCATTGTTTTATAATATACTGTATATCATCCATAGTTAATCTTTTTTATATATAATTTACATAAGAATAAAGTCAACAGACCAAAGAATGACTATCTGTATATTTACATCGTTGAACAAAAAGGAGGATAGATAATCAACAAGAAAGCAGGTGAGAAGAAATCACTGAAAAGGAGAAAGGAAGGAGGAAGAAAGAATGGGGGGGGGGGGGGGGGATTTGACAGAGAAACCAGTTTGCAGGAGTCATACATGTTACCCATCCACTGAGGACCACAGCAGTGACCCTGGAGGTCGCCTCACAGCGATAACCTCTCATCCAGGCTTCGCTTTTCTGCAGTACCAGCAGTTTGAATGGGTTGTTTCCATGGCAACCCATTACCGTCATCATTTGTCATAACATGTAAACTTTTTAATTCTGTTATAGATTTAGTACTTTTCTTTTTCTTTCGTATACTCACAACAGTTGAAGGTGAAAAAATCTAATGAATTTCAGTTGCCTAACTGATTGCATTTTCAGAAAATCCTGTCGTCTCATTGCATGAAAAAAAACAATGTTTTTATGTCTTAGAAATGTTCAAACCCCTCCGTTCTGTATTATTGTTATTCTGAGCTACATCATGTGAACTAGGACTGATCAACATTATGGGCTGTAAAGGTCTCATGCAGGTTTGTGACGAAAAAAACAAAACAAAAAAAACAGGAGCACCCGAGCATCAACACTTTTGTAACAAGTGAGGTTTCTCAGAAACAAAATCACAGAACCCGTTCCATTTATGATCCTGAACGATGCATCCATGAGCCTTTCTAGAGCAATAAAGTACAGACTGATGATGGGGAACTCAAAGACAACTGGAGGGGAGGGTGGGGGTGAACATGGTTGAGTATGTAGGAGTGAGGGGTTCATTTTTCCATTGGTTCCTCTCTTCCTTCTCCTTGGTGACCCAGTTAACCTCTTCAAAGCCTCTACTGATGTAGAAACTGTATGTGGCAATTGTTTGACGAACATGAGTGATGTCCTGTGGTGTAACATCCATTAGATGTCAAACCACCAACATTCACGTCATTTATGAATTTCAAGAGTAGAATATGTTCAAAGAGGTTTGGATTCTTTGTGTTTCAGTAAAGTATGTGATCCAGCACAGACACACAAACATGGGGAGTAATCAGTCCGAGCCAGTGCTACACATTAAACCGAGTTGTCCTCATTGTTTATTGCTGTTTTTATTGCTCCAACAGATCTTCACAGACAGACAAACTCTTTGTTCCACATTAGCAGTACTCATTTCCTTTTCCTCAATGTTTTTAAAGTTTCTGAGCAGCTAGGTTTGGTGAAGCTAGGTTTCTGCTGAGGAGCCCAGTTTGGTTCAGATCAGAACGGTATGGTCTGGAATGTTAAAGGCCAGACACACTGCTCTCTGTGGTGGTACATTGTGTAAATCGGAGAGTTTTGAATACATATTACAGCCGATCCAGAGGCAAAGGATCAATATTTTGCTTTGAAACTTGAGGGGATGTGGTCCAACGCTTCGCCTTCTCTCTACTTTAAAGACTTCCTGTCCACTAGATTATATTTAGATAAATGTTTGTGATTCAGTCACTACAGCATAGAGAAAGCAGCATGAGGTGTTGCATCCTAAACTGCCTCACAAAGGCAGCTATCCCCTTAAAGTGTGACCACTCTGTAGCTGAAAGGACTTCTGGGTCTGGTGCTTCTGGACTGTAGCACCCGCGGTACCCTGTGTTTCTATTGCCAGCCTCTTAATCAAGCAGTTGCTTTAGCTGAACACTAGTGATGTGACGGTTGCGAACAAATCAAATCTTTGAAATGGCTTATTAACGCCAAGTCAGCAATCCTAAAGGGGCCCCATATGGTTTCATGTGACTAGGCTGACTGGGTTGGTTTTAATGGGTCCGTGGTGTTTGCCCACATTGGCTTAGTGTGTTTGTTACGCTGGCCAGCCGCCTTGTGGACAGCATAGAGCTCTGCTGTCCACTGGGCTAGCGTAGCGACCAGCCTACTGAGTGCCCACTTGAGCCAACGTGGGGAAACACAGGTGGGGCCACCACGGAAACTGTGGACAAACCCATTCGGAGTCCATATTTTTTGCCCACTTTTAGACCATATGGGGCCCACTTGGCCTTGCTGGCTGGGACGTGAAGTATGGGAATTGACCTGCGGTTGGCTGGGAACCGTTCTTCCCCCCCCCCCCCCCCCCGCCCCCCCTGCGCCTTCAGGTAACAGCTATAGTGAGGAGAGCGGGGGAGGGGGGACACTCCTTGGTCATTCTGGCGTTGTAGTCATGAATCTAAGTTGTTCTGTCTGTTAAAAATGTTCTTATATTTAAATGTTTCACCAGACGTTTTTGCATGGAGCTTCAAAGTAGCCTGAATTGTTTCTTATTGTCTAACAAAAATGGGTTTTTCTTTTTTTGATCATTTGTTTTAATTTCAGATTTTTTAATGAGGTGATTTCATAAAAGTAAAATAAACTTGTTTTAACCAAGTATTAATTAAGAGTCCTTATGAGCTTTAATGATCCTCTAAAATGCATACATGTCAGATGATTAAGTAAAATATGATTAAATCTATTTTCAGAACTGTTTATTGTTAGATTAAGTTTAAAGCATATATTCTTATCTTCGGAGTAGTGAGATTTTATGGCTCCAACTTGTTTTTTGTCAGTAAGAAACTGGACCAAATGGTTCTTGTGGGGGTTATAGACCCGGGTTTAGCTGTTACATTAATAATATAGTTCATAGTACACACACACACACACACACACACACACAGACACACACTCCCTCTACATACAAACGCTGTATATGCTGGCAGTGGAATATTTACAATTAATCCATATCAGACTTTAACATGTCAAATGAAGCTATTATTGATATTTCCAGAATAATCTAAACTCAAATATTGGTGGAAAATCTGAATTTATATTATTCTGATTTAGATCTAAGATCATCAGTCCTCCCTGGGATTATTTCTAGGATTAAATGAATACACTCCAAGCTGGCTTCTTAAAGGTGAATGAATATAAAAACAGATGAATGTAAAGTCAAACCCCTCTAACTGTACCAACAGTTATTCCACTCCAACAGACGCCCACCAAAAGTTTAGACCCGTGAGGTCTTTTCCACCGTGAGACACATAAAAGTGCCCAGAACTAAAACAGTCTGCTCAGTGGAAATGCAACTACAAAAAAACAGTAGGATTAACAGATGTTGACTATCTCTCCAAATACATGCAAATGAAAATTCTTCCTACTTGAATTTGGCAGGACTGCAGCGTGTTAAACATGATCGTAGTGGACCGTTGAATGTAGTCAAGAGATAAGTGAAGTTGCTGGTCTAATGAGGTGATGTGACGAACTCAACAATCAATGGCTTCTAAAAAAAAACAAAAAAAAACACAATTTCTCCAACAGTCACCTGCAACCACGACTTTCAAAGAGATCTGAATGGTGAGCAAATCGGCCTAAAGATATTCAGTAATAATGACAACAACCTTTCAAGACATCGACCCTGATCAATTAATTTTCAACTGTCAATATGGACTGCAAATATTACAGCATGGATGACTTTAAAAATTCTGTTAACCCAGAAGAAAAACTGTCAATCATTCGCTTTAACAGCAGAAGCATGTGTACCAACTTTGAAGACATCAAGGACTATCTACAGAATATGGGGCACTCATTTGATATCCTAACCATATCTGAAACCACGACAAGGACGCTGACTTTAAATTGGAAAACTATGAACTTAACTATGTGAACAGCGTAAACAAAAAAGGTGGAGGAGTCACAATACATGTGAAAAAATATATATACTAAGTTTACAGTGATTGATAAATTGTCAGTTGCAGTTGATGAAATACTGGAATGTCTTACAATTGAAATATGTAACAATTCAGTGAAAAAAGTCATTAAAAGCTGTGTTTATAGGTCACCAGGGTCAAGCTTAGAAGTGTTCAGTGACTGAATGGAATAAATGTTTACGTCTCTAAATAAAAAAATATTATACATCTGTGGAGACTTCAATATCGATCTGATAAACCCCAGCAAACATAAAGCAACTGACGACTTTATCAGCAGCAAGGAATGCTATGAGTTCATATCCAGCCATAACAAGACCCAGCAGAATCACTTCTCAAAGTGCTACTCTTATTGATAATATTTTTACAAATAATATAGAATGCACTCATATGAGTGGACTAATGATATGTGACATAACTGATCATTTACCAGTTTTTGCACAATTTGACATCAATGTGTAGACAAAGAAAATTATAAAAGAAAGAGTCTACAAAAAGTTATGATACGAAAAAACGATGAATTCTCTTAATAATGATTATCCAGACAAAACTGGAACTCTGTGTACAGACAGAAAGATGTGGACATCACTCATTTATGTTTTTTTTTTTTTTAATATTTAGCTCTCTTTACAATACGAACTGTCCAATTTATAAATTCAAGAGCACATTTGCCAAATGCCCTTGGTTAACTGCCGGTCTACAAAATACTTGCATGAAATAAAATAATCTTTATAACAAATTCTTAAAAAAAGACGACAAGAGAAACTGAACAAAGATATAAGTCATATACAAATAAATGAACTAAGATAAAAAGGCACAATTATAAAATGTACTGCAGTAATCTACTGAATGAAAATAAAAACAACATAAAGCGAGTTTGGGAAATATTCAATAACATCATTTAAAATGGGACAAAAGAACTTGATGTTGAATTTTGGTCAAATGCTTTTGTGTCTGTAAAAAAAATAAAAAATAAAATTACATGTAACAAACTCAGGGAAAACCACTATTGTTTTTTTTACAGGTTTTACATAGGATTCAACCACAATGCTCACCTCTATGTGTTAAGTGTAAAAAACCCTGTAGGAACATACTATCACTGTGTTTGGCAGTGTCAGTTCATCTCCAGATTTAGCTTAAATGTTGCCACAGAGCTGTGTTCAATTTTTCCTAAATATTTTGCCCTGGACACTATTTTGTTTCTTTTAGACCAGTCAGGGAGGTTTCCTGTGTTACCTGGACTAATGAATTTGCTCCAAAAACATTTGCACCTGCCTAGGAGATGTATACTACTACAATGGATACAAGTGTAACCTCCATCTGTTACACACTGGTACAGAGAGAAAGTTTTCCAATGGAACGCCTCAGTGCCCTGTTAAAGGGTAACTCTGACATTTTCTACAAGACGTGGTAGCCTTATCTATATCACCTTCCTTGAGAAATAGATGATATACTCTTTAAAAGAGGCTCATATTTTGTATTCCACACTATTTAGTAACTGCTTTAAGAAAATATCCCAACATGTTATTCTAACTCAGACTTTCGTGCACCTTTGGATATCTCCTGTCCTGTGCTGGTGTGTGTTGTGTTATAAATATAATCACAAAAAATGGGATAAAAAAGTGAACATACCCAGACAACTTTACAGATGAGAAGGGTAAAAACTATAATATCAATGAAGCAGCAAATGGCCTCAATAACTATTTTGTAAATGTTGGTCCAGAGATGGCAGCAGAAATGCCAAAACCAGCAAAGACAATAATCCTCCCATCAAAAGGATCCCACACTCAATCCTGCTCTCTGATGTGAACAAAAATGAGCTGATATCAATTGTAAATGCATTTTAAGAATAGAAATTAAAAAAACGGTGAGGATATTTAGATAGGACAGAGGTAAAAAAGGTCAAATAATAGTATCTCTGAGCCTCTAGCATACATATGTAACTTATCATTACAAACTGGGAGGTTCCAAAAACCAAATAAAAATTGCAAAAGTGATTCCTATCGATAAGTTCCTACATATAGATAATCTGTGAATGTCTGTATGAATGGGTGAATGGGACTGTGACTGTAAAGCGCTTTGGGCCTTTGAAGAAGGTTGAAAAGCCCTCTCCATAAGAGCGGAGACAAACACCAATTTAAAAACTATAGACCTGTTTCTCTCCTTCCATAATTCTCAAAGATTCTAAAAAAATATTAAATGACAAATTAGTTACATTTATTGAGGAATACAACATTATAAATGAAAAATCCAATATGGTTTTAGAGAAAACAGATCAACCTCATTGGCTATCATTGATGCTGTGGGGGAAATCAAAAATGCTCTGGACAAAAAGAAATATGCAGCTGGAATTTTCATTGACTTAAAGAAAGCATTTGACTCTCAATCATGACATTCTTGACAAACTGGTAGTGTATGGGATAAGAGGACTAGCGCTAACTTGGATTAAAAGCTATTTGATGGGAAGAAAACAGTTTGTCAAGATTGATGAATATACATCAGAAACCAAATAGAGAAGTTGTGGTGTCCCACAGGGATCAATTCTGGGACCGCTGCTATTCAATATTAAGATAAATTATATTTTCATTGTTTCAAAACTCATTATATTTGCTGATGACACAAATATATTCTACTCTACAGACAATCATGGGGAACTTATCAATGTGGTGAACACAGAGTTAATCAAAATAAAATTATGGATGGATTACAACAAATTATCTTTGAACCTAGATAAAACCAAAGTGATGTTTTATGGTAACTACAAAACCAAGAAAAAAAAAGTCTCAATTGAAAGTGTTACAGAAATCAAATTCTTAGAGGTTTTTTTTTTATTGATAAACTAAGTTGGAAGCCACTCATCAGACATAAACTAAAGTCTCAAAAAGTATTTCAATCATAAATTAATCTAAACATATATTAGAATATGACAGTAGACATTTATCATTCTTCTCCTTAATATTACCATATTTCACCTACTGTATAGAAATTTGGGCGAATAACAAGATATACTAATAAGAATTATAAGAGTTCACAACATCCTCTCTTTTTACATCAAAAACGACCCATCAGAATTGTACATAAAGTCGGCTATCTTGATCATACAATTTATTTTATCAATCTAGTCTTTTAAAACTGTATGACCTTGTGGATTTTTACACTGCGTAACTTTTATACAGAGTCAGTGGGAAATCGTTACCATTCAAAATCCAGAAGCAGTTCTTAGAAAATGAAGGAAGACACAAACTGAGGGGATGTAGGAACTTCAAGATCAAATTGATGAGAACCACAAAGAAAAGTTTCTGTGTGTCGGTGTGTGGCACTAGACTTTGGAACAGGTTAAGTAATGAGCTCAAACAATGTTCAAATTTCCAAATATTTAATAAAATTTAAAAAGAAACTCTGATTTCACGATATGAGTGAGTGATGAGACGAGTTAGGGATCAATAGGTGTTTGAATAATTCCAAATACATGTGTGAACTTGATTGTGGTGAAATAATCAAAGCTCTTTTAATTACAATCATTGTAATGTGCAATAATGATTACTAAAATGCTTAAATTACAATCAATAAGCTATTGATTTTCTTTACTTGATCTGCAATGTCTGGCAATAATTACTGATTTATTGTGATAATGTGTTCTAATAATCAATGATTATTACATAATAGGTGCCGTTACTGTTTACTGAAATCATGAATGAATGTTTTCTGACGATAATCAATCATTAATAAGCACTGGATTTTCTATCGGATCAGAACCAGATTACAAAAACAATGTAAAACTATAAAATGAATAAACTCAGTAGGGGTGGGATTATATAAGTTTGCTTCCTTTGCACTGCTTTTCAAGCAATAAATCAAGCTGGTGTTTAGTTAATGATCCTTATGTTTTATTAAGCAAATGTGATTTAAGTCACTTTTTTGTTTTGTTTTATTTTCTGTTTTTTTATCTATGCATTTCATCATTTCTGTAATGAGTGTGATAAATAAGTGTACATCCTTTATTGCTTTGACTACAATGCTTGAAATCAATCAATCATTCAATTTTATTCTCGATTTTATTTTCCCCTTTTCATGTTACTCAGTCAGAGAGACAGAAAGACAGCGGAAGCCGCTGTAGGTACCATAACCATTCGGCCTGCAACAACCGTTCAGGGTCCTTCGACTATTTCTGACGTCACATTATGTGATTGGCTGTCCGTTGGTCCAATGACGTGTCAGATAGTGATTGGTCTGGACAAATTAGGACACTAGCAGAAGATATTATGCAGTCCTTTGTAAACAAACAGAGCTCCGATATTGAGCAAGATTATCTTCTAAACATGCTTTTATTATTATGATTATTATTAAGTGCATTGCAGGCGAACAGACTGTGGTTCGAACCCTTCTCTGGACTGCACACTGTAACAAAGCGCCTTTCCTGCCTGCAAACATGAAGAGAGCTTGCTGCAGAGCTGCTCTGCTCAGAGACACGGTTCACTCGTGTGGAGCAGCAGGTTCATTCTAACAGCCACAGATCTTTTTACAAAGTGGGTTGTGGAAAAATCTCTCTATAAACATTACAAAGAATAATGTCAGACACAACGTATGAGGAAAAAGAACTTTGGGTTACAAAAGGAAACGTGAAATGAAAATATGTAGAGCCCGAGCAGATCTCCACGCTACGTAGTTTGTCCAAGTGGGGCTATTGGTTATATGGTTATTGAAGGCCAAATGGTTACGGTACTTACACCGGCCGTCATTCAGGCGCAGCTCCCTCGCTCTCGCAGTAGGGGTAAAGCTAACTGTTCTGGGAGAGTCTGAATGATCTCATGAACTCAGACATGGAGAGACGAATACCAATGTTTTTAGAGAACTGTAAATGAAATATACACAGGCGATCAGGCTTAAAAGGATTGGTACTCGCTCTTCCCACACGCGTCTGGGTTGTCAAGCTATGAACACATTTTTGGACAGGCGGCGAGCAGTGAATTTGCTGCACGGTGAAGGAGAGGCAGCTGATTCAAATTTGACATGCGAGTCCAGTTCGGTGTGAACGCAGCTTTATGTTGGAGCATTATTACAAGTTTTTACATTTAAATGATAGCTTTCATGAACCATGCTGCGTTTCTAAGCTGGTTGACAGCGAGCTATAAGCCAAGCAGCAGAATATAAGAACTACATAGCTTACATGGATAATTGAGCATTATTAAGAGTTGCACTTGATCATAGAAAATACTTATACAGCCGTGATTGTCACTGTGGTACTATCAAGGCCAATAAGAGCCACAAAGTGTTTTAGGTTAACTTTATTCTAAAACATTCAGATTCTACACAGGAGTTAGTCTTCTGAAATCCAACTGCTTCAATGATCGAACCTATACAGTATTATTTGGGTTGTGGTTCTTGCAGCATGTTAACATTTGGCAGTAGTGCAGAGTTAGCTTAAACATATAACACAAACACTAGGACTATGAAATGATGATTAAAATGACTATTTGGATATGTTTTTTGTCCTATTAGCACAAAATACAAAGAAAGACAAGAATTTCCAACATTTGATGAAAAGAGCCTCAGAAACAGGTCCCAACTTTAAACCGTTGTGTACCAAAGAAAGTTACATTACTTTTACCTGAGTTCTGTTTCAGGAAACTACTCACCTGTGATCACAGGTCATTTTTTTATGACAATTGGCAAATGCTGCAAGCACCTGTGGAGCTGTGAAAAAGCTGAAATTGTTGGTGTTACATTTTGGGAAAAAACCTTTTTTAAAGTCAAGGTAAATTGCAATCATGTTAGTATGTAGGAAAAAATCTTAGAAGTCTCATTCCGATCATCTTTTGATCTAATGTCTAAGTGTTCCCCGTGGTCTTTTAATTACGATGATGCCGTTTATGGCAAAAATAAAAAAAAACCTGCGTCATTTTCTATGACAGAGTTTTTGCGGAGCAGCAGGAGTTCATTAGAAAGTCACCTCTGAGGTGAGACACTGTTGGTGTGGAACAACCCCCCCCACCCCCTAACCCTCCCTGTTGTTGAGAGCTCTCTGTTTATGTGCTCTTCCCCGCTAGTTTACAGTCCCTCACACCCTCAATCCAAGTGTTTAGATCCAGATTCCAGCTCAGAGGAGGAAAAACAAGAGCGTTCATTGGTCTATTTGTCAACAATGGATGCATCAGAATGGAGCAGAGCAGGGAGCTTGTGGCCCGCCCAGCATAGTCTCTATATAACAAATACGATCTATTTCAAATAAACTATTTTCATTTGCTTCTTCTTTACAACAATCCAAATAAAGAAATACTGATCTTCAATTTCTATATCCTACATCATGATAAAAAGGCCACAAGAGCATGTTACAAACACCAAAAACTCCATTTTCATTGGAGTGAGTCTTTGAATATAGGAGTCAACTCTTTCATTCTCTTACTGCACTGGAGAGTGCAACATCAGAAATCTATGTATGAACCTGATGCAACAGTCTGTGGGAGGGGCAGAGTCACCAGCTGTAGCATACCATCAGACTTTCCATGAATGTTCTACAACTTATTTAAGGTAAGTCCAGAACGTTTCTTGAAAATGACAACAAAATTGCCAAGATTGGAGCACTTTGATCTATACGCAGTAAGCCAGACGGACACACAACTGCCTGCATGAAGGAAAAAGGAAACGACGAATAAAAGTGCATCAAACGTGGAAAAGTAAGACACTGGCTAAACGTATAAAGATGATGTGAGGGAACTGAACTATCATGCAGCACAGTTATCATTTATAGGAAGGGTGCCTCTTGCTTGTTTCATTTTGCGCAGAATCCTTTTTTTTTTTTTTTTTTTTTTACAGATGCAAAAAAACTGCAAAGCCAAAAAAAAAAATCAAATTTGTTATTTCACGACTATAACACCAAAATCCGTGAAAAGAACCAAACGGAACTGCTCAGCAGTAGAGCGGCTGACTGACAATGTCCAGGTGTGGCCTTGTTCAGTTAAGGTGCATTTACACAAAAGACAGAAAAATGTATTTTTCCATAACTAAGTAACAAGTGCAGTGAGCTGGTATGTTTTCTTAATTTAGCATTTAAAGAAACCCTTTCATAGGCAAGAGAATATTCTCTGGACTCGGCAACCAAGAAAAGACTTCCAGACTTTTATGTTTGGTTATAAGGGGTTAAATTAAATTCTCTGGGAGTGTCCTCTTTTTGCATTTAATGGTTGTTTTTTAGTGATTTAAAATCACATGCTCTGATTAATCTGATCCGTTTTCACACTCAATATGAGCTGACATTACTGATAACAACACAGAAGACAATACTTGTCAGATCTTATTTTCTCATAAAAGTCCACACTAACTCAGAAGTTGTCTTTCTACTGCCACCTTGGCTTTGGGACCGTTAACAGCACACTTGGCAGACAGACGTTTTTTATTTTTTATTTTATCATGATTTTCTTGGCACTGAATCAGAAAAAAATATTTTTTTTTATTTTGGAAGAAAAGGAGGGAAGATTGAACAGTGAGAGGAGCAAGACGAGTAAAAGCCTCAGAGTCAAACGCAGAAGACAGACAGCCATGGGAAGAAGATGGAGATGGGAAAAGGACACAAAGGTGATTGTTGCTCCTCCATCATCTTCCTCTGTCTCTGACGGAAACCTGCCGAGTGTGTTTGCGTGCACTCAGGTGGTGATGGAGGATCCGCCGCCTAACATTCACCCTTTACTTTAAGAAGCTCGCGTTTCAGGTCAGAGTCGACACAGGCCACATCCACTTCAAGCTGGGAAATTAATCCTCCAGGAAAGAAATTATATATTACAACAAAGCACAAAGTCTAAAGAAAGAACAAATAAGAAATAAAAATAAATGAAAATTACTAACAAAAGCAGTTTATGTGATTAACAGCTTAAGTTTGTATCATTAAATCTTAAGTTTAATTCTCTTCTTAAACTTCTTTTAATTCCGTTTTTTGTAACGCCCTGTATTTGTCGTTTTGAACGTGTCCATCTAGAGAATTTTTCTGGTTTTTTATGGAACACGTTATTTTATCCATAATTTGTATTCTCTGCTTGCATGCCAGGAAAACAGCGTTTACCAGCCAGAATCAAAGAAACTCCACCAGAAACACGAAGCTTCATCTTTTAAAAAAGAATTTAGCTTTCTCTGTAGAGGTTTCAGTTTCCCTGTTTCCCACAGAAACTGCAGGATTTGTGCACCAAAGAGTGAGAACTAGTCTGTGGCGAGTCGCTGAAGGAACTCACTACATTCTGAAGTAAACAACATCTTTCAGAAGAAGCAGGTTGTCATGGGATAACATGACCCTATTGCCTAAATCACTGAAAAACTGCAGTGCACACAAACACACTCGAACAAAATGTCATTCAGATTCAACTCTCTGCAGACTGCAGCTGCTGTGTGTAGTGTGTGCACCTCAGGCACAGGGGGTCTCCATGAAACCGTTTGAAGGAGAAGCACCACGCATGTTGGTTTTGGAGCTGAGCAGGGCCTGCAGCAAGGCACCTGCCTGCAGCTGCAGGATTTAGCGTCAGAGGATTTTTGTCATGTTGCATGTGCTTATTGTGAGTTCTTCTAAATTTCGGCTCCTGCTTGATCTTGGCGTCATGACACTTTGTCCTTATTTTCTGGCAGCTTAGTGCCCGCTCAGACCAGAACCATAAACCTATTGGTTGTGCTTCTTTCGGACTCTACTCCACGGATATGAGGGCAAATTAAAATGAAACAAAAGTTCTAGAGAGATCCCCGGCTCTGGTGCTGAGCAACCATGATGAATGAAAACAACAGAGCAGGAGAGAAACGTCCCGACTCCAGAGGCTGCTGATCTGAGCCTCTGATCTTCCAGCTGAGCCGGGGTGGTTTGGGGCAGAAGAGCTATGGAGGATGTTGGGGTACCTCATGCTGTGCATGAACTCAGCCTTTTGTCCAAACAAGACAGAGGAGTTTTCAGTTCTTCCTACCTCAGTTTAGAGGATTTGCTGTGCAGCAGGCCTGCACAGACAGAACCGGGAGGTCCAGCTGCTGTGTGAGCATTCATCACTTTATACTGTTGTGGTGAGGCAGTGGACCATCACCAAACTCTGCCTGCACCAGGCACTGAGCACAGCGGGGTCATGGCCTTTTGACAGGACTCTTCAAACCCAAACAAGAGGTTGGAGTCCATTCTGGAGTTGCAGGGTTAGTTACACTGACGCAGAAAAAGTGCTCCTGGTCCATCGCTGCAAAAAACGATAAGTCTTGTTGCCTTAAAGATGCAAAGGGACTTCTACATTTTCCCGTTTGAAAGGTGTAGAAACTGGATCAGCAGCGGGGTTCCAAAGCCAGATTCATCCTTTTTCTCTTACAGGTGAAGTTCTCCATTTTTTGTAGCTGCGCCCGCAGACTGAGGCAGAGGATCAGGTAGAATCTGCTTTAGCTTTTCTTGCAGTCTGGTGACCAACTGACAAAAAACAGAAGACAGCCGCGGCAGAGGGAAGGGGGTGGGGGGTGGGGGGTTGTTTCACCCCTTCATTCTACCTGGAAAGAGTTGAGTGGAGTAGGGAAGCGTTTCATGGTCGCCCCTGGTTACCTAGAGGAGGGGCTACTGCACTCGGAGGCGGGGCAACAGAACTGATGGGCGATGTCATCATCCTCCTCGTCTCTGAGAGGTGGATCAACAAAAAAGAGAGGACCAGGAGGAGGAATAGAAGTGAAAAAAGAGAGCAAACAAAGAGATAAAAAAGTGGAGGAAGAGAATAATCAGAGACTGTGAAGGGGAAGGGAAGAAGAGGACTTTAAGTTGCTCGTGCAGTATCGCAGTCAACCACCAGGTGTCAGTGTTTACTGATCTCTGCTGGAGTCCAACAGTTCAACAGCTGAGGTGAAGCAGCGCCCCCTACTGAATCAACACATCCTCATCCTGTGAAGTTTCTACCTTTATCACAGTTTTAAAATAAATTCTGTCTTTTAAAGAGAAAAGGAAAGGAAGTAAGAGATGGACTGATATGATGAATGGAGGGGTGAGGTGAAGAGGAAGCCGCGGCTCTTTGGGACAGTGGTCTCTAATACACATTAATGCAAATGTAATGTCAATGATTGCAAATGAGTGTGCTTATCGCTACGGCTGTGATTTTTAAACGAGCCCATAATCCCTCACTTTGATCCCATTCAGCAGTTTTGTGTCCTCGTCTCATCTGAATAATCTAATGGCTTGAAGATCAGGCTTCTGAGTGTAATTCAGCCTCTCCTGGAGATCTGGGCTTCAGCTCAGACTAGAAAGATTTTTGTTATTTTATTAAAAAGGTCTTTCTTGTTTCCCACAGATTTCCTTACGATCTGATTGAAGTCCAGCTGATGTCTGCTCACCGAGGCCTTCTGTGTGACCCACACAGGGAAATCGCGTCTCACTGTGAGAGCTGTGAGAAGTTTAAAGCCAGAAGGTCAGCTGCTACCTTCAAATGAAGTCAGCATCAGCTGTTTTCAGCTTTTTTTTTATTAGAGGTTATAGAATAAATGAGGGATGTCCAGGGTTTTTTTGGGCCCAATCTGATTCTGAGTCATTTCATTTTGAGTATCTGCTGATCTGCTGAAGTCCTGATTCAGTACTTTTGTAACACATAAAAAAAAATGAACAAATGTAATAAACAGGTTTTCCCCAATTCTTAGCTTATTAACCCTCCTTTATCAGTCAACACTTAAACAGAGCACTTCTGTGAAGTCGCTTGAACATCAAGTAAAAATCTATTGACTAGTAAAATAAGGTGATAATTATTTAATCATGTGAGAATGTTTGGTAACTGTAACTTTAGGATCTTCAGAACTATTGAACATTTTTGATTAGATGGGATTCATAACCATTTGAAATCTAAACCAAAAATTACTTTCTTTTAAAATCGTTATTTTAGCATCAAATCGATTATGGGCATTTAAGACTTGCTCATATCAAGGGAACCATTTAATCATCTGAGTTGTTTTTGAGACATTATTGATTTTTTATCCCATTTTCCCAGAGCTTGCACTTTGTAGACGGTTCCTTGGCAGCAGCCTCTCCGTCAGCACCATGGACAGCACCATTTTCATTATAAAGAAACAAAAACCACAACTTTTTTTCTCCTAATGTTTTCACAGGCTGTTGTTTAAGTTAAGACAAACCAGCAGAGACACTTGCTGTCAATTTCAAACATTTATTAAAAGGGAACCCGGAAGTCCAAATCTGTGAATTTCTGTCTAACTTTACCGAACTGTTTTTCTACGCCTCCTGTTCAAACTAGTGCTGTATTCTGCTGTTGTGATCCGTTCATGATATGCAGACTTATGCTAGAGTATTTATCAGTAACAAGCTTGAAATATTTAGTACTGATCATAATAATGAGAAAAAAAAATATCCAAGACCTGATCAGGATGCATCATCCCATTTTTTATCTAGTCTGAGACTCTGTGACTTTGAGATTGGGACATCTCTAAAATAAACCATGCATGGCCACATACAGAGTGAAGAACAAAACTGTGTATCGTCTTTGTGGTGTTGGTCACTCAAGGTGAGAAAGGACCTGTTGTAAATCAGCTTCAGCGTTTCTGATTTCTTTGTCTTTTGATTGAAGTTTCATTTATGTTAGTTGGCTTTTCCCTCACTCTAATGACACCAGAAGAAGATTCAACAGAGATGACGTTACTTCAGGATAGTTTGCATCCCTGTATTGAACAGGTCTATCAGTAAGTCTATTCAATATCTAAAATATTAAAAGTGAACACAGCAGCCTGAAAAAAGGAATGCAGGACGGATGGAGGAGTTTAGCAGACGGGTCTTCCAAGGTAAATGAGACATCAGCAAAAAGGGGGAATTATCAAAACATAATTACTGTGACTGCTTTAATATCAGCCTTTAACTTATCAAGAAGCTCAAAGTTTGCAGTGCTGGATATGTGATAGTCCAAATCTCTTTTCTTCTGTCTGCGGCATTCCACAGTATTTACAGGACAAAAGAAGTTCTCTCTTTGATGCTTTTTGTTAAATCTACGCCTCCTTGAATCAATGAATGCAGACATTTGTGAGTGAAGCTGCATCAGTTTGAGCTGCATCCAAAATATAAATGCAATACAGCAGCCACTACCTCATATTTGAAAAGGCACATTGCATGAGCTTAATATAGCCATTTGCATTACCTCCTCCCATTTCTCGCACATTCTACCAGAAATGGACATATGATATATGTATTCTGAGCAAAAGTGCAAATGAATTGTGCTTATTTTCCTAAATGCAACTGGGCTAAAAAAATAATTACAAACTATTTTTGAGTATGTAGTTAAGATTTTATGCAGTTTTACACACTTTTGGTTATTTGGGTGTTTAAGAAGCGTCAGCACAAACATACCACTGTGCTCCATGTTGCTTTGAAGTCAGATCTTTCATGTCACATTATTTTAATCTCTTGACACTCAAAAAGGAGCATATATAAGAATTAGTAGAGAGACGGGATTAAGAGACTCAAGAAGTCTGTTGATGTGAAAATAAATCATTCTGACACAATTTAAAAGAAGGTTTGGCTAGCAATGCCGCCTTTGTAACGATAAGAGTATTAGACAGAACACCACTGATGATAGGACATCAACACATAAAGTTGTTGTTGTTTCCCTTTCGGCTTTTCCCATCAGGGGTCGCCACAGCAAACGAGTCGCATGGTAAACTTGGCAATGTTTTACGCCGGATGCCCTTCCTGACGCAACCCTCTCAAATCAACCGGGCTTGGGACCGGCACAGAAGTAGAGAAGGGAACAGGGAGCAGCCCGGATTCGAACCCTGGTTTCACGGACGGAAGGCGCCGCAAACCAGCACGAGCTAAACCGGCTCCCTACATCAACACATAATAGTTTAGCGAATTAAGTGGAAGTCCAAGTGAGAGGTCATCCAGTGGTTATCCAGTGTTCTGGATGTGGTCCTCACTGTAGACAGTCTAGATGGGTTGACCTGAACAGGGATCTCATAGACTGTAACATGGTTCTTGCTAGTGTGTTGGTGGTTATTTGAGTTTTTGGTCATATTCTAACAGAATAGCAAAGTTGGGTTTGGATCATTTGGCTCGCCTTTGGACCCTTTGACCTGCATTTTCACATCAACTGGGATGTGCAACTCAGTCTCATTTGTGTTGATGGGGTAAACCAAGGTCAACAAGCGGGCACCACCAATGTACTTTTTTACTTATATTTTTATTTTTCTGTATTTAACTTAAAATAAATCTATCAATTTCTGACTTAACTCCACTTAACATGCTTTGCTTTAATTCAAACTCTGCTGGACAGAGAGACCAGCCTCTTATCTAATCGAAGACCATAGACACATCACCAGCTGTTGCTCAGTGTCCACATTTTTAACAGTCCACATGGAGCCAAACGGAGTCTGTTCTCTGAAAAAGATCCATTATTTTAGAAAAAGCAATACTTTTCCTTTCTCTTTGTCGCTGGTTTAAAAACAAAAGTAACTGGATGATAATCAAATCACCAGGTACTGTATTTTCTGGACCAGGAGGTGCACTTAAAATCCTTTAATTTTCTCAAATACAGAGTTTCACAATCCTGTCATCATGTGTGAATTCGGGTTGTCTAAACTGATCTGGAACCAATGTTCTGTGGTACACCACGCTCAAAACTCTGTCAAAAGGTTTTAGTACAAATTTGGAATGAAACACAGAATGAGCCTGGAGCATTATGGGTAATGTAGTCAGGAGCCTGGCGGAGTGATACAGTGATTGAGTTTTGTCTTATATTTTATGTGTAACAAATGAACAATGTTGAGAATTGTGATGAGGTGAAAACAGTTTGACTTTTCTGTTGTGTTGTTCTTTCTGCAAAAAGGCAAACATGAATAACAACCCAGTTGGCCTAAAATATACTGAGCCCATCAACCCCAATTGCCTCATTGTTTGGCATTATCTGACTGTTTGGTTTTGCTTAATGCGCCTTATAATCCAGCAAGTTTTATGCATAAAAACAGACTTGTTAATTTAATTTGTGCTTTGTAATCTAAAGTACCTTTAAAACATGGTAATTTTTGGACATCAAGGTTAGGCAATTTGCACGTTTTGGTGTTGGATTTTGGTTCCATTTCTTCATGATACAGGTTTCCAGCAGCTGAAAACTTGCAGGAATCTTTGATGCAAGTTTGATTCAACAAATCGTCAAATCCAGTGAATATTCAAAAGTGCCTTCACTTTAGACAAAAGATCTAAAGTGAAGGCATACCTCTTCAGCTTCCAGACAGTGCTAGACAAACTCATGAACTCATGAATTAGCTGTGGTTTTGTTTTGTCATGATAAAATGCACAAGTACTTTCCGCATTAACATGCTATCTGGAGGGGAACGTGTTGCTTTGAAGTGTCTGATAGAAATCTCTGGTCTTGTCCACAAAGCATTGAGGTTTATCAAGTTTTTTGAATAATCTAACCAACTAGCAATATAACACATAATGCACTGCATAAAATAAGACTTGTCTCTACGGTTTGTCATTAAAAAAATCCTATCTTTTTATGAATTCTTAGGATCAAAAAGGCTCTTCCTACATTTACTTCAGAGAGAATGTATATAAGTTGAATAAGTTGCCAGATGTTGTTCTGGTTGGGTCCTTTAACTTTTAACTAATTATTTTAACACGAGTAGCAGGTATGGCATTTGAAATAACTACTTTGGTGGCAAAAAATACTGGAGTTTCAGTTAATCTTTTAGTTTTTCTATGTTCTGTGTATAAACTATTGGCTCATGTGACATAAATGTATTAATATTTTTATTTTACCATGGTCTGGGTAAATACTTAATTCTGATTGGCTGGAGGGTTTCCGTTAAAAAGTGACAATGGACACCCTTAAAAGCAACAATGATTACCGTTGGCAACCAGAACGACATAAACTTGGAACATAGGTGGACATACGTTATTCCTTAGTTTATAACAGGCGTGTCAAACTCATTTTCACAGAGGGCCACATCAGCATAGTGGTTGTCCTCAAAGGGCCAGATGTAACTTATACATGTAACTAAATGTAATGAAAAATAAATGAAACTACTCCTTAATGTTAAATAACTAATTATTTATATATTATTATATCTTTTTAAAGTGACAATTACAGTTGCATAGAAAACATATGTTTGCTTGTTATTCTAGCATAAATCCTTTTAAATTTGATTCTGTCAGGTTAGGTTATATGGACAGTGTTTACGTCCTAATGTATAGTTGTATCATCCGATATTTCAAGACAGTTTCCCCCTAGATATGAATAAATACACACCCATTTTTTATTTTACGAATTAAAAACTTTTATGCTCTCGCGGGCCACATAAAATGACATGGAGGGTCACATTTGGCCCGCGGGCCTTGAGTTTGACACATGTGGTTTATAACAACAGGAAGACAGAAAAATAGAAAACATTTTTGCTTCATCCTATAGACAAAAACAAGCACTAAGGTGAACTTAGTGCTTTGTTATATAACATGACATTTAGCCTATGTGTCACTTTCCTCCACTGCAGCAGTGTGGTCAGTGCAGGCTCATTAGCCGTTACCATCTCATCATCAACAAATAGACAGTTTCTTTTGAAAAACTTTGAAAAACTATATATAAAAAAACAAGATTAAAGATATTTTAGAATTTCGTAAAAGACCATGGTATGAGTGGGTTAATGTCCTTTGAGAAGTCCAATATTATAATTTAATGGATGTTGCAGCTGACGGTTCACACCTCTGCATCATCTATTAGTTTTTCATACTACACACCTTGTCGGGCATTATCCCTTACTTGTAATACAATAACAGGAAGGTAACACACCCTCTTTGTACTACTGTACTCTTCGACTCTTTACATAATCAATATAATTCCAGCAGATTCTGCATTGGAGCCTGCTGCTCATCTGGTGCACAAAGCTGTTTTTCTCTGCGTCTGAATCTGTTGCAATTACAATAATCATGTTAACACTTTACTACTATAAAATGTTGCATATTAGCACAAAGCAGCTTTTTTCCTGTTTTGGACTGTTTGGTTATCTGTGTTAACAGCTGAAGAGTTACAGCAATTCAAAGACCTTATACCATGGTCCGGGTGAATACTCGATTCTGATTGGCTGCTGGGTATGCGTTAAAACCTGATAACCGCAAAAAAAAGAAGTTCCGGTCGGCTAGCTTAAATGATTTGTATCACTGCGCCGGCTTCTGTAAAACAACCTTTTGCTTCATCATCTGGGCAAAAACAAGCGGTAAGCGATTAACTTTCCCTCTGAATTGATGCTTTATTCAACCCATCGGGACGATCAGCATATATATATCGCCGAATCTTGACTGCAGCGGTGGTGCTGCGCGACGCGGACTATATGTTATATATATGTACTATATGTTACGTGACATATAGTACACTGTTTATGAGAAAAGTGATCCAAATCGGAAAAAAAACAAGAATTAAGGACTAAAACATGGTTAATATGTATTGCTTTTGTAAGTGACCATGGTATAAGCGGGTTAATGGCCTTCGAAGTGTGCGGTTACTACTTTTTAACGCACTTCACGGAAGCAACCGTCCTCCGCTTCGCGTCGGACAGTTCAGGCTTCCACGGCGTGCGTTAAAAAGTAGTAACCGCACACTTCGTCGGCCATTAACCCTTACATAAACACTGGAGCTAAAGCTCAGGTGTTAAAGGGTTAAGAGGTGACTGCCCTTAATCACCAAAAAAAAAAACAAGTCAGCATTATCCACCACCAGTTGTTTCCTGAATAAAGGATCAGCATCTCTATGTAGCTTCACAAATATTTCTGCATAAAAAAATGTTAAAAGTGACAGATGTGACCTTCTTCAAACAGCAGACAAATATGAGCTGAGCAAGGTCACAGTAACTCTCACTGTCATGGCAGCATGCTTGTCATCTGGTGAATTCTTCACTTCTCTGTGTGTGAGTGTATTTAAGCCTCACAGGCTGTGAAGCCATCCTCTGCTGATGACGCATCCTCTCAGCTCTCACACTCCCCTGCTACAGACTTGCTTCATGTCAGCAACGCATGCCACTCAACAGTCTCATAACATCCAGTTTCCACTGAAAATGTTGACGATCAAATCTTTGTTTCTATCCAATAAATCCTAAATCCATGTTGGGAAGTAAGCTAGTTAAATCGTCAAAGAGACCTTCACCCTCTAGGCGTCTCTATTAGCGCCAATGATCTCCTCAATGTGCTTGGTTTCTCCAAATATTAACACAATGTCTTTTATAAAACACCAATTCACAAGTGAAGTCCTCCAAAGGCAAAAACATATTTAACCAGAAAATATGAAAAATAGATGAAATAAAAGAAAAATATTTAACCACAGAAAAATATATATTTGGTCAAATTAAATATAATTACAGGTAAATATATGTTGTCCAGGAAATCTCTGTGTTAATCTATATGCCTTTTTAACATTCTTGTTAATAGGTGTACTATATTATATTATATTTAGCTTCAATTACTGCTGGACGTTTTGTAGTGTGCTATAGTAGAGCTGGTTAATAAACTAGTCGAGCATTATGTGATGTAAGCACCAAATTAGACATGAACGTACCTTAGGATCCCATCTTTCAGAAAAACACATTAGCCATAGGCAAATGTTTAGGTATTTACGCAACATGTCGTCACTCATGTCGTCACTCATGGGCATTATAGTGTAAATGGTATTACAAATAAATCTAGATACCCCTATGAGTAAAAACAATTGTGTGGTTCAGAATACAAACCACAACATACAGAATTGTACTTAAACATTCAAGTATAGCCACAACTTCCAGAAAAGTATAAACTGCATTGTGTTGCACAGACATGAATAGAGCATATTTTAACACTGCTCTAGATCAGTGTTTGTCAACCTTTTTTGAGCCACGGCACACTTTAACGTTGACAATAATCCCGCTGCACACCAGGATCCAAAACTTAAAAAAGAAGAAACTCATAGTCTGTATTGATGTACAGTCCCTCCAATCTCTCATGCATTTTTGAGATAATTTGGCAGAAAAAGCTGGAAGTTGCAGCTGTTTTTTCTAAAAGATGTAATAAAAGTTAAGTTAAGAAGTGTTAAATGTGTGTTCATTGTGGTTTCAAGACGTTTAACAAAAACACTCATTGTGCGGTGAGACGCTGTCACTTTAACCCAATGCATCATGGGAGATGTAGTGCAAACAGCCGCCGAACGCAGACAGACTCGCTTCTCCGAGCTTCATGGTTTTGTTCAATGTTCCACGGTCTGACACCAGATTCTGCAGAAAGCTACACCGCTAAAGATGAGCTTTAGCTGGTATTTTTGTTGGAACTGAGCGACTTTATGAGCTAAATCGGAACAAGGAAGTGTAGACTTTAACCACTTCTGATTGGTCAGACTGATGACATGTGATCAAGCCTCCAAAAGTGATTGGTGGAGACAGTTAAAGGGGCGGGACTTTTCTGAAAACAGCTCAACCTACGGCTTAATCGCGGTACCGTCATTCTTATCAAAATTTCTTTAATTGAATCAAATAAACACAAAGAAAAAAGTATTTTCATTCATATTCCTAACTACTCAGTGTTTTATCAGGGCCTGTTTGGATGAACACAGAGCTGATATCCTGGAGATGGAAAATGTTTTTGATCAGAATCAGAATCAGAATCAGAATCAGAAATACTTTATTGATCCCACACGTGGGAAATTTGTTCGTTACCATAACAACTAACAGGAAAAAAAGAGTAAGAATAATATAAATAAAAATAAAAAAGAGAACAAGGAAAATGTGGTAATGAGGGAAATTTCCCACGGCACACCTGACCATCTCACACGGCACACTAGTGTTTTTTTATTAACCTCTGTAGGTTTCTCCTTTTTATCTGAGGATTAAGCTACAGATTTAGTTTATTTGAAAATAAGCAAAGTTGAAATAATGGTTGCAGATTGTTATCTACCGGAGCTTTTATGATCATAAGAGGCTGCCAGCAGATTTTACTGCAGTGGCTGACAATTACTAAAATATAAACAGGTTTGCAGCCTGAATAGGACGGAAGTTGATCTGCAACAAGATTAAACGTAAAATAATTTTAGATTTGATCATTTTGATTAATGAATTTAAAAAAAAAGTGGCATATTAAACAAATGACAACAAACAAAAAAGCAGAATAAAAGCTGAGTGGAACCATAATCCAAATAGCTACTTTTTGTGGGTATTTTGAAAAACAAAGCATTCCTATGAAAGTTTTTCTGTTCCATCAGATTCTTAAATTTTTAAACCTTGAATTTTCAAACAGCAAAATTTCATGCCCCGATATATAATTTTCTATCTTATATATGTTTTAAATTTTGAGACTCAACATTTTGATGACCCAGAAATTTGATGTAAAAAAAATTGATGGGAAATAAGTGGCTTTTATTGTCTCATTAGAACAAATAGTCCATCTAAGAACACATCGATATCCAGCCAATCAAATCATGACACCGACGTGACGTCATCGTTTCTATAGGAGCCCAATATGGCCGCAAACCCGTTTTCGTCTGAAACAGAAGGGTCAACCGAAAGTAGTTTGTGGACTTATTGTCAGGGAATATATACTTTACTGTTGTTTTGCGACAGTAAAGTATATATTCCCGGATATGATAACTGAAATACGTAAATGGAAAAATAAAAAACAAACCGTTTTTTCCTTTTTTGTTCATAATTTAGCACTGACATGTATGCTAACAGATTCTAATTTCCATCTTATTCCAATGTTACACTTTTTTTTTACATAATCTTTCTGTTCAAAGAGACAAAACTATAATTTCGTTCTGGGTTTTGGGTGAGTGGAGCAGCAAACGCTATACTTTTAGACCTACAAGTATGCTTGTGAGCCTCCTTTATTTTGAAAGATTAAAACAAAGTGCTTAAAAAAGCATCCTTTGTCTCAATAGAGAACCATTTTGTTTGTTTTATAAATTGAACAGGTATAGAATGGTTACACTAAAGATGTGCTACATTCATGGACTAAAGCATGAGTGGGAAATTCTACATTAAATTTAGTAAATAGATGAAACTTTTTTATCAGCATTTTTTCAAATAGTTGTCAAATCTCTGAAGTTGCTCCTTGGCTACATGTGGATTACTATTTAAATCACACTGCTGTAAACAGTTATTGTTTTAAAAGGTTTTTAAACAAATTATTTATTATACGTATTAATTTTTTTTGATTGTTCAGCAAATTTTCATGGAGGACTTGATAAAACTAAAACAAAGACATAAAGGGTTTTTAACATGTCTATGTGAGGATTTGTTTTTTCCATTATGCACAAAAAATAAATTAACTGAACAATGATATTAACAAACCTTACATAAACGGTGTGAAGAAGATTTTGACACCAAAAGTAAGTAAAATTCCTTTAAAACCTTTACATAAGGGATAATATGCCTGACAATGTGTCCATTATCAGAAATTAACGGAAGACGCGAAAGCCTGAACCGTCCAAGTGTAGGACGGTTGCTTTCGCCTTGAAGGCCACTATCACACTGATACCATGGTCACTTACGAAAGAAGTAAATAATCAATCAATTTTTTAGAACTTCTCGTCATTTGTTCCATTTCAATAGCTTTTCCACAAAAATGGGACTCTTTAATACGTGGTGCGGTGAATTGACATGGTAACAATTGAGCCAGCACTGACCTCGACTGCAGCAGCAAACGAAAGCAATATTAATGTTGGTCGTCACAATAAGTTACATAAAGCATCAGCATCAGTTTCTCAGAGAGAAAGTTCACCTCACCTTTTTTGTCCAGATAATGAAGCATAAGTTTGTTTCAAAGAAGCCAGCACAGTGATATAGAACATTTGTATGGAAGCGATTGTGTAGCATAATTAAAAATAAAAGTCAAAACCAGAAATGCTTTTTCATTTTCAAAATGAAACTGCATCAAATGACTCAAAATTAAAATGAAAAAGCAATCAGCCAAAGTGCTTTTTCATTTTCTTCTTCAAAACTGCTTATTCTGTCACTTAATTAAAATGATAATGAAAATGGTATTTGACATTTCATTATCAACAAGTTCTCTGGTAAATGTGTAGGTTAAT
This sequence comes from Oryzias latipes, assembly GCF_053564925.1. NCBI lineage: Eukaryota > Metazoa > Chordata > Actinopteri > Beloniformes > Adrianichthyidae > Oryzias > Oryzias latipes. The sequence continues at coordinate 6,875,498 of NC_136243.1, read as the reverse complement.
TCATTTAGAAATGTCCAATTTGACAATTAAAATGGATTAACAGAAATGTATTTTCATTTTCAAAATGTAACTGCATCAAATGACTCAAAATTGAAATGAAAAATCAATACTTCAAAATGCTTTTTCCTTTTCTCCTTAAAAACCATTTATTATGTGTCATAATTAAAATGAAAATGCAAAGAGGGGATTGCATTTGCGTTTTCACATCCACCCTGCGAACATTGTCGCATTATTCAATTGGACTAAGCATTTCCAGAAGGGAGGCGGGGCGATGACGTCAGTGCTTTCTCCGTGTGTCCGGCTGCTAAGAGGCACAGACATGTCTAGGATCAGCTTTGTGTTAGCGGCAGGGGAGATGGCTTTGTGACGTTTGTGCTCCCCTGCTGATATTACACACGTTCTCAGGACTACATAGCAGCATTTCCGCCTTATGTGGTCCGGAGTTTGGGACCACAGCCTCCTTCGGAAGCCCCGCTGTCTGCACGGTTCGAAGCTTCTCCCTTCGGACTAGCTCTTTGGACTAAACCGGCCTGCTAGCCCGGAGACAAAGCTTGTCTGGGGAAGCTTTGAAGCCCAGGAGGAGGAAATGCTGCTCAAAGACCCGAGAAACTCTCAACCATCATATGAATTTGTATTTCCAGTGGTGTCCAGAACAAAATAAAGGCTAATGTTATTCCCCCATATTTACATCCAAGATGCTCATTACTGGATTGGCCGCCTGGAGTTCTGTTCCTCCATGGCTAATGTTTTTAGCACGCATTAGCCTAATGCTAACGCTTCTTTCGGGTCCTTGCAGCCAAGAAAAGAGCACTGACCGCACGGATTTAAAACATATGAGCGAGAAGACCCTTAATAATAATCATAACAGCAATAACAGCACATTTAGAAGCGTGGCGCTGTTTCTGCTGTTTGAGGACAGCTGGAGCCCAATCAACAGCTCGAGCAGACTTCGCCACGCTAAACGTTTGCTGGTTGAACAAACACAGATCTTTAGGAGCTACACAGCCATACACAGCCCCGGATCTGTCGTTTTATGACTGTATTACTATCTTGGATATAAATATGTGGGAATTACATCAGTCTTTATTTTGTCTGGACACCACTGGAAACACAAATGTATATGATGGATTAGTTTCTCTGGTCTGCACTTCCGCCTTCGGCGATCCGGGTGCCGGTCCGAAGATAAAGCTAGTCGTCCGGGTGGTCCTCCTTTCGATGAACAGCGGTGCGTCCGCAGAAGGCGGAAATACTGCTACGTAGTCCTGAGAAGCTGTGTAAAATCATCAGAAGTTCACAAACACCACAAAAGAGATAGCACTGACGTCATCGCCACGCCTCCCCTCTGGAAATGCTGAATCGAATTGAATAATGCAACACTATTCGCAGGGTGGATGTGAAAACACAAATGCAATCCCCTCTTTGCATTTTCGTTTTAATTATGACACAGAATAAGCCGTTTTTAAGTAGAAATGGAAAAAGCATTTTGAAGTATTGATTTTTCATTTTCATTTTGAGTAATTTGATGTAGTTACATTTTGAAAAATAAAAAGCATTTCTGTTAATCCATTTTAATTGTCAAAATAGAAATTTCTAAATGAATTTTGCTACACATTTACCAGAGAACGTCTTGAAAAAGAAATGTCAAATACCATTTTCATTATCATTTTAATTAAGTGACAGAATAAGCAGTGTTGAAGTAGAAAAGGAAAAAGCATTTTGAAGGATTGCTTTTTCATTTTAATTTTGAGTCAACAAATGCAGCTTCATTTTGAAAATTAAAAAGAATTTCTGGTTTTGACTTTTATTTTTAATTATGCTACAGAATCGCTTCCATACATTTGACCAGAACTTCTTTTGTAGGTGTACACTATTACTGTCCATTATCACTTTTTAATCCACACCCAGTAACCAATCAGAATTGAGAATTCACCTGGACAATGGTTTAACCTAAAATAAACATTTAGTTCATTCTGCAAACAATGACAAAAAATATTAATATCCGAAGTTACATTTTTACCATATTCCATTATTTTTTTCTTTTTTTTTCCTTTCAGCTTTTCTTTTCAGGGGTTGCCACAGTGAATCACCTGCCGCCATCTAACCCTGTCTTCTGCATCTTCTACTTCAACACCGGCTACCTTCATGTCTTCATTCACTGCATCCGTCAACCTCCTCATTGGTCTGTCTAGACCTCTTGCCTGGCAGCTCTAGACTCAGTGTCCTTCTACCAATACATTCATGGTCTCTCCTCTGGACATGTCCAAACCATCTCAGTCTGGCCTCTCTGACTTTGTCGCCAAGACCTCCAACATGAGCTGTCCCTCTGATGTCCTGATTCCTGATTTCTGAAGAGAATCTCAGCATCTTCATCGCTGCCACCTCCAGCTCTGCTTCCTGTCTTTTCCTCAGTGCCACTGTCTCTTAGCCAAACAACATGACTGGTCCCATGACAGTTTTCTACACCTTTCCGTTCATTTTAGCTGAAACTCTTGTATCACACCTGATACATTTCTCCACCCGTTCCAATCTCCCTGCATTCGCTTTTTCAATTCTTTTCCACACTCTCCAGGACTCTGGAGTGTTGACCCTAGATACTGAAAATCCTCCACCTTCTTTATCTCTTCTCCCTGTCACCTCACTCTTCCACTTGGGTTCCTCTCATTCACACACATATACTCTGTCTTTCTCACGTGTACTAGCCTTCATTCCTCTCCTGTCCAGGGCACCTGTCCACCTCTCTAGCTGCTCCTTCACCTGTTCCCTGCCCTTCACTACAAATTGCAAAATCATCTGCAAACATCATAGTCTACACAGGTCCTGCAGTGCTCTAACATACTTTTTTGTCACTCCAGACTTCCTCATACTATACCACAGTTCCTCTCTGGACACCCTGTCATAAGCTTTCTCCAGATCTACAACGACACAGTGTGCTTCTCTATCAGCATCCTCAAAGGAAATATTGGATCTATAGTGCTCTTTCTTGTATGGCTCATTGTTTGGCTTATCAGCTTTATTCCTCTGTGTTGCCACAATTCTGCACATCTCCCGTATTCTTAAAAATGGGCACCATCACACTTCTCCTCCATTGCTCAGGCATCTTCTCACCCCCTGAGATCCTGATGAACAACCCAGTTAAAAACGCCACTCTAGGTGGATCAGTAGGACCAAGTGCCTTTCCACTCGTCATCCTCTTCAATGTCCCTCTCACTTCACATTTACTAATCTTTGTTACTTTCTGCTCTATAACAGTTCCATCTTCTATTCTTTGTTCCCCTCATTTACTTCAGTCACCAACTCTTCAACGTATTCTTTCCATTAGACTACTCAGACCTGTCAATACATTACCATCCCTATCCTTATCTACCGTAACCTGCTGCATGTCGTTACCATCTTGGTCTCTCTGCCTTGCTAATCTGTAGAGGTCAGTCTCTCTCTCTCTCTTTACTACCCAACCTAGCATACAAGCCATCATAAGCCCCTTGATTGACCTTTGACACTCCTACTTGTCTCCCTGATCAAATTAGCTGTAGCTATCCAGTCATCAGGAAGTACCTCCTGACCATCCAGAGCCTGTTTCAACAACTTTTTAAAAGTCATCCAACTTTCTTCCTTTTTCGGCTTCTGCCGTTTTGACCCTTTCTCTGCCTTTGCCCTTTCTTTCTTCATCTTTCTTCATCACCAGAGTCATCCTACACACCACCATCCTATGCTGTCTGGAAACAGTTTAACCTACCGCTACTTTGCAGTCACTGATCTCGTTCAGATTACACAGTATACACAAGATGTAGTCTATTTGTGTGCTTCTACCTCCACTCTTAAAGGTCACCCTATGTTCCTGCCTCCTGTCAAAGAATGTATTAACTATAGCTATTTCCATCGTTTTGCAAAATCAACCACTCTTTTGTCCTTCTGCTTTCCTCTCCTGGATGCCAAACTTTCCGATCACCTCTTCATCACCTCTGTTTCCTGCACCAACATGTCCATTGAAATCTGCACCAGTGACAACTCTCTAACTTCTGGGGATGCTCATCATCACTTCATCAAGGTCCAACCAGAATTTCTCCTTTTCCTCCAGCTCACATCCTACCTAAGAGACATACTCACTAACAACATTAAACATCTCACCTCTGATTTCTATCTTCAGACTCATCACTCTATCTGACACTCTTTACCTCCACAACTCTCCTAACAAATTCCTCCTTTAAGATAACTCCTACTCCATTTCTCTTCCTATCTTCACAAAGACAGAACAACGTGAACACTGCTCCTCAACTTTCATCCTGGTCTCCTGGACACAGTATGTCTACCTTCCTCTTCTGTATCATGTCAACTAACTCTCCACATTTCCTTGTCATAGTTCCAACAGTTAAGTCCCTACTCTCAGTCCAACACTCACAACTTTTCTCTTCTCTGTATTCCTACGAATGTGCCTTCCTCCTCTCGTTCTTAGACTAATAGTAGCCAATTTCCACCAGCACCCTGGTCCGCCATCAATACAGCATTGATAGCAGACGTTTAAACTGGGCCATGACCAATCCAGTATGGACATCGTAGGTCTGATTCGCATATTTGGTTTTGCAAAGATTTTTCCTTGGATGCCCTTCCTGACACAAGCTTCTGTATTTATCGGGCCTGGGATCGGCACAATGAGACCCTGACTTAGGGCCCCTTGTGCTTACATTATATTCCATTATTTTTTTAATTGAATATGTTGAGAAAAGATGTCATATTTAAATGTTGGTCTTACCATCAATTCTAGTTGTTAATATGTGTACAGAAGTCGAAGAAAGTTTGACCTGTTTGTTTCATTTATGAAATGCTCTTCAACTTATAGGTTTAAGCTGTTCGGCTTCCCAATATTTTAGGGAGCAGCATGAAGGGGTGAGGAGGTGATGGTGAAGGGTGAGGAGAAAAAGACAGAAAGTACTGATGGCGTTTTGGAAAGAAGGTGGATGAGGAGGAAGGAAAGTCGAGAGGCTGCTTCACCTTTAGCGCTGCTCTGTGTGTCTGTGTGTGAGTCAGACTTTGCTCAGCCTTATATATTACCACTGGAGGGTAGGCAAGTTGGGAGAGGGAGCAGGTGAGGCTTGAAGAGTAAATGTATTTAGAGCAAATTATTATACCAAGTTCAATCTCAGTAACATATTTGTGTGAATAAAAATACATTTGATTTCACCACAACTCACACGATCCTGTAGGAAATCAGATTTTACCAATTTCATGCAAACAAATTCTCACTTCTGAATATTTAATAAGTAAAGCATCAGAATGAAGAAGGTGGACATCTTTTTGATAGTCAGCTTTAAAATCCATCACCAAGACTTTCTCCATTTTTGGGGAAAGCTACCTCAAAAGTACGAAGGGCTTTGGAATTAGTACTTTAGTTTAATTCTAAAATCAAAGAAATCTAAAATCAGAATATTCCCCCAGTTTACAGCCCCTCACACCCCCAACTTTACATAAGCCTGCAACAAAATTACCGAGCAATATTGGAGCTATCCAACTGTATATTTTGAACCAGATGTCAGCTCAGACAAGGTAAAACGGAGAAGTACAAGGATCTAGTTGTCTATCATCATAATGTAGCAGAGCAGGGAGATGTGCACCGCCCAGATTATTTTCTAATTCACAAATACGCTCTTTTTCAAATGGCATTTTTTGTCTGCTCATGATTTACACTGATTTCAATAAATAAATACTCAGAAATTCAATTTTCAGCTTAAGCTTAATTTTCTTTACATATGTCCTCCATCATCAGAAAATCTCACTATTACGTTAAAAATACCAAAGAAAAGATTTCCATTGGAGTGAGTCTTTAAAAATCTAATTTTCTAAACAGAATTTTAAAAATGCAAACACTGTTGGATAATTTTAAACAAGTAGTAATCGTACATTTTAGGGACCCCCCCCCCCTCCCTTTTTTTTTTAGAACTGAAATGTTTAAATATAATAATCCACTTGACTAGATTTAAATCAAACAGGTTTGATGAAGAGGCTGCTCTAAATACATTTACATCTTGTTGGCCTCCATGCTGCTGGAAGTGATCGGGGGGAGGCTGCCTGGGTGGGTTGAGGCAGAACTGAGAGAAGTGGGTGAGGCAGGATGTGGAAGAAAGTGGGAAGGGGGGGACTCTGGCCCTTACCTTGCCTGCTCGTGGTGCTTGGCGGGGGGCAGGGCGCAGGGAGGCTTGGGCAGGCGGAGGCGCGCGGGACAGCAGTACTGATGGTAGGTGGCGTGGCTGTTAGGAGGTAGGCTGGAGGAGTAGAGAGAGGAGGAGGAAGAGGAGGTGGAGGAAGGAGTGGTGATGCTAGTAGGGTTGTTGGAGGTACGACAAGAGGTGTTGGTAGTAGAACAGGTGGAGGAGGAATAAGACCTGACAGAAATTGAGATAGAAATAGAAAAGGAGAAAAAAGAGAGAAAAATAAAGTCAAGAGAGAAACAGAGAAAGGTGGACAACAAGAACAACAACAGACAAGCACACATACACAAACACCATTAGCACGGTTAGCAATACAGCACAGCATTAGCAACAGCTAACATACAGCATTTACTGCAGCATTAGCAATTAGCTAACAGTGTTAAGCAAACACCTATATATTAGCGTAGCTTAGTATATAGTAAATCACAGCCACATATCAGCTAACAAGTACAACAATCTACGCTTAAGATTAGTTTATCATAAGATGTTAGCATTAACTCAGCACACAAAAAAGTGTGAAGTGGTCCAGACACCAGCATACAGCATTAACAGACAACCACAGGTGTTAGCTTAACATCCAGAATATCGGCTTAGATGTAGCAAACATCATTAGCACTAGCAGTTAGCACCACAGCATTACATGAACACAGTGAGTTAAAAGGAGGAAGATGATGCACATATAAAGACAATTATTGTTTTTGTTTAAAGAATGTTTTTTTGTGTAACAATTACTAGTATTTGGGACCAATGCACTGTTGAACGTTCCACCAATTTATTTGCATGATGTGCACAAATCAATATGTTTTTAGGTTTATCATTTTAAAGAATTGTAAAGTTACAGCTGTGCAGATGTGCAATTGAAAAGAAAGTTTCTCCGGCTGCTAAAAAAGCTCATCCATATTGTGGTAAATTGAATCTATGGCTTTGTTCTACTAGGTCAATTCAAAGGCACCGTAGTGGTAGTAAAGCATTTTACCATTCTGTAAGAATGACAACATACAGACTATGCATGTAAAGTAGGGAAACATTTGTGAGGCAGAATATCTATTGGTCATAAAAATAGTTCTTTGACAAACAATTATTTTCAAGATTCTCCTCAAACCATGCCATATTTATAGGAAACATGTATTTGAGTGGCAAAACTGAAAATATGGATTTTGCCATCCAACAGTACTTTAGCTTTTGGTAACACTAACACTAACAAGTAGCTGTTCTTTGGCACCTCTTAGCATAGATTCTTACAGTGGTCAGTTAGGCTCCAAACAAAAAAGGGTATTTCAAGAAATTCAGATTTATTGATCTAGATAGCCTTTTTTTAAATCTTCTGGATAGAGCAAATTCTAATTCCATAAATGTTAAGCCACAAGGGGGGAAGAATAGACCACTACAAGAAAACATAAGACAGGCAGGCTGTCTTGTACAGATTAGAAGTTAAGGCCAACGACACTGCCAAAAAAACTTGCATACACAATCCAGACAACTAAGAGTTCTAGGAACAAAGATCAGCCAAGATGGAGTGAAGACGGTGTGAGAAAGATGACTAGAAAAGCAACTGTTCTTGATAAGACACCCGTGAAAGTAAGGAGGAAATTAGAAGAGGGGGCAGTCAGGTTTATGACAACTTTGCTTAACAAACTTCTGGAGTGAGAAGAAGCCTAAGTGCAGCACGTTCTAAATGATCGTGCAAATGATATTTTTGTATGACTTTTGTGAATCCTCAATGCCAATGACAGTCAGGGTAATTTTCAAGTCACTTACAATTAGAGTATACATTAAATATTAAATGTTAATGAACAAGCTTGCTAAAACATTTTTCAAAAATAAAAACCTTCAAAGTCACTGTTCAACACTGTTACACAGAACAGAGTTCCACAACATTTGATAGATTCTAAAGAGCTGAAAATTGTCGTTTTTTTAATTTGCTGCACTAGGAGGTCATATTTACTAAAATTAAAAGTTATTCCAATCAAAAACATCCTAATATGTTAACATTTGAACATAGGACCCCTAAATTGTGTAGCGCCTTCAAAGTTCTTGCTACCATCGAACATGTGAGTTTTTGTGAGTTTCTGCTTGAATTTCTTTGCAGGATGTCAGAATAGTCTCCCAGAGCTGCTGTTTGAATGTGAACTGCCTCCCACCCTCAGATACATTTTGCTCCAAAGGTTCTCAATAGGGTTGAGGTCAGGGGAGGATGGGGGCCACAGCATCACTTTATCTCCTTTTATGGCCATAGCAGCCAATGATGCAGAGGTATTCCTTGCAGCATGAGATGGTGCATTGTCATGCATGAGGAGGATTTTGTTACAGAAAGTATGGTTCTTCTTTTTGTACCAGGGAAGAAAGTAGTCAGTCTGAAACTCCACATACTTTTCAGAGGTACATTTCCCACTTGTAGGGAACCCTAAAGGGGCTGACCAGCTCTCTCCCCATGATTCCAGCCCCAAACATGACTCCACCACCTCATTGGTGACGTCACAGCCTTGTTGGGACATGGTGGCCATCCACCAACCCCCCACTACTCCATCCATCTGAACCATCCAGGGTTGCACAGCCCTCTTCAGTAAACATAACTGTAGAAAAAAAAAGTCTTCAGGTTTGTCTGGGCTCACTACAGCCATTTCTGCTTGTGAGTACAACACTCAATGAGGGGTGGCCATTTAAAAGGTTTGCGTACAACAGCAAGCATCTGGAGGATCCTACACCTTGATGTTGGTTGGACTCCAGAGACACCAGCAGCTTTAAATTGCTGCTTTGTAATGGTATTTTGGCAGCTGCTCTTTTACTCAGATGTATTTGTCTGGCAGAAACCTTCCTCATTCAGCCTTTATCTGCACCAACCTGTGTGTGCTCTGAATCAGCCACAAATCTCTTAATAGTACGATGATCATGCTGAAAGGGCTTATACCATGCAAAATACATTTTTTGAGCTTTTAATCCTATTATAATGTTCATTTCTCACAAAAAGAAACCACAAACACCCACTTTCTCTGCTGAGCTTGAGGTGTTTGGCAAAAACTATTGCCTTTTATATGCACAATATGCACATCCAGCATTGCAAAAGTTTGGATGTTGTTTGTTTTCGGGGGCGAGACGCAGACACGCTGACAGATGGAGGACCAAGCTCTTCACTCATGCAAGATGCAGCTGTCATCATCAGACAGGAGGGATCAAGGGTGGGGCAACTCAACTCACCGCCACGCCATAGAAGCTAAAAGCGTAAAATGATCAACCACAATTTAACAGAAAGGTATCTATCCCTTACAGTAGGCATGTCCAAAGTCTGGCCCATGGGCCAAATGCAGGCTGTGTTAAATTTTACGCCGCAGTCTCTTGTCATAAAATCAATACGGCTACCAGCACTTTCTAGGAACTACAATTTTTTATTGAGATTGGCAAACTTTGTTAGAAGCTGTTGTAAACCTGTGGCAACAACTTGAGGCTACTTGACCTTCAATGCCTTAAAAAGCACTATTTGTGTTATTTTCCTGTTCACACAATTGAAGTTAATTGAAGTTTACATTGAGCATTTAATAGTGAATCATATGTAACATTTCATAAGACAAAAAGTTTTTTCCAGACGTGCTTTTTCTTTATTTTATTTGTAGTCTTCAAATCAGAAATTCACAGTGATCTTGGTAAAAGAAAAAATCTGTTTTATGTGAAGAAATGAAAAGTATTACATTGCAGAATTATTTTCATTACATAGGTCATTTGCATTTAATGTTGTTATAAAGGTTCAAAGAATGCAGGCTGAATGGTTGCCTTCACACATTTTCACCTCACCAAGTCTAGCCCTCTTTGTAAAACGTTTGGACACACCGTTTGGCTTACAGGGACAAGGAATGTCAAAGCTGAGTTGGACTGCTGCTGAACCAAATGCTGAATTGTTTGAGGGTGTTCCAGCAAACAAAGAAATACATTAATGTTTGCCTATAAATAGGCGAGGCCACTGATTTTACCTACCAGCAAAGAGGACATGAATTAATGATCTTAAGGGTCAGATCACCTCAGCAGAGATGCATTGGCTGTTCCAATTACATAACCATAATTCCTCCAAGCTTTTTGATACCAAGCCTACAATAAAGTTCAATAGTAAAACAAATAAATTCCCAAGACAATTACTTTGCAGTATCACTGCATTACATTCACTAAACATTAAAACCACAAAGCAAGGTTAGTTGAATCATCACCACGGTTTCTACTTGATGCTTTTCCTATGGTGTTGATTTAATAGACGTCACATGTAACCATTTGCCCCTCAAAAAGATGAAAATGATGGCTGCCACAGTTATCTTTAGCTTCTGTACAAAGGCGCGGCTGCTGCATGCTTCACTGAGGCGAAGCCCTTCCTATTCATTTCATCCTTCTCGCTGTGATGTGACAGTTTGCTGGTCTGCTGCACAGCTGCACTTTGACTGTTACTCTACTTAGTTAGAGGCATGATGCTCACCATGTTGCCTGATAGCTCACTGTCACACTCTGCAAATTGAACCTGATATAAGCAAAGTTCTGAATAAGACACACTGCTGACCCTGGAAATACATAACAGTGCCTCTGATATGTAGGATTGTTTTCTTTTCGTCAGACAAATGCAAGGATGAAGATGTAGGCTACCTTGACATGTTTCAACCACTGGTTTGGAGTCTTCCTAAAGGCTGTGTCACACAACCACTACAAGCATTTTGCGCATTTACCATGTATGAAATGTTGGTCTTTCGTGGTATAATTAAATCATAGGTGTTTCTTACGTCATTCATCGATGTGCGAAGATGTCCGTCGAGGGTTTAAACCGACCAGTCTTTATGTGAATCTGGTTTTGAGCTGTTAAAAATTTTTGGTCTGTTGAGAATTATGCAGCTTATGTGTATTTTATGTAGTTTATACGCATTATGTAAATCTTACGGAACTGTGTGTGATTACATACAACGCATAGGCAAATTTGTGTCTTTCCACAAGAATTCCATGTATGTCCACATATGCCCAACGGATTTTCATGCATGTACAGTAACTCAGATATATAAATTTTATATTCAGAATACGGTGTCATACCAGTGTCATAAAGCTGGAATCATCTCAGACTGGTTTCTTGAACATGACAATGAGTTCACTGGACTCAAATGGTCTCCACAGTCACCAGATATCAACCCAATAGAGAACCTTTGGGATGTGGTGGAACGGGAGATTAGCATCATGGATGTGCAGCCAACAAATCTGCTGCAACTGTGTGATGTCATATTATTATTGATCAAACTCTGAGATATTTTTCCAGTACCTTGTTGAATCTATGCCACCAAACATTAAGGCAGTTCTGAAGACAAAAGGAGGTCCAACCCGGTACTAGCAAGGTGGACATAATAAAGTGACCAGTGTTGTGGCTTTTCTATTTTGTTAGTAAAACTGATTTGTAAACATTCTCTGAGTTGCTGGGCAATGAGTCCTTACCACTGCAAACACGCAGGTGCTACAGTGATGGCGTAAGGCAAGTTAAGCGATTATTTGTCGCCCCATATCTGTAGCTATCACAACACAACAGAGCAACAATTCATAATAAATAATATATTTAAAGCAAAATTCTGCAATATTGCACATCACTCGTTTTTCTGTCACCTTAATACGCCTTTCCATGGATCGGAGAACTATCCAAGGATGTAACTTGCCTTCCATCAACAGTAGCTGGGATAGACTCCAGCAACCTCTGAAAGGGATGAGGTAGGTATGTAAATCTGTTGGATCGATGCACCAAATACATTTTTACAAGCAGCTTTTGGAGAAAATCTGTGATTGCATCCTCTAATACTGGTTAAGGTAAGTATTATACATTTATGATGTTTAGAGCAGTGGTCTCCAACCTTTTCAGGCCGCAGACATGTTTCATGTCAGACAACATTTGAACGGACAGGTCTGAACGGGGATTAAGTTTGCGTTTAGTATTTTTTCTTTTCTTTTAATTTATTTATTTATTTCTAACTTGTTCTGTTCAACAACTGAGCAAACAGATTAGAGCTGAAGGCCTTTTGTGTTGGACAGGTTTTACTTTCACAAAAAGAGGTTATATATCTTCGAGAAACCAGAGTGTAAATTTGTATAAACCCCTTTTTGTTTTTTATTATTTTTTATTTATTTGTTACATTTAGTGTGTGTGGGGAGGGAGAAGGGGGAAGGCAAGGCAAGTTTATTTGTATAGCACAATTCATACACAAAGTAATTCAAGGTGCTTCACAAAACAGAAAAATGCATTAAAATCACAATACATCATAGAAATAATCAACATAAAATTTACTTTAAAAGAAAAGAAAAAAAAATTGAAAACTGATTTAAAAATAAAGGAAGGAAAGGAAAGAAAAGTGCAGATAGGACCTTTCAGTCATGTACACGGCTAAACAGAAATGTTTTAAGTCTAGATTTGAACATGAACACAGAAGAGGCCTGTCTTACGACTTCAGGGAGGCTGTTCCAGATTTTAGCTGCAGAATATTGAAACGCTGATTCCCCTTGTTTAGTTCTGACTCTGGGAATCAACAGGAGGCCGGCCCCTGAGGTCCTCAGAGTACGAGATGGTTCATATGGCACTAACATGTCAGAGATGTACTTTGGTGCTCGGCCATGGAGAGACTTGTACACAAGCAGAGCTGCTTTGAAGTCTATTCTTTGAGGTACAGGGAGCCAGTGCAGAGACCTGAGCACAGGACTAATGTGATCATACTTCCTGGTTTTGGTCAGAACTCGAGCAGCAGCATTCTGGATGTACTGAAGCTGTTTTACAGCTCGTTTGGAGAGGCCGGTGAGCAGGCCGTTACAGTAGTCTAACCTGCTGGAGACAAATGCATGAATAAGTATCTCCAGGTCTGGCTTTGACACTATGTTTTTGATTTTGGCAATGTTTTTCAGATGGTAAAATGCCGCTGATGTTACTGACTTGATATGGCTGTTAAAGTTCAGGTCAGAGTCCATGATTACCCCTAGATTTCTGACTTGATTTGAGGGTTTAAGAGACAGAGAATGAAGGTAGCTGCTGAGACTTTCTCTTTGTTTCTGTGGGCCAAAAATAATTACTTCGGTCTTGTTTGAGTTTAGCTGGAGAAAGTTGTTCTGCATCCACGCACTGATCTGTTGGAGGCAGTGGCTGAGTGAATCCACCGGCCCATATTCACCTGTTGTCAGTGACACATAGATCTGAGTATCATCTGCATAGTTGTGATAAGATATGTTATTACTGCGTATTAACTGCCCTAGTGGCAGCATGTAGAGGTTGAACAGAAGGGGTCCCAGGATCGATCCCTGGGGCACACCACAAGTCAAGGCCATGTAGTCTGAGACACAACTCCCAATTTCAACAAAATATTTCCTGTCTTCTAGATAAGACTTGAGCCAACTTAGGGCAGATCCAGAGATGCCAACCCAGTCTTGGAGTCTGTGCAAAAGGATCCCATGATCAACAGTATCAAAGGCAGCACTCAGGTCTAGCAGGATTAAGACAGTGACTTTGCCATCAACAGTGTTCAGGCGGATGTCGTTGGTTACCTTGATAAGAGCAGTTTCTGTGCTATGATGGGGTCTAAAACCTGACTGGAAAACATCAAATGAATTGTTTAATAAGAGAAAATCAGTGAGCTGTTGGTAGACAACTTTTTCAAGGACTTTTCCTAAAAATGGCAGATTAGAGATAGGTCTGTAATTATTCAGTACAGTGGGATCAAGACCGTTTTTCTTCAGGAGAGGTTTAATGACTGCAGTTTTTAAGGCCTCTGGAAATATTCCAGATTGAAGAGACATGTTAACTATTTGAGTAATTGATGGCAACACACTGTTCAGGACAGACTTTAGAAATCTAGTAGGTAACACATCAAGGCAGCATGTAGACGAGCTCAGACGGGTGATGGTCTCTTGGACAGTTTGGTCAGTGACAGGTACAAAGTGAGTCAGCTTAGAGTGAGTAGGTGGCCGTTGGATAGTTATATGTGTTGTGGAGTTGATGGCTTTTTTAATGCCCTGAACCTTGTCATTAAAAAATACAGCAAACTCATTACATTTAGGTGTGCAAACCAGTTCTATTGGTAGCTGGGTTGGAGGGTTAGTTAATCTGTTTACTGTTGTGAACAGGACACGAGAGTTGTTGCTGCAACTTCCAATGATTTCAGAGAAGTACCTTTCCCTTGTTCTGCATAAGATCTGGTTGTAAGCGTACAACTCCCCCTTATACATTTCATAATGAACCTGGAGTTTTGACTTGCGCCACTTTCGCTCAGCTCTGCGGCACTGTTGTTTCTGTGCCCTGACTAGATCATCGTTCCTCCAGGGAGCTTTCTGTCTATGTTTTCTCAATTTAACCTTCATAGGGGCAATGGCATCCAGAACAATGTGAGAGGGGGGGGCGTGGAAGAGAATAAAAGGAAGAGAGGTGGAGAAGGTGGGGGATACAAGCACTGATTTGTATGAGTTAATATTTTAAACTGTGTAACATTTATACCAGATCTGCTGAGACGACAAATATTACATCCAAAGGTGAAATTCTACCACGAAGATTAGCAGAATATATTTGTCCATCAATACACTGTGGGTTAGGAGGAGGGATGAAGCAGACAGGGAGCAGTGTGGCAGTGTGCACGTGCACCTGGGGGTGGAGATACATGTATGCTGCCAAAGTGAACCGTGTGTTCATAAGGGGAACCAGATCCTCCCCAACCTGACCAGCCAGACCAGGAGAGGGGGAGAGACCCCCAGGCCGGGCCCGGAGCGCCCCCGGCGACGGGACCCAAGCAGGGCCACCCGCTACCCAGCCGGCGCCCCGTCTCCGCAAGCCAACCCCGGCACCCCACCCAAGCAACCCAGGGATTACTGCGCAACCACACCTCAAACACCCCCCCCACTACTCTACCCCCTACAAACCTCGTCACCCGCCATATTATCCGACCCCTCCTCCCATACCCCCCCAATGCCCTCCCCACTCTGCGATGAGGAGGGAGAGCCCCAGAAGATCTCGGTGAGCCACCCCTCAGGTCTGTCCCCACCCATGCACTCTTGCACACATGCTCACAATCTTCTGGTTGCCCCCCGGCGCCACGCAGTAACCCCTTCCGGTCCCCCAGGGCCGCACGCCCGACCACCACTGCAGCCGAAAGGATACCCACAAGCCTGGCCGCTCAGAGAGGACCAGGCGGGTGAAGACCGCCCCCCCCACCACCCCCCACCGCGTTATGGTGGTGTGTGTGCTGCAGGTAAAATAGAAGGTCCCCAGTGAGGCGGGCCCCACCGCTGTCAAGCAGTAGGCCCCCCCCACTCCAGGGCGTTTAGTATTTTTTATCTTCCGGTTTCTGAAAATCTATTTTTTAGGTTAAAATGCTACCAAAAATGTTGTTTAATAAAACTGGAAATATTAGTTGTTGTTTTTTTTTCCCATTATAACACTGAGAACTCAACCCCGGCTCAGATCATCTTTTGGAGCGAAAAGATTTATCCTTTGTTTTTGTTTTATTACATATCTTTTGATTAATTGCTTATTTCCTTTTATCACAGGAACATTTCCTGTTCAGGTTTCTTTAACAGCTGCCAGCCTAATTCATCCTTAATCTCCCTTTTAAAAGTTTCTTTAGCTGAAACACCTCCAGCAGGTCAGAAATCTGAATTGATTGAATCTTCATTCTCTGTAAAATGTTTAAACTTAGACTTTGTGATGAAGATTTTCCACTTTATGTCAAAGTGGATGCTAATAACCGGATGCTAACTTCAGAATTTTAAGGTGTAAATGAAAATGGCACAACCGTCGTAAAACTGGTATTTTATAAGTGTAATAACAAACATGTAACCACCGTGTTTGCATCTTCATTATTTGCGTGTGTGAAACATTCAAAGGTCAGTCGGCAAAGAGCAGGCAGAGCGGCTTCTGGTACGTGAGAACAACTGTCTCCATAAATCCACATGTCAAGGAAGACTCCTGGTTTTGTCTGGAAATAGCAGCTTTATGTTTCTAAGAAGACAAAGACCGTAATTCAGTTTCAAAGAAACAAAAATACATTTAATTGTTTTTGTTTTTGATTTCCTTTTTAGCTTTGGGCTTTTAACTTAGCGATCGGAACAGCTATCTAAACTCACATGATGCATCACGACAGACGGACGTGGAGAACAGAATCTGGTAGTTTTTCAAAATAAAACTTCGCTCAAATCAGAAAATAAACCAAATTTAGAGTATGCACTTTTTCCTGTCGGCCTGGCGCCAAGTGGTCCACAGACCGCGGGGGTTGGGGACCACTGGTTTAGATGTCAACTATAACACGTGAAATGCGTTTTTATCATGGACCATAAAAACATACAGGGAAGTTAGGACAGTCCAGAGATACCAGGCAGAATAATGTTGGTTTTATGAAAACATCAAATACAGAACCTTGAATTTGTTATGTGTTATGTCTAAACTCGGTTTGTTTTGACAAAAGAGATACTGCACACGATGTGCACCTTTTTCATGTGTGTTCTGTGACAGAAGATGGAGATAAATACTTTCTAATAATAATCATTTTTTTTATTTGGGTACAACATAGTGCCTGTTTTGTTCATTTCTGTCACTGATAATAACCTGTTCTTTCTGCTCTTTGTCTCAGATAAATTGTGTACTCAGTGTTCTGTAATTTCATGCAGATAAATTGCTCATGTTCGCACATTTAATGGAACAAGCATAATCTCTAATTTAAGAAATTAACCATCTTTCTGCGATATTGTGTGCTGAGACTTTATGAAGCATTAAGTAAAGGTTTATCAAATCAGGTGGAAATGGTCCCTAAACAGCAGCTGCAGAACAGAGAAACACATCTGCCTCAATGCTTCTCTTTTCAGTATCAGGTCACACACGTTAAAATTAGAGATTTTTTTTATTTTTATGAAACATTATTATTTTAAGTCCAAATCAGACAAAAATCAAGGTATTTTGTTAAAGGAATAAAATGGAATAAAAAGAAAGTGGGCAAAAGACACCTCGGAAATAAGTATGGTGTTATGATGCATTTCACATTCGGACACATCTCCTTCACATCCCAGTGAAGATCCTGTGACGTCATTTCCGGGTGAGCTATTCCCAGTGCTAGCTGTGTGACTGCTGTCCTCTTGTTTGGCATTAGCCTTACTACTATTGCTTACTCTAAGGGTTATCTGGGTTAATATTCACATCTAGTACCTTTTATTAGCGAATTCACCACTGTTAAACCGCTTGCTGTTCACTTTTCTCATTTTGCTAAATAAACCACTTCTCTTTACTTAAACACCGCTAGCCTTAGCTTAGAACCTAGTATGGCCACCACCACTCCTTCCGCCTCTCCTCCTCTCTCCTGCCCCATGTGCCATATGTTTAGTGATGATCCTGCCTCCTTTAGTGAAGATAGGGGTAGGTGTGTTAAGTGTAGTCTTGTGTTAGACTTGGAGGCCAGGCTGGAGCAGTTAGAAGCGCGGCTCCGCACAGTGGAAGCTAAGCCGGCTAGCCAGGTCGTTACTCGTAGCGCGGGCCGTGTGTAAACTGGCTAAGACGATGTCCGACACTGTAATTTTCTCTGGTCCCCTGCCGAACTTAGTCAATGATGAAATGTACAGCCGCTTTTCATCATTTAACCGCTGGCTTTCTAGATGGTGCCCAGAAAACGGCGTTGGTTTTGTGGATAACTGGAGCGCGTTTTGGGGGAAGCCCGGTCTCATGCGGAGAGACGGCGTCCATCCCACTCGGGACGGTGCCGCTCTTCTTTCTAGAAACATTTCTGCTAGCCTTAGTCTGTTAACCTGACAATCCAGAGACGAGACCCGGGCGCAGAGCAGCAGTGTAAAACGCTCCTCTGAACCTCCCTTAGGGTTAGTGCCGGTGCAAAACCCATGCAGGGAAAGTCAAGCAGGTCCTAGCTTTAGCTTATGTGCTGAAAGACAAATGAAAGGAGCGCGTCTTAGAAACCTTAAAGTGACAGACAGCAGTTCTCACAAGCAGAATTATGATGTAATTAAATGCGGTTTATTAAACATTCGATCCATTTCCTCCAAGTCCCTCTTAGTCAACGAGTTAATTACTGATAACAATCTTAGTCTTTTAGCCTTAACAGAAACTTGGCTCCATCAGGATGACTATGTTAGATTGAATGAAGCAACCCCCCCCACTTATGCTAACTATCAGAAATCCAGGATTTCAGGGAAAGGAGGTGGTTTGGCAGTAATATCACAGTCTAGCTTACTTCTCAGCCCTAAAGTTAAAAATGCTTATAATTCATTTGAAAGCATCATATTTTCTTTAAGTCACCCAAACAGGAAAACTCGAAAACCTGTTTTACTCATAATTATTTATCGCCCCCCCGGCCCATATTCAGAATTTTTAACTGAGTTTTCCGACTTCCTATCGACTATTGTCTTAGATTCTGATCAAATTATAATATTAGGGGATTTTAATATTCATGTTGATGACCCCAGTGACTGCCTAGGAAAGGCTTTTGCAGCTTTATTAGATGATGTTGGTTTCACCCAAAGTGTGAATGAACCCACTCACTGTCATAAGCACACCCTGGACCTTGTTCTAACCCATGGGATAGAGATCAGCCAGCTGAGTGTCCTTCCTCTTAACCCCATCATTTCTGATCACTTTCTGATTACCTTCCAGTTTACACTGGAACATCCTTCTGCCCCAGTGAATAAGAAACAGCTTAGAAGAACCTTAACTGACCGTTCTGTGTCTGAGTTTAAACACACAGTTCAGCCAGTACTTAGAGATATTCTGAGAAAATACTCTGAGTCCAGCTCCCATAGTATCAGTCCTAGTATAAATGACCACTTTGTTAATGATGCCTTACAAGCCCTCAGGAGTACACTCGATGTTGTTGCCCCCTTGAAACCTAAGTTCGTCAGACAAAACCGAGTAGCACCGTGGTTTAACGCTGAAACTCGTTCTCTTAAACGAGAAACCCGTAAGTTGGAAAGACAATGGCGCCGCTCCGGTTCAGAGCAGTCTCCGGATATCTGGAAACATAGCCTATTAAATTATAAAAAAGCTCTGCGTAGAGCTAGAAGCCAGTACTATTCAACCTTAATATCAGAGAATGGAAACAATCCAAGATTTCTTTTTAGCACTATAGCTAAATTAACTCGCAGTCAGAGCTCAGTAGAACCACATGTTCCTGTTTCTCTCAGCTCTGATGATTTTCTTACATTTTTCGATAGTAAAATCTCAAATATTAGACATAAGTTAAATCAAGTTATTCCTACTATCAGGCCAGAACAGGCTGAAGCGGTAGAAATGGAGGCATCCATAGAAACCTCTGTAACATTAGACTGCTTCACTGCTGTGGATCAAGCGGAAATAACATCAATTATTACGTCCTCCAAATCCTCAACTTGTCTGTTAGACCCAATTCCCACTAGACTTTTTAAAGAAACTTTTCCCCTAATTAATGATCCCATATTAACAATGATAAATGCCTCTCTGGAAACGGGTTACGTGCCGCAGTCTTTTAAATATGCAGTTGTTAAACCTCTTCTGAAAAAGCCCAGTTTGGATCCTAGCATCTTGGCCAACTATAGACCGATATCAAACCTGCCCTTTATTTCTAAAATCCTAGAAAGAGTTGTAGTTAAGCAGCTTTACTGCCACCTACAGGACAACAGCCACTTTGAAGACTTTCAGTCGGGGTTTAGACCTCACCACAGTACGGAAACTGCACTAGTTAGAGTCTCTAATGACTTGTTATTGGCCTCAGAAAAGGGACTACTTTCTATTCTGGTCCTGTTGGACCTCAGTGCTGCCTTTGACACTATCGACCACGGTATTTTACTCCATAGATTAGAGCAGGACATAGGGATCAGAGGATCTGCTCTCCAGTGGTTTAAATCCTATCTGTCTGATAGGTATCAGTTCGTTAATGTAAATGGCCATTCCTCTCAGTGCACTCGAGTCAACTATGGAGTCCCACAGGGCTCAGTCTTGGGACCGATCCTGTTTACGCTTTATATGTTACCCCTAGGAAACATAATCAGGAAACACAGCATTAATTTTCATTGTTATGCCGACGATACGCAGTTGTATTTATCCATGAAGCCTGACCAGAATGACCAGATAGAGAAACTGAACGCCTGCATCAGTGACATCAAGACCTGGATGACAATTAATTACCTCCTCTTGAACCCAGAAAAAACTGAGGTCATTATACTTGGTCCTAAAAACCTCAGAGATGCTCTGTCTGCTCAGATAGTCTCCCTGGATGGTATAAGTATAGCCCCCAATTCCACAGTTAGAAACCTTGGGGTTTTATTTGACCAGGATTTATCATTTAAGGCTCACATATCTCAGGCATGTAGAACTGCCTTTTTTCACCTGCGGAATATTGCTAAGATCAGAAATATACTTTCTAAGAGTGATGCTGAAAAACTCATCCATGCATTTGTTACGTCGAGGCTGGATTACTGTAACTCCTTGTTAGCAGCGTGTCCTAAGAGTTCCTTAAGAAGTCTCCAGCTTGTTCAGAACGCAGCTGCTAGATTGTTAGCTGGAACCAGCAGAAGAGATCACATCACTCCTGTGTTAGTTTCGCTCCATTGGCTCCCAGTTGATTCTAGAATTAAGTTCAAGATCCTCCTGTTAACCTATAAGGCCTTACATGGAATGGCCCCGTCCTATATTAAGGACCTCATAGTCCCTTACCAACCAATCAGAACACTTCGCTCGCAAAATGCAGGACTGCTTGTGGTTCCTAGAATTAGTAAAAGTACGGTTGGAGGTAGAGCGTTTAGCCACCAAGCCCCTGTCTTATGGAATAAACTCCCAGCTCATATAAGAGAGGCCGACTCAGTTTCTACATTCAAAGCTAGACTGAAAACATTCCTCTTTGGACAGGCTTATTGTCAGACTAGTTAGTATTCAGAGATTATTTAACTTAATGTTAGTTTGTTTAAATTAAACTTAATAATAACTATTTCTTTTAAAAGGCTGCTAGAAGTTGAAGCTGGGGTAACTATGGTACACTGGGGTTCTGTCCTCTTTCCTTTTTTACTTCTACCCTTCCTCTCCTCTATTCTTGATCATAATTTATCATTTAGTTCTCCATGCCTCTGTTTGGTGCAGTGCGATTCATGTATTGTCCCTCTTTTCCTCTCCCCTCCTGGGGAGTGGGAGTGCTTCCAGACTCCAGTTGGCTCATCCGTGCTCCAGTTCCTGACCGTTTACCTCGCCTTTGCTCCTGCTCCTACACCTGGCTGTGGATCCTGCCTCTGGCTCATCTCTGGCTCGTCTCTGCTCTGTACCTGACCGAGTACCTCGTCTCTGCTGGACTTTTATATATGTAGTTGTAGATTTAGATAAGTTAATTCTTCTCTAAGATTTCTGGTAAATCGCCTGTCCGTCCTGGGGGAGGATCCCTCCTTCATGTGGGCACCCCTGAGGTTTCTTCGTTTTTTCCGGAATCCGTTTTTTTTGGGAGTTTTTCCTTACCGCGAAGGGGGGTCTAAGGGCAGGGATGCCAGTATAGCTTAGTCAGTTTGTTAGTTCATTTTAGTATTTTTCTATTGAACTCTTTGTATTCGTGATCCTTTTGATTTCATGTTTTACTTCGAAGCCCATCGAGACGACTGTTGTTGTGATTTTGGGCTATACAAATAAAATTGAAATTGAAATTGAAATTCACATAGTTCACTCCCACTAGGGTTACTTTTACTTTTTATGTCCCACCCAGTTAATAATCACTGTGATAGAATTTCAATGTTTCCCATCCGACCAAAGACTTTATCCAGGTCTCTGCTTCAATTCAATAGCCTGACACCAACTCTTCCTTTACAGCTAAAGTTATAAACTTTTGCTTATTCGGGTGGGTGTTGTTGGTTACATTCCTTGTGCAAGACTTGAAACTGCATAAACAGAGACCATTTTCATTTTTGAGGTAAGTTTTTTCAGCAGTGCTGATGACAGGAAGCTCTCCAATCCCGTTTGCTTTACTCTTGTCTCAGTCCAGCTGTACAGTTTGGAAATCACACAACCCACATATGAAAATCGTGCCTCGTCTGTTGTTTAGAGCAACACAAAATTGGATTCTGACACACGCAACAGATCCATAAACAACTGATAATGTAGAAATCTTTTTATCTCGACAAAGGTGTCGCCTATAGTTTATATTGTGTAGTGTGACAACACTTCCGCAAATTATTTTTAACAGCCAAGCACAACCTGTCGCACTAGGCTGTTTAAGTTGATGCAGCCAGTGACTCTGCCCCTCCCACACACAGCTAAATTAAACTTTTTTAAATGTGTTCTTTTTAAAGAAAATCTAAATATAACCAACCACTGTTACACATATATATCTAAAACACTGTATGATGTTCAGCCTTGTGGACTTGAGCGTTTATTATGAGTGGCCCTTAATCTGTTTGTACTTTGGAGTCTCTATATATGCCTCCCATGCTAATTCTGTTTTAAGAAAGACTAATTCTGACTGAAAAACACCTAAGCTCTGAAACTCCTCCAGATTGATGACATAAAAATGTGGCTCAGGCAAATTTGTCTTTTTTCAAGGGAAAACAATATTATGAAATATCCAAATTTTAAACATTCAGTCAATTATTTGTGATTACGGTAAATTTGATTTAAAGGCCTAAAACCTTCCTCTTTTGGGGTTTATGTTTGCATGCTGAAGAACTGTTCATGTGTACACAAACGCACTACGGCAGCGACTCTGAACTGTAATTCTCTGACGGTTTAATCTAAATAAAGGAAAAATTCGGAGTACAATCACCAAGGGATTAGAAGCAGGCAAACTGGAAGCTGCTGCATTTCACTTTTAGCAGCTCCAGAAAGGAGGCCATGCCAACAGCGTTGTTAAGGGCAACCGTAGCAAATGAAGAAACATGTTGTCACAGTAACAGCGTGCAAGTGTATGTTTTAAATAGATCCTGTGCAACTGTTGCTTTTGAGGATTCACCAAGTCCAGCAACTTTTGCCTGTAAAGGTTCTCCCAAACACATTTTTCAGTATTTTTCTGCTAAAATAGCAAAAAAAAAACATCCCAGTATTTCTAGGGCCATGTCTGATCTTATCTGCAGAAAAACGATGACTGCATGACAGAGCTGAAGGCAGAGTTTGTTGAGGGTTCTGTAAGCACGTTTCATGTGTTGGCCGGTAAAACTGTCACCATTCAAATTTAGACTCATAGCTGATGAGAATTTCTCTTTTGGGTCAGAAAGAAATTTCTGAAGATCTTTCACAGCATCCTGAGTCTACACCAGTGTTTTTCAACCATTTTTGAGCCACGGCACACTTTAATCTTGACAAAAATCCCGCGGCACACCAGCATCCAAAAAAAAAAAAAACAGAAATTCATGGTCTGTTTTGATCGACAGCCCCCCCCCCCCCCCGCCCGCAATCTCACGTGGATTTTTGTGATAATTGTGGCAGAAAAAGCAGGAATTTGCGGCTGTTTTATCTAAGACATGAACCACCAGCTAAAGACGAGCTTTAGCTGGTATTTTTGTTAGAACTGAGCGACTTTATCAGCAGAATTAAGAACAAGGAAGTGAAGACTTCAACCACTTCTGATTGGTCAGACTGATGACATGTGATTAAGCCTTCAAGAATGATTGGCAGAGACAGTTAAAGGGGCGGGACTTTTCCTTACACACTTATAGCTGCAGCTAAATCGCGGTACCGTGATTCTTATCAAAATGTCTTTAATAGAATTAAATAAACACAAAGAAAAAGTAATTTTAAGATCTTTTATATTCCTAACTACTCAGTGTTTTATCAGGGCCTGTTTGGATGAACACAGAGCTGATTTCCTGGAGATGGAAAATGTTTTTAGATCAGTGAATGAGGGCAATTTCCCACGGCGCACTTGACCATCTCCCACGGCACACTAGTGTGCCGCGGCACACTGGTTGAAAAACACTGGTCTACACACAAGTCTGGCATCACATATCCAGAAGCTTTTGTTAGGGTTAGAGTTGAATTGTATAATTTCTGCTTTAGGCTGATGATGTCAGTCACCATCTTGTCTGCAGCCAGGTCTGTCTGTGGTCTCCTTATTGCACTCAAATATGTAAAAGTGTACTGTTTGTTTGTTTGTTTTTAATTAAGACTGTTTTTATTTTAAAATGTTATTTTCGGCATCTCCTAACTTTTTTGTGTGCTCAGATAAACACTTGCATTTAAATGTTTTTACCTCAAAGCCAAACTTGTAATCATTAACTGTAGACAAGTATCTCCAACTTGGCATTCCTCCTTAAATCTTAAACATCAGAATTGCTGCCGGCCACAGCAAAATAATGCACGCTCTTTGAACCACCACAATATCTTAACCATTTATGCAATTAACACTATTCCAATGGATTCAGTTGCTGGAAAAACCAACTGGCTTTGCATTAATATGCAAAAATTTTGTATAGCAGCGCAAAGCTGCTTTCCTCACTTCAGAGTCCGTTGGAAATATGTTAAATGCCCAAATGGTTGAACAGTTACAGTAATTACAAGAACCACCATTGGAACTAAAGCTTTGCTGTTAAAGGGGGAACAAAGATGTTCCAAGAAAACCCTGTTCCGTTTGCAACAATATTACAATTTGATGAATACGTGATGCAAATATTTTATTCAAAATGCAACAAGATCTGTTTAAATTAGTTCACCACTGTCCTTGGACTTAACCTGATTCTAATGAAAGGACAGTAACAGGTGGTTTCATGGTAATACCGTCTCAGATGTCTTACAAAGTGCAACCAACTGTGGTAGTAATTCCCTGTAGGACTTATCCAGGATGCTTTTGGCATTCATACCGTATTTATACTGTTGGCATGTTATGTAGGTCAGACGTGACCCAAGATCCAAACCTGGTGCAGTGGGGCTTAAGATCCATTAAAACCCAGACGCAAGTTTAAAGTTTTAAGTAAAAGCTTGGATGAGGTGTACAAAGGCATACAGCAGCAGTAGAGGGAGTGCCAACACCACAGCCTCCCTCCCCTGACTCCAGCCCCTAGTGGTTTCTGGAGGAACTGCAACATTTGATAATAGTGAGTTTGCTTGTGAGGCTTGGACATGACGTGGACATTTTTGTCCTTTTTAAGATAATTGGGTATAGAAAGGAAGGGTCTCCCAATGGAAGAGCCAAATAATGATAAAAAGGTAATAACCAAAATGTAACTTTCCTTTCTGTTTTTCTTTAGAAATGCATCAACCTAACATCATTTTCTGCAAGTCTCCTCTGCATCCAAAAATCACAAATACACACTTGGACCACAGAGAGCCATCCTAAAGATCAGCACTGGGAGCTAATTCATCACCTCTCTATTTATATCAGCTAGCTTGAATTTACCTGCAACACAAACACACACACACACTGCATTGCACCACACACAGACAGGTGTGCACAGGGGTTGCTGCTGTTTAAGTACAGTGCAGTGCCATTCAACAAGCCTGCGGCACATGGAAATGCAGCAGCGAAACACTTTCTCCACGCACCAGCACTCACACACTCCCCACACAACACACATCTGCACATCACACATACTCTGATACAACTTTTAAAAGATGGAAGGAACAAGTCAAACAAAGATGTGATTCCTCCTCAAGCAAAATATAAACTATATTACCAAAAGTACTGGCTCACCTGTCTTGATTGACATATGAACCGAGATGCCATCCCATTCCTAACCCATAGAATTCAATATGATGTGGGTCCACCTTTTGCAGCTATCACAGCTTCAACTCTTCTGGGAAGGCTGTCCATAAGGTTGAGGAGTGTGTTTCTAGGAATTCTTCCAAAAGGTCATTGGTGAGGTCACACACTGATGTTGGTGGAGAAGGCCTGGCCCTCAGTCTCTGCTCTAATTCATCCCAAAGGTTGTCTATGGGGTTTAGGTCTGGACTCTGTGCAGACCAGTCAAGTTCATCCACACCAGACTCCATCATCCATGTCTTTTTGGACTTTGCTTTTTGCACTGATGCACAGTCATGTTGGAAGAGGAAGGGGTCCGCTCTAAACTGTTCCCACAAGATTGGGAGCATAAAATTGTACAAAATGTTTTGGTATCCTGAAGCATTTAGAGTTTTTTTTTTCCACTGGAACTAAGGGGCTAAGCCCAAATCCTGAAAAACCACACCGCAATTCTTCCTCCACCAAATCTCACACTCGGCACAATAATCCAGTTTGAAGACTTGCTGTCCCGCACTAGTCAGAGGAGGGAACAAATAAAAACAAGAATAGTAATGTCTTGATACAAATAAGAAAAATATCATCAAGATTAGGAACAGAATGATTAGATAATTCATTTTTGTTTTGCACGGCGCTTCTTCTGTGTTGCCGTCAGCATCAAATTCAGATTCAAACAGCTACAGTGCCCTCTAGTGGTAATCAGAGGGAAACAAGCGGTTAAGAGAAACCAGTTGAGGGTGGGAACATAACAAATATATAAGGCTATTTATGTTTAAAAATATTGGTTGCTTCTGAGCATAAGTCGCACCCCTGACAAAACTACACAAAAAATGCAACTTATACTCAGGAAAATATGATAATTATAATCATGCAGTTTTTGGACAAAATTAAAAAAACTGTGTCGTTTTCTAGGACATAGTTTTTGCAGAACAGCAGTAAGCCATTGGAAATTTGCCTACACATTTTGGGCGGGACCATTGGCACTGACCAGCCCTTCTTCCTGACATTACTTTGTTTACACTCTCTCACACTATCTTACAGCCCCTCTCAACCCCAACCTAACAATACCGGTGTGACAAAGTACAAAGGGTAAAAAGTAAAAAGTATTGCAATTACTGTTAGAGCCATATTTATGAGACACCTGTCACTCATCATTTCCACATTCACTGAGATTTATTTCTAATTTGGACCGTTTCAGATTGATGCCGTGAGACGTAGTTTTGTCCCTGTTGACAAAGTTTGTTGTTTCTCCATCAGTTTGTATTTATTTTTTGGCCTGTTAGAAAATCTATGAGCATTCATATTGTGGTAAACTGTACCAAAGTTCAATTGCAAGTGAACTGAGCGTCGTTAGTTTAGAGGTGGACCAAGGTTTGCCCGTTTGGATTGCACTAACGTTCTGGGAAACGATTGCATTTGCCAGTCAAATTCAATTTTTGAGGAGTCAAAGTGCTCTAGATCAAAGGTGGTCCAAAGCACGGTTTGGTGGACTCTGTCTCATCTAGTGTGACTTAAATATGTAAGGCCACATTTCTCTAAAGCTAAAAGCTTAGCAACATGATACCCGTGTTGTGTGTCAAAAGCTCAGAACAACTTGGTGTAAAACAATAACACAAATCAAAAATGTTTGTTCTCTGGAGCACACAATGAAGAATATAAAACACGTGTCAGAGGGAACTAAGAAGCTAAATCCAAGATGTTTTATGGTTCTGCTGAGCTGAGCTTTAGCTACTGAGTACTCTGTTACTAAGGTGATCCCAGTTTCCAAGTGACTGAACTCTCCTGTTCCAGCAGTGAGTCGGGTGGGGACAGGTATATAAAATGCATGTCAGAAGTTCACGAGCACCAAAGTTCAGTTTCAGTCCAGAAAGCCCAGACCTCCCCCTGTTCTTCTGGGAGGACACAGGTGAACAGGTTCATTTCTCAGGAGAGATGAGAGATTTGGGCCCGATCCGAATTCTCCCCCTACGGCTTCTCGCTACCACTACATTTAGCCCTCCAAACGGAGAGTTGTGGAAAAATAGTGTATTTGAATTTGGATGTTATTTCCACTTGATGATATCGTCAATAATCACTGGTCAGCTTCATTAGCGCTGAGTTGCTAGCGCTCGGAAATACATGACTTAGGTTTTATAACTTTAAAAAGGTCATGCTGAAAACAAAATTTAAATTACATTTAAATATAAACTTTTGTGCTTCAGAGCACACCCATGGGAAGAAATGCCTTTTTCTGCCGTGGCATAGTGTGATGTGGAACACCCTACAGCGGAGGGCTCAGCATCCTTCCCCCGCGAGGGTTAGCCCTTAAAAAAATTATTTGGGACAATCCCATCCATCCAAATACCAAAACCATTTCTAGGGGTGGGCAGAAGCCTCGGGGGGAGGGGAATAATTCGGATTTGGCCTTAACTTGACTTGTGAGGGGTTCGGACACAGTTACATCTTCTCAATGAGGAGGAGTAGCAGCCAAGTTCTTCACAAAAGGCTGAGTATTTTTCACAAAGTGCAAAACGCTAAAATAAACACGGACAGAGAAACTGCTATTAAGTCACTTTATGATAATAGTTTTCTACATAAATTTCTTTCTGAAAACAAATGGAGATTCAATAATTGTTTACTGATATTTGAAATTTTGACCATTTTCTCCAAGAAAAATCGATTTTCTTGGAGGTCAAAGCCTGAAATTCATCATTACAGTTTTAAAATTATGCAGGAGTAACAGACAGTTGTAATTTTCAAACATTTACAGACATTAGGAAGCTCTAAGTAATATTCATGCCATAACCTGACACATATAAAATGGGGGGAGGGAGAAAAGATGCCCAAAAGTCCCAGAGGACAATATAATCCTTTTATTAGCTTTACTAACAAATAACAAAGCTCCTAATTGCTGGTTCAGTTTGCAGTAATTTGTTGCTGTAGCTCACACCGAGTGTTAACCCACTTTCCATACAGAAACAGATGTTTCTTTTAAATCTAATCTGATCTAATCCAATCACGGCTTTGCTGCAGACATTATGTACCTGTAGTCAGACTTCTGAACGTAACCACTGGGCGTGACGTCACCGTTGTCTGACCAAGACTTTGTTCTTACCTGTCACTGCTGAGAGATGAAGATGATTCCCAGCTCCAATGCTGCCAGCTAAATATCTAATCCTGAAAGTACCTTACAGGCTTAATCTAATAACAAATGGCTCAGCACATCATTAGATTTCGGTACTTATTTTCGGTACTTTGGCAGCACAGTTGATGAAAACCACCTGTGCTGCTGGAGGGAAACATGTCTGGACTGCCAGTCAGTCTCAACGTGATTATTCTGTAATCTGAACACTTGGACGAATGTGCAGCTTCCATGAATTCACACAACAGAAACACCTCATCTCCTATCAGGTAACTACTGTTGGAGAAGTAAAATTAAAACAGTGTGTCCTGCATTGCCTGGGAATTATGAACTATAAAATGAATTTTATTCAGGCTTCTTATTCTAACTAAGAGAATGCTAGTTCTTGAAAAAGAACAAAGAAAATCTTTCACAATTTTATTCGGTATATACAGTAAGGTCAATAAGTATTTGATCACACTGTGATTTAGCAAGTTCTCCCACTTAGAAAACATGGGAGGGTCTAAAACTTTCATCATAGGTGCATTTCCACAGTGAGAGACAGAATCTGAAGAAACATTCAGAAATCACGTTGTACGATTTCTTAAAATGATTTATTTGCATATTACTGTGACAAATAAGTATTTGATCACTTGATTATCAGATAGATTTCTGACCAGCAAAGACCTGCTGTTCTGCTTTTAAACATTAAACTCCACTCTGCTCATGATTCTAAATTAGTGGCACCTGTTTGAGGGCGTTAGCTTGCATAAAGGCACCTGTGCCCCCCCCCACAATCAGTCAGAAGTCTAACTACCAACATGGGCAAAACCAAAGAGCTGTCAAAAGACACAAGAAACAAAATTGTAGACCTTCACAAAGCTGGAAGTGGCTACGGGGCAATTGCCAAGCAGCTTGGTGAGAAAAGAACAACTGTTGGAGCAATTGTCAGAAAATGGAAGAGGCTAATGATGACTGTCTATGTCCCTCGGACTGGGGCCCCTCACAAGATCTCACCTCGTGGGGTATCGATGATGCTAAGGAAGGTGAAGAATCAGCCCAGGACTACATAGGAGGAGCTGGTCAATGACCTGAAGAGAGCTGGGACCACCGTTTCCAAGGTCACTATAAGTAATGCATTAAAACGTCATGGTTTAAAATCATGTATCGCATGGAAAGTTCCCCTGCTGAAGTCAGCCCATGTCAAGGCCCGTCTGAAGTTTGCCAATGACCATCTTGATGATCCAGAGGAGTCATGAGAGAAAGTCTTGTGGTCAGATGAGACCAAAATAGAACTTTTTGGTCTTAACTCCATTCGGCGTGTTTGGAGGAGGAAGAAGGAGGAGCATCATCCCAAGAACACCATACCTACAGTGAAGCACGGGGGTGGAAGCTTCATGCTCTGGGAGTGTTTTTCTGCACAGGGGCAGGACGACTGCACTGTATTAAGGAGAGGATGAACGGGGCTCTGTATTGTGAGATATTGGGCAAAAACCTCCTGACCTCAGTCAGAGCGTTGAAGATGGGTCGTGGCTGGGTCTTTCAGCGTGACAATGACCCCAAGCACACAGCCAAGAAAACCAAGGAGTGGCTCTGTAAGAAGCATATCAAGGTTCTGGAGTGGCCTAGCCAGTCTCCAGACCTACAGCCAATAGAGAATCTGTGGAGGGAGCTGAAACTCCGTGTTGCTCAGCGACAGCCCCGAACCCTGACATATCTTGAGAAGATCTGTATGGAGGAGTGGGCCAAAATCCCTGCTGCAGTGTGTAGAAACCTAGAACTACAAACTTACTAACCTCATCTGCTCATGAAAAGAAGAGGAGCTGCATTCAAAGTTGAAAAGCCACAAATTATCCGTGTCACAGACCTGATCCATCTTGTTTATGTGCTCGTCACAATATCACCAGACTGCTTTGGTCTCCCTACTTACTTTATCCACTAACATTACAGAGAAAAGCATTGGCTGTTCAGGATGAACTGTTTTTTTTTTTCTGTGGTGATGTAGAAAACGAGATACAGCCGGAGTGGAGTCTGCCTTGATGTGAAGCTGCAGAGGCAGTCATTAAAGTACAAGAAAACACCCCAGACAAACAATAGCAGTTTCTCAGTGCCTCACCCTAAATAATCTCAAAAACATGACAAGTACTCATTACAGTATTGTCAAAAGAAAGTCCACAGAAATCCTGAATATTATTACTCTCTTCTGGAGTGAACTAGCATGTTCGATTAATGCAAGTTTTAGATGGGCACTTATCTCCTCGCTTTAGAACTACAACTGTTGTATGAGCAGATGAGGTTAGAGCCCAACCTGTTTGGAGTACTCTGCTTTTGTAGTTCTCAAGAAATATTGGAACGAAAATCACAGAAAAAGATTCCAAAGAAGATCCTCTGAGTTGTTTTTTTCAATTACACCCAAAAATTAGAACGACGATCATTTAAACAACCTTCTCTACATGTGCTCAATGTGAGTAATAGGTTTACTTGGGAATCAATGGAGACACAGTGGTGTCTTTTATCAGACAAATTTGTCCAGCGCGTTTGTAAAGCTTTCTGAGACACGCTCCACACCCGCATACTTCATGATAAAAGATTTTAACTCCATGTTGCACTGTGATCTCTATGCTAGGATTACAGAGCCTTACTTAAGGACCAGATCCTAAAACAGACACGGAGCAGTTTTTTTTGGTGGTGCTATCAAAGCTTGACCTGATAAAAATCATGTTTCTGGACAGAAACTGAAGACATAGAAGCAGTGGATTAAGATTTTCCTTCCTGCTGGTACAAACTGCAGGCATCATGTTACATTAAGGGGGTGTTACAAGAAGTCAACCGAATGTTAGAAATCAGAGCTTTGTCTCCCCTTCTGGTCACAGGCGGCGACTGTTTCCAGAGTTATAGCCGCACTACAGTTCCCAGCAACCCCAGTGCACACTTCCTGGATGTCACACACCTGACACCTTAAGCACTGCACTCAGTGTAAAGTATTGTTTGTGCCACTCTGCCTTCATTAGCGACTGTTATATGTGGATCTAATCTTCGGTCTCCTCACCCTGTATCTGACTCAGTTTGCCTGCCGCCTGCCCTGACCCTCGCCTGGATTTTGACCATCCTGTCTCTCCTCTGATGATGTCATGCCTGTTATTGACTCCTGCCTGCCTGACCCTGATTTAGCTTTGTGGACTTTTAGCTGAGCTAATAAACCTGCTGCATTTGGATCCAGCCGTCTGCCTGTTCTTGTGACAACCAACATCTTTTGTTGCATAACTTCTTTATTGCAATGTGTTAATAAAAATAGTCTAATGAAGTGGCTTTTGACAAACACTTTCTCTACCACCTTAAACGGTTCTGAGTCAGAGCTATATAAAGTGAGAAATCCTAGTGGGAAGACACAGAGCAAAAAACGGGCCAGACGTGTTGCAGCTGATGAAGGGGTTGAGTGTAATTCTCACTCTCCACTCCCACAGCACTCCTGCTCCATCACCCTACACATCACAAGATGCTCGGCCCCACTCAGGCAAACGCACAAAACAAAAAGGAGAAGAAATCCAACCAGAGCGCGCTGAAGTTCCTGTTTATGGATAATCTGCCTCCAAACCAAACAAATTAAGCAGAACAGTGTGAGGCTGTTAGCAGACTTCTTCCCAGCATGCTCTGCGACAGTCCTCTGGGGTCTTCACAATAGATGGATTACCTCAGATGTCATCAGACAGACGCACAGCAGTGACACGGGAGCTATTGCACTGCTGGCCTCAATATGCACACGCTGCATGGCCTCATTTTCCTCCCTAAATTCTTCCTTTAGGTGTTGAGGTTTATTTTAAACTAGAATCCAGGTCTTAGAGACCTGGGATGTTTATGGCATTCTTTGTCTGAATTGACACGAAAAAAACAAACAGAATAAATGAAACTTGAGTGCTTTTGGATATGAAAAGGTACATTTCTTCAGAAACATGTTTTTTTCAAGATCTTCAACCCATCATTTCCAAAATATGCAAAATCCTGAGCTTATATTAAATAGCTGCTTTATAATGCAGATCAAATCATGTAGGCTTTGGCTGCCATTTATAAAAAGACAACTGAAAATGGAAATTAGCTTATACTATAAAATGGTACAGTATATCTGACACACTGATTTATTTTGGGTTTATTTGAAGCCAGTTCTCCTCCACTAAAGTGGCCATCTTAGTGACGTCCATGAACTCCTACAATTCAAAAACTGGAAAATGGGGAGAGCTTTTCTGTAGGCGACGTTTGACCGTCACATACTTCCCACAAAAAAGGGAAGTCCAAAAAAACAAGTATTCAAAGTTCACTTGAATAAATGTAACCATGATGTCAACACATTAATGTTAACTTCTAATATAATCGTGGACTGTTTTGCATGCGAGTGAATGTGTAACAAGCTATTTAGTGGGTCATTTTCTTGACTTTATGGGGTATTCTAAAAGAAGTTTTGCTTCTCCTCTGTTGCTTCTTCACTTATAACCATCTAGTGATTACCTGCTGAACTGACCTGACTCCACTTTCTTATTCAAACCAGCTCCAAGAAGAAGTGCAAATATATCTTGTTAAAAATATATATATATACAACTAATGGTTCACATTTGACATGACCAAGAAATCCAACATACTGCTGTCCTTTTCCAGTACTATAAGAAACTCGGGTTTCTCAACTATTGGTGTACAAGGCATTGTTATTTCAACAAATACTGGTAAAAATGAATAATGCAAAAGTATTATAGTGATAATTAAGTAGTTGTTTTTCAATACAGATTAATGTAAACCAGTAAGACATAGCTAAAAAATAAGAAAAAGAAAGTAAGACTTAACTTTATTGCAGGAGAAGATCAAGTGCAGCCCACAGAGACAAAGAGGGCGGGGGCTCTGAAAAGCGCCTGACTCCGCCCCTTAAACTCAGCGGCTGTGAAGATGGCCGTAGTA
Source organism: Oryzias latipes (assembly GCF_053564925.1). Taxonomy (NCBI): domain Eukaryota; kingdom Metazoa; phylum Chordata; class Actinopteri; order Beloniformes; family Adrianichthyidae; genus Oryzias; species Oryzias latipes. The sequence continues at coordinate 6,841,623 of NC_136243.1, read as the reverse complement.
TCAGGGTTGGATTGTCCGTGTGGATTTCTTTGGTTGTGGCATATCAGAAACATTTCAGCAGGAAATTGTGTCAAATTTAAATAAAGGGCAGATTGTGTCTCCGTTCAGTCAGCTGTTCTGTAAGCTAAAACTCACATCTTTACATCCACCGACTGCCAGAAAAATATCTGTGCCATCTGCAGCCAGATATGCTCCCAAAAATCTGCCTTTTAAAGCGGGACTTCACACACAGCTTTCTGTGCGTTTACATAACTAAACATGTACAAAAGAACACATTAGAATAATTGACAGCCAGTGAGCAGATTATACTGAGTTCACAAGTTCAGTGAAACAAATTATGTATTCTTTATCACATAAAAGTTTAACATGTCTAATATCTGCTTCAAAAATAATAGCTTCGCTTTTGATCTAAAATAAGCTTTAGCAGATGTTACACTGAAGCAGAGTACTTCAACCCTGGTCCTGCAGAGCACATTGACATCATTCCATTCTCACAAAGTCTCCAGAGCTGCTCAACCTGACCATCATGGACTGACTGAAGGCTCCCTAAGTACTGGTTCCTGCATGGAAACTGGCAACTAAATAAACAACCCCACAACCCAGCGTGTAAAACATTGGCTGTGCATGAGAACAGGACTGAGTGAGTCAGACGTCACCCGTAGAAAAACAACATGAAGTCAATTCAGTCGCCCTTTTTTCGCAATATGGACATGTTGGAGCCAGAAATCCTCCGGTTTCCACATTTCTATGGCAACCACTCTTGCCAATCAAAAGTGAGCATGTTGGAAGTCCACACCCCTTCCACTCAATAGTGGGCACTGTAGAAATTCTCAATAAATGTTTTGAACGTTGGATGTGAGACATCTGGTTGTCCAATTTATAAAATGAATAACTTGGATTACGTAAAAAATCTAAAGAAATTAGGATCAAAAACTTTTTTTTTTTACAGTCAATAGTAAAGCTACCTGCACTCTCCCCATCACTAAGTGTGTTTACATGGTCATCCAGTAAGTAATCGGAATAAACGCCTGATCAGAGTAAAAATGCTTCAAGTAAACACTCCATTCGGAATATGATTGTTGATCCAATCGTGAAGCACGTTATTCAGATTGTGGGTCATTACTGCGCTGGCCTTTACGGCATGCATAGACGGAATGGCACTCCAGACGAGCTTTGGAGCTCAAACTGGACAGGCCGGCTATTCCATGCGACCAAACTGACTGGCAGCTCCGTGTTTGTGAGCTGGGGAAGGTGTTTTGTTACAGTCTGCGCTCCGGAGGAGGGTTCGGACTGAATACACCCTTTGACAGTTCTGCGCATGCCCAAACGATGTATCCCGATTGAAAGTGTGGCGTATGTAAATGTTTGTTCTAAATGGTTTTTCTGGGCCCACGTGCACAGTTCAATTCTAATCTGACATTTTGCTCATGTAACCGCAGCTACTGATGATTGGCTGGATCAGGTGATTCAAGGTTTTGATTGATCTAGCTTGTAGTAGCAGACTTGGGGGATATCCCTTGAACAGCCACGCCCCTCTCTTTGTGTGGACACAGATGTGGGGGTCACGGGACGCATGCAGTTGCTTTCACTCGTGATGTGCAGTGCTGTCCCTTCAAACTGGATCAACCCAGAACAAACTGGGAACATCTGCAAGTGTTTGAGTATGCAGCCTCCCCTTCTCCTCCTCTTGCTCCTCAGGATACCCAACTGTTGCTATGACAACACAGATTTCGTTGCACCTCCCACAGTCGCTCCATCCGTGCTTCACCACCAGCTGGCTGCATCTTCCGTTTTCACGTTGTCACAGTCAGACTCACTGGTGCAGCGGGGCACATGATGAGGAGATTTTATGGTATGTGTATGTGTGTGTGTGTGCGGTTGTGTGTGTGGGTGGGTGTGTGGGTGTGAATGTCAGATGTTGAACGATTTTAAGATCAGTCAGCTAAAGCGATACCACTACCCTCGGGTCTTTAATTAGACTGAGCAGCAGTGGACAAGAAGAGCCACAGAGGAAACGTGCCGGCAGGAAATTTAGGAGTCATGTGACGTTTTGCTTTTATGACCGACCGAAGGCGCTCTGAGGAATGATGTCATACCCTTTTTATTCAATCTTCTGAAAAGCTTCAGCATGAAGCAGATGATCCAGATTACATCAAGCACATTTGATTCTAGTAAGATATTTCTGAAAAAATTAAATATAAATTATACCCAGATGTGACTTATTTTTCATTAAACTATTTTGGTTTAGAAATGGAGCTGATTCTGGGCAGGACAGCGTGGGCTCCTCTGATTTTAAAATCCCAGTAGCCTGCGTCCGTACCAGTGTAGCTCCCCCATTTTGTATGTTTATCATTACAATTATTATTTTGTCTTAGCGAAAATGTAAGGTGTACAAAAATTACTTTAACACACTTCTTTGTTAGTTTAGGAAGCAGCTCCCCATCAGGGTGGATGTACTAGCAACAATAAAAACTTGACAGCAAAAAGTGCTACAAGACTAGCGCAGACAGCTAACGCCTTAGTCACAGCTGCCTTTGCTGGTGGATCCAGGCTGCCTGCAAGGGAAATATGGGGAAGCCTGTTTGAAACATGCAGAAGGCCTACAGGAGACATTAAGGTCATAGGCTGCTCGGTGAGCCTGAAAGGCGAAAATGTTCGTAAGGAAAGGACGTTTTTTTATTTATTTTTTTTATTTCAATGGGCATGCTACAACTACAATCAGTTGGTGAGATGCAGGCAGGTTGAGGAGATTATTTTAATCTCCTGAATCCTGCACAGGGAGCCTGTTAATGTTAGTGCTGCACGTTTCTTGCATACAACCTGACTGTTAGAAATGAAGAAATTAGATGATCAGTGTGTAGTTTGTGTGGACATCCTACAGCCGTCCTATGGGTACTTGCGTATCACCTGTGGTCAGTAAGGAGAGTACCAATGACTAGAGTGGGGCATTAGGGCCCCGTATGACTGCATCACTTGTATGTCGTAAGTGCGGTATGGGTCGACCTCCCATACGGGTGCATGTGACATGTCACACCGAACAGGATTCACGCGTCAGAGGTGTCCACTTTCAATATTAGGTCAATTTAAAGATGCAGTCGGAGGTCCTGCGAAACAATTTGAGCGGCAGGTGCCACGTGTTAATCCGGCAGTGGTGTGTTTTAGGAATCACCCCATGATTTGGGTATATCGGCACCATTCATGCATCGCAACTACTCGAGAGTTCAAAAATCATAACTTTGGCAAAGGAGACGTGTCCCGTCAACCAATCAGGAACTCGGCTTTGGCCCCCGACGTTATGATGACATGATCAGTGGGTGGAGTCCAAACCAACATGGAGGAGAGTCTGATCGTTCTCTCCAACGTCATAATATTTTTCTATTTTCCATCGAGACAATAAAAAGAAGATCCTCTAATTTTATTCCTACTTTTATCTTTTCCCTCTTCTGACAAACGTGGGACAGCAAGTCATCAAGCTGGGTCACAGTGGGACAGAAGTACTGCTGAAAGGGGGCCTTAAGGTGACCTCAGTTGTGAATCAGTGCTTTGGAAATAAACATGACTCAATGGAATGTTCTATCTTCCATCTGGCAGGACAACCATCTTCTGCCTTTGAGAGGTGGAGCTGAAGACCCCTCTGTCTCATAGAAGCAAAGATGTCCAAGAGAACTGTCATGAAATGCATGAGGACATCGTTGGAAAGGCCCAGGGGGAGCGGTGTCATCAGCATCAGTCAGTACTCAGAAAGCATTGATGAGCGAACAGACACACTGATTTATGACATTACTAATCCACCTGAGGGTGGGATTCATGAGGAGAGCTGAAGGTAGAAGAGAGGGACTTTTCATGATCATTTGTTTCAGGGTTGTTCAAACAATCAGCAAACAGCTGATTCATTGTAAACCCTGCTCCACTCCTTCCGCAGCAGTGTGATTAAAACCACATGGCTGCACCTGCTGACTGGGGAGCACCAAGCGTTGCAGCACATCTGAGAGTTTGCAGTATGCAGCAGAAAGTGTAAGGCACCTTGTTTCATGTGCGGAGTGACCTTATTAGGAAATGCTCCTCTTTATGGTCTGTCCTGTTTAGGGTGGAGACACTATCCTCTGGGAGCTGATGAGTGGCTTTCATTCATTGAGTCAAGACATTCCGCACATGCAGAAAACACTACAGTGAAGGCCCAATCAGGTTTTGGATGAGCATGGTCCTTTAGGCTGGTCTATGTTCACAGAACACTGAAGTGATAGCATGGGACCACACACACACCTGGAGCAGCAGTGCTGCTGACTGAGCTCATTGGCAGCCCTGTTGTTGTGAAATCAGCACTCATGCAGACATTTCAGTGAAATAGTCCTCCAGGCTTTGCAACAAAACCACTGCACTCAGTAACCCATTCATTCACCCTGTCCAAAATGAATTGAAATGTTTGAGACACCAGCTGCGGTTACATGGACAAACGTAATCGGAATAAATCCTGATCAGAATAAAAATGCGTCATGTAAACACATCGTTCAGAATACTCTGACCTGAAAATACACATTTGGATCAGAATTTTCTTCCGATCGAGATTGGTGAGTTATGCCGATTGTTGATCCGATCGTGGTGCATGTAAACGGTGTATTCCGTCCGGCCGCTCTGCGTGAGCGAGCTGCAGGACTCATGAGAACCGTGTCTCCTGGGAGAAGTGTGCCTCAGAGCAGAGGAGCGGCTTTAAGACGCTGTGTGAGCCGGCAGAGGCGGCTTTTCAATGCAGAAATGCCGCACAGTCCTGAGAAACCGTGTAAACAATCATGTAAATTTGTGTTTCCAATCGTTTCCAGACGATAAAGGCTGAAGTTTCTCCCACATATCAACGTTCAGTCAAGATGCAGATTGCGGGATTGACCGCATGGATTTTAACTGCATCCAAAGCTAAATGTTGTTGTTGACACCTATCGACCTAACCCTAACCCCTCTTCCGGGTCCATGCAGTCAAGAATAAAGCACTGGCCGCACATATTTAGAAAATTATGAGCGAACAGGCACATAATAATAACCATAGCAATAATAAAAGCACATTAAGAAGATCATCTCACTCTATCACCGCAGCTTTGTATGTTTACAACTGTATCTTCATCTATGGCCGTTTCCAGTATTTTAGACAGTTCTATGTATGTCAAAATGATTTATTCTGATCAAAAGTGTGGCATATGTATATGTTTTTTATAGTCAGATAAAAGTTTTCAGGACCCATGTACACAGTTCAATTCTAATCCAATCTTTGATCCGATCAAAGACATTTTGCTCATGTAACCGTGGCTACTTACTTTAGGTGCAATTAATACGTTGTGCAGAAAAATATGAAACAATGACGATCGCTGAAGGTTTTCCTCTGGCTGCTCTATCATCAGAGAAAAGCCATGAGCACAGTGATTTACTCTCACATCTCTAAGGCTTTCATCTCCTTCCTGATCCAAACCTGGGACTCAAACAGATTAAGCTTTAGTCACTTGTAGCCCATGGGTGCTGCTGGATTTGGGGTGCTCAGGCCTGTGAACACTCCTAGCGAGTCGCATGTTTCAAAGTCTTCTTGGTCAAGACACTGAAGCCCACATTGCTCCTGGTGGTTTTAGGTTGGAGTCCATTTCCATGACACAACTGTGCAAAAATATCGAAATTATACAAATGTCAAAAAAACACAATTTCGCAAGTACACCATTTCCATTAAATCATAATTTAAATCCAAATAAATACAAAGAAACTCATAAGTAATGAGTCATACAAAAACATGGTGACGGATGTGAACAATACTTTGATTGCGCAGATCCATTCACATTTCTGCCACGGCAGAAGCGCTCATCATCATCTTGTTCAGGCAATGGAGCGACGAGCTCCTTACAGGTGGATGAAGCCATTTTGGGAAATCGTAGTTGGTTTACAGAGGATCCAACAATTCCACATAACACACTCAACTTTTGATCAGCTGACTTTTGATAGTCTCTGACTGACTGGCGGCGCATGCACACGCAGCGGCTCCTCTCTCCCCTACTTTCGGTGTTTTTCTGGTTTTTCTTTTGGCTTTATCTTTTGGATTTCAAGGATTTATTGTTTTAAAAGAATGTACTCATACTCCCGTGAGGTCCTGCTCGCCATCGGCGGAACCACTGTTTCGGACCATTTTCTGAGGAACTTACCGGCTGAACTACGTGACTGCGGTCTGCTCCGGACAGAGAGGAGGCGCCACAGGCGCTGCATGAGGAAGCAAAAGAGGGGGAAGCGCGGAGGCATCCGTGCTAGGCTAGCGGCTAGTCCTCACCGGCCAGCTATCCCAACAATCACGCTGGCCAACGTACGATCTCTGGACAATAAACTGGACTATATCCGCCTGCTACGCACATCGTCCAAGACTGCGAGTGAGTGCTGCGTCTTTGTCTTTGTGGAAACGTGGCTAACGGACAACGTCCCGGACTGTGCCATCCAGCTAGCCGGGTTAGCATGCTTCCGGGCCGACAGGATGCTCGTTGAGGGGGGCAAGACCTGCGGTGGAGGTCTGTGTGTTTACATCAGCGATGCTTGGTGCCGGAATGCCAGAGTGGTCTATCAACACTGCTCCCCCCTGGCTGAGTTTATGATCGTTAAATGCCGGCCATTCTACCTGCCGAGAGAATTTAGCTCCATACTGCTGGTAGCAGCTTACATCCCTCCCAGCTCCACCACCAACAGGAGTGAGGCTCTGTATGAACTACACCAGCACATCAGTGAGCAGCAGACAGCTCACCCTGATGCCTTCCTCATCCTGGCCGGGGACTTCAACCATGCAAACCCCAAGAGCGTGTTTCCACAACTTCATGGACATATCAACTTCCCCACAAGAGGTAAAAACATCTTGGACAATGTTTACACCGCACACAAAGGAGCCTACAAAGCCCTTCCCCTCCCCCACCTGGGCGCCTCAGACCACACCACTGTCATGCTAATGCCAGCATACAGGCCAAAGGTCAAAGCCATCAGACCAGCTGAAAAGGTGGTTCGGGTGTGGCCTGAGGGATCTACTGAGGCTCTACAGGACTGCTTTGCCACCACTGACTGGAGTATATTCAAACAAGCAGCCACCTACAATGACATCACTGATCTCCAGGAGTACACAGAGACTGTCACATCCTACATGAGGAAGTGCATGGATGATGTCACAGTCACCAAAACCATCACCCTTCGAGCCAACCAAAAGCCATGGCTGACAGGAGACGTCCACAGACTCTGGAGGGAACGGAACGCTGCCTTCAGAGCTGGGAATGAAGCTGGTCTGAGAACAGCCAGGGCCAACCTGTCACGAGGCCAAGAGGGAGCACTCCAGGAAGGTGGCTGACCGATTCAGCGACAGTGGTGACACCAGGAACCTGTGGCGGGGCATCCAGACCATCACGGATTACAAGCCCGCCCCACAGGCCTGCGACTACTCTACCCCTCTGCTGGACCAACTAAATACCTTCTTTGCCCGCTTTGAGGCAGACAACAGCATCCCGGCACGGCACAAGACTCTTCCCCCTCCCAGTGACCTAGTGCTGATGCTATCACGTGACAGCGTGAGGCGCTCACTGGGAAGCATTAAGCCACAGAGAGCCCCAGGACCTGACAACATTCCTGGCTGTGTCCTGAGGAACTGTGGTGATGAGCTGACAGATGTCATCACCGACATCTTCAACCTCTCACTGAGCCAGGCTGTTGTCCCCTCATGCTTCAAAGCCACCACCATCATCCCGGTCCCAAAGAAGTTCTCTCCCTCCTGCTACAATGACTACCGCCCGATCGCTCTCACCCCCATTCTCATGAAGTGCTTTGAGCGGCTGGTCATGCAGCACATCAAGTCTACCCTCCCCCCCACTCTGGACCCCTACCAGTTTGCATACCGGTCAAACCGTTCGACCGATGATGCCATCTCAACAGCCGTCCACTCAGCCCTCACTCACCTGGAAACAAAAGACTCTCATGTCAGAATGCTATTCATTGACTTCAGCTCCGCCTTCAATACAGTCAAACCCCAGCAGCTCATCCACAAGCTAGACCAGCTAGGACTCAACACCTCCCTGTGTAACTGGCTTCTGGACTTTCTGACAGGGAGACCACAGGCAGTTCGTGTCGGCAACAACACCTCCAGCACCATTACAATTAACACAGGGGTCCCCCAAGGATGTGTGCTGAGCCCCCTCCTCTTCACTCTGCTGACCCACGACTGCACCCCAGCATCAAGCTCCAACCTCTTCATCAAGTTTGCGGATGACACAACAGTGGTGGGTCTCATCAACAACAACGATGAGACCCCTTACAGGAGGGAGGTGAGCAGGCTGGCTCTGTGGTGCAAAGACAATAATCTCCACCTGAATGTGGAGGAGACAAAGGAGATGGTTGTGGACTTCCGGAGAACTCCCACCCAGCACGCTCCACTGATCGTCAATGGTACTGCTGTGGAAAGTGTGAGCTGCACCAAGTTCCTGGGGGTGCACATCTCCGACGACCTGTCTTGGAACCAAAACACTGCATCACTCGCCAAGAAAGCCCAACAACGCCTGTACTTCCTCCGCAAACTGAAGAGGGCCAGAGCTCCTCCCCCCATCATGCAGACCTTCTACAGGGGGGCCATCGAGAGCATCCTGACCAGCTGCATCACCGTGTGGTACGGAGCCTGCAACGCGTCCTGCCGGAAGACTCTGCAGCACATTGTGAGAACAGCTGAGAAGATCGTTGGTGTCCCTCTCACTGGCCTCTCGGACATTTACCGCTCCCGCCTCACCCGCAAAGCCATCAGGATTGCAGGGGACCCCTCACACCCATCCCAGAGACACTTCAACCTGCTGCCATCAGGGAGGAGGCTGCAAAGCCTGCAGGCCAGAACCAGCAGACTAAAAGACAGTTTCCTCCATCAGGCGATAAGGACACTCAACTCCCTCCCTGCCCTCCCCCCTCTGGCCCCTCCACTCCGTCCTACAAGCCCACACTGAAAACTTTCACAACAGTTCAGATCACCACTTTCACCAAAGACTGCCATCAGTAACTCATCCACTTACTGTTCTCAGCACTGTTGTCACTTTAAACTGCCACTTTAACCATCTCATTGCTCTCTGCACTGTTTAGACTACTGTTATTCTTCCTATTATTGCTGTCTTTTTATCTATTTTTTAAGTCGTTTATTTATTTATTTTTTATATGCTGCTTGCACTGTGGGGTGAGAGGAAAGCAATTTCATCTGTGCTGTATGTCTTTATGGATGCAGTACATTTGACAATAAAGCCGACTTTGACTTTGAGCTGTGTGATGCTGTGGGACGTCTTGTGACGTCCGCCGTGCAGCCAGTTCTTGTCAAGAAGAGCATTGCCATTGATGGTCATGTGACTCATTTAGTTTCAGAAAAACGTGTTTCCGTTGCTATTTTGCTAAATATGTCAATTTTGATATGCCTCAAAAACCACCTCCTCGGACCGTGATTGTAAAGCGCTTTGGGGCTCTTCTAAGGTGGAAGTAAAGCATCATTTAAGTTTCCTGTCCTGCCCTGCCTGATGGGCAACTGACACTCATATAACTACAATTAGAAAAGAACGTTTTATTCAAAGTAGAAGTAAAACATATGACGATAAGACCAGCATTTAGTATCTTTTGTCATTCCCCCACCCCCCTGACCTGCTCTCCTGTTTATTCACCCTAATCCCATCCACATAACTTCTGACTCCTCCGCCCCCACACTGCACACTACATCAGCTTGTTCTCCATCCTGAATTAATTAAATGCAGCCAGATGTTTCATGATGGGTATGGCGGCCTCTTCTTACCATATTTTTGGAATATTATTCGAATTATTTTGCATAGTTTAGCTGGGGTTGCAACTTTTACTCAGGTGCGATATGTGATTTTTTTCCATAAAGAAAATAGACTTACAAGTTTTATTAATTTCACGCGAGCAAATGTATGGAGTATTTGGTACTGCTGTCCCACTGAAAGTGTAAAAGAAGAAGCACCATGAGTTAATCAGAAGCAATACAGAGGATGAGAAATTTCAAGAATTTAGTGCTTTGTGGTGATAAAGAGATTGGTTGACTTCTGGTTATCTGAATACTTATTCATATGTTGCACTAATATACTATGGCCCACCTATGTTTCATGAAGCTAAATAGGCATCAATGCATTACAGTAGTGAAGTGTGCAAATATTCAATTGATTGTTAACTATTCCATTTCTATGGTTTGCCTTTCAAGATGAAATGTCCGTTCTTGTTCCCATATTTTGGTAAATTCATTTCTTCCAACAGTGCGACTTATAGTGCAGAAGATATAACTGTGTCAACATCACTAATATGACATCATCTGTGTGTCTAAATCCATTGTTCCTGATAGTCATTAGAAATGTTTGGTCATTTTGATTTGCATGACACTTGGAGGGTCACTGTTCTGCTTGCTTACAATCTATTTATTTTTACTTTCTTTGCACTTGTTGAGGTTAAAACAAGTCTGCAGAAAACTGGAACAAACATTAAACCTGAGAAAATGCTTGTATGTGCTGCTTTCAGCTTTAGCTGCACACACATTTTTAAACAGAGTTGCTTTGTCACATGCACCAACATTTGCAGGGTTCCTGCTTCACCTTAAGGGGATGAAAAAAAACATTAGGTTGTTTTCTGTATTTTGCTGCATCACCCTCCCAATTGAAAGCACTCAAAAACCTGTCAGCAACTAGTGTGGGAAGCTCTGAGCCAGGCTGCCAGGCCTCCATGCCATAATCGGCTGCAATGCAGTGTGGGATTTCTTGGCTCACGCTCGGACCGTTGAGGAGGCTGCATGCAGCTGAATATGCTGTGTGATTTCATAACAGATCAGCCTGATCCCGGCTGCTGTCAGGCCTCATCACTCTTCTCTCCTTGTTACATCATTTGCAAGCTGGAGGTCAGCTGTTTTTCATGGTATCAGCGGTTACCTGAATGTTCCATGACTCAGGACTTTGAAGCCTCTAATCAAGCCAGATCTGAAAGTCTGACTCACACCTGATGCAAAGGCAGGCTTCATTTTTGTGTTAACATAAAAATTACAAGACAAAGACTGAGTACTATTAAACTTCTTCCCTGAGTCAATCCTTCCCCTTCATTTCTTCAGGTCAACCGGTGGCCTCTAGTTTTTCTCTTCCCTCTAAACAGCCGGTGGCTGTGATCTCCGGCCAAGGGTTCAACCCATTTCAACAATGCTGAGTGTTGTCTTTCAATCAGGTTCTCCACAGGCGAATGGCAACAGAGTCTTTCTGACCAGCACTTTCACAAACACTAAACCCGTTTCCTTTTAGGTCTGGTGGAAGACGCATGGGCCGATGCTAACCCAGAAATGATGGCAGTGAGATCCTGCAGCCCTCCTCCTGACAGAATACTCTTCAAGTTTTGTTGCCAGGCAACATACCACTTTCAAGCCACTAAAACCCAGTTTGTTCTGAAACAACAAAATAAGGGGGAGAAAAAAACAAAAAAGAGACAGCTCAACTACCTGGTAAAAGGTTACCATGGTAATCGGAACAGCAAGCAGGATCCCACTTCACAAAAAGTGTCTCCCTGAACCACAGTAAACAAGCCTTTTTATTGCTTAGCAAAGCATATTCATAACATACCCTAGTCTCTCCAAAATACACCATATATCAATGTAGAGGAAGCCTGTAGCACAACACAAAATGCATTGTCTATCAATCCCATATGTAAACATTTACTGGAGGAAAACTGGGAAGGGGAACAGAAAAAATACAAAGTTACACTCCAAATTTGACTAAAAACAAACATTATGGTAATATTTATTGATATTTATCTTGTCAGTGAAAAGATACAGCAGGTTATGGAGAGATTCAAGATGACCTGTGTTTGATCTGAATTCATATTAACATTTACTTTGGTAGTTTAATCTCCAAATCAGTAAGCTGTAAAAAAAATAAAAACTACAAAAAGCATTCGAAAGACTTTCAACTTTCTTAATGTTTTGTGATTTTAGTCCAATATGTTCAGATGACGCCTAGTTGGGCTTAAAACACAAAATATGAAGCAGATATAAACCTTTTTTTTATTTCTGTCTAAACAGTAAACATTTAATGATACATAGCAATGTGATTCCAGTTTGAACTAGGTCCAATATGAACCAAAACAAACCTTTACAGGTGTACATTATCACAGGTATCAAATAAGATTCTAAAAATCAGTCATTGAAGTCAGACAGGTGGATATGAACAATTTTTTTTACTGATCTACTTATTAGACACACCTGTTTCTGTTCCACTGTGTATTGATAATATGCACAAATGAAACTGGAGAAGCCTTGTTACAGAAACTAAAGCCTTCTTTTCCACCAGCATGATTGCATCAACAAACTGGAGACATTAGCCCTTCAAGACAGAAGCTGTTTTTATTTCAATATACATTAAGATACACTCACATAAAATAGTGGGGTACATAAATGGTTTGTGAAGATAATGTTCCAAATAAAAAATAAGGTCCAGAACTTTCTATTAAGTTATATACCAAACACACAGCAATGACAGCCAATCCCCATTTCATCTATATGGCTCTCTTGGATACCTTGAACTTTTTGCTGTGCTGTGATCTGAAGAGAAGCCCCAACTTGTTTCAGACCTTTGTCCTTCAATGTGGACCTAATAACACTGCCCACACATTTATGTTTTTGCAGCTCAACTGCTCGTCTGCAGGGTCACATGTCAACTGTGGTTGTCTAAGAGGGGTGCAGCCATAGATCCACCTTCGGCTTTTGCCCAAGGTGGATAGGTTTACTGGGGAAATTGCAGACAAGAGTCGTACTACAAGAAACCATTGATGTAGCAAGAATAGGGCAAACAATTCCATTTCATTTATATAGCCCAAAACTACGACAATAGTCGCCTCAATGGGCTTCATCCCGGTAATCACAAACACTGCAGGAAATCTGCCTCACTTTAGATTAATACCACAAATCCCAAGGTTGGAACCAGCAACCAACACAACCAAAGCTCTGGGTCTATCCATTTGGGCACCACTACCCAAAGGCAGTCCTAACATCAAATAATCAAAGAGGAAACACTTTCTTTAAATCATCAGCAAGCCAGCTGAGTTCTCTGTGAGGAAAGACCACAGAGTGGGTAAACACACAAGAACACATGGGCAGCCGTGGTGCAGCGGTAGGTCAGAATATTGAAGGTTCGATTCCTGCCTTGCCCGCCCACTGAACACCACCTTGCCTCTGGTGGAAGTGCCAGTTTATCATGTGTGTGTGAATGGAACTGTGACTTTGGGTCTTTAGGGACAGTGAAAAGCTATAAAAGTTTACCATTTACCATAAGTAAACAAGTGGATAAAAATGAACAAACGTGCTTTCAACAGATTCAAAAGAAACTTCTCCTTTGTATGTCACAGTAGAGCAGGCTCTACAAAAACACAACATGCTCCCGTTATCAGCCGTGACAATCAATTCAAGTCAAACGTTAGCAGCAATGAACACAAAACCTGCTAAAGAATAGCTGTAGTTAGTAGCAATCATAGCCAAAGATAACATGAGTTCAAAGAAACCAGACTAGTTACATCATGCAAGCTTAATTTAGATGTATTGAAAGAGACATGATACAACGCTGAGAAATAACTGTTAACTAACATGAAATTTGATCTCACAAAATGACAAATCTACATCTTTATGGCCATTTTTACGTGTAGCAGGAGGGCAAGGGTCTGTTCGTGATATAACAGTGTCACATGGCATGGTGCAACAAATCCTCACATTATAGAACATCAAGGTATTTGAGATTAAAGGCTATCAAAAACATGGGAATGAAGGACTTCATTTGTATGTAAAGATTGAACCAGTCCTCTAATAGACAGCATAGTAAAGAACATTGCATTTAACTATAGCACACCCACAAGTTCTTCTTCTGTATGTGAGATAATCTATAGGTGGATGGTAAACCAACTTGGTATCAACTAAATCTGATTAACGTTTGATAAACATGGCATCCTGAAGACTTATCATGTTTATGTTCTGCCATTAAAAATCTCACAATTCAAGATTCTGCCTTCTAGTCTTGTGTGTAGAACTGTGCCAATAGGTCTGGTAACCTTTTTTTTATCATGTTATCCTTGGCCTGGTTGGAATAAAACAAATGTCAACTTACGGTTTGTTGTGGTGGAGGGTGTGGGCATGGTGGTTATTGGCAGCGTTGGCTCTGTGCAGGCGCTCAAGCCGCTCTCTCTCTTTCTCCACAAAGTTAGTGTTGGTTCCAGTGCTGGTGGAAGGCGCCCGGGTCAGTCGGCTGTGGGCCCGTGGCTGATCTCTGGGTGGAATTGGAGGAGGTGGTGGTGGAGCTGGAGCCGAGGCAGAGGAGGCTGGGGGTGGAATTTGGGTTGGGACAGAGATGGGGGTTGGATTGCATGAAGGTGCCGCAGAAACAGGAACAGAAGTTGCTGCAGTGCTGTTGTAGGAGTGATGGGTGGAGGGGTGGTGATGCTGTTGCTGAATGTGGTGGCTGTGGTGCAGGGGGATAGAAGTGGGAGGCTGGGGTGAAGTGTGGGGGTGGCTGTTGTAATGGTGGTGGTTTTTGGTGGTTATGGATGTCGGTACAGTCTGAGTTGGAGGAGGGGGTGGAGGTGGTGGAGGGATAGGAGGTTCAGGAGGAGGTGCAGGTGGAGGAGGAGCAACGGGTTGTCTGTCCAAACGCAGGTCCTTATTCTCTTGGCTGAGACGGTCTAGTTGGACCTCCAGCTCCTCAATTCTGCGCCTTTGGGTTTCGAGAAGTTTCTGCTGGCTCTCAATAATGTTGTTGAGTTCTAGAAGATACTCCACAGCCCGGTTAGGGCTTTCAGGACTGCCTTGGCCCGGGCCTTGATTGGCATCCATTTTTAAAGTAGCCCACAGGCTAACGTCCAGTGAACTTTAGACTGATCTGTGTTTTTGGGCCAAGATGAACTAATCCTGTGTGGTAAACTGAAGAGCCCAAACGCTGTTGGCCATCCCGGTAGGTAAGATCAGAGTAAGTCACTGCCTTCCAGCTAACTCGGAGGCTAAATGGTAAAGTGGAGAGCTTGGATCACAGCTGATGTAGAGCTAAAAGCTGATTCAAAAAAGAATGCCTAACTGCTGGGTCAGGGTAGTCCAAACACTGATACAAACTAAAAACACAGCAGAGACGGAATCAAGCTGGCCAACAATCTAGGCTACAACCTAATGTCTAAAGACTACAGCTAAAAATCTTTACTTCTACACCGCAAAACAGAAAACACCCTTCACCCTCCCCCCCACCAGAGGTAAGTGGGGGGGAGAAAAGTTTTTTATTAAGTTCTGATTTTTCAATCAAGATGGATCTTGCCCTTGCATGATCCAATCAGGAGGTTTTCCCAAACTGATGACCATTCCTGTTGATGGTCAGCAGGTGTTCAAACCCATAACAACTAAAAGTCGAACAGAGTCCCACGTTGAGTGCTCCTCGCCCTGCAGCCAGACAGTGCGTTTGTACTCCTGCTTGTCAATGAATCAGCTTTATCTGCTCTCTGGTCTCCATCTAAGGCATCTGTTCCCCAGAGGCAGATGTGGACAGCAGAGCTGGAGGAGGACTTGTTTGGCGTCTGTCTCAGAGATACTGCATGGTGTTGATGATGTTTGCACAACATACACGGCTCCTGAAGCAAAGGACTGTTTACAAATCACAAATAAGTAGACCGATCCCAAGCGTCTGTGTGGAGCATCGTACTTTAATCCACGAATTTCTGGATTCTCAAACCGTCAACCAGAAAGAAAAAAAAAAAGAGTTAACTAGAGCCAGGCTCTTTCACCAAAAACAAAGCAGAAAATGTATGAAGCCAGTCAAAAATCATCTTCTCACAAAAATGAAAAAGGGAAAGTGTCATCTGTCAAGGTCTGAGAGCTCAAAGGGGTCAAATTAGCCCGTCAATCCCTTAGCTGGGTAGTAGAAGTGATATCCAAAGGATGTCATTTCATGTTTGATGCAGGTCTTCTTCATGGACACCATGAGCCATCTGGGATTTGTTGCCAAGTTAATTTCCTTTGTTGTCACTTTCTGGATCTTCTACATGTAAAAGAAGAAAAAATAGGGTAAGAAACAATAAAATGTATGATGACAGCCTCGCTCTTTTGTTCATTAAACAAAAATATTTTTTCTTTTCACTTTTTCATCTTTGCCTGTTCTCCTAATCAACATCTTTCCTTTTCTCTTGCTGATCCTTCTGGTCTTTTTCTCTCTTTCCACCTGCAGCTTTTGCTCTTTGAATATTCATTACTTCCTTTTTTTCTTCCTTTCTGTGGTCAGAGAGAGAGAAAAAAGAGACTGGTCTGTCTCAATCAACCCATCTTTGTTTTCTGTTTTCACTTGTGTATTTTTCCACCTGAAAATGAATATAAATGTCATTTATGTGTTATAAAATTCCAATAAGTGGAGCTGTTGTAGAATAGAATTAAAAGCAGAACAAACATTAAATATCCTGGTCTCACTTGTCATGCTCATGTTGTTAAACTGAGAAAATCCTGCTGGCTCATCTGCTGGATCATCTCTTTTTTACATATGCAGGTTGCATGTAGCAAAGAAAACTTTTGACTTATGTGAATTTGAAAGTATTGTCAAGCCCGGGTGTCCAGAGAGCCTGGTCCATGCTTCTATGAAGTGGCACTTGTCTATGGCTCCGTTGACACTTCAGGGCCTAATGCTCAATTCCAATTTTTTTTTAATCCGATTTTTTTGCAAGGCCCTTCACATTTCCAATTAATAGTATTCCAGAACAGTACTCAACGGTGAACGACGCTTCTGACCACGGTCGGAAAGGGAGGAAAAAAAAGTCATCACGGGAAATGTTCAACACCATGCTCGGCCATTTTGCTGGAAAAAAATTTTTTTAAAACCGCCCGGTTGCGATAAGAGCCGTTGAGTTTAGCCTGAATAGAGCTTTCACCCCAAATATTAATCCAATCGGTGACCTCGCCTCCCTTCCACTGACTGGTCTCAGAAGCATCGTCCGCCATGCTTGATGTTTATGTTCTCGTCCCGCCTACTTCAACGCAGAATGATGACGTTTGAAGCATATCAATGACGTACGGGTCGGATACATGTGACCTGGCCGGTCAGACGGTGGGCTTATTTCAAAAGATCGGATACGTATCGGATTCAGGACCACATACTCAAGTGGCCTGCGTCACATTTGAAAAGATTGGATCTGTGTCATTCAGACTGTCATGAAAAGATCAAATACAGGTCGCATAGGGGCAAAAAAATCGGAATTGGGTCGTTTCAGCCTGCGGTGTGAACGTTTGTGCACACAAAGCAAATGGCACGCCAGTGATGCTAGACAATCTGTCCCTGGTTGCTGTAGCAACAGATGAGATGAGAAAGAACTGGTTCATGTGCAAGTGGCAGTGCTGAACAACTGAGCTCTTAGCTAGGTGGCAGCTTTTGGATGGCTCCTTGATTATATCTGAGTTGCGTTGATGATTGACTGGGATGCTGTATTGAAACAAAAAGTGGACAAAAACACTGCGTAGAGTTTACTCAAGAGAAAAGGATTAGGTTAAGGCCTGGCGTAAACTCACATCCATTCCTTTATGTTCTTAACCTTTCTGGCTCACGGGGCTGCCGGAGCCTATCCCAGCCACCCGTGGGCGAAGGCAGGGGGCACTCTGGACAGGTCACCAGTCTGTCGCAGGGCATTAACTCACATATAAAAGCTAAATGTTTTGCTCTATGAATCACATTGTCGGAGCTTAGCAAGTTCTTTTCAGAATACCTTAAACCTAAAATATGACCAAAAGGAAATGATGTGTATTCAGGAAGTGGCTCATCTAGTGTAAGACAACTAATTTCAATACAGCTAAATCTTTCAAAGATAACCCAAATAATGACCCTCCCTCCACAGAATCCACAGTAGGAAGGTGCCATGAAGGAGCATCCCTTAAATTTTCTAACTCTCAGTTTCAGATAAGACTAATCAGACCTTTTTCCCATTGCAGCAGGACCAATCTATTGCTTTACAGTTACCTAAAACCCTTCGTTTATTCAACATTCTTTGTGTATAATTTGTTCTCGATACCATAATTTTTCTTCAAATCAGATGTGTGGAAATGATCTTACTAAACTTAGGTACATTGTACTTAACTACATTAACATATAATGATATTATAATATTCCACCATCCTCATTGCAGGTCTTAATAGCAGGTTGGTCTGTGGTCAACTGTGGTGGTTTTATCACCTTCTTTTTTTGTTACTTTGGCTTAGTTCAGACTAATTCATGACTTTCAATGCAAAAATAAAAGTTGTTTAGATTTCTACCATAATATGAGAAAATCCTTTGTCCTCAGAAAGCACTGCACATTCGATTAGTCATTTAGGGAGACTGCCTTTAGACTTACCCTTGCCATGCCCACAGCAGTAGTTTATTGGGAGATGAAGGGTACATGAACTACAATGGGATCTTTTTACTACACAATGTTACTATGACCTACACATGGGGACTGGCAACATTTTAAACACATTAGCTGAAAGGGGTTTCAAAGTAATGAAGTTCTAGTTGTGTTAAAGTCACACAAACGTGTGAAGAACAGCCACATACACACTTGCATACGCACAGACACATTCAGGCAAGCCTTCTGGTCTCTATTGCAGCGCAGCCAAACCGTTTCAGCTTTTATATTTCTTTCCATTAAGCTCATTCAATAATTCATGACTCACTAACTGACCACCATCCCTCTCTGGCTTGCTCTCTCTCTCCTGCTGTTCCTCACAGGCTCTCTCTATCCCTCATGCTCTGATTTTCTGAGGCTCTCTGCAGTTCCCTCTTGCCAGAACTGCCTGTTCCAAACACATTGAGCAGTGAACCAATGGACAAAGAAGCAACAAGTATGGTGTTTGAACACGACTGTTAAATTGTGTGGTTTTTCACGCAAGTGAATCAAGAGCAGAAGAAAAAATTCTGTTTCGAAAAGCTCTCAGTTGTGATGTAGAAACTGCGATGGGCGGGTCAAAGCCTCCCTGCTCCGATCCATTCTGATGCATCCACTTGCAGACAAATAGATCCAACAACGTCTTTGTTTTCCTCATCTGAGCTGGCATCTGGACCAAAACTGTACAGCTGGATGGCTCCAACATTAGGGCTGGGCGATTCATCGATTTTAGCGATTAATTGAAATTGTGTTTTATTTTTGGGGAAAATCGAGATTCTCTTGCAACAAGCAGACATGAAAACTGCAGCAAGCAAAGAGAAGCTTCTTCCACGAGGCCAAGGGGAAAAAAAAGCTTGTGCGATACGCTATTTGTAAGCGCACGCCACGCAAAGGCAACCACCCTACACTTCTGCACACTTCTCTGTAACGCTTAGTTTAGGCTGATGGAGCAGCAGAACATGTGGCGGTTTTAATGGGATCCGACAAATTTACTTTAGCACTAGAATAGACACTCTGTTGAGTGCGTGTAGTATTTCTCTTTATGAAAAAAATTTTTTAAAGCTTGTATTTAGTTTAACCTTAATATATATTTCAAAAGGAGATGTTAAAATAAAATAGTTTTTAGGTAAAAGGAGGAAGAAAAATCGATAAAAATCACATTTGAAATCTGAGATTTTATTTTTTGGCCAAATCGCCCCGCCCTATCAAATATTGCTCGCCATTTGTGCTGAACCTGTTAGCTTGGGGTTGTAAGGAACTGTAAGCTACAGAGTGTAAACAAAGGAAAATAAATGGAGGCTTACTTCTGTGCCCACAGTCTTGCCCACAACCCAGAGGCCAATTCTGGTGAAATCCTGGCACTCTGCAGAAACTATGTCCAAGAAAACGACACAGATTTTCTGATTTTGACTAAAAACAGCGTAAACACAAGAAAAGAGCACTAAGAAAAGTTTGAAACTAGACCAAATGATCAGATGATAGGAGTGGGACTTTAAGCAAACAGAGAAAGGTCAGTTAAAAAGGTATAGCTATGTGCCCATGCTGTTTCAAGCAGAGAAGCGTAGAATGCATAGTCTAAAAATGACCCTCTGTTGCTCTGCATTACTGGACTCAACACATTTAACAACATTTAACACAAATACATACCGTATTTTCCGGACTATAAGTCGCTGCGGAGTATAAGTCGCACCAGCCCAAAAATGCATTATAAAGTAGAAAAAAAACAGATAAGTCGCACTGGACTATAAGTCGCATTTTGACGGGACATTTTTTTGACAAAATCTGAGACCAAGAACTAATAACTTGCACAAACTCATATGACACAATCATAGCAGACTGTTTATCTCATAATTTCACAGTAATTCTTTCTCATATTTATTTATTCCTTTCATGAAGCATCATTGGCCAACTAATACTCTGTTTTCAGCCTGTATTTGTAGAAACAGTTGTCATTTTTATGGCATTTCTGAATCTATGAAATCATTGGAAAATAGAATATTATGTTGTTAGCCTTCAAGATCTTACTGTAAAAAAATCATCAAATTGACCCAGGAACATCATCTCTGTTCCTCACAAATGAACATAACAGGAGGGTTAACAATGTATTAATTTCAATTTATTTCTAATATAAGTCGCTGCGGAGTATAAGTCGCACCCCTTGCCAAACTATGAAAAAAAGGGCGACTTATAGTCCGGAAAATACGGTATTTAACGTTTCCACTCTCTTGTTTTCCCTGTTGTTACTAGCCCTGGTGCAGGCATCTGAAGCCAGCAATAAATAACCTACCATAGCAGATGAAAAGCATCAAATGTGCATTGCATTTTGCAGAACATATGTGACCTCTCAACAAATTTTCACTCAAACAAAATATACATGTCTAAGTCTACCTTACTGTAATTCCAACTGAAAATTCCTGTTAATATGTTTATTTTTTTAATCCTGCTAATGATAACAAAACATATGTTTAAACTAAGATGTGTCATCCGGTTATTCACCACTAGTACCGGGTTGGACCCCTTTTGCCTCCAGAACTGCCTTAATCCTAGATGTCATAGAGTCAACAAGGTTCTGGAAACATTCCTCAGAGAGTTTGGTCCATATTGACATGACAGCATCACACAGTAGCTGCAGATTTGTCAACTGTACATCCATGATGCTGATCTCCTGTTCCACCACATCCCAAAGGATCTCTATTGGGTTGAGATCTGGTGACTGTGGAGACCATTTGAGTCCAGTGAACTCATTGTCATGTTCAAGGAACCAGTCTGAGATGATTCCAGCTTTATGACACGGCGCCTCATCCTGCTGGAAGTAGCCATCAGAAGATGGTACACTGTGGTCAGAAAGGGATGGACATGGTCAGCAACAATACTCAGGTAAGGTGAGGTGTTGGAACCAGTGGTTCTTTGAGTTCCCGTTGTCTTTCTATCAGCTGGAACCAGGCATTCTCCTCCAACATCTGGCATCAACAATGCATTTCTGCCCACAGAACTGCCACTTACTGGATATTTTCCATTTTCTAGACCATTCTCTGTTAACCCTAGAGATGGTTGTGGGTGAAATTCCCAGTAGATCAGCTGTTTCTGAAATACTTACACCATTCTGATGCTCGGTTTGAACAGCAGCAGACCATCTTGACCATGTATACATGCCTAAATGCATTAAGTTGCTGTGATGTGATTGGCTGAGTAGAAATTTTCTTTAACCAGCAGTTGAACATGTGTGCCTAATAAAGTAGCCGGTGTGTGTGTAGGTGTATTGAGAGGCAGATCAGTAGATATGATCATCAAAACATTTAGAGAAACCAAAGTCTTTGTGGGGATGTCTGTGGTCTTTGGGCTGTCAGACTGTTTCAGTGAATTACTAAATGGGCCCAGGAAAACTACCTGAAATGACTTTGAGTAAACACAATGCATCATAACTTTGGATGAGCAAAACTTCATCAAGCATAATTAAAACCGTATTAGAACACTGTCCAAAAAGTACAGCTGTGTCAAAGTGCCAAGATTCATTCAAGCCTCTGACAGGTCTTAATCGCAGGTGGTTTGTTTTTTAAACTTTAGCTCCAGTGTTGACACTCTTTGAATGACTGTAACTTTTCAACCATTTATGCAATTAAGGTAATTCAAACGAATTATGAAGCAGAGAGAAGCAGCTTTTCACTCATATACAACATGTTTCTACTGTAGTACTGTAAAGTGTTGCATATCAGTGCAAAGCTGCTTTTCTCAGCTAGATTGTGGTTGTGTTCTGCGGTTGGATGAGCCTGAAATTGACTTTCTTGTTGGTAATAACAAACACTAAATGCAATACAGACAGTTCGATCTTTTGGAATGGCGAAAGGTAAGATAAAGGTTTTAGCATGACATTTGTATTGGCCAAGGCCTTATGTGGTTCAAAAACTGCAGCTTTTACAACAGCTTCATTCCAAAGGAGTCCGAGTACTGAACCGGCCTGTCTGCAGTCTTGATCTTCCAACTATGGAGCTCATGTGGCGCATATTAGGAGAAAAAGAAAAAGACAACCACATCCTCTTCAGCGACAAAAAAAACGACTTATGGGCCAAACTCCAGCGATAAAACTAGAGGAACTCAAAACTTTGATGCCCAAGTGTCTCCTACACTGTTTTAACCTCTTATGACCCAAGCTAATATTTGAGCTAACCCTTTACACATGTAAGCTTGGGGCCCCCAGTTATACGGAATTAACGACTGTGGTAAAAGAACCCAAATTGTGCTGTCCACACATGTGGACGCCAGGTCCTTAGAGGTCAATAGGAAGGGGAGCCCCTGTCCAACCATTATAAGGCCTGGACCTGCCGAAATGTTATACTTCCCTACAATTTGTAAAGAAGTATAAAATTTATCAGATAACCTCAGTTAATATATCTTTGTTCAGTTGAGAAAAGTCTCAACAGAACAAATTTAAAATTAAATACATTACTTTATATTTCAATTTAAAAACTTCAATACTTTAACAAAACTTGTGTTGTAAAAAGACCGATTTTGGTCAAATTACATATGTCCTCTTCCCAAACAGAGAATCTAAAAGCATTTTTATTGAACAGCTCATTCCTTGAAAGAAAATCTGTTCAGAAAAAGATCCTGCCATTGTTTACTCTTCACATTTTTAAGCCAAATAAAAGATCACTCTAGTTCTGCTTCAGCATGTAGGCGATTTCAGCAGCTAGATTTTTCTTATCTTATGTAACCCTGATCAAATTCAACAGCAGCAGCACTATTTTAATTGCCTAATTTTACAGTGGTGCTATCTGGCGCACACTCTTGCTGCAGCTTACACAGCCCACACATGTTTGACACGCACAGCCTCCTTCCGTTTGCACGTGAATCTCCTCACGTAAGAAGACATACATGCAACCACGCAGAGGAGTGAACACGCTTGGATGCGGCATGCACACCGCAGCCCGTGTGGCCCATAAAGCCAACAGTTCCACATACATGACAGACACAAGAGCTCACTCACAAGCACGATGCAGCATTCTGGAAAAAACAGAATGAGACCAGGCGGCACAGTCTCGCAGGTTTCAGCAGCTCCTGCAGAAGTGATGGAGGGATAAAGGTGCAGGAGGAAGAAGGAAGGAAAGACAAGAAGGAGGGAGGGTTATTGATCCTTTGCTGCAGTCACCATCACCTCTTATGGGAAAAAAGGCAGAGAAGTGACGGTGCCATGCCGCTGTTCTCTCTTCTTCTTGATCGGAGGGTGATCAGTTTAATCCCTCAGTTTCTCCCTCCACGTATCTCCTGTTTTCGCCCACTGTAGGCCGGCCAGCTCTCCTCCTCCGTCTCTCTATTTTCCTGCAGCCGAGTCAGGCTCTTTCTAAATATCATTCCTCTGCGCCTGAAAGGCAAACGATCCTCTACTGCAGCACTTCTGATTACGCTTGTCCACCCGTGCAAAGGGTGCTGACGGACGCCGCTCTAGTTATTATCACTGCTGGAATATCGGACTCTTTCCACCTCCGATGCGTTGCCGTAGAATAAAGAGGAGGAAGCGCTGCGTCCAAACGCACTGCCTGGATGGATGAATGGATTGACAGAAAAAAAAGGAGGCAGGAAAAGCAGTCTGCAACACACAGACTGCACAGGCAGCAACAGTTCACTCACACTACAGAAGAGGAGGAATTTATGTCTCTGGAAATTTTAAGGACATATCCCTTATGGCCATAAATACACACAGCTCTTTAGTTATCAAAGGAGATGCAACAGCTGGGCACTTCAATAATGTTCATTATTGAATTATATGTTTTTTTTAACTACTAGGTAATATTTCCAAGAAAAAAAACACCAAAACACTATCAGATACACAGGAATAGATTTGACCACTAGGGTGCAGCCTAAACAAGCTGTGGTCACACTCTGTAAGGAAAAGGTTAGTCAAGACATTTACAGTCTCACAAGTAAAACCCTATTTAAGTATATTTGCCCAAAACACTGGGGTCCTATAAATACCCACCACACACAAGCAATACACTACTAACAGGTGCCCCCACCTGCAAGACACCTCAAGACTCCTACTGACAGATGTACAGAACGTTGACCATTCTGATAGTCATTGGATTGCTGATGTTTGCATCTGCTTACATAACATTATTCATATACCCACTGTTCCGTGTTACATTCTAAAAGCTTTAGATTGTACTTAGTAGCTTTCAATAGGATAAGCACTCTGCCAAAAACAGATTTACAATTCTCTGCCCAACTCGGAAACACCTCATAATCTCACATTTCAAACCAAATGTAGCGGTAACGGTCTAAATTCATCAAAAGCTGCTAAAAGATAATAGTGTCAGCTCTGCATTCATCACCCTCTTAGCTGGTTATGACATCATCAAACCCCTATCTTTTCTAAAAGGAAGCAAATGGCAGGAAAGGACCACTAAGACTCTAGTGTAAAATACAATTCTTTGCTTTTCGGCTGCTCCCTTAAGGCTCACTTAAGTGAATCATTCGCCTCCATTAACCTCTTTCCTCTGCATCCTCCTCACTCGCACCAACCACCATCATGTCCTCCTTCAATGTTTCCATGAACCTCCTCTTGGGCTCTTTCATGCCAACATCATTACTGTTCCTCCTCGCAACCTGTCCAAACCATCTAAATCTGCTGTCTAGCATTCATCTCCAGAACATCTACCATGATCTGTTCTTGATGTCCTTATCCCTGTTCCTATCCATCCTGGTCACTCCCAAAGAGAACCTCAACATCCTCATCTCAGCTACCTCCAGCTCTAATGCTAGCAGAAAACATGCTCAAACACAACACTAGTACAATTGTTGTTCACAATAAAACCAAAGGAAAAAAACTAGCATTGGAGACACACTGCAAATATTAATACAAACCTCCTTTTTACTAAACCACGTCCTACAGCTCAGTGACTTTTACACTGAATGGTGCCTGATATGACATCAATGATTGGTTTGCTAATTTATTTTGCCCAATAGTGACAGAGAGACATCCACATCCAACAGCTATGCAGTAAACAATTACAACTGACCATGAAAATGTTCATAGGATGTATTGTTGAACTTTGTTTAAGCTTCCAACAAGGGACAACTTTTAATGTGACTTTTAATTATTCATAAAATAAATGTAAAAAATAAAGAAAATGATAGTAATAATAATTTTACTTTTAAAATAAGCTAGGTTTTATGACCTTCGCCACAGTTCTGTTCGGTTCTTCTGGTGTCACTTTGGGTTCGTGTAGTAACAACAACTTACTAGTGGTTGAATTTACAGTCATTTTGGAAACTAGACAAAACTTGCTGTCAAATTTGGAAATAAAAATGCACACTCACAATTTTGTTATTGGTGCTTGGAATAATAGCTCATTACATAAACGTTGTATGAAACAACAGAAGTGCTAACCACTACACCACCATGCTTCCCTATATGGACAATAGTGTGTTATTGAAAAACAAGAAGTACCAGGTTCAAGTCCTTGCTGGGTTTTTTCTGTGTGGACTTTGCATGTTCTCCTTGTGCATGTGTGTGTTTTTTTCAGGAACTCTGGTTTCCTCCCGCACTCCAAAAACATGGATCATAGGTTCATTGGTGACTGAATTCTCCCTAGGTGAGCATGTGTGTGATTTGCCTCTTCAGGGTGTGATTCACCTTCAGAGATTAAGCAGGTTTTTTGGTTATTGGAGCCATCCAAGTTGGTGTTAGACTTAGCAGTTCTCCTCCCTTCTCTTTTGAAAATTTAACAGATTCCTTTGCCGTTATCATTTTTGTTTTATTTTTGCTTAACCTATTTTACAATATTACTATGGTTAGTTAAATTTTTCTTCATTTTCCTGGCAAACGTGAAAATTGTCTTTTGCACACAGTGTGGAGTTTTGTATTTGGTATTTTGTACGTACAGTATTTGTTAATGAAGCTTTAAAAAAGCAGTTTTTTTTTAAATGGACGGATGGTTCCGTTCTTGTGCATTGAAGAAATGTATCAAGATAAGTATATAAATTAGTGTAATATTTCATACATGTTAAATGAGTAGCAATGTTTATTTACCCTGAGTAAACTAAACAACCGCTCTGGAGTTATTAAGTCCTAGTGAGTATAAAAGCATGGAGTTGGTTGACTTTTCAAAGACAAAAAATGTTCCTGTGTTTTAGTTTATGGTTAAGGATACTCTTGACTCATTTTATTTTGGCTAGATAGGTCCGTTAGCTGTCACATAGGAAACATGGGTTCACTTCCCAGGACGTTCAGTGTCCACTCCTTAGGCAAGACCCTTCACTATTCTGCCTGTCTGTGCCTTGAAAACAGGAAGGACATCCGGTGGAAAAACTTTCTGCCAGACCAGCTGTGCAAATTGGTGAAAGCTGATGGTGACCCTTAATGGGATATGCTAAAAGGTAAAGGTACATTTCAATAGAAAACTCTCTAAACTGACCACATTTAATGTTTTGTTTTTCTGCTTTACCTCCTTTTTGCTTAAATAAAATCATAATTAACAGGTTGTGAAAATAGAATACCTTTTTGCTACAAACAAACTAAAGAAATAAATGAGCTCTTTCCTCTGACTGCAGCAGGAAATGCAAATGAAACGAAGTCATGAGTAAAACCATAAATGCTTCATAACGTCAATAGCTTTGATGTTTTCCCCCAAAAAATTGTTATACCAAATACGTATTTGAAAATTAAATTCTGGATGGGTCTAAATCTCTATAAATAAAGCACAAAAAAAAAGCATTTGACGTGTGTCAAATGCGGCCAATTTCTGAGACTTCAGCGTAATGACTCCAATACGAATTAGCATTGTTGCAAAGATTGTTGTCTCTGCTAGTAATGACAACAACAACAAAAGCTGAGAGGATGAAAAGCTTAAAACTACAGCAACAAAGTTGCCATGTTGGGTTAACTTTAGCTACCTGTTTGAATGTGGACTCATTTTAGTGTTGTGTCTGCTTTTGTTGGTGTCTGATACTGACACACACACGCGCACACACACCCACACACACGGACACACAATGTCTGAATTCCCTCACTACTCCCTAGTCCATACAACAGTGGTCATCAACAACCAGTCAGTGGGACGGTTGGTACGGGTCCTCACAGAAACAAACAAACACATCATCCCTTTGTTTCTCCCACTAGCTTACAGCCCCTCACAACCCCAACTTAACATTACTGGTGCAACAAATATGGCAGCAACATTGTAGCTATCCAGCCGTACAGTTTTGATCCAGATTTCAGGTCAGATGAGGAAGACAAAGACGTTCAGGGATCTATTAGTCTACAAGTGGATACATCAGAATGAAGCGGAGCAGGGAGCTGCAGATTGTAGACTTTATATTCGGAAATTTTGGAGCATGTTGTTCATTTTATTCAAGGATTTCTTCTGATAAGTACAGCGCCGCTTCTGGAAAATGCATGTGTTTTAAGACAAAAATCCTCATGCAATTCTCTCTGAGCTCTTCTCTGCTCTGTAGCTAACACAGCTCCGCCGTCTGTGCTCACAGATCCAGTCTGTCGTCACATCAAGGTTTCCTTTACACCGATCACTGTGGCGGCTCCCGGGAGGCGAGCTGGCGGCCTGACAGAGACCCACTGCAGGATGGGGAGCCGGCCTGCTCGGGCCTCCTGAAACTTATAAGATTTTTTTATTTTCATCGAGACAATAATTATAAATCAGGTCCCTTGGTTTTATTTTACCCTCTCAAGTTAATGCAGGACAGCAAGCTTTCAAACTCGGTCAGAGAGAGATGGAAAAAACGCTCGAGCGGCTGTCATCAAGACTGATGACTATGGGAGCTGAAGCTGACACTTTCTCTGAATGATCTCATGAAGTCAAACATGAAAACATGTTCTACCATGTAGATCTCTTCAAAATAGATAAACCTGATCTCTCAACATTCTCCGTGTCTTCAAGGCCTTGTAAATGAGATAAACACAGACACCGCTCCTTGTGGCTATAAGGCTAAAATCACTATCTGGTAGCTCCTCCCACACCAGCCTGGTGCGTTCACGGAGCTCCAGTACATAGAAGATTAGCGGAACTCCAACAGCCACCCAGCCTGACGTAGTCTGCTACTATATTTTCATTAGAAAAAACAAACCGACCCTAAAATCGCCCAAATTATGCCTACCCGCCCAAAGCCATTCCTACACGCAAATTTATAACCAGAACCGCCAGATCTGGCAACACTGTTGTTGTATTGAGGTGCATACTCCCACCTAGTGTTGAGGGGTGTGCATTGCGCCGTCACGTTCGCTGAAGCATCTTCAATCGATGTAGTGCGGGTGCTGCTGCTCGTGTCTGAGTAAAGGAGTGGCCAATCACAAAAATTGACAGCCAAACTCATTCTGCTGACAAAGCTCATTATGAAATAAATAAGTCATTCTGAAAAACAGCAATATAAAAAAAAAAAAGCTACTATGAAAATATTCATTTTGAAATCAGAGTTTCTTAAAAAAGCCATAGAATTATAATAATATTCAACAGGACTAAAAATAAATATTTTAAAATGCTGTTTTAAAATAATGAAAAGGTTTTGAAATATATTCAATAACATGATGGCTAATTTAAAATCGTTGTGCAGGTTTTTCCCAATCTCATGATCTTTTTATATATTTATGAGGGATTTATTGGTTGATTGTGTGATTGGACCCCCTTGAAAACGAGATGACGCATCTCAAGGGGCTTATCCTGCAAACAAACACATGGTCATATTTATTCTTTTAATTATGAACAATTTGGGTCTCCATACACTGTATGGTCACATGACTTTGCTAAAGTGTTTCCACACATTGGACTGGAATGATGGACTGATCAGTTTTGTTTGTTGTTTGCTGTGATGACAGAGTGATGGTTGTTTTTATGTTGTAGTGAAATAAACCTACCCGCCTCAATCCATCCAAATGGTATTTTCCAAGATCAATTATAATCTATTTACCTCATTTTGGAATGATTTTTCAATGCTTTAGGTCGATTTGATTTGATTAATACGGTAACTTGACTCAGATAGATGGATCTGTTTGAATGAAATAAATGATCGATTAATCGTTACATCCTTATTTGTTTGTCCATCATGGACAAAATGCTAAAGGAACATATTGAAGACACCAAAAATGTAACGGTCTTTAAAGCGGCTGCACTGCACCGTTTCAGTGAGAAGTCTTTACTCCAAATATGGACTTATTCTAACACTTGCTGTACCCACACACCATAAAGATGCATTAACTGTGAAATCACCGTTTTTGTATTTATTCGTCTCACCTTAAAGAGCCTGTATCATACTTTTCTCAAGCCTTTAAGCGTAAATTATATCCATATATATGATCAAATATTACCTTTGGCACACTAAAGTATTAACATTATAATACAAATAAACACTAAAAAAGTTGACTTTGCATGATATAGACAAGGCTATAGTTAGCATCTGATTTTTTTACTTCCACTTTGACAGTTATGGGTTAGGGGAAAGTTATCTAACCTTTTAATGGTTGCTACAGGATATTTAGTGGACAAATAAAGTTTAAAGCAGCTGCAGATATTTTACAGAGAATAAAGATAAACATTACCCTCAAACATTATGGAAACACTTCAGCCTCATACAGGCCGGTCCGTGAAAACACCGTCTGACATTAAAGCAGTCCAAAGGCTTAAAAAGGTTTGGGACCACGGCTCTATAAGACCACCTAGTCCGGAACTACTCAGTGGTCTGGATTTGATCACAATTCGGACACATGCTTGCAAATATTTTGACTTTTTTTTAACCCGAATGCCCTATATAGTGAACCAAGTAGTGAATGACTTCGGACCAACCACACACTCAAAAACGAACAAAAAAGTACAAAATGAAAACTTTTTTCTTTAAACTGGCTAATACGAAAACACCATGAACCACATGAAGAGCTGTCGTGCTCTCATCCCTGGTTCCCTTGGCCAATCTTAAAATAGACACCATCAGTAAAGCCGATGGTCACCTCCTCTTCCTTCTGTTAAGCTGTTCTTCTATTATGGCGTTTCATCGCTGCCATATATTGAATGACTCCAGAGTCAACTGAGCGGATATTTTCAGCAACTGAGTGAGTGAACCTTATAACCGCGCAGGCGCAATTCTAACCGTGATCTTGCGCGCTCACTTCGCTCCTGCACGCTCGCTGGGTTTGCGTGCAGTGTTAAGGGGGCGTTTTTGTCACTTAGGGGCGGTAACCTTTCTGCTTGATCTGATTGGCCGAAATTTGCGTTTCAAATCCGGCGAGGCAGCGGGGTGGGACTTTCATTTATTAGAGCAGGGGGTATTAATAAATGAGCTGCATGCGGCCCTCTGCCTTTTATCATATTTTCTATATAGAGCACTTTCACAACCATAAGGCAAACATAAAAATCTTACATTTTCTCCAAAATGTACGGAGCGGCCCTAATGTGTGACTTCGGTATATAGGACCTAGGAGAGAACAGCATGAGAATGGTATGGAGAGAGTAGAGGCTGTGAAAGAAGACCCCCCCCCCAATAGTACAAAGGTGCAGATATGTCCATAATGCAAAACTTTGGAAACCATGGAAATGCAAAGAGACACGATTATGAAGCACAGTTTAAACTGCAAGCTATCAGCTACGCGGAGGAACACGGGAATAGAACAGCTGCCAGAGAATTCAAGACGAATGAATCCATTATTCGCAAGTTCAGAAGCTGGAAAACAAACTCAGACAAGACAATAAAACGCAGCAGCAGCGAAGTTTCCGCGGAAACAAGGCGAGGTGGCCCGTGTTGGAAGATCGACTCGAGGCTGAGCGCAGCAACTTCCAGCAGATGACAATGAAAAGCTGTACATCCTGCGCTCCTTTTACTGGGATGCAGCGCTGGGCGAGTTACGTCACACTTTGTGAATGGACTGCAGAACTTAAACTTGGCCTGACGGGTCTGCTTTCACTGTTTCGACTGTACGAATGGGAACCTGGCGTGTTTGATAGCCCAGCTGTTCATTTCAGATACAGAAGATGAGGACTTTGATGGATTCTTGGATGCTGATTGATGACTGAAAAAAGAAATCACAACCAACTTCGTTTCTGTGTTTTAAAAACACACACTAGCATGCATGGTTTACTGGTATGTTTTAACGTTAAATATAGAAAAAAAGACTTTTAATCCAGTGCTGTTGTATTGTAAGGGGAGTAGTGTGTTATAAAATAATATGGCTTTAAATAAAAAACAGCAGATGTAGCGTGGATTAAAACGTTAACCAACGACCCAAGACCAAGGTAAGGAAGTGCAGCGGGTTTTTCATGCTGTAAGTTTTTCTCATGTGAAAATCACTGCATTCGTTACCGTTTTAATCCACGTTACAGCTGGTTCTTTTCTGATAAAGTCCCGCCCCGCTGCCTCGCCGGATTTGATACGCAAATTTCGGCCAATCAGATAAAGCAGAAAGGTTACCGCCCCTTAGTGACAAAAACGCCCCCTTAACATCTTGCACAAACCCAGGCCAGCGCGCAGGAGCGAAGTGAGCGCGCAGGATCACCGCTCAGTTAGGACTGCAGGCGTGCAGTTGTAAAATGCGGGGTCGCTCGGTAAGAATTGCGCCTGCGCAGTTGTAAGGTTCACTCACTAAGTTCCTGAATCCTCCTGCTCAGCTGTCTTTGCGCTCGTTCGATTAATGGCAGCTATGAAACGCCATATATATTCCCTAAAGCAGAAATGTCAGCTCGAGACGGGGAAGTGGGTAATGTGTGGGTAATGTCATGGTTATTGAATCATGTGTTTGCGCAGACTGATGGACATCACTACTTTAGTGACGTCACAGCGGGGATCCAGATTAACACACAGTACTAAAAAGAAAAGCCTCCTTCTTTAACATCAAGGACGTTTGGACCTGTTTGGGTTTGCTGCGTGTTTGTGTTTGGTCTGCTCCTCTCTAGGTCAGACTCAGAGGAGGTCTCTGCCCCCGTTTCCATGGACCCTCTTCTCCTCATCCACAATGTTGCATGATAGACCAACCTGAAGTTTGTTTCTGTGACCCGCAGAGGGGGCGTGAAGGTGCGTTGCTTCCCCGCACGACAGCCTCGCTAAACTGGCGCGGAGGCTGCATCAGGCCTGCGCGGCTCCGGTCCTGGATGGAACCGGAGCGGGTCGGGAAGGCTGCTCTGATTCTGCGACGGAGTCGTGGCTGGCACGCGCCGCTTCCCCTATCTATGACTGACGGGAATACCAATTAGCCCCCCGCCTGAGCTCGAGCTCACTTATTGAGGGTGCAGGCACGAGCGCTCCAGCGTGAGCGCGTCCGAACCAGACACTGCCGGAGAAACAGTCGTTAGAAAGACCAAAGAATGCTATTTAAACAAAAAATGTCGCCTTAACTTGCTGACATCCGCGCCGCAAGCACCGACACACACTCACTCACGCGCCAAACCGCATAGACGCGTGGTCACGCACGAGCGTTTGATGACAGCTCACCTGTGGCCGCAGCTCGTCCCTGTCCGCCCGCGGAGGTGAATGGAAATAGTCCCTCTGTCGCCTCCCCGCTCCTCTTTCTGTCACGGAGACCGCAGCTCACGCCCGCAAAGATCGTCTCGCGGCAGAAGAGGCTCCACTCTGCGGAAAGAAGCTCAGCTGCTTTCTGACGAGGGAGAAGACTTCCACTCATCAAAGCTTTCACCAAAATGTGCTGCCCTCATTTCCCATCATCCCTTTGTTTACACTCTCTCCCACTAGCTTACAGCCCCCCACAACCCCAACCTAACATTAGCGGTGCAACACAAATGGTGAGCAATATTGATTGAAATGTTCTGAACTTGTGAGGATTTATCATAGTTATCATGGGTTTCAGTTAAAACGATCGGTCAATAACAGATGAAATAGGATGAGTTTCAGAAAAACACTTTCTCATTTTCAGGTTCTGAACAATTTTATTCATTTGACAGCAGTTTAAAAAGTATAAGACAGTACACGAATCTTTCACAAGGTTTGATCGTTGACTAAATAAAATCCATCATATTGAGGAAAATGTAGATGCTCAGCTGAAACCCTTTTCTATTTTATTCATTTGTTATTTTTTAGGAGTGAGGATTTAAGTTTACTTAATTATCTGTTTTTTTTCTTTCCATGTATACCTACAAGTGAGAAGCAATAGCTAGACGCAAGTCAAATTAGAGTTCAAGGTGAAAAATCTAGGGAAAATGTCTTGTTGAGAATGATTTTAAATAGAAATCTTTTTGGTTGTTTCTTTCATTGATTTTGGGAAAAATAAAATATTTTTGAACAGAATTTTAAATTATGCCCACGGAAAGCTTCCTCCAGCATTCTTTAGCAGTGTGTGCAGAGTTGGACTGTTCCTTAAAGCGTTATGGATTACAGAGATTGTGATGGGAAAACCATTTGCTGTCTGTTGGCTCAAACTGCATCAGAGTGAGCACTCATTGTTTTTAGTCACTCTGTAACAGCTCTGTTTATCAGTGTCCTGCATGCACTTCTGCTGCTGCACATGCTCTTTCTCCTAAAACCCAGTTCCCTACTTATCCTTTCACAGCTCCCCTCCTATTTCTCCATGGAGGCAATAATATGATCAGGAAATCCTCAATGGAACAGGTTTTATTCAGTCAAATCGAGGAAGGCTGAACGTTACACTAAGTGGTGACCAGGATCTACAAGTGAATCCACAGAAAGAGACATTTTATCGCCATGTATGCTGAAAAAGATGAAGTTCAGGTCAAACATTGTAAGCTCCGGTTAAAATGACCAATTCATCTTTGGAGATAAAAAAAAACCAAGAAAATAAAGATCAGTCCGATTGAATCACACATCAGTGGTCTCTACTGTGTGAGAGAAGCTGCCCTTACTTCAAAACCTTTCTGTGGAAAGAAAACAGAAAAATAATGTCTGCACCCACACATATAACTTTAAAGGCCTACATCGCTCAGCATGAATGAGTACACCCCATTACGTTTGTCAGAAAACCTTTAATGTGCTTTTAGAATCAACATTTTCTAGGATATACTATACTAGCAAATACACCAACAAAGGTGCCCAGCTAGCACATCACTTGTAGCGGGGTAGCAAGTGCTGAGGTAGCAACTAGCTGCCTGACTTAGAGAGCTGTCCACGCACAACACAAAACAGAGAGGGTGTGACAGACAGATCAGCAGATTACGCAATCTCATTTCTGGCAATTAAAGTCTATTTATCAGAGTACAACACGCAAGCAGCGTACAACATGAGCGTCACTACCCTCAAAAGCTTTGTCACTCATGGTGCAGGATTTTACATTTCCCAGGAGGATTAGTGGCCATAGGTGGGGCTAACCCCCAGGTCGCCGCAGACAGAAAAAGTGATTTTCCAAACAAATGTATTCAAGCCCATGTGCTCATGCATCTGCAGCGGGTGTACCGGGAGAGCAGCCTGTTGTGTTTCACTGAGACGTGGCTCAACCAGGACATGACAATCTCCGTTGTCTCTGTTAACTGATTCACGCTGGTCATAATGTGACAAACATATTTCGTTGCATTGCAAGAGAGGATATTTGCTGTGATGTGGATGAGAATTTGTGGCCTAACATACAGGGACAACAAGAGGTGCAGGAAGACCTCACCAATTCCTACTGCACTGCAGTAGGAATTGGTGAGGTCCAACAGTACAATATTCAACAGTACAATATTCTGTACTGTTGGACAGAATATTGTCCTATCTTTTTTGTCCCCTTTGTGTTACTCTTTGCAGTGGTTTTTTTCTACGTTGGTATGACATGGTCCGTCAACAAATTAGAACAATAAAAGTGTAAATGTGAATCTTGTCCAGTCTCTTGCAATCAAACAAAAAAGGTGTAACTTACATTTTACAATAATTGTCATCCAAACTTTAGCCATAGTTTACATCAGAACCTCCCTCTAAAGTACACACTTATATTGACAACATGACTAAGTCATTTGACTGTCTTGTTCGTAGGCAATGACACAAGGACTTGACATTCTGATGGCACTGACATGTTCAATGACATAAAGACTTCGTTTTGAGAGATGAACTAAAGATTTTGAGCAAGTTACAGGCTTTTGCAAGAAATCCATAGTGTTTTGCTGGTTGTACTAATTGTTTTGAGAAATGCACACGTATTTGCAAACTTCAATTCTGATCTGAGAATTGTTCTAAAGCGACTGAGAAAAACTGTAGTTGATATTTATAAAAAGCAAACTTGACGGGAAAATGTGCGGTCCTTCACGCAAGCTCTGACCCAGGCGTACGCACAAAAACGGGTGAAATGAGAAACGGTGACACCGTCGGCAGATGGAAGAAACGTGTGAAAGTGAAAATGAAAATCCTGCCTCTCATAAATAACATGAAAACTTCACAAAGCAAGTCTTACGATTAACAGCCTACACGAACACCCGTTTGATTGATCAGCAGTGAAACAAACAAAAAAAATCAAACAAAAATTACAGCAGAAATTCAAATGAACACATATTTGCAAAAAGAAAAGTGAAATATGTTCTGCAATATTGGCATGTTGTGCAATTCATCCTCAGATAGATAGATAGATAGATAGATAGATAGATAGATAGATAGATAGATAGATAGATAGATAGATAGATAGATAGATTAATTGTCCACTGGGGAAAGTTGTTTTCATAGTAAAACATTTCTTCATAAGCTATGGAATTATGGTATTCATGCATATGCCTTTAGTTTGTTTTATTTTTGATAAAAAAATGTATGTAATGTATGGCGTATGTCTCAACCATTCAGAAAGCAACAAGAAATTACATTTGCGCTGAACAATTTCCCATTTCCACGTGGATTATTACCGACATCTGTAGCTTGTCAGATGTAATTACCGTAAATTCCGGACTACAAAGCGCACCCGATTATTAGCCGCACCCACCCATTTTCACGTGTTTAACTAATTTTATACATACACAAGCCGCATCGGGGTACAAGCCGCATGAATTAGGCAACATTGTCATCCGGACGGATCACTTCCTGACTCAGAGTGTAAGTATGATTTATTAGCACACAGTGGGTGGAGTCATTTTTGCCTCAGGCTCATGTCTTTGAGTTTATCTGCATCTGCCAAACAGTATGCACCTCTATTCTGTTCACAAGTTCCTCAGTTATGGTTTTTATTTTTATTATTTTTTTTTAACTTATTGACAATCTAGGTATCACACATAAAATTACAAACAGTAACCATATAATCAACATTACATCCCTCAGTTATGATGAGGAAATTTACATCCCCGATCCCCCATTTCCCATGAGTCTTAGGGGCTAAAGGCGGGGCCAACACCGGGCTCGCCATTCTGTTGTACGTGTTTAAGAATGAGCAGCAGTGCATGGAGGGGTGAACGGGTAAAGCTCTCCTTCCGCTTGTGTCGCGGCAGCGTTATGGGAGTAACAGGGCTGTTTAAAAAACACACCGGTAAAATACAGCAGCGACGACTTAAAAGCGCGCGCCTCAGCGCGATACGCGCGCCTCCTCGCGGCGCGTGGGTCAGAAGTTTCCTTCCACAACAAACACTTGCTCCGCGGACGCCTCGAGTAAGCCCTGGCTGCAGCCTGCAGAATGTCTCGACGCCTCCGCGCTCCCGCGCGCTCCTTGTCTCCCCTTCCTATCTACTCCGACAGCTCTGGCCAGCGCGGCTTCAAGGAGGAGCGCTTCGTCCCCATTGCGCCGGTGGACGGAGCAAATCGTGTCTGTGCAGAGCAATCGGACTTAATACTGTACGTTTTGTGTATGAGGGGCGGATGCGTTGTTACGTGTGGGAGCCTTCAGACTGCCATCGGCCCCACAGCTCACACGACACGCAGTCTCCAGCTCACACGGAGGCTGTGAGCGTTTCAATGCAAATCTCTGCTCAGTCCTTAGAAACCGTTAACACGACCACGTCAATTTGTGTTTCCAGTCGTGTCCCGACAAAATAAAGGCTGATATTATTGCCACATATTTACGTGCAGCCAGCCGAGTCACTATGACTCAGAGGTAAATGCACTCCTGAGCATGCGCTGTTCTCTCCGTCACGCAGCTGACCGGCTTTTCCAAACCCGTTGGTGATTTTTTCACGCTGCTTTTAACGATTTTTTTTAACTTGAAAGCTTCATCATATTGTAGCGGCGATCACGTGCACGTTGGGTCTAATGGCACCAAAGGATTCTGGGATGCGGCTGGACATGCGTGTTTCGTTTTCTTGAACCATGACTGAAGTGTCTAAGACCTGAAGTCAAGTCCATGCTGTTTGGCTGCTTAGAGGTGTGTTGAAAAACAAATGACTTGTGTTTGATGTTAGAGAATTCAAACCATTCACTGTGTCCAAAAATACGTACACGGTGGCCGCCAATAAAATCCAATAATTAGCCGCGTCACTGAATAAGCCGCAGGACTGTAAGCGCAGGAAAAAAGTAGCGGCTTGTAGTCCGGAAATTACGGTAAATGGATGGAAATAAAATGCCCCATCACAATGCGTAATGACGCACAATGGCTGATCTTGCGCTCTTAGAAGATGTGGAAAATGGAAGAATTCGGAGTGAACGCATATTGAGACAGCAAGAAGACTTGCTGGCAAACGAGGACGAGTGGCTTATGAGCCGGTTCCGACTTCCTCGAGCCATCCTGTTGGACCTCTGCGGGCTTTTGGGCCTGGTGTTACAGAGGAGCACTCGGAAGAACCACGCCGTGCCAGTCCCACTTCAAGTCCTAACAACACTAGGATTCCTGGCGACTAGCACTTTTCAGAGGGAATTGGCTGACAGGTCAGGAATATCTCAGCCGACCCTTAGCCGAGTAATGCCAGACGTGATAAAAGGCATACTAGCTTCATCCCATGATTCCATAAAGTTTCCATACACGGCGGGTGAATAGGCAAACAAGAAAGCTCAATTTGCAGCTATGTATAGTTTCCCAAATGTCATCGG
The DNA here is from genome assembly GCF_053564925.1 of Oryzias latipes. Taxonomy (NCBI): domain Eukaryota; kingdom Metazoa; phylum Chordata; class Actinopteri; order Beloniformes; family Adrianichthyidae; genus Oryzias; species Oryzias latipes. The sequence goes on along the minus strand of NC_136243.1, from coordinate 6,803,358 downwards.
TGACATCGATGACTGCACTCATGTTGCCATAAGGGCTTTTTTATTTCGGCCACGGTCCGAGGTTGTGAGGCTACAGCATTTAGCCACCGTTTTCCACTCAAGTGCCTTTTTGGCATTAGTAACGCCCACACTGTGCCCTCCAAACAACACTTTTCTCCTCTTTTCCACCTCGCCAACAATACCACCTCGCCACTCATTTATTCATTTACTTTTGTTGCAGTTGTTGCTGTTTTCAATAGTTTTTGTTCCTGAACGGTTGTTTGTTTTTGGTGTGTACTTTATTAATTACTTATTTTTGTATTTAAAAAAAAAAAGAAAAAGTTTTACATGTTTCTTACAGTTGATCACATTTGCAGTGGATCACATGTTTTTTACACTTTCACATCTGTATTTAACCACACTCTCATATAAGTTCTATTCATTTGGTCTCCAGTCCAGCCTGACAGTGTAGAAACCATCAGAGAGGAGGACTTGGCTCTTTTAAGAAAGATTAATCCATTTCCTCAAGCCCCCTTATCTTGGCAACACAATGTTCCTAAAAGAGTTGTTAATGTTGGCAGCACATGAGTGGTGGTTAGTGATCTCTCACAACAAAAAGGTTCTGGTTCAAATCTCAGCCGAGTTCTTTTGTAACCCTTGTGCTATCCTAGGCACTTTACCATTGGGAGTTGGGTCATCTAGACCCACTAGACAGTGCTCTGAACCTTTTTTCATGATTTCATGATTTGTGATCTCCACTGGTGTCCATGGATTACATTACATGAAATCTTTCCACCTTTATCCCCCTTTGTCATGGTAGGGAGAACACGTCAATGGAAGGGTGGGGTCATCTAAGATAGCACAAGGGTTAAGGAGTTTGCATATTCTTCTGGTGCATGTGTGGAACTCCAGTTTCCTCCCACAGTCCAAAAACAGGCTTGGTGTGAATGTATGGTCCTGCAACAAACTGGGCATCTGTCCAGAGTGTAGCCCACCCTTACCCAACAGTGGCTGGGATAGGCTCCAGAAATCCCATGACATCAAAAGGGGTTTAGCAGATTAGAGAACATGGATGTTTTTTCTTGCTTGCTTCATGTGATGCATTGACACTGTCTTTGTTGTGAAATGAGGTTTAAAACACTTCGATTGTTGATTTATACTTTCTACTTATCACAGCCTATCAATTAATTTCCATTTTATAGAGTTTAAGCTGTTGGAGAAAATAAGGCTTTTGTTTTTTCATTTGAAAGTAAGGATTTAAAAAAGTCTACTTTAAAGTAAAACTGTAATTTTCTTCTTCTTTATTCTTTATTCCTGTTTAAATTCAGAGTCACTACATCATGATTTCAACTGAACACAAAAACCAGAGGAAACCTAAAGAAAAAACAAAGCTTCTAGGATTTGTTTTTCTGGATCCAAGTTTTTTCTTCCATGACCTCCTCTGTGCTCAGCTCTCACCGCCTCCTACTCACGCAGCAACAATTAGAATGAGAAATCACATAAATCAATAAAATTCAACAACCAGCCTAAAGATGCTTTCTTTTTTAGCACTGAGATGTTTCCAAGCACAGTGTTTCACAGAAAGAAACAACAGATTTGGACCTCTGGAAGGCTCAAAAACTCTGCACAACCATGCTGGAAGAAAATCAAAGATGGTTTTGATATCTACCAAAAACACACAGATCCCATGATGATTGCTGAGCAGAGCAACATGAAGCAGTCGATTCAAACTGAACGTTCTTTCACTTCTGTGAAGATGGAACACATTCAGATAGATGCTGTGGTTTGGTTCACGGTGGTTCTCTGGAGTCCCAAAGCTGCACAAACATCCTGGAAACCTTTTCCAGACTGATGTGTGGCCGTGGCCTTTATCTCATCAGCTCTGAGATCTACGTTCTGCTGCTTCTTTGTGTCAGATAGCTTCTGTTGAGGGGCTCTTTGATTCAAAAACATGTTTTTGAAATCAGCTTATAAAATGACAACATGACGACAAAATTGGAAGTTGGTTCTCATCATGGTTAGACTTGGAACAGGCGTTATGTGGAAAGATCAACCTGTCATATCTACCGTTTATTAGCCAAACAGTTAAAAAACAGGATTGTTTCCAAAGTATTAATATAAACGTCACTTTAACAGCCTGGTGGGAATTTCTCAAAATATCAAAATCATCAATTCAACTATGCAAAACGACACCCATCTGGAACAACCCAGACATCCTCGTAGACAAAAAAATGATACACTTCCCAGCTTGGCAAGCTGGGGGTGTAAAACAACTAGAGCACCTAATTATTGATAAAAGATTCATAACTCCCCAGGAACTAAAAGACAAACATGGAATAAATAACTTCTTGGAATATCAGCAACTTAAATCAATTATTACTAAAAAGTTTAAATACAGAGACAACGATTTAAAGCTACCAGATGTAGTTACCACTCTGATTAATTTCTCAATGAATAAAACTCTCTCCAAAATATACAAACTCTTATGTAATTTAGATAATAATATTTATCTTTCAACAACAAAATGGGATGCAGATTTGAGCATCAGCACAGATGAAAGCTTCTGGTCAGAACTCTGTCTAAACCCCTTTAAACTGACAAAAAGTCCAAATCTGCAGCTAATCCATCTCAAAACTCTTCACAGGATTTACTACACTGGACAGAGGATGTTCAAGATGGGTCTCAGTAACTCAGACATTTGCGAGCACTGTGACAGTAATCTACCCGACAGTTACATGAACGCACTGTGGTTCTGTCCAGGCTCTCTAGCAGCAGGTATGTGCTGATCTATCAGTCTGGCTTAAGTTTCAATCACAGCTTCACCGTCACTTTGTGTGCTTGGTGACATGAGTGCCATCGATATAGAAGGAGGATTAGTATCTATCATTTTCACAAGTCTTTGTATTGCTAAAAAAACAATTTTAATAAATTGGGAAAACAAGAAAAACATTACTGTAAGTCAACACAGAAATCTGCTGTTTGATCAAATCAGCTTGGAAAAAATGTCAGCCCAAAGTTCAAATAACTTTGAAAGAATTCAGTTTCTCTGGTCTCCCATAGCCAACTCCATGACTTAGGGGGTGGGGAGCCTGGTCGTCACTGCTCCTTGCTTTTCTGCCGTCGTTCGGGGTGGGGGTCTGGGCCTTCTGGTGCCCGGCGGGGGGCGGTGGGAACTCTGTTGGTCGGGGGGTCGGGTCCAGTGCCTGGGTGGGGTGGGCGGGGGCGCTGCGCAGTCCTCTGGGCTCGGGTGTGGGGATGTATGGTGGGGGAGGTTGACTGGTGGTCTGGCTTGGGGGGGGGTGGTCTCCTTGCCTGTGGTGGTGGTGGTGGGGGGGGGGGGTGGTGGGGGACCCTGCTCGGGGGGTGGGGGGGGTGTTCCGACGGCGCAGGATGGGCTGCCCATCTACACCTGGGGCTGGGATCACTCCTTCCCTGGCTCTGGGACGGGGCGGGGCAACCCTCTTGGGGCCCGAGGTCGCTCTGGGCGTGCGGGGTGGGGGCTTGCTGGCCCTGTCCTGTGGGGGGGCTTCCTGGGGGAGGGGGAGGGCCCACCATCAGTGCGGGACCTTGGAGGCTTGACTGGTCGGGGTCTCCGCTGAGGCCATCTGCGGTTGCCCCAGCTTGTTGGCTGTCTCAGTCCCGTCGAGGCCTGACCAGAGCTCTCCCAGGGGTGGCGCCTGTGGGCGGGGGCCTGGGTTCGCTCCGGGGGAGGCGGCGCTTTCTGGGCTCCTCTCTCTCTGTGTAGGGTGGGTGGTGTGGGGCCTGGGGTATCTGCGCCTCGGGGGGTGGGAAACCTGGGCTGGGGGGACCTGGGCCCTATGCTGGGGGGGGGGGGGGGGGGGGGGGCTGGGGGACGGCTGTTTGACCACCGGGGGACAGTCTACCAGCTGTCCCTGACTTACCCACATCCTCATATAATCTCATATTAGCATGAGGGGGTGGGGGGTTTAGCCTGCGATGCACCTTGTGGGGGAGGAATTACTTGGGAGTGGTCCCCCTCCCATGGTTGCCATATGGAATGGGCCCCCCCCTATCTCGGTTTTATTTGCACCTTAGACATGTAGGGCCATTGGTAGGGGGGGTTCTTGGACATCACTGTCAGCAAGCAGCAGATGTCCCCTTAGCGCCCTACCCCCCAATTTAAACCGCACCTTAGACATTTAGGGGCCCTTGGTTGGAAGGGTGAGGGGACATCACTGTGAGAATTCAGGAAATGTCCCCTCAGTGCCCTACCCACCAATTTTAACTGCACCCCTTTAGAACACACACCCTTTACTCCTCCAAATATATATTCCAACATATACACACATACATGCACACACCCTCACAAACACACACCATCTGGACCGTCTGTCCCCTACCCCATCCCTGGAAGGGGGAACTGGGCCCTTGGCAATGGTGGCCGCGTCCCCTGGGTGCTGGTTTTCTGGGCCCGGCGGTGCTCTCTCCATGCAGAGAGGGATCCCTGAGCTCTCTGGCAAGGCCAAGAGCCGGGGATCGCATCACACCTTAGCCTTGGTGTGGGGATGGCTGGGAACTCTCCCTCCTTTTCACATTCCACCATCCATTTTAGAAGAACATAAACACTCACCTGAGCACAGGTGTTAGCTCAGCTTTGCACAAACACTTTGCGTGATTGAATGAAATATTTCACACTAGTTGGTTTTAAGGCATAAGTATGCGTGTGTGAACACTCTGTTTTGTGTACATGTTGACATGTGGACATTTTTGCTGCCAACAGGTGAGTTTATAACATTTGAGTGTGTGTGTGGACAGGCCCCGGCCCTTCTAGATTTGTATTACATCTGAACCTGACCGTATTGATAAACACTTGTTGCTTTATACTGCTTCATGGTTTTACCCCCCCCCCCCCCCTTATAATCACCCTTCTACCCCCCCCCCCCCCCCCCTCTAACATCCCTCTCTCTTCTTCCCTCCTTCCCTCCTTCCCTTTTCTGTCCGGTCCAACACAAAAAATCTTCAAATACGATTAAAATGAATAAAGTTTGACCTCAATTAAAAAAGGGGTTTATTCAGTCATACCTCTGGTTTGTCAGAAGATCCAGAACCCCTGTTGTTAAAGTAAAATATGTCCAACACGAGAGGCCTTCAGCTCTCATCTGTTTGCCCAGCTGTTGGACAGGACAAGTTAAAAAAAAACAACCAAATAAATAAAATGACAACAAACGAGGGTTCATTTATTTACCCAAAGCATCATAATTATTTACTTTACAAAAATGCAATATTATTGCAATAGTATTTGTCACGGTGCCTGTGTCAGCCACCTCCCCCTCCCAGCACTCCTGCTCCTGCTCTGCTGATTGGAACCAGCTGTCCTGAATCTCCTCATCTCCTGCCTGCCTTCATAAGGGTTCTTCTCTTCAGTATCCAGCGCCAGTTTGTTATACTCACTCTGGTGCATACGTCTGGCCTTTTAAACTTCGCTAACCAAGCTAAGTTGTTTTTGCTCACGACTCTTGTGCTCACCCTCAGGTCCACCTACCATTGGTCACGCTGGTTCCTTCGTCCAGAGCTTCTCTTCACCCTGGTCTCGCCGTCCTCGGCGCTCACGTCCTTCCTCAAGTTGGTTTCACCGTCCTCAACGTCCACGTCGCTGGATCCACGGATCACCTCGCTCGTGGGAAATACTCCACCAGTTCTCGTCGTCCACATCTCCGGTGATGTCAGACCTTCACCCGAGGATTACTCCACGCACCTTGAAACTGTTTGTTCTCCTCGTAAGAAAATAAACCACCTTCAAGCTAGTCCTGTCCGAGAGTTACTTCCGGGTTACAGCTTCTGGGTCTGCCGCGTCCACGACGCCATGACAGTATTGGTCTTTTAAAATGGGTCAACTGAACATTACTGAGGATAACAGTAAATGTAAACTGAGACTGAACTCAAATTGACTTAAGAAAACAAACCGACTTGACCTGAAAGCTTTTATACTGGCGGATTAGACCATTCACACAAACGTGAGGAAATTACACAATAAAATATAGAACAGGTCTTATATAAACACAAAGCAATTGTTACCCTTGTGCTATCTTAAATGACCCCACCCTTGCATTGATGTGTTATTCCTACCATGATAAAGGTGGAAAGATTTCATGGAATCCATTGACACCAGTGAAGATCACAAATCATTGAAGAAAAAAGGTTCAGTGCAGTGTCTAGTGGGTCTAGATGACCCTACTCCCAATGGTAAAGTGCAGAAGAAAACCGAACCGTCATTTTTTATTTACTGCAGGTGTATTTGACTTGTTTGACACAGGCATGAAAATTTGTTAGCTCAATCAATGCTGAATTCAAATCATTTCAACATTATCTAAAAGTGAGGTGTTTGCTGTTGTGTGGAAAGAATGTTCTGTTGGGAATAAATATTGACTTGTACATTAAACGTATTTCATTGCTCTCACAAGTTCATTGTAAAACTTTGAGTATTTCAAAACATGGGTTTTAGGAGAAAACCTGACAGATTTGACTGAAGGGTTTTTTCCTGCAGAGTTCCTCTGCGCCGCTGCAGAGAGCTGGAACAGTCCAAGTTTATGCTACAGAGCTGCAATCAAGACCATGTTGTAAGTCAGAAAGCATTTGATTATGACCTCAAGACTTCCTGGAGATAAAGACAATGTTATGACTCTTTCTGTCTCTGGTGAAAAACTCTCACGTAGCCATCTTTGACACCGCCTATCCCCCCCACAGAGCAGAAAACCCTGCATATCCGTGGAAGGGAAAGTCCACCAAAAACACAGAAAACTTCACAGTAAGTTAAAAAATGTGATAAATGAAACATGACCTACAAACAAGTTCAGCATTACAGAAACATGGAGTGAAACCACTGAGGGGGAAATAGTTACATAGAGCTGAAATCACAACAAACTGGAATCTGATATGTGTGTGATCAGGAGCAGAAAGCTAAACTAGTGAACGTTACCTCACACGATGTAACAAAGGAAACAAGATAATAAAGCTGAAAGCCCCTAATCTGTGACGATGTGTGGGTTTATTCTCTGCTGCCCTGCCTGCTGCTGCTGGTCCTTCACTGGAGTTCTGTTTGCTGAACGTCCTCTGACCTCATATGAGCGAGTGGGCTGCAAAGCTCCTCTCTGTGTGGGAGAGCGGCCGTTCGATCCTGGCGCAGAGTGCTGCAGATGTAAAACAGAGATGGAAGCTGAAGCATTCTTCATCTTCACAGAACCGGATTTGTTTGTATTTCCAGAGAGGATTTTTCACATCAAAATCAAATGTTTAAGATTAGAGAACTGTGGTTAACCCATCCGTTTGTTTCTTCTCACAAAGTGATGAGAGCAGTTTCTGGCTTTCAGGCTGAAAGTGGCTGCAGCTTCAGACAGGAGGACAGCGGCACAAACTGCTGAAAGAGTCAGCAGCTTGAGCGGCTCTCCAGGGTCAGGATGGGATGCTGAGCTCCTGTCACATCACAGCCAAGAAACGACAAAGTGACAGCTTGGTATAGTGATGTTACCATAAAAACCTGGACTTTAATATCAGAAGAATACAATGCAGGAAAGAACTGAAGACTGGATTAGTGAAGAGATGCAAAGAGAGTGGGCAGTATGGTAACTAAGTTACCATCACAAGCTGATCAGATCAGATTTAGTCCTTAGCAGTCCAGGGTCCTTTTCATCCTTTTTTCTACCTTACAACTCGATGTATTAATTTATCCTTAAACAGTTTTATTTTGTGGCGATGCTAGATATCAGTCTTTTAGTACAACCCTTTTTTTTTACAGATATAGTTTTGATCAGTATTTCCACAATGAACCTGGAACTCAATTCCAGGTGGTAAATTTCCAAATTATTTTATCTATTAAAAAATCACAAATGTTGAGATCACACAGACTTTATGTTAAGAGAAAAAAATGAATAAAACCACAAAAAAAGCAAAGACAAAGTCAAAACATTCTGAAAAGTTTCTAAAAGCAGGTGAACCACTGAACTAAGGGCTATCACAAGTACGTGTCATAACTTTTGTTGTGCTTGTTTGAAACCAAACATTCAGTTTTGAATGGTTTCATTCCTACATCATAGTAAACAACCATGTGATACGAACGCACCAGTGGGTTCAGGGACCACTGAGGGCATGGAATTTCATGATACATGTGTGACATTTGAAACTCAAGTGTTTCTTGGGTTACTTACTTGTTGATGTGCACAGATGTCCGTCGAGGGTTTCGGCCTCCTAGGTCTTTACAAGAATTTGGTTCTGAGCTGTTCAACATTTTTGATCAGTTGAGAATTACACAGTATACTCCTATTATATGTGGTTCATGCGGATAACCTAAATCCTACGCAATTATGCATGGCTTTTGTAAGATGCGTACGCAAATTTGTGTCTTCCCACAACCGTTCCACATTTGTTTAACAGAGTTTTCACGCATAACCACCGATGTATAACTTTTATATCTTATATACGATGAACATATCACGGTAAAATTACAGAAGTGACGCATGAATCGCAAATAAATTGCATATCAACAGCGCAATAATCAAGCATAGTTCGTGTTCTACGTTTTAGTCATTCTTTTTCTGTGGTTTTAACGTGGTTCATTCGTGACACATCTGTGAAAATTTCACATAAAGAAAACAACTCTTCTTACTTTTTCCATGTATAATCACGTCCATCGATCCATGGACCACAATCACACCCCCATGCACACACACATTCACGTCTAAGGACAATGTAGAGTCATCAATTCACCAGTCTGTGCAATATGCACAAAATGCACATAGTGGCTGTGTGGCCACTATGTGCCTTTAACGGCCTTTAACGTCAGGTGGAAAAAAAGTGAGGACTGTTCAGACTTCTTCAGACTCTCCTCCATCAAAAACTGGTGGATGGGATCTTTCTGAGGGGACACGCTCACTTTCTCTTACAAACAAAGGTGATAAATCTTGGTGTTTTCAGCTCTTCTTAAAGCTGTGCTGCCCTCTGGTGGAACTAAGGCAAAAACGTCATGTTTCTTAACATTAGTATACTCTTCTTTTTCTTATTTCTAGAATAAACGATAACAATCAAAACAGAAAAATAAACATAAAAATAAATAAAACATGGACATACACTGATCATGTGACCTGATAGTTACAGCTACACCCTGGAACTTTTAGGCAGTTTGACTCCAATTACGGACTGGATTCAAAGCTTTCATCTACCAGATTCAGGGAAAACTATAGTCAAACAGTTCTGTGCAAAACTTATAGGCACTTTTTTAAATAAGGCCTTAAAAGCAGAAGTATCTCCTTTCACATTGTTACCTAATTTTTGACTCTTTCTTTAGTCCTCCACTGCATAGCGTTGTCTCAAGACGACAAACCACTTTTTCATGCCTCGCCATTAGCCATTTGACTAAAAATAACTTTTAAGTTATATTACTGTCCATCAGAATGATGAGTTGAAATTACTTGAATTATGACTGGAGGGGTCCTTTTCTGGAAGCTGTGTTAAAAGAGGGACATGCGTTTAATGTGAAGAAGTACTTTTGATAGTTTTTCTACTTTTATAGGATTATTCACACAGTAAAACTCTTCATTTTCATTCGTTGTCTCAAGGCAACACAATAATTATTATTATGCATTTTATTTAAAAGCGCCTTTGAAAACACTCAAGGACACTGCACAGGTTCAAAAGTAAAACACAATAAAATCCCTTTAAGAAAATGTTATAAAAACAGTGCATGAATTGAAATCTTAATAAAATCAGAAAACAGAATTGTTCCACAGCTCAGGTTATGTAAGAAGCCACAGTAGCAACAAAACATGCAGACTGATTAAATGGAAGCTAGCTTTATTATTTGGTTTAATTTACAGAATCTCATTCCACAGAAGAGAAAAGGAGCGAAAGGAAGGATTTTTTTCAGCGAAAACGTGTGGAGTACACAACCATCCCGTTTTTCCAGCTAAACATTGAGCAGGAGCTGAGAATTCCATTACTTCAGCCTCGCTTTGAAAAGCAAAACATGCTCATTGTAGCCATTAAACATGACTTCATTCATGTGATTTAGAATAAATCAGCACAATGTGTTTTCTTTTTTACCTATTTCTTTAGACTAAAACGTTAATTATATTGGTGCTGCTGAGTTAATGTTTCAGATCAATTTACATTTGATATTATTTATTGAATTATTTTTCTCAGCATCAAACGGTTCAGTTTGTCAAAATTGTTTGTAGTTTAAATAAGGACTGACAGATTTTTTTTATTCTATTTCAGGCAAAACTTTCAGGCATTTTCTTTTTCCTAGGGGGGCTTTGTAACAAATAATTGAGAAGCACTGGGTAACACCAACATATATACAAACATATATACACATATATATATACATATATGTATATAAATGTGTATATATATGTGTGTAAATGTGTAAATATATATATATATATATATATATATATATATATAAATGTGTATATATATGTATATATATATATATATATATATATATATATATATATATATATATATATATATATATATATATATATATATATATATATATATAATATATATTTACACATTTACATACATATATATATATATATATATATATATATATATGTATGTAAATGTGTAAATATATATATATATATATATATATATATATATATATATATATATATATATATATAAATGTGTATATATATGTATATATATATATATATATATATATATATATATATATATATATATATATATATATATATATATATATATTATATATATTTACACATTTACATACATATATATATATATATATATATATATATATATATATATATATATTATATATATTTACACATTTACATACATATATATATATATATATATATATATATATATATATATATATATATATATATATATATATATATATATATATATATATATATATATATATATATGTACATATATAAAGGGTGTGGTGTGAATGTGTGGCTCTTGCTGCGTTTTGGTCCTGAAATAGCCCAAATGGCTCATTTTAACAGTAAAGGGCACAGACTCCTGCTGCAGGTCTACTAAAATCTGGTTTGGAGTTCTGCAACAGCCAGTTTGGCAGGTATAGTTGAAAAAATGAAAAATAAAAGACTTAATTTTAGATGCCATATTTAAATCAATGCAGAACTCAAACCATACACAGAGAACTGAATGTTTTTTTCCCTTTCTAGTATGTGGGGACTTGTAGTATATAACTGTTTTGAACCTTCTACAATGCCGGTGGTCGTATTTTTCCTGCTCCTGAGTTTTTACCTACCAGCAGAATTAGTGCAAAAATTCTACATGATCTGTAAAAATGACAGAAAATCCCGTCCACCAAGGGATGCCATTTCTCCATTTTTTGATACATCCCCGACCACCAGGGGTCGTGTATTCCCCGTACACTTGCATATGCTGCATCAAAAGGCTGCAGTCTCCATTCTCTTTTTTTTTATCATCGACTACCAGAGGGCGCCATTTTTTAGCATTCACCTTCCACCCAGGCTGAATTTTTTTGCAAGCCCAATATTGCAGTTTTTTATTTGTTATAAAAGTTTGAAATATCCAGTACTTTGTTTTCCACTTCATGATTGTGTCCCAGTTTTCTATCTTTATGTTTGAAGCCTCAAATGTGGCAAAAAGTCACCTTGATTGAAAAATATTAAATACTTGTATGTAGAGAAAGTCATTAATTATATAATTGGCCCCTTTCAGCCAAGAGCCAGGCGTTTTTATACTCTCCCAAAAATACTTAAAGAACCACCACAGTGGCGCGTTCCCTTTCAGACCCCTCCAGGAAGACCAATATTCTCGGCTTGTGACAATAAGACGTACCGCACAGCAGAATAATATAGACAGTCTGTACACAAATACAGATATAGTAAAGGGAATACAATTTCTCAGAAGATTTTTAAAAAAATGTCCTGATCAAAAAAGACCTGACAAGGAGTTGCTGCAACTTTTAGAAATGAATCTCAAAAGAAATTATTTTAAACTTCAGCACTGGTAAAAATGTACACTGAAACCATTATTTTATTGATATCTGGATGACATTTGGGGAATATGGAATCATTCTGAGTGAGGATTTGAGATGTTTTTGAGGAAACTTAACCCTTGTGCTATCCTATGACCCCACCCTTCCATTGACGTGTTCTCCCTACCATGACAAAGGTGGATTAAGGTGGAAAGATTTCATGTAATCCATGGACACCAGTGAAGATCACAAATCATTGAAGAAAAAAGGTTCAGAGCACTGTCTAGTGGGTCTAGATGACCCAACTCCCAATGTTAAAGTGCCTAGGATGGCACAAGGGTTAACATTGGGAGTTGGGTCATCTAGACCCACTAGACAGTGCGCTGAACCTTTTTTCTTCAATGATTTGTGATCTTCACTGGTGTCCATGGATTACATGAAATCTTTCCACCTTTATCCACCTTTGTCATGGTAGGGAGAACATGTCAATGTAAGGGGGGGGGGGTCATCTAAGATAGCACAAGGGTTAACTGTCACAATCCTTCAATAAAATAAAAATTCATCAGTGACGACTCTTCTGTTGATTTTTTTTGGACACAACATTTCAAGGAGAAACTTTCTTTATAAACATTTTGTGTAAAAATAATAATAATAATACTGACTGATGTCGATATTTAGTTTACGATATGTTTTCATTTTAAGCAATTCTTTGATATTTTTCTGAAAGTTAGGTTAAAAAAAACATTACAATAAAACACGTTTTTTAGACAATAAACACGAAAAATGTTTCTATGAGAGCAGTGAATAAAGTTTTTTGTCTACTCTCAGTTGCACAGTGGTACAGTATAATTAAGCTTTATGGTCTATTGGTTTCAAACAGCAACGATCCACAGAAGTCTTGTTTTTCTGCTGTCAGTTTGTGACCCAAGACATTTGTAAACAACTTCTGACACAAATATTCAAAACATCCATTCAAATCATTTGCATTTTAGGTAGAAAGTGTTTTTTTTGACATGCAGTTGTGTCAATTCAAAGTAACTTTATTTACATAGACGATATTGATAAATGACTGATTTTACTACGGATTTCACTATCAGTGAGGCAGCCAGTATCACCTGACTGACAGCCAGGGATCACATCTGAAACCTTTTCTGAGTGACATTAGTATTGTTGCATTTTTATTCAGACCCCCAAAAAAATTCTTGCTCCAATTTTCCAACAGGAAAAATGTTCCTGAAGTAATTTTAGAAGTCTTGTTATTAATTTAATGTGGAACATAAAATTCTAGAGGTGTAACGAGTCATTTTACCAATGATTCAATTCTTATAACAAATTGTGGTTGATGATCCAATTCACAGTCTACAGTATATCAGTTCATTTTGAACGATCTGAAGCACTGACCTGAAATCGATCCAGGACATATTTAGCCAAAGCTTAAACCAAAGCAGGGCTCTAGAGTGCGACTAATTTGGTCGCACAGGCGACTGGGTCTTTTAATGGTTTGCCTAAAAAAATCCATGGTCATACTGGTGTGCCCAGCCATTCTGTGTAAAAGAAAACAACAAAAAAGACTCTGAAAGTCTCATTCCTGTATTTGTTTGCAGGTGTAACACATGTCAAAAATGTCTGTTTATGTTTATGAGAATGAACATCTGAGCCGTTCAGGTTGGGTCTTTTTACACGCGCCCAGTGCTGGCGGCAGTTATAGTGCGGGAAACTCTTCAACACCGGAGTTTGGCGCCACTGTTTACGTTCTGTCGTCTGCCAAAACTTTTTAACGCATTTAACTTAATTGCTTTGGTTTTTGAAGCAGAAAAAAACAGTGGATGCTGCCTCGGAGAAACGCGGCTCTGCCTTTAGTAATGTGTTGTTTATTGGTGTAAAGTTAAAAAGAAAAGCAGCTTTTCTCCTCGGATTCACAGGGATCGTGTCAACGGTTGAAGATTTAATTAAGTGTCGCTGTGACATTACATTACAAGTACAGAAGCTTGGAAGGTCAAATCACATCAACAAATCGCTCAATGCAAAAAGATCATAAAGATCACAACAATTAAAAGAAGCAAAACGAATAATAAAGACAACTTAAGTTTTAGACATCAGAATAAAATCCCTGAACTTATAACAATATATAAAAAAAGAAAAAGAACAAGAAATTAAATAAAAATTTAATGTTTCAGAAAACAAGATTGGCTCAGTTGGCTCTCTGTCTGCCTGCTGGACGCACTTGCTCCAGCCCCGTGGGCTCTGCGACAGACTGTCCAGGGAGTACCAGGCTTCGCCCAACAGTAGCAGGGACAGCCCAAAAGGGATACAGGAAGTTAATAAAATGGATGGATAGAAGTTTAGGATGAGTCGCCATATTGGATGTGCATTCTACCCACTGATCGCGTCACTGAAAACGTCACATGCCACATGCCCAAAGCTGAGTCCCTGATTTACTGACGTGACATGGCAACCTCACAGACAACTGTCTGAACTGTGGTTGCACCGCCCAAATCATGCCGTGCCGCTTAAATCGCACCGCTGGCAGACCGCCGCGCCGCAGGCCCTTAGATCGCGTCTGTACCATTGAATTAGCGTTGAAATTGGCCGCCCCTGACGCGCGAAACATGTTTGGTGTGAACGCAGCTTTAGCTTGGGATTGTGAGGGACTGGAAGCTAGCAGGAGAGAGTGTAGACAAAGGAATGATGGGATATTAGTGGAGGCTTACTTCCGCACCAGCTGTCTCACCCACAACTCAGAGGCAAATTTCTGATAAACCACTGCTGCTCTGCAGAAACTATGTCTGACGACACGGCTTTGGATTTTTAGTTAAAAACAGCTTAATCATAATTAATAGATGACTGGGAACAATTTTACAATAGACACAAATATAGATAATTTAGATTTCTTTGAAAGCACTTCATTGGAATTCTAGCATTTTTAGCACACATTTCAACAGTATCTTCCTAATAGGATACTACTTTTATACCTAACATAAAACAGGACAACAATCAGTTGTTTGAACGTGTTTAAAGACATATCAGCAGCTTACTGTTTTGTTTCCCATACATTTCAACTAAACTAAGGGCTTGAAAACCTCCTGAAAGCAGTAGCAAAAGATATTAGAGGGCAAAGCAAATATTCTTGAGATATTTTAATGCAATTGTTATCAACCTCAATGTTGAACTTTGTAGTTGTCAAAGTTAACATACTCAGTTTAATGAAAGACCTGCCCTCCAAACCTGTTCAGACAGTATGTCATGATCTCGCGAGAGAGACAGACCCAGATGCTGGAACCCGGAAGGAGACTCGGGAGGCGGCGTGTTCAATGGGAAAAGTTTTTATACTTTTCACACCTGGAATGGCATTTATGAACAATGGATTAATCCCAGGATACTTGGACGGCCAGAGGATGAGGCTGGAGGGTCTTGATGGCAGTAACCGTGATTTCCAAGATGGAGTCAGAGACGAAGCGTGGTGAGGCGAGCGGATGATGGACTGCAACCAGGTGAGCTTCTCGTGGGTGAGGTTTCCGTGGGAACAACAACGAACTGATGTTGAATAATGATCCAGGGTCTCCTTAAGAGGCTGCAGGGTGATGAGGTGTGCAGGAACAGCTGGTTGCGACAGGTGAAGCTGAAGAGGGGGAGGAGTCTGACAGAGGCACCATGACACAGTAGAAACAACTGCCCTTCATTTCACAGTGTATTGATTTATAAAGTTGACACATCAGTGCTTTTGGGTTTTTGAAGGTTTTATTTGACTTTAAAAAACACAAAAAACTCTAATGTGCTGTTTACCTGTCCAGACTTGGAGTATATAAAGAGGCCTAATATGTAAATGTATAATGTATAATTAATCTGAAATGAGCAGACAACAGAAGGATCAACATGTATCTTGACTAAGAAGCTAATCTCATTCATTAGATTTTTGTTTCTTTGTGAAAACAAGAACAGGAGTTTGAAAGAAAAAGAAAATCTACAAATGTTAGAGCTCGGCTTGCTTTGAAAAGCTCCTCCATGGGAAAGTCTTCTCAGTCTGGCAGCTTCCTCCAGCTCAGCTTCACTTCTCCATCCACTCCCTGGTCTTTCAGCTTCTGACTGAGCTGAAACACAACATTTATTGCTCTGAACAACACAAAGTTCTCTCATTTAAAGTTTAAAATGTTTGTATGTCTTTTAAAAAATGACCTGCATGTTTAAACAAAACATAAGCTACTTTATAAAGGCTAGACTGCTCATAACTATGTTGTTATGACGACAGTGCCAGAGGCCTCATTGATCTGATAAAGGTTTCAAATGATGACATTCTTATATTGCCATTACATTCAGACCTTTTCATGCCAAACTGTTCTGTGTTCTGATCTGGTTTGTGATGCTGATGAAGACCTGGTTTGTAATTGCAGCTGTCATTTTTATAGGAAATACAAGATCAACAGACTTTAATAAATCTTGTTTAAAAATCAAATACAATAATCTAAAATCGTAAAGCAGTTTGGACTTGTAGAATCAACATGGCTCACCTGCTGCAGCAGGTCTTCCTGTTCCGCAGGGTCATTCAAGTCCAAAGAGGGCGGGATCTGCAGCGTCATCTTCACCACCTTCTTGAAAGTTGGGAAGATAGGCTCTTCGAAAATAAAGAAAAATGTTCCAGTTCATTGGCAAATGTTCATGATTTTGAATTTAAAGAGATTTTAAATGTATGTATCACACACTGTAGGAGGGAGGAGGGCTAATCCTGGCATGACATCAACCAAGCATGAAAGCTGTTATGACTTTTCTCAATGCATGACCCAAAACTGAGGCTCCTTTCTCTCCGGGATGTGTGGTCAGGTGAGGTAGTGCCTCAGCTTTTATCATCCTAACCTACCATTATGAGATGTGTTCTGATGGCAAAATGTATTTTATCCACCAATCTATAAATGTAATCTATAAATCCACATTACTTTTTTTTATTCATTCATTTTCTAATCTGTTTGTTCCCTTTCGGGTTCACGGGGCTGCTGGAGCCTATCCCAGCCACTTGCGGGTGAAGGCAGGGGACATCCTGGACAGGTCGTCAGTCTGTCGCAGGGCCTCAATCACACACCCATGCACACCCAAATTCACACCTAGGGGCAATTTAGAGTAACAAATTAACCTATAAAGCATGTTTTTGGATGGTGGGAGGAAGCCGGAGTCCCCGGAGAAAACCCACGCATACACGGGAAGAACATGCAAACTCCACATAGAAAGGTCCCCCATTGATGTTTAGTTTCAGATCCCCCAGCCGGGACTTGAACCAGGGGCCTTCTTGCTGTGAGGCAAGAGCACTAATTTATTATTAAGTATTCTTTGTATAATTTACTTTTTAAACTTTTTTAAAATTAATTTAAAGGGTCTATATCATGCTTTTCTTCAGTCTTTTTGAGTAAACTACTGTATATCCATATATACAGTAGTTTATATGGATATATACAGTATATACAGTACATTATACCTTCACTAGAGCCAGTGAAGGTATAATATATGTTTGGCCTGCCAGATCGGTATGGGTCTTGTGTCTAGCGATGACATTGCAATCATTGCTTGGCTGTACTGTTGTTTACACACTGACACAGTTCTTCACAACATGAATGACTTGCACAACGATCTTGACCTAAGGCTGTGTCTGAATTCCTTCACTACTCACTACAAAGGGCACCATCTACAATTTCAAAATCCAGCGCCCTACAACTTTCCCAGATGTCGCTGCGAAAAACCAGTGAGCATGGCAGTTCACTAGATTGGCGAAAATAGATCATGATGATTGGGTTTGCATAATTTTTGCGGAAAAAAAATTGTGTTAAATACATTTTTTAATAAACGATCAACATTTTCATCCTGAGAACTCAGTGGTGTAAAATGTTTGTACTGATAAGATTTTCACTTCATAATATCGGTGACCTATTTACCAAAAAAAAAAAGTAGTGAGCATTGTGTTCGCATTGCTTTTAAAATCCAGGGCGCTAAATAGTGCCTCTCTATATAGTTTTTCAGTGGTTAGAGATTAGGGTGGGAATTCGGATATAACTAGTTTGTGTAGGTGGTGGTACTGTAGTGTGACTTCATCACTTTTCGCAAGCCCCGTACTGATCTGGCAGGCCTAACACATATTGTACCTACACCGGCCTCTGCAGCCTGTCTGCCTTTTGGCAATGAAGACAAACAGGATCCAAACCTTTGTAGGGATGGTTGTGCATATTGGGCACTGAAAAGGAAAGCTTTTAGACAATTACCACTGGCTCAGCGGAGAAAGCAGACTCTTCCTGGAGGGCTCACTTGTCTACATCAGAATGTGAGAACCCACTCGTTTTCGTGGATTGAGAGGGGCTGGTGCTCAGAAAGCATGGGTTAAATACACTTAAAAGCTCAAAAAGTTGATTTTGCATGATATAAGCCCTTTACATTTTGTCACTTATTTTATTAATTCTGTTATTTTTTAATAACTCTAATGTTATTATTATTCTTTGATAGCAAAAAAAGAAATATTATAGACTGCTCTGTGAGCGTGTAAAGAAATATTACTCATGAACCATTTTTTTATATTTCAGCCAAGTCTCAGCCATGAGGAGAATATTTAAATTGCGTTAACCAACATTCTTATAATGTAGAAACATATTTTTTAAAGAGGCTTGCCTGTACTAGCACACACCAGGTGTAGCCAAATGTTGACTTGACTGAGCAAGTAGAGAGTTCCTGGCTTACAGCCCTACCCGTGGACTCAAACACATCCCTTGGTAAAATGATTAATGTCATTTATTCATGTCAACCTTTTCAGTCTTTTTCAAGGTCCAAATCACTTTATAGTTGGGGTCCTATTCACCTATTTATGCACATTCATACATAGAAGACAGCAGAGCTATCATGCAAGGTGCTAACCTGGCCACCAGGAGCTATGTGAGCTAAAGTGTCTTGCCTGAAGACGTTTCAGCACATGCACATAGGTGCTGTGAGCAACAGGTTGTTGTGAACACTTCTAGAATAAGCAAGGGTAAAATAAAGAAGAAGTAGGCAAGACACAAATGTGTCGTACAGTATCTTTGTTTTTTTTACTCCCAAAATCCTGGGCATCTGACCTGAGTACTATTCATGTGATTAGTGTGTGTTCCCTGCATGCAGCTGACTTGTTCAAACTTAGAAAATGGGACAATCGGAGTGAAGTTTGTGTGAAAATCTTATAAACATGCTACTGGCACTTACTTATCCCAAGTGTGGCCATAGTGTGGATGCATGCAACTGAGACTTTAACTGCACCTGATTGCCCATGTCCCATTTGCAATACTCTGAAAAAGCTTGTTTTCTGCCCCCAACCAAAGACCATTGAATTTTTTCATTTTAAAGAATAAATCTGAAGTAAAAAACAAAACCTAAAACATTCAATTCAAAATTAAAGTCATATGAGATGCTATTTACTACCTGCTGTCATCTGTCAGTGTTTCCGTTTTCTCAGCACGTAAAACAGTTAACACGTGACCATGACTAAAAAATAATGTAAAGTTTACCTTCAGGATACTTTCTCACCTGCGCAAATGACACCAGCATCCTCGCTATGTATACAGTTGTTAATCCCGTATCCATCGTAGGTACACTGAGACAGATCACTTTCACTTCCAGTACAGAGAAGATAACTAAGCCAGATCTGTCCTGTTCCTGCACCGAAGTATGCCAGTGGTGGTGCACTCAGTGCTGATCCACAGCCCATCTGCCTGCAGACCACTGCAGCATCATTTATGTCCCAGCCGTTATCACAGACGGTTCCCCAAACTCCGTTATGGAGGACTTCCACTCTTCCAGAACACAGATCCGGACCAATTAACCTGATCTCACCATCCGCTGTAGATACAGAGAAAAACAGTTTTGTTGATATATCAGTGATTCACACAGAAACAGCAACATTTCAATTAGAATTTCTATAAGATCGTAAGGTTCAACAGAGTTTAAGTCTTTAGAAAGAGACGACATTTCTGTTTGAATTCCTTGAATTGCATACCGTAATTGCTGGGTTATAGAGCGCACCTGGCTGCATGTTGTGGCAATTCAAGTGGCACAATGCTGAGACCACAATAGTATCAGAGAGGGAGGAGTGGATCGTAGTTTAGCCTGTTTATTTGAACACACCCACATCTGCCAAACAGCACGGACCTCTCTTCAGCTCACAGGTTCCTCACTTATGGTGTGGAAATTCACACAGATTCCCCACTTCCCATGCAAGGAGCTGCAGCGGAACGCGAGAGCAGCTTTCCCCTCCTTCCGGCAGTAACACAGCAGCAATGTGGAGATAACAGGGCTGGTTGAAAAAACGTACGAGTAAAAGAGAGCAGCAGTGACTTATAAGAGCGCGCGGCACGTGCTTATGCGCGCTCTACGCTGGCACGCAGCAGACTGGCTTTTCCAAACCCGTTGGTGATGGTGGATTTTTTTCACACTGTTTTTAACGATTGCTTTTAACTTTAAAGCTGCGTCATATTGTAGTGGCGTTCACGTGCACCTTGGGTCTAATGGCACCAAAGGATTGTGGGATGCTGCTGTTTCTTTTATTGCACCATGACTTAAGTGTCTAACAACTGAAATTAGGTCCATGCTGTTTGGTTCATTGAGTGTGTGTCAAAAAAATCATGCTTGTTGTTGGACATAGAATTATCCAGGCAGTCTCCACTCTGAGACTGGTGGAGCACTCCTGGCGGCTGATAAATAAAAGCATAAATTAACTGCATCATTGAATAAGCTGCAGGGTCGAAAGGTGGTGACAGATAGTCTGGAAAATACGGTAATTATTTTTTCTGAAATAGCAGAAAAAACTCTCATTCAATCACACAACTAATTTGATCTGGAGAAAAATTCAGCTCTACAAAAAATGTTGCAATGGCAACAGCTGTAATGTTTAGGCACAATAGAACTACATGAAGCCAAAAGAAAAAACTGAAAATGAAATATATAGAGATGCATGCAACACAGGCTTTGACAGCTGGCACCTGACTGCCAGTGTTCGCCCTTTGCAATGCTCTGAAGAAGCTGATATCAAATTGAATGCCTTGGTACTTGCTCACCCTTCCATATGATCAGAATCAGGTGTCCTAATAACTGGCCTGGCCACAGGTGCATAAAACCAAACCCTCAGGCATGCAGACTGTTTTAACAAACGTTTTTGAAAGAATGTGCCGGTGATCCAATACTTTTGGTAATATAGTGTAAACTACGCATAAACTGTGTTAGTCTCAACCGACCAAAACATTTTGAACAGCTCGAAACCAAATTCACATAAAGACCCATCAGCCGAAATGACGGACATCTGCGCGTATTGACAAATGATGAATGCAAGAAACACTTATGAATTATATATATCATGCATGTATCACGAAAGACTGAAAGTTCATCCATGGACAATGCGCAAAATGTGTGTAGCGTGAGTGTGAAACTGCCTTTAAGTCATGTGGAATGCAATATTGTCACCTGAGTGCCCGTTTTCCCTTCTGCTAAGCACTCAGAAAAGATAACATAAAACAAGATTTGAACAAAAATACATGCTTCAAAATCAATGTAAAGTTTATCTTCATGAATAAGTAATGATGCTTTCTCACCTGCACAAATGACACCAGCATCCTCGCCATGTCCACAGTTGTTAATCCCGTATCCATTGTGGGTACACTGAGACAGATCACTTTCATTTCCTTTACAGAGAACATCATCAAGCCAGATCTGTCCTGTTCCTGCACCGAAGTATGCTAGTGGTAGTGCACTCAGTGCTGATCCACAGCCCTTCTGCCTACAGGCCACTGCAGCATCATTCAAGTCCCAGCTATCATCACAGACTGTTCCCCACACTCCGTTATGGAGGACTTCCACTCTTCCAGAACACACATTTGGACCAATTAACCTGATCTCACCATCCACTGTAAAAAAAGAAAATCAGTTTTGTTGAACTATCAGTGAACACACATTTGGACCAATAAACCCCATCACTGTGGAAAAGAAGAAACATTTTTTATTAGTGATTCACAAAGATC
The DNA here is from genome assembly GCF_053564925.1 of Oryzias latipes. Classification (NCBI taxonomy): domain Eukaryota; kingdom Metazoa; phylum Chordata; class Actinopteri; order Beloniformes; family Adrianichthyidae; genus Oryzias; species Oryzias latipes. The sequence goes on along the minus strand of NC_136243.1, from coordinate 6,781,410 downwards.
AAAACATTTAATTCTGTGTTTTTTTAAAGACTGTAAGGTTTAAAAGCATCTGAGTCTTTATTAAAAATGTCATGGTTTGAGTTTGTTGTGTCTTGTTTTTCGTTTTAGTTCTTGTTCTGTCTTGTTTGGTTCTGTTTCCTGTTTTATTTTGAAAGGTTTCCTGTCTTGTCTTGTTTCTTGAGTTTTACTTCCTTTGGTCCCCATCTGCCCTGATCGTGTTCACCTGTGTCTTGTCTGCCCTGTCTGTATTTAAGTCTTGTCTCTGCCTTCCTCCTGTGCTGGTCCATTAGCTTTGTCATGGTGTTTGTGTCATCCTGCCTTCTTGCCTTGTTCCATGTTTCAAGCCACGCCAAGTAAGTTTTGTTTTGTGTTGTAATTCCTGCTGTGCAGCGCTTTTTGTTTATTAAACCCTAGTCCCTGAACCGTGTGCCTCTGCATCTGGGTCCTACCGGCTCTCGAGCCACCCCACCCCGTGACAAAGAAAAGACGTTTCTGTTTGGACTTTTTTGATTACTTAATTTTTTTCTTTTGGGAAATGACAGAAAAAAATGTCTCATATCATGAAACTCATCATTTAATCTGGAGAAAAATTCTTCTCTGGAAGAAAATGTTGCAATGGCAACTGCTGGAATGTTTGGACACAATAGAGCTACAGGAAGCCAGACAAAAGATGTCAAAATCCTTTTAGCAAAAAGCAAAAACAGTTGGACAATATTTATGAGATTGGATTAACTAACAACTCAATTTTCATTGAAATCAACATAACATTTTTAAAGTTTCTCCAGTAGGATTATTAGGACGAGTCTTTCTTCTGAGTCTACAGACATTGGCTAGTAAACTTTATGATCCATGTTTAGCAGACGTCCTGTGATGACAAACCCGCAGCACGGATGGATGTGACAAAGGCTTTAACTGCTTTCACCTGATTATCCATGTTGCCTTTATCTCTGGTCTTAAATAAATTATGACAACATTTGGACAAAAACTTAAAAACACATGCCTCAAAAATGCTACGAACTGTACCCTCATAATTGGGTAACTAAATGCTTTCTCACCTGCACAAATGGCACCAGCATCCTCGCCATGTCCACAGTTGTTAATCCCGAATCCATTGTGGGTACACTGAGACAGATCTCTTTCACTTCCTGTACAGAGAACATCATCAAGCCAGATCTGTCCTGTTCCTGCACCAAAGTATGCTAGTGGTAGTGCACTCTGTGCTGATCCACAGCCCATCTGTCTGCAGGCCACTGCAGCATCATTCAAGTCCCAGCTATCATCACAGACTGTTCCCCAGACTCCGTTATAGAAGATTTCCACTCTTCCAGAACACGGATTAGGACCAATTAACCTGATCTGGGCATCCACTGTAGAAAAGAGAAAAACTGTAATGTTTTTTGATTAGTCATTTACAAAGAACACAACCTTTCATTGTTTTTTTTGAAAGACAGTTAAGGTTTAACAGCATCTGAGTCTTTATAAAGAGATAACATTCATTTAGATTGCTTGGATTGCATAATTGATTTTTGTCAAAGATGTTCTGATCTTAAGACAATTCTGCTCTGGAAAAAAATGTTACAGCTAGAATGTTTGGAGATAAAGGAGCAACAGGCATCCAAAAAAGGAATTCAAATCCCTGAAATCAGGAAGAGAAATTAGTTGTAAAAGAAAACCGACATGTACAAGATCTTAATGACTCACTCCAAATTTGGTTTCTGGAGTTTTGTTTTGTTTTCTAAATTGTAATGCTTTTTTTGTTATTTGTTTTACGTTTTTAATGGTTGACATGATTTGTAAAATGTTTTAGATTCATGTGATTAATTGATGTGATTTGCAAAAAAAATCCCAGCAACAGTCTGTGACGACCTGCAGAAATTGACCTCTGTCATTGCCAACATGGACATTTTACAATGTATTGAGAGGATTTTTTGTTATATAACAAATACTGCTATAATTTGCAAATTAAAAATTGCTAAAAATTACACAATACATTCTGATTTTTCTTTTTTTTTTTTTTTTTTAGCTCATTTGGTCTTATTTAGTTGATAAGAATGACAAGGTTTGCTCATTATTTCAATTGACTAAACACTAAATGTAAGATTAAAACCATAGAATGCCTTTTTCTTTTTTAATTTGGTCATATACCATTGGTGCAGCAGCCCCCATGAGGATCTGAGTTTTTCTGCTTTTGCTCAGATCTTTATAAGACACATATCTCCTTCCTAAAAAGTTGGAAAAAGTTGACATGATGAACCTTGCCATGATCGTTTTTTTTCTGTGAAAGATTTGATGTCCAGTTGTTGCATCTAATGGCATCCTAGAATAAAAATTATTACCTAACATCACCAACAATCACAACAATCCCGTACCAAAGGATGAAGAGAAAATGACCCACCAGAGTGGTATTATGAGTCTCATAAATGAGTGTTTTGATGATATTCCAGTTTAAATTGATGAGTAAAATACAGAACTGACCTGATGCTGCAATGATGAGCAGAACTACCTTTTCCATCCTCACGTCTTCTCCTCTGCTCTGCCCGGACAGAGACTACTGACCTGAAACAAATGGTTGGTGGTGTTGAACAGACAACTATTTACATATGTGTATACTTGGATGTCTTGGACAGTCAAAACATTTCTAATGATTTTAGTTTACATAGTTGATGTAACAAATCACGTCTGAACAAAAAACACAAAGTCTGCACTTTTTTGAGTCTTGTTGGGCTGCTTACGTTTGGATTTCAGCTCATGGTCGTTCCTTTCACATTATTTTCCAAACAGGAGGACAAAACAACGACTGCTTTGTTTATCATATATTTTCTCCGTGCTATTATTCTTTGAAAATTCCTTTATGACAGTTTGTGAACTTTTACATAAAAATAAAATCATTCATTGAGCATCACATCAATACAGGCTAGAAATATCTATTTGTCCAAACCAGGTTTTAGTATTCAACCATCTACATACTTTTATATGCAAGTTATAGTAAAGAACATGTGGAAATAGGAGGTAACTGCTTTGGAGGGTTGGGAAATGTTCAAAATGGAAATGAGTCTGGTGGTTCTTTTTGGCTGTTCTTGGCAGATTACTGAGCTTACAGGTGTCAGTGGCTCCAAAATGTTGAAACACCCAGATGGCAGGGAAGAACAATGGTATATCAAGTCTTTATATCAAGTCGGGGAGGGGATAAGGCATATAGAGATGGGACCTGATCCTCCATACAGCAGAGAGGCAGCACCAGCACATTCTCAGCAGGTCTGAGCGAGCAGGACAAAGCTGTTTTGACAAAAGTTGTTGTGGAAGCTTACCATCCAAAAAATGTGGCCCGTCTTAGGTTGGGATGAGGACATTTAATATGGCCTCTACTTTGACCTCAACCAGATGTAATTCACCTTGGCCCACAAACAACAGGGGCCAACAGGTATGTTTGTAACATTTGAGTGTGTCTGTGGACAGGCCCCGCCCCTTTTGACTAATGTCTACATCTGACAGTAATGATGATAAACTTCCAGCAACTTGTTGCTTAGTGATTCTACCCCACCCCACTTCTTTAAGCATCCTCCAACTTCCTAAACCCACCTAAAGCCATTTGCTTTTTCCTATTAGCCTATTATATGGCAGCAGCAATCACTCTACAGTAGATGAAAGAAGACAACACAAGCAAGTTTGCATCAATCATTAAGCAGTAAACCAAATCATTCAGAGCAAAGGCTCACCTGTATTCACTCAGAGTAGTCTTAGATTACAAATGCAAACAATATGCAAAAAAGCTTTTCCTCAAAAAGAGGCATATAGAAAATGTAAAATATTTCTTAATAAAATAAATAATAAAAATGTCGAAATTAGTGAAGTAAACTATCTTATTTTACCATAAAAACAGAGCAAGAAGTGACACGTTTATCATTATTAGAGGCAGACTATTTGGGTCAATGTCACAGAAAATTGCATGCATATTTTCTTTATATATTAAAAGAACAGAAACAAAGTTACATAACAAGTTGTAATCCTGCTTACATCCCCCATGTTGTTCAGAGTTTCTACATCCTCCAGGCCCATCTGCCTCTGTCTGCTGTGTCTCTAAGAGGCTTTCCAGGTCATTTGATCAGAAACAACCTGGTTCTTTTATTGATAAAGAAAGAGGACAGAACTCTGAACAGCATAGACAGGGGTGTCAAATTAATTTTGGTTCAGGGGCCACATCCAACCCGTCTGATCTCAAGTGGGCCGGACCAGAAACATAAAAGCAAAATAAGCTATGGTCAGCAGGTTATCTTTTGGTTTGGTTTCGTTTTGTTTTTTTCTCAGTAAGGGTTAACCCTAACCCTTACTCTGCCTCTCTCCCACTAGCTTACAGCCCCTCATAACCCCAGGCTAATATTAGCGGAGCAAAATAACGGCGAGTCTTCTGCCCTCAGCCAAATGTAATTATTCAGCTCATGCAGCGAGCTAAACACAAAGGGCTTCAAAACACTCCACAGACTTGCTCATCGCTTCTCACAGGGTTCTGAATACATCAAAGAGCTTTACTTTTCATGCATGTGCACCACTCTCCAACACGCAGCATGTGCCTCTCTTCCCAAACCAAGCTTCCCACATTAAGTACCGCATGTGGCCACTAGATGGCAGCGTAAGACAAAACCTTTTGACTTTACAATGAACTTTTTAATATTACTGTCCCAAATAAGAAAAAATAACAATCAAACCCATTTAACCAATAACAAAAACATAAAACACTGGGGGAGACAGAACAGCGAGCAATATTGAAGCTATCCAGCTGTGGAGTTCTGAGTCAAATTCCAGCTCAGATGAGGAAAACAAAAGTGTTGTTGGATCTATATGTCTGCAGGTGGATGAATTGGAATGGAGCAGAGATGGGAGACTTTGGCCCGCCTGTGACAGTTAATGAGTCACACACCCGAGCTTTTTCTAACCACAGGTTTTCATCATCTCCAGATCTGTCACGAGTTGAATGAAGAAATACCGTATTTTCCGGACTATAAGTCGCACCGGAGTATAAGTCGCACCAGCCCAAAAATGCATTATAAAGTAGAAAAAAACACAGATAAGTCGCACTGGACTATAAGTCGCATTTTAACTTTCACAACCTTATATGACACAATCAAAGCACACTGTTTATCTAATAATTTCACAGTAATTTTTTCTCAAACTTATTTATTTATTCTTTTCATGAAGCATCATTGGCCAACTAATACTCTGTTTTCATCCTGTATTTGTAGAAACAGTTTTCACTTTTATTGCATTTCTGAATCTATGAAATCATTGGAAAATAGAATATTATGTTGTTAGCCTTCAAGATCTTACTGTAAAAAAAAGTTTGCTGATTCTCTGAGTCACTTAACATACTCTTAATACTTAACATACCTCATACATCAAACTGACCCAGGAACATCATCTCTGTTCCTCACAAATGAACATAACAGGAGGGTTAACAATGTATTTATTTCAATTTATTTCTAATTTAAGTCGCTGCGGAGTATAAGTCGCACCCCTTGCCAAACTATGAAAAAAAGGGCGACTTATAGTCCGGAAAATACGGTACTCAGAAACACAGATTTAATCTAAAATTCTTTTATATATGTCCTCCATCAGGAGTAAAAAGCTCCTTAAACATGTTAAAAACACTAAAACACCATTTTCATTGGAGTTTGTCTTTAAGGCAGTTGTGTCAAACATTCGGCCCACAGGCCGTATCCGGCGCGCCAGGTGGTTTAATCCGATCACGAAGAGTAAAAACTATAAGTAAGGGAGCAAAGGAAAAGCAGAACTGGCGAAGCAGCATTTCTGTGAAAGTGCCAAAAGTGAAACCTAACAGCTCTGTGTCTGGGTAAGATGCAGATTGGTTCACCGCGAGCCCCACCGCTGTTATGTTGCTATAAGAATGATTTATGATACACTAATGACCAAAATGTTGTCAAAAAGAAAAAAAGGTTGAAGTGAAGTGCTGAGCTTTCCAGGAAAAATGAAGAGTTTTATTTGTTCAAGGAGCTGAATGCAAAACCTGCATGCTTGGTATGTCATCAACAGGTCGCAGTGCTGAAAGAACATAACATTCAGCTCCACTATGAGACTCACCATAAAGAAAAGTTTAACTGTTTGCCAACTATTAGCTGGACTGAAGAACAACTGTCTGCATTTACTGCAGCCGTGACGTCAGTGATGGAGCAGTGACAGACACCTTATTGCAGACAAGTTGGAGCAAACATCCAAACCATTTTCTGATAAATGCTGAAGGCTGCAGAAGTCTTGTGCCCCAAAAGCAGTCGAACTTTGCCAACACGAGTCTGTCAAGGATCACGATTGCAGAGCCAACATCTCTGGGGAGACTTAGACGCCAAGTGAAGGAATCCAGTCATTTATTGCATTTTCAGTCACTATTTATGAAAGCAGCGACATCACATATAACTGTGCATATTTGTTAGAGGTGTTGAAGAGACGTTACAGCAGAGATTCTTGAGTTGTTGGACACAACAACAGCTGATGACATAGTCAGCTCTCTATCAGAATCAGAATCAGAAATACTTTGTTGATCCCACACGGAAATTTGTTCGTTACCATAACAATTGACAGGAAAAAAAGAGTAAGAATAATATAAATAAAAATAAAAAAGAGAACAAGGAAAATGTGGTATAATTTAAAGAGCTATTTACAAAACAGTGCAGGTAAAGAGATGTGCAAAAGAAATGTGCAAAATAAAGAAAAGAGAAAAAAAAAATGTGCAAAGGTTATCTTCTGCATTGTGAGTTATTGAACAGGGTTATAGTATTTGGCAGGAAGGATTTCTGGTACCGGGCAGTTTTGGAGCGGAGCTGTCTGAGCCTTCTAGAGAAGGAGCTCCGCTGTTTGTCCAGAACAGGGTGGAGAGGATGCTCTGTGTTGTCCATGATGGATAAGAGCTTGTTCAGTGACCTCCTCTCCATCACTGCTTCAAAGGTTTCCTGTTTGCAGCCAATGACAGAACCCGCCTTCCTGATCAGCTTGTTCAGTCTGTTGGTGTCACTGACTGCAATGCTGCTTCCCCAGCAGACCACGGAGGGGAACAAGGTGCTGGCTACCACAGACTGGTAGAAGATCCCCAGCATCTTGCTGCACACATCAAATGACCTCAGCTTCCTCAAGAAGTAGAGTCTGCTGCAGGCCTTTTTATACACAGCAGTGCTGTGGCTCCTCCAGCTCAGTCTGCTGTCGATAGTCACACCCAGATATTTGTACTCCTCCACCGCTTCCACATCCCTGCCCAGGATGCAGAGGGGTTGTAAGACAGTCCTTTTCCTCCGGAAGTCGATCACCATCTCCCTGGTCTTGTCCACATTGAGCAGCAGGTGATTCTCTCCAGCCCACTCCACAAATCCGTCCACCAGCCTCCTGTACTCCTCCTCCCTTCCACCGCTTATACACCCCACAACCACAGAGTCATCAGAGAATTTCTGTAGGTGACATGACTCTGAGTTGTGCTGAAAATCTGAGGTGTATAAGGTGAACAGCAATGGAGAGAGCACAGTGCCCTGTGGGGCTCCCACACCACTCAGCACCACGTCAGACCGGACGCCGCCCAGTCGGACAAACTGTGGCCTGTCTGTCAGGTAGTCAGTGATCCAGGAGACGGTGGACGCACCAGCACCCATCAGCCGCAGCTTATCACCCAGTAAAGAAGGCTGGATGGTGTTAAAGGCACTGGAGAAATCAAAGAAGGTGATTTTCACCATGCCTCCGCCACCATCCAGGTGTGAGTGAGCTCGCTGCAGCAGATGGATGACAGCATCATCCACCCCCAGGCGCGGCCGGTAGGCAAACTGCAGGGGGTCCAGAGAAGAGCTCACCACCGGTCTCACTTGAGCCAACACCAGCCTCTCCAGCACCTTCATCACATGGGAGGTGAGGGCAACTGGACGGAAATCCCCGAGGTGAGATGGAGACGTCTTCTTAGGAACGGGGACCAGGCAGGAGGTCTTCCAGAGGAGGGGCACCTTCTCCAGTCTGAGGCTCAGGTTGAAGAGATGCTGGAGAACCGCAGACAGCTGGTGGGCACAGGTCCTCAAGGTACGAGGGCTGACGCCATCCGGGCCGGCTGCTTTGTGCTGGTTAAGTTTCTCCAGCTGTTTCTTCACCTGGCAGGCTGTTAAGGCCTGTTCACACCGGGACGAATTTCGTCGGCGAAAATCGCCGGCGAAATTCGTTTAACGCCTCGTGACTAAACAAAGGGCACCAACGAGAGTGTGCACACCGACGCGAAAAAACGCCAGGCGTTAAAGCGTCAAAAAAAAAAACGCCTCGGGTTCGTTTTTTTTTTTCGACGCGTCGCGTCGAAATCTACTCGACCAATGAGAATGGCGCTTTTGCTCACGTGTCTGGAGCTTCTGAAGTTACAGTAAAACACAACTTGGGGGCGCTCAAACACAAAACTGCCTTGCTGAGCACACATACCAGCGAAGAAGATAGACGCCAAGTAGCGTCTACACAGCCGCAAAGAAATAATGACGGACATTCTAAAACATCCCCGAACCAAGCACCAGTTGGAGCTACTGGTGCTTGAAATATTCATGTTTTCTTTGTATTATTCTGACAAGCGTGTAAATACTTGCTCTCTTCTTCTGAGTGAAAAGCGACTTTCAGAAGCGTAAAGTTGCGCAGCGCCACCTTGTGTACAGGAGTATTTCTGTTTTACATTAAGCGCCATCTAATGTCAGGGAATGAAATTGCATGTTCACTCCACTCATCGTCAGCGAAAATCGCCTGGGTGTGAACACAAAAAACGTGGAGAAAAACGCTGGCGAATAACGCCTGGCGAATATTCGTCCCGGTGTGTACGGGCCTTTACAGTCAAACAGGGAGGGAGGGGGGTGGTGGTTGGACTGGGGGGAGGGGTGATGGACTGTGGGCCCAGTAGGTGTGGTGTGTTAGAGGGGGAAGGAAGGTGAGGAGGTGTGGGGGGTTCATGAGGGGGGAGGTCAGACAGCTGAGAGGCAGCAGAAGCGGGGGGGTGGTGTGGTGGAGTTGGGGGGGAGGAGGCTGAGGCATTCAGAGAGCTAAACCTGTTGAAAAAGGTGTTAAGCTCGTCAGCTCTCTCTTTGCTGCCTCTGATGGGTCTGCTTCTCCCCCCACATCCTATGATCTTCTTCATTCCAGACCACACCGCCCTCATGTTGTCCTGCTGGAGTTTGGATTCCAAAGTTACTATGCCTGACAATGTTGAAGTGATCTGGTCACATGATGTCAGTCTGATGGCGCCCCATCAAAGGTCAGAAAGAAGGCAGGTGTTTCCAAAAAATATAGACAGCTTTATTGCAACCATAAACCTGGAAAAGAAAACACCATTCTGAAAAAAATTAATAATCTCTCACAAATGAATAAATGTCTGGTCTTTTCTTCTCCAACTTTATGTGTCATGATAGCAAAAACAAAAACAGAACCAGACGCCGGAACCCGGAAGGATCACAGTAGAATGAGAAGGTAAGTTCAGAGAGATTTATTTTACTGGACGTAGATCGGCTGATGACTGTGGAGGCAGAGTCCCGTGGAGGCGTGGTATGATAAGAATCGGAATGCTCGGCTGTGGCATGACTGGAGGGTTTAAGCAGAGGGCTTGCTTGGAGGACTTGGCATGGTGAACGGTCACTGTGGAGCCGTGGCGAAGGAGTAGCTCTGGAGGTGGAAACCAGGTGGACACTCGTGGAGGATAATTCCTGCAGGCGAGGCGTAAAAATAAGATTAGCGTGAGGCAAACTTTCGTGAGCAAGGTACGAGCGACCAGACTAAGCATCGTAGAGGAGCAACGAACTGGCGAAGAATGCTGGCACTGGATCTCCTTAAGAAGGGCTGAGGTAGATGAGCTGAGTGTCCACAGCTGGAGGTGATCAGGATCAGAGCAGAGACGGGAGGGGGAGGAGATCTGCCAGAGGCACTTTGACATTATGGTTGCAATGCTCATATTTTCATGTATAAAAGTCCAAATATTTGGCAGAGCACTGTAGGGAATCGAACCCTGACCTGCTAAAGCAGGCATACCATTATCAGTCTCTTTATTTTTTGACCAAACATGAAAGGAAGCTTTTGAGTTGGTGGTGACTTTTGTTTAGGACATGGAAACTGGATCTTTGCTGTTTCTGTTTTTCTGAGGATCTTTTGAATCGCCCTTAGTCCTGCCTGAAGTCTCCCAGGAGCTACACCGTCATGATAGGGCATTTGACCCTAACAAGGGCGGGGCAAATACTCTCAACAACCGGGCTTTTGGGGTAAATTCAGGCACTCAAACCCCTCCACCACGATAAGGTGGCGATTCAGGGAGGGGGAAAATTTTATTTGTTAGCCAATTACTAATAATTTGTGTGGGAAAACCGAAGTTCTCGGGGGAAACCCACAGGCCTGCTCAACCTCTTTTAATTTGCTACCAATAATTTTGGGTGACTGATTTTTTTCTCTGTAGATAAATTTATTTTGTCAACACAAGTGAATTTGGATAAGTGGGGGGAAACTGAAGCCCTCAGAGAAAACCCACACAGACACGGGTCTGTCAGGTAATAAGGTTGACCCAACAAACCAACGTGCCGCCCTGTTTTTATATTTTCACAGCCAAAAATCTATGTGTACTTAGCTTCTGAAACCCTTAATCTAACCCAGTGTTTAGTGTGGTGACATGGATCTGTGCCTGACAATTGATTCAGTGAATCCAAAGCTAAATGTCAGGTCAGATAATGCTTTAAGATCCACACCATCTATACAAGTGAATTTGGAAACCCTCGGAGAAAACCCACACAGACACGGGTCTGTCAGGACACAAAGTCGACCCAACAAACCAACATGCCGCCCTGTTTTTTTCAAACCCCCCCCCCCCCCCCCCCCAAAGTGAACAGTCTTTCTTTTTTTTCATTTTTTAGTTTTTTCCCCCCACAATTGTAAAAAAATGTGTCTTTGTGTGTTTTATCATCTGTAATATTCTAAAAAGTCATCCAGAGGACCAGGATTGAGCAGGCCTGATGTACAGTATTTTCAAAGTACACACCTTTCTTTGCCGCCCTAATAGTCTAAAACCCTTACCAATAGTTGGGTTGTAACCATGACAACCCAACTATTTACATCGAACTGACTTACTGTCATTTTCAACGCTAATCCCTCTGTTACCATGAAAACCCAACTATTTACATCTAAATGACCTACTGTCATTTTCAAAGCTAATCCCCCAGTAACCATGACAACCCAACTATTTACATCCCAATGACCTCCCACCTCCTTCAACTTCTCTCAGTCTCTGCTGTTGAGCTTCTTTAGCAGGAAGACTCAGCCTAAGCTGAAACCATCCAGTTGTTTGGTGAGCTCAGTTACTTGCTCTTGAAGCCTTTTTGTTTCCTTTTCCTGCAGCTTCAACTTGGTTTTCAGGTCCAGATTGGATATCACCAACTCATCAAGTTGTGATTTTAGAGTCTTTAGATCTTCAACTTCCCCAAAATCATCAAGCTCATTCAAACACAGAATTTTCTGTCCTTTCTTGAGTTTGGATGGAGTAGGTTGAAATTCTTTAGTAAATTCAACCTCATGACTCTGGAAATCACCAATGACCTGTTTATGTTTGGAGATTTCCTTATCCAAAACCTGCCCACGTTCATGCTCCACCTGGAACTCTTTTTCCATCTGTGCCAATACTGGGATGTACAGGTCCAAATCTGTCTGAGCTGAACTTCTCCTCTGTTCTTCCAGATCCAGAAACATTTCCTTCTTCTGCAGTTTTTCTTTCAATGTCTCGATCTGTTTTAGGAGGTCACTTTCTGTTTCCATTTTCTTCTGAGGCTGATGTACCTCTTTTTTGGTCCAATAATCCACATATTTAGTGTTGTTTTTGGTGTAGTGATTGCTCCTCTCTGGGGCTGTCCTGAGCAAGTTCCTGTTCTCAGATGTTGACATGAAACTATACACTACTTTATTGGCGTTACTGAAGACCTTTTTCTTCTTTTTGACCTCTCCGTTATTGACCTGGGTTGGAACATTGGCGTCTGTCTTTTTTGGAGACCAATTTTCCACTCGTTCAGTCTTTTGAACGGACACCCTAGGTTTCACCTTTTTTAAATCTGTGTTCACAGACATTGTTGGTGTTTGATATGGTGTTTTAAAGTGGGTGTTGATGAAGACCAGACTCTGTATTGCCTCTCTCCCTTTGGAACGTTGGCGGCAGTCTTTGTTGTGTGGTTTGAAATCTTTGTGCTCTCGTCTACCTTTTTTCAGGTGCTCGTTCAGAACAGTTAGAAGCTTGAAAGCACACGTATACAAGAGTTTTCTTGGAAGCCTTCTGACTTCAAATGATGTCATTGTGTGATGTCAAATGACATCTGATGACATCATGACATCAGGTGTCATCAGATGTCATGATGTCAAATGAAATCATGATGTCTGATGACATCATGACATCATCATGACATCATTATGACATCATTCACGTTAACAGAGTCCACTAGTTTATTTTCTAGGAGCAATGACATCATTCACTAGTTCGGCTCACTAGTTATGACATCATTTAACAAAACTTTTTATTTTTATTTAGCCTAATTCAAATTTTATAGTCTTGTTTTATACATTATTCCTATACTTTTTCTATATCCTATCTTATATATATATATATATATATATATATATATATATATATATATATATATATATATATATATATATATATATATATCTTAAATAAAATGTATGTATTAAATGAAGCAGAACTTTTTAAAGAAAGTGAATGTTTTTACCTGGAGGTCTTAAAGACAGATTCCAATGAAAATGGTGTTTTGGTGTTTTTAACATGTTTTAGGAGCTTTTTACTCCTACTGGAGGACATATGTAAAATAATTTTAGATTAAAACGGTGTTTTTAAGTATTTCTTTATTCATCTCTTGATGGATCTGGAGATGTTGAAAACCTGTGGTTAGAAAAGGTCGGGTTTCTGACACATTAACTGTCATAGGCGGGCCAAAGTCTCCCATCTATGCTCCATTCCAATGCATCCACCTGCAGACAAATAGATCCAACAAAACTTTTGTTTTCCTCTTCTGAGCTGGAATCGGACTCAAAACTCTACAGCTGAATAGTTTCAATATTGCTTGCCATTATTGTGCTCCGGTAATATTAGCCTGGGGTTATGAGGGGCTGTAAGCTAGTGGGAGAGAGGGAGAGTAAGGGTTAGGGTTAACCCTAACTGAGAAAAAAAAAAAACCAAACCAAACCAACAGATAACCAGCTGACCATAGCCTATTTTGCTTTTATGTTTCTGGTCCGGCCCACTTGAGATCAGACGTGTTGGATGTGGCCCCCGAACCCAAAAGAGTTTGACACCCCTGTCCTAGAAGGAACAAATGATGATTTTCTGTCATTTCTTTAGGAATGGGAATAGAAGCCACATGAAGCTTTCCTAGGGGTTCATGTAATTGTGCTGGAAAAATGAACCAACCATTCAGGTCTTTGAAACCACACAGAACAGCAGCATTTGGCGGCGGACTGAACGTATATCATATCATTCAACTAAGCTCCTTGTAACACTTCATTGTGCAAATAATGAAAAAAGCTAAAACAAAACAATGTTGTTAATGATGATAAAACAAAAGTAAAACAACACAACGAGTTACTTTTTCTGTGAGGAGTGCTTGACAGAGAAAAACACAATTTGCTGGTCTTGAACCCAGCATCCCTGAATGCAAATACCAAGACTTTTCCACTAACATATCTCTGCTACTACTGAATTCTTATGCCATTATTTATTTGTAGAATTATTTTCTTTATGAATAACGTTTATAGTGTACTCTCTTATTAGGAGAAACCGGGTTGAAATGATCCTGGGCCACAGTACGTTTTTTACCAGGAACTATGGTAAAGTGCAATGAACTGACACTGATTCCAATACAGGGGAAACAATAAAACTGGTTGGGAAACGTTCAGGATTCATTTGTATTTATAGAGAATAGCACGCCCAACTGTTCAAATACAAGTGACATCTAAACCCTTGTTTGACCAAACGATGCATTTGGCGCTTCATACGTCATCAACCACGTGATCTGTGCTAGTGGACACACGCCCCGAAACATTGTGTCAAACCACTCAGTTTCATAAAGGTGAAACGTGCGCCGAAGTGTCTGTGTCAAACGGGCCATCCCTACTTTTCTTTAATTTGGTAGGTTTTACTAAAGACGACAAAATAAACAAACTTTTTTTTAAAGTCTGTTAATATTTTTCCTATTTTATCTGTCTTCCAGCACTTTTAGAAGTATGGCAACAAATGTCTTGCTTTCTCTTTCCTTTTTCCTCTTTTCAAATTGTTTTGAAGTATCATTTAACCTCTGTCAGTGTTGCCAGATAGAGTCATGGTTTTCATCTAAAAACCACCCAAAATATGAATCAGTGATTATCCATTATTTATTAATTCCTGATTTGATTGAAAGTCCAACTTTAACACATTTTTAATGATACTATATCGACCATGTTTGCAGTCAGTCAGAGAAAAACATGAAATAATGGACTCCTATTGAACTTTACTAACAACCCCTGATGTTTTGCTCAAATATTAACAGTAAAACAAGAAAAATGAAAAGACACACACACACACACACACACACACACACACAAATATTTAACCCCTATTTGAGTTCTGGTTTAACTTATTAACCTATCATGAACTAAAGTGGAAATTAGGTCAAGTAAAAGCAAATGTCCGTGTGAAACATAATAAAAGAGGAGTTTGATTTTTGAAAATTTTATTTTGTTAATATTAAATTACTGAATTAAACATCAAGAACTAAATCAAGTATCACCTTAGATGACATAAAGAAAGACTTTTTGTTTTTCTAATTGTGTATTGAAAGGAAATTTGTGCAACACCGACAGTAAAAATCCTCCCAGAAACATATATATGCATTCATAATACAAACGATTGGTTGTTTTTATAGTAACATCACAAAAAGCACAGTTGTTTTTCTGGAAAAAAAAAGTTGCATCTGCAGTCAATTTTACAGGCAGAGACCTGAGAGTAGAGCTTTGAGAACTGTCAACAACACTCCTTGATTCTTCTATTTATTTTTAGGGCACCGCTGTCCGATCAAACAAAGAAAGCTGTCTTTACTGTGCCTTTTCTGTACTTTTGCCATAGTGCAGAGGTAGAGCGGCCGATCTCTGATCGAAAGATTGCTGGTTCAGTTGCAAGATACTGAATCCATATTGCTCCTGGTGGTTCTAGGTTGGTGCCAGTGTTAAGCAGCAGAACTGCCATCTGTGAATGTGTGTGTGCATGGGTAAATGGGACTGTGACTGTAAAGCGCTTCATAAGTGTATGCCTTTTATCATTTTACAGTTTCTTTCATCTGTGGGAATAAAGAAACACAAACATTTATATTTTATGTCTGGACTAGCTGATTTATTGAGGATTTTTTTAATAAACCAGGAATTTTAACATTAAGTCTTAAGGCTTGAGTCTTGTTCTCATTTGTGAGCATCTCTGGTAGATGGTTTTTCAGATGGCATGTTGGGTAACAGAGTAACACAGCCCCTCACTTGGCCACAGCTTAGTGGTCACAGTAAAACTTAACTTTGCCCTGAACGGCAGTAAAGTCTTAGTTAGATGGGTGGATTGGCATTGGTCTGGCAAAACCATACGTATCCTGAGACAGTAAATGTTAAATGGTGTATACTTATATAGCGCTTTTTTACCTTCTTCGAAGGCCCAAAGCACTTTACAGTAACAGTCCCATTCACCCATGCACACACACATTCACAAACAGAGATAATGTACTGCCTTTTTTTTAAGATTATGACTTTGAATAAACTTTACATGAATATTAATACACCTTTCATCTTTATAAAGTGTTGGAAAAAAAAGTAATTACCAGAACAATAAGCACTGCAAATGTATATCATTTAGTTGTTTTTAACCAAGCAAACTCATAGTGCTTTTCTCTTGGTAGTTTAAGAAATATTTTTTCAACACAATTTTCACAACAATATAATTTTGGGTCATAGGAAAAAAAACCTCACAGAGATTCATGGTGCATTGTCCAGTAAAGTTCCATATGTATATGAGAAAATAATGTGCTCTTTGTTTCCTATGCTGCTAAATGCAGCATTTAGTGGAACCTGTAGCGGTTTAGTAGGAAGACAAGGTTCTGAACTACATGTCTGCTTATAAATATTAAGTACAGTAAGTATCATCTTCATTTGACAGTGTATTGATTTATAGGGCTGACACATCAGTGCTTTGATGGGGGGCATTGTGTGGGTTTTAAACAAAATATTTCATTAAGGTATTGTCCTTCTGTTTTTAAAATTTGAATATGTTTTTATGTAAAGCACTTGACTATAAAAAAACACAACAAACTCTCCTGAGCTGGATCCCTATCCAGACCTGGAGTAAATAAAGAGGCATATTATGTAAAATCTGAAATGAACACACAACAGAAGGATCAACATTTGAAAGAAAAAGAAAATCTACACATGTTAGAGCTCAGCTTGATTTGAAAAGCTCTTCCATGGGAAAGTCTTCTCAGTCTGGCAGCTTCCTGCAGTTCAGCTTCATCTTCACCACCTTCTTGTAAACAGGCTCTTTGAAGAAAAAAGAGAAATGAAGCAACAGACTGTCCTGGTTTTTCAGGTCCCTGCCCTTCTGTCTCCCTCTCCTGGTCATGTTTTGAAAGTGCTGTCTTCTGGCCTTTTTTGCTGCTTTTTTGTTTGGTCTCCACAGGTTTTCTGGATTAATGGGAGGGAGATTTGAGACACCTGAAACCCATCTCCACTCCCCCTGGCTCCATTGGTTTAAAAATGACTCTGGTCTTTTCCTGTTTCTTCCTCTTTCAGCCTGAAACCTATTGGATAACATTCACCGTTTGGACAACACTGACCCCTAGTGATGGATAGATGAAGCTTCATGAAGCATTCTAGCCTTTCATCCAATTGGTTCTCACCAGGGCAATGCTTCTAAAAGCTTCATTTGCTCTACTAGGTCATCAACTGGATGGAAAAATATAAGCTGATGTGTGTCCTTTTGCAGGAAGCCTATGAATGAACATGTCAGCAAATGAAGAAGCATACAAAACATGTACATTGCTGTATACTTTCTTTGTGTGTGTTTAATAATAAATTGATACAAACAAATACATCAATATTTTTTTCTTTATTACAAAGGAAAATGTGTTTATCATAAAAATGATCATTTACAGTAAGGTGAGGTTTGGGATCTGGATTTTATGGCTGCTGGTGCTGAACCGGTACTTTTAAGGTTGGGGGCTGCGTTTGGGTCTGGGAGGGGGCGTGACCTAGTCTTTAAATTAATCACATAGTTTTATATTACTCATGTTGGTGTAGAGAACTTTCTTGTCACCAAGTATGAGAAGTGTTATATAAAAAAAGATTGGTCATTGATTAAAACGGTTCCAGTCCTAAACGGAGATGAAACCTGTACTTAAAAAAGGAAAAATACACGCGATGTCAAAGGGTGAAGGAGAGCACATAATGAGCCTGAGATCCTTTATTTCATTCTTTCTGGCACCACTACAATTCTTCATCTCTGTCTTTACACATGCTGAAGTAAACACCTACATCACCACTCAAATTCGCTAGCCTCACCCTCTGCATTTGGAGTGAACATCACGGCCCACCCATTCTTCTATGAGTCCGCCCACAATTGGCGGAAAGGTAAAAGGATCAGCTAGAATTGTAAAGCTAAACTGTATAGAAAACAAGTGATTAACATGACATAGGGAACAAAATCCACTTTTTTTACAGTACACGTTTAAAAAAAGAAACATTCCACAGAAATCTCCAAACTATCTCTACCTCTCTTCAAACTGTCCCTTAACTCTCACACCAAACCTCCACATTTCAAATGGAGCCCATTGACTGTATATGAGAATTGAACTGAGTGCCCCCCATGTTCCAAACAGGAAGTACCTCCTGGCTCCAAGAAGTCAAAATCCCATAGACTTCTGTAAAGAAATAAACAGCTGTTCCTCAGTCATTCTGTTTTTCAGAATAACCCTTCTTGATCTGATTTATTTTTATTAACACATTCTTGCTAATCTTAATTTTTTTAATAATAATTTTAATATGGCCTCGCTTCACAATTTTTGACTGACAGAGTCTCCTGAACCCGCTTTCAATGGAAGGGGTTTGAACTTCAAACAAGCATACTCCTGATTGGTGACAGAAGTTGCCATAGAAACGTTGACTCAGACCAACTTTATGATGTCTGTATCGTGGAAAAATGGCGATTGATTTGACTTCATTTCACTGGAACCAGAAGTAAGGCATTTTCTATGGGTGTCATCACACTCGCTCTGTCCAGTTCTCTTATGCAGTCAAAATCCGAACCGCTTCATGAATCATTCAGTTCTAATCTTGCTGTTTTCTTGCTACTCTGTTTAAAAAGAATCTTAACCAGATGCAACTGTGAAAATACGTGGCGGTTGCTTCAACAATGATAGAGAACCCCTTTGGGTCTTCAGTTCAATTCAGAAACCTAAAAAAAAATCAAAAACAGAAAATGAGCCTTCTTACCTGCACAAATGACACCAGCATCATCATGATGTCCACAATCTTTCTGTCATGTCCGCTGCAGCACTCACCTTGTTTGGCCAGGCTTCCGGTGGGAGCAATCAAGCTCTATGGAGGACACCTGGTCATGCCCCTTCATAAGTCCACGCCTGTGCTGCACTCATTGCCGGAACGTCAGTCTTTTCTGATTTATTCCAGCTAAATTGTCCACGCATCCGCACGGATCGTAAGCTAACGCCATCGCCTCGCCTCGCCGTCGCCTTGCCTTCTCCTCGCCTTCTCCATCCACACGGATTTGCATTGTAAGCCAAGACTTTCCATTGACTTTATAAAGTAGAGATTCCTCTGCCGAGGTCTCCTAGTCTTTACAACTTCATCACCGGCATCCAAGCTCTCTCCCCCCTACCAGCTCTGTCCGCTCATTTCCTCTCACGGCTGTGAGTCTCCTAAGTCCTGCTCCCCCTGCTGGCGGGAGGTTTCCACGCTCCCTCATCACTGCAAACCTCTGACCAGGACAATAAACAGACTATTTAACCTTTACTCTTGGGTTTGCTTTCTGGCTGTCCTCGACTAAACCTGACAGAACGTTCCGGCCATGACGGACCCAAAAGCAACTCAGGAGTGGAAGGCACGAGTGGAGTCTGCAATCTACAACTCCGAGACTCAGCTGGGGGAATTATCCTCAGAGATAAAAGAGATCTCCAGAAGACTGGACAAAGCCAGTGTTACCGCCAGTGCGACACTGGCCGGACCAGTAAGTCAACCTGCACCTGTACCTCATACCCACCCTCCGGAGAGATATGATGGGGATCCTACTTCATGTCGGACCTTTTTGACCCAGTGTGAGATCCAGCTTTCCCTGCACTCATCCTCTTTCTCCTGTGAGAAGGCCAAGGTGGCATATGTCATCTCCCTACTGACGGGGCGTGCTGCTCGGTGGGCTACTGCTGAATGGTCAAGGGGTTCAGAGATTTGTTTTTCATACCAGAGTTTTTCAGCTGAGCTGAGTCGGGTTTTTGATCCAGTGAAACCCCGGCAGGATGCAGCACACCAGTTGTCCCGTTTACGCCAGGGGAAAGACTCTGTCAATGATTATGCCATCAGGTTTCGAACACTGGCGGCTGACAGCCAGTGGAACAATTATGCCCTGTTTGACATGTTCTACCAGGGTTTGTCTGAGCAGGTTAAGGACGAATTGGCAGCTCGTGAGCTGCCTCAAGATGTCAACAACCTCATCGCTCTAGCCTCCCGTATTGACCGGCGGATCCAGGAGAGGAGAGAGGAGAGGGCGCGAAGACCTGTTTCTCACAGTTTTTTCCAGTCACGTCTTTCTCCCTCTAGAACATCACCTCTGGTTCGTCATGCTGTGGAGGAGGAGCCGATGCAGTTGGGTCGAACCAGTCTCTCCCGGGAGGAGAGAGAGAGACGCCTTAACGAAGGACTTTGTTTTTACTGTGGTTCTCCAGATCACCAGATCCATGGGTGTCCAGTAAAAGACAAGGCTCCACACGCAAGGAGGAGACGTGTGTGAGCCGTTCAATGTCCTGCTTTTCTGGTTCAGATCATCAGACCCGGGCCCTTTTTCATGTCGGAGGTGAAGTTTTCCCAGAGACTGTGTTCATTGATTCCGGTTCTGACAGTAACTTCATGTCTGAAGAATTCGTCAGAAAATGGGGAATGAAGGTCTTCACCCTACCTAAACCACTATGTGTCAGAGCCATTGATGGGCACGTCATCACGTCTAGTCATCAGCTGACAGAACCAATAAGGATGCAGATTGATAATCACTTTGAGCAAATAAAGTTTCACGTCATTAAACAAACTAACTCCCCCCTTCTTTTGGGCTTAACTTGGTTGAAGGAACACAATCCTCAGATCGATTGGTTGTCTGGAAGAATCTTGGGTTGGGGGTCTGAGTGTCCTACTAATTGTCTTTGTGCTGTGGGAACGCCTTCACCAGGTCAGAAAGTCACCACCATAGAAACCTATCCTGATCTATCCAGAGTTCCTGCAGTCTACCACGATCTCAAGGAGCTGTTTAACAAGATCAAGGCCTCTTCATTGCCTCCTCATCGTCCCTATGACTGTCCCATCGACCTGCTACCAGGTACGTCACCACCAAGGGGACATTTATATTCTCTGTCAGGTCCTGAGAGGGAGGCAATGGAGAAGTACATCAAGGAATCACTGGCAGCGGGCCTAATCCGTCCATCCTCTTCCCCGGCTGGTGCTGGCTTCTTTTTTGTCAAGAAGAAGGATGGAGGTCTACGCCCCTGCATTGACTACAGAGGCTTGAACCAGATCACTATCCGCAACAGGTACCCTCTTCCTCTAATGTCATCTGCTTTTGAACTCCTCCAGGGAACCAAAATCTTCACCAAACTGGACTTGCGCAATGCTTACCACCTAGTCAGAATGAGAACTGGAGACGAATGGAAGACTGCCTTCAACACTCCCTCAGGTCATTTTGAATACCAGGTCATGCCTTTCGGTCTCACCAATGCACCTGCGGTTTTCCAGAACTTCGTGAATGATGTCCTAGGTGATATGATTAACAAATTCGTGTTTGTCTACCTAGATGACATCCTGATATTTTCTCACTCCAAGGATGAACACATTCAGCATGTCCGTGCGGTTCTCCGGAGATTCCTTCAAAATCGGCTGTTCGTCAAGGCTGAGAAGTGTGAATTTCACGCTTCTACCACATCATTCCTGGGCATGGTTATTGAGGGGGGTAAGGTAAAGATGGACCTGAGTAAGGTCCAAGCAGTCCTTAGCTGGCCAAGACCTGACAACCGCAAACAACTCCAACGTTTTTTGGGTTTTGCCAATTTTTACCGGCGGTTTATAAAGGACTATAGTCGGGTTGCATCTCCATTGCATGCCCTCACTTCCTGAAAGAGGGTGTTTTTCTGGGATGAGGCTGCTGACAAGGCGTTTCTAACCTTAAAGGCCCTATTTACATCGGCTCCGGTACTGATTACTCCTGACCCCACGAAACAGTTTATTGTAGAGGTGGATGCATCAGACATTGGAGTTGGGGCGGTACTGTCCCAGAGATGTGGTCTTGACCAAAAGATCCACCCATTTGCCTTTTTTTCACAGCGGTTAACAAGTGCAGAGTGCAATTATGACGTGGGTGACAAGGAAATGTTGGCCATTAAAGAGGCTTTGGAGGCATGGCGTCATTGGCTGGAGGGGACTGAACTTCCTTTTCTGGTTTATACCGACCACAAAAACCTAGAGTACCTGAAGTCTGCCAAGAGGGTTAACTCTTGTCAAGCTAGATGGGCGCTCTTTTTTAACCGTTTCAATTTCACCCTGTCCTACAGGCCCGGATCAAAGAACACAAAAGCGGACGCCCTGTCCAGGAGGGAGGGGGAGCCAGTAGCAGTGCCACCACCGGAATTTATCTTACCTCAGTCGGCACGAGTGGCTGTGCTCAATACGGATATTGAGGAGGAGGTAATGGCAGCTGCCAGTAACACTGGATCTCCGTCTGCCTGTCCTACAGACTGCATTTTTGTTCCTGACACCCTGAGGTCCAAGGTGTTAAACTGGTTCCATGCGTCTCGCCTGTTTTGCCATCCAGGTTGTAAGTGCACTTACGCTCTCATCAGACAACGTTTCTGGTGGCCAACTCTGAAAGAAGATGTCCAACAATATGTATCTGCCTGTCCTGAGTGTGCCCAAGTCAAACCTACTAATAGACTTCAGGCGGGTTATTTGCATCCCCTTGCGGTTCCCCGGCGACCATGGTCCCACATCTCCATGGATTTTATCACTGGTCTGCCTCTTTCCAACGGTAACTCTGTTGTCCTAACGGTAGTCGACCGATTTTCCAAGATGGTTCACTTTATTGCCCTACCAAAACTTCCTTCTGCTAAAGAAACGGCTGAGGTGCTCCTTCAGCATATTTTTCGTTTACATGGCATCCCGCGGGATATCGTATCTGACCGGGGCCCGCAGTTCACCTCAAGGTTTTGGTCTGAGTTTTGCCGTCTTCTCAATGTCTCTGTCAGCCTGTTGTCCGGTTTCCACCCACAGTCCAATGGCCAAACGGAACGACTAAACCAACAACTGGAGACCTCTCTGCGTCTTTTGTGTGGCAGTAACCCTTCAACCTGGTCTGGTAACCTCGTCTGGGCAGAATTCGCTCACAACTCTCTCCCATCTTCTGCTACTAGACTGTCCCCATTTCAAATTGTCTATGGTTACCAACCCCCTCTGTTTTGCTCCCAGGAGGTATCTGTGTCTGTCCCTTCTGCCCACGCTTCAGTCCGGCGGTGCCAAAGGACTTGGAGACAAGCTCGACGAGTGCTCCTACGCACTGTGGAGGGTTATTGTAAGGCGGCCAACAAGAGACGGACTCCGGCCCCCGCTTATCAGGTCGGCCAGAAGGTCTGGTTGTCTACAGCGGACCTGCCCCTTCGAGTGGAAAATAAGAACCTCGCACCTAGATTTGTTGGGCCTTTCCCTATTACCAAGGTGGTCAATCCTGTAGCGGTGCGGCTTCGATTGTCCAGACCTCTTCGTGTCCATCCGACCTTTCACGTGTCTAAAGTCAAGCCCGTCTGTTCTAGTCCTCTAGTTCCCCCTGCTCGGTACCCGCCTCCTGCTCGGTTCATCGACGGTGGTCCTACCTACACTGTGCACCGTCTCCTGCGATCCCGTCGCCGTGGCCGGGGTTTCCAGTACTTGGTGGACTGGGAGAGCTACGGCCCGGAGGAGCGATCCTGGGTTCCCTCTCGTTTCATCCTGGATCCGGATCTTGTTGCTCAGTTCCACCGTGAGCATCCTGACCAGCCTGGTCGACCGTCGGGTGCCGGTCGTTGAGGAGGGGGTAATGTCATGTCCGCTGCAGCACTCACCTTGTTTGGCCAGGCTTCCGGTGGGAGCAATCAAGCTCTATGGAGGACATCTGGTCATGCCCCTTCATAAGTCCACGCCTGTGCTGCACTCATTGCCGGAACGTCAGTCTTTTCTGATTTATTCCAGCTAAATTGTCCACGCATCCGCACGGATCGTAAGCTAACGCCATCGCCTCGCCTCGCCTCGCCGTCGCCTCGCCTTCTCCTCGCCTTCTCCATCCACACGGATTTGCATTGTAAGCCAAGACTTTCCATTGACTTTATAAAGTAGAGATTCCTCTGCCGAGGTCTCCTAGTCTTTACAACTTCATCACCGGCATCCAAGCTCTCTCCCCCCTCCCAGCTCTGTCCGCTCATTTCCTCTCACGGCTGTGAGTCTCCTAAGTCCTGCTCCCCCTGCTGGCTGGAGGTTTCCACGCTCCCTCATCACTGCAAACCTCTGACCAGGACAATAAACAGACTATTTAACCTTTACTCTTGGGTTTGCTTTCTGGCTGTCCTCGACTAAACCTGACACTTTCACTCCAAAAACATTGTAAGGACACTCTCAACAGCCCTCATGCCCAGCTGTGTGCAGACTACTGCTGTATCATATATGTCATCACAGAACGTTCTCTTAGAATCCCCAGATATCCAATCTGCCTTCACAACCACCTGGACCGGATGAGCGGATCCGGGCATCAACTGCAGAAGAAGCACATTTTATTCCACACTGATTTACTGTATTTTCTGCACTATAGGGTGTACCAGATTGTAAGGTGCACCATCAATAAATGGCCTATTTTTGAACTTATGTCATATATATATAAAACAAAGGAGTCAGAAATAACTGACTTGAAAATTATACTGACTGTCATGTCATGATCGAACCCTATGGAGACCCAGATGCTGGAACGGGGTTGGAAGAAACTCAGGAGATGAGGCAGAGTCAGAAGTTTTAATCTGAGAGGGGATGAGAGTTGTGGACGAAGAGGAGCGCCGAGGACGGCGTACACAGCCTGTGACGAGGTGTAGCGCCGAGGACGGCGAGCACAGTCTGGAGCGAGTGGTGGAGCCCAGGACGGAGTAGACAGCCTGTGACGAGGTGAAGCGCCGAGGACGGCGAGCACAGCTTGGAGTGAGAGGCGTAGCCGAGGACGGCGTAGAAGGCCTGTGATGAGGTGGATCGCCGAGGACGGCGAGCACAGCTTGGAGCGTGAGGTGGAGCCGAGGACGGTGAAACAGGAACAAGACGGGGAACCAGCGTGACCAGTGGTGAGAAGACCTGAAGGCATGAGACAAGGGTAAGTACAAGGCTTCGAATTTGCTAGAGCGAAGTTACTAGACCTGAGGCCAGACGTAAGCACCGGAGTGAGTATAACGGTCTGGCGTAGTATGCTGGGATGGATCTCCTTAAGAAGGTCTGCCAGGTGATGAGATGATGCAGGTCAGCTGGTTCCAATGAAGGAGCAGGGAGGGGAGGGGTAGCAGCCGGAAGCACCGTGAAAGTACCCCCCCCTCAACGACCGCCTCCAGGCGGTCCAGGACGACGATCTGGGTGGTCCCGATAGAAATCGTCTATGAGGGAACGGTCCAGAATGAGGGAGCGGGAGATCCATGAGCGCTCCTCCGGACCGTAACCCTCCCAGTCCACCAGAAACTGGAAACCGCGCCCCCGGCGGCGGACGTCCAACACCCTGCTGGCGGTGTAGGCAGGGGCGCCGTCGATGACCCGGGCGGGTGGTGGGGAAGCGGACGGCGGGCACAAAGGACTCTCCTGGACGGGCTTAAGCTGAGAGACATGAAAGGTGGGGTGTACCTTAAGTGCCGCCGGGAGCCGCAGCCGCACACAGGAGGGGTTGATGACCTTCTCGACGGGGTACGGTCCAATGTAGCGTGGTGCTAGCTTGCGGGAAGTGGCTTGGAGGGGTATGTCCCGTGAGGAAAGCCAAACCCGCTTTCCTGGTTGATACGGGGGACTCTCCACCCTGTGGCGATTTGCGATACGGCAGTTCCTCTCTTTGGTGCGCAGGTGGGCAGCCTTAGCCTGAGTCCAGACGCGCTGGACGCGCCGAAGGTTATGCTGGACAGAGGGAACCGCCAAATCCAGCTCCCGAGAAGGAAATAAGGGTGGAGAGTATCCACCCGCCACGAATTCCCTAACGTCCCTATTCATGGAGGGCCAGAAAAAACGGCGCTGCAGGAGTCCAAGGGTCCTATGGATACCACCATGACAAGCAATACGTGAAGTATGGCCCCAGACCAGGACGTCCGAGCGGAGAGAGGAGGGGACGTATAGGGTGCCGGGCGGCGCCGGAGGATGGTCAGGTTCCTCTCCCTGGGCTCGGATGACCCTGCTCTCGATGTCCCACGTCAAGTTTCCCACGATATACGTGGGGGGAATAATGGGAGAGCACTCCTGATCGCTTTCAGGACTGTACAACCGGGAAAGGGCGTCAGGTTTGATGTTCCTACTGCCCGGTCTGTAGGTGATCGAGAACCTGAACCGATCAAAAAAGAGGCACCAACGGGCCTGACGCGAGTTTAGGCGTTTGGCCGTACGTAGGTAGGCGAGGTTTTTATGATCCGTCCAAACGATGAACGGATGCTCTGCCCCCTCGAGCCAGTGACGCCACTCCTCCAGGGCAAGTTTAATGGCGAGGAGTTCCCGGTTACCGACGTCATAATTTCTCTCCGCCGCGGAGAGCTTCTTCGAAAAGAAGGCGCAAGGTTTCAGCTTTCCTGAGACCTCCTCACGTTGGGAGAGAACCGCTTCCACACCTGAATCAGATGCGTCGACCTCGACGACGAACTGCCGGAGAGGGTCAGGCTGTATAAGAATGGGAGCGGAAGTAAAGAGGCGCTTGAGCTCGGTGAAGGCGGATTGAGCTTCGGGGGTCCAGATGAAAGGTTTATTAACGGAGGTGAGC
This sequence comes from Oryzias latipes, assembly GCF_053564925.1. Classification (NCBI taxonomy): domain Eukaryota; kingdom Metazoa; phylum Chordata; class Actinopteri; order Beloniformes; family Adrianichthyidae; genus Oryzias; species Oryzias latipes. The sequence continues at coordinate 6,755,105 of NC_136243.1, read as the reverse complement.
TGAGTCAAAGGGGTGGCTATGCTGCTATAGCTACGTATGAAGCGACGGTAAAAATTTGCGAAACCGAGGAACCTTTGAAGCTGTTTCCGGGAAGTTGGAGGTTCCCAACTGGTAACGGCCGTGATCTTGGCTGGATCGGAACGAATGTTTCCTGAATCTATGATAAAACCTAGAAAAGAAATGGTGGGTACGTGGAACTCGCATTTTTCGGCTTTAACATACAGTCGGATCTCTAAAAGCCGGGAGAGAACCTGACGGACATGGTGGGTGTGTTCATCCAGATTGCGTGAATAAATGAGGATGTCGTCAAGGTACACAAAGACGAAGCGGTTCAAAAAAATCACGTAGAACGTCATTAACGAGATTCTGGAAAATGGCAGGGGCGTTGGTGAGCCCGAAAGGCATTACTAAATACTCGAAATGACCGAGTGGGGTGTTAAAAGCGGTCTTCCACTCGTCCCCCTCCCTCATGCGAACCAAATAATAAGCGTTACGGAGGTCTAACTTGGAAAAAACCCGAGCTTCTTGAACAGAATTTAGAGCAGAATCAATGAGTGGAAGGGAATATTTATTCTTAACCGTAATTTGATTGAGGTCGCGGTAATCGATGCACGGGCGTAAGGTTTTGTCCTTCTTCTGGACGAAAAAGAACCCGGCACCGACCGGAGAAGATGAGGGGCGAATATGACCAGCCGAGAGAGCGTCCTGGATATATTTCTCCATGGACAATTTCTCAGGGCCTGATAAATTAAATAGTCTCCTCTTAGGCAGCGTAGCGCCTTGAACTAGTTCGAAGGAACAATCGTACGGCCTGTAGGGAGGAAGAGAACCAGCCCTGGTCTTACTGAAAACAGTCCTAAGATTGTGATAGCACGGAGGTACCTTAGAAAGATCGATCTCCTCAGGATCGGGATCACAACAAGGAGAAACCGAGGGTATGGCGGAACGAAGACAATTTGCCATGCAGGTAGTGCTCCAGTTGGTAATGTGGAGATTAACCCAATCGAACTGGGGGTTATGAGCGCGAAGCCAGGGAAACCCTAGAATGATAGGAGACTGGGGGGTTTTGGTAATGTAAAACTGAATGAGTTCGTGGTGATTACCAGACGTGATGAGACGAACGGCCTTAGTACGGTGGGTTATGTGAGTGAGGACCTGACCACCCATTCCGGCCGCCCTGACAGGGATATTCAAAGGTTCTGTGGGGAGGTTAAGCTCATAAACAAGACAGTCATCAATGAAACTCTGCTCAGCTCCAGAGTCAATAAGGGCTTTACCTTCAAAAACAGTAGAAAAAAAACTTAACGTGACAGGTAAATAAAGAAAAGGTCTCTCGGTAGAGAGAGAAGATTGACCCGCCCGTGGCCTGCCTTCTAACGGGGGGTTCGGGAGTTTAAACGAAGCTTACACTGATGAACGAGATGACCGGCTTGGCCACAGTAGAAACAGGCCCCCTCCTCTCTTCGCCTCTGCCGCTCCTCAGGGGTAAGCTTAGAATGGCCGATCTGCATAGGCTCTTCAGCAGAGCGTCCAGCTGAATCGTGGGAGACGACATGAACGAGTTTAGCGGCTGGAGAGGAAGAGGGAGAATTAGAATTAGTCTCTTTGTTTTGGCGGGAGCGTTCCGCCTGGCGTTCCCGTAGGCGAACGTCGGAACGTAAGGCTGCTGTCACGAGTTCCTCAAATGAGTTGGCTTCTGGCTGAGAGCATAAATGATCCTTGATAGAGTCACTGAGGGATTGATAGAACACCCCTTTAAGGGCTACATCCGGCCAGCCCGCCTCAACCGCTAGAATCCGAAAGTCAATCAGATGGTCACTCACGGATCTGTGGCGTTGTTTTAGGTTTAGCAGTCGACGGGTAGCCTCCTCCTCCTTGCGGGGTTGGTCGAAAACCAGTCGAAATTCCCCTAGAAAGCGTTCGAAAGAGGTTTGATAAATGGGATTTGCAGTCAGATAAGCTTGCGCCCATTGAAGCGCCTTGCCTCGAAGAGCGTTCACAATAAGTGTGATCTTGCTGTGGTCTGCCTGGTAATGACGAGGAGCCTGTTGAAAAATCAAATGACATTGGAGGAGGAAACCTCCGCAAGCTCCTACGTCACCCAGGAAGCACTCGGGGAGGAGCCGGATGCTTTCGTTAGCATTGTTATCCGTAGCAGGGACCGGACTAGCGGCGGCGGCCGACGTGTTGCCGGCAGTGACTGTCGGGGGTCTGTGGCTGGTTAGCTCCATCAGAGTCTGAGCAATACTGTCCAAACGACGAGAAAGGTCCTGCTGGGCGACCGCCATCTGATTTAAGGATTCCGCTTGTCGCCCTAGAGCGACGCCTTGGTGGGTGACGGCCAGACGGAGTCCTTCCGGGTCAGCTGGGTCTGGGTATGGGCCAGTCCGTTCTGTCATGATCGAACCCTATGGAGACCCAGATGCTGGAACCCGGAAGAAACTCAGGAGACGAGGCAGAGTCAGAAGTTTTAATCTGAGAGGGGATGAGAGTCGTGGACGAAGAGGAGCGCCGAGGACGGCGTACACAGCCTGTGACAAGGTGTAGTGCAGAGGACGGCAAGCACAGTCTGGAGCGAGTGGTGGAGCCCAGGACGGAGTAGACAGCCTGTGACGAGGTGAAGCGCCGAGGACGGCGAGCACAGCTTGGAGTGAGAGGCGGAGCCGAGGACGGCTTAGAAAGCCTGTGATGAGGTGGATCGCCGAGGACGGCGAGCACAGCTTGGAGCGTGAGGTGGAGCCGAGGACGGTGAAACAGGAACAAGACGGGGAACCAGCGTGACCAGTGGTGAGAAGACCTGAAGGCATGAGACAAGGGTAAGTACAAGGCTTCGAATTTGCTAGAGCGAAGTTACTAGACCTGAGGCCAGACGTAAGCACCGGAGTGAGTATAACGGACTGGCGTAGTATGCTGGGATGGATCTCCTTAAGAAGGTCTGCCAGGTGATGAGATGATGCAGGTCAGCTGGTTCCAATGAAGGAGCAGGGAGGGGAGGGGTAGCAGCCGGAGGCACCGTGACATGTCATTTCCATTGAGTATTTAGAAAAACCCTGAAAAAATATAATTTGCATAAGAATTTGGAACTGAGTGCAGCTTGGCAGTTGAGACTGCAGGAATCTTCCAGCTAACAACTTTTTAACCTCTTCTTCCACTTTCGGCTTCTCCCATCAGGGGTCGCCACAGCGAACAAGTCGCATGGTAAATTTGGCAATGTTTTACGCCGGATGCCCTTCCTGACGCAACCTTCTCTAACCGGGCTTGGAACCGGCAGAGGTAGAGAAGGGAACAGGGAGCAGCCTGGAGTCGAACCCGGGTTTCACGGACGGAAGGCGCTGCAAACCAGCACGAGCTAAACTGGCTCCCCCTTAACAACTTTTTAACCTGCAGCTGATTATTCATAGATGGAAGAATAAGCTGAACCCACAGAATGTTTATGATAAGCTCACACTTGCCAGACTCTCAAATTCTTGAAATAAAGTGAAATAAAAACAAAACTACTTACGAAAATATTGATTTTCAAATCCAAGTTTCTTAAAAAAGCCATAGAATTATAATAATATTCAACATGATTAAATATGAATATTTTGAAATGCTGTTTCAAAATAATGAACAGATTTTTAGACCAAAATGAAATATATTTAATACTATAATGGCTCATTTAAAATCTGTGTGCAGGTTTTTTTTTCACAATTTCATGATCTTTTCATATCTCTGAGAGATTTATTGGTTGATTGTGTGATTGCACAAGGTCAGAATACCGTTTTTGACGTGTGGTTGTGGGGCGGGTTTATGAAAAAGGACTTTATGTGACTGAGTGAGCGCAGCTTAAATATCATTGGTCTTGAAGAGGGAAGTGGCAACGAGTGAGAAAGGTGGGACTAGTTGAAGGGGCAAACCGCAGAACAAAAATCTCTCCACCCAGATCCTGCAGAGATAGAGAGGAGAAAAAACAAAAGGAAACGCCACGGAGAACAAGGATACCAAAAAGAGACCATTTTATGAACTTTCTTGAGGGCAATTCAAATTACGTTATATCTAATATTGTATTTAGTCCTACAAATAAAATACTTTTTTCTTGAACTTATATATGGTTGTATACTTTTTGATATGATTCCCATTTTATTTCCACGTCACCCAGTGGTGGCCTGTCAGGGCCTTCAAGGCCTTTTCTGAAGGCCTAAAAAATGTCAGAATCATGGGTTAATTATATTTTGTCAATGCAATAAATCATTCCAAATTGTCTGTCCATTCCACTTTATAGTGTTTATGATGGTTATGCTGCTTCCAGACAGACGTATTTTCATATTGGAACATTTAACCAATCACATTTCAGCTGTCCTTTGTTGCCAGGCAGGTGAAAGGCATGAATTGTGAAGGTCCTGTGATGCGAAACCAATGTCGGTCATTCATTTCCTTCAACCAATCAGATTTTGAGGTGGTGTCAGCAGGGCCCTCTGGCAGGCCTGGGCAAAATCAGGTGGTAACATGCAGCCTTGTCCAGTTTGACACAGAGCACTTGTGGATCCGTCTCAGATTAAAACAAAGCTGACTGTAATGTACGCCATGGAGAATTGTGCAGGATCTCCTTGACTTCCTTCATCAGAAAAATCTGAGTGAATCATGAAGCACCTGTACAGATTTGTGTGTTTGGTGCTGACCATCCCCGTGTTCACTGCGTCTGTCCAGCAGACATTTTACTGTTTTGTTTATTCAGTTTATTTATTCCTTCATTTTCTATTCCGTTTAGTCCCTTTCGGGGTCACGGGGAGCCCATTTGTGGGCGAAGGCCGCGCCGAAGACAGTTTTCTCAAATGCTAAAGCACATTTCACAAACGTGTCCTCCTTGTTCCCCAATGTCTAAACACAACACCCTTTTCTAAAGCTACATAAACACAACCACACCTTCTCACTTCAAACTCAAACTTTCACAGCAAAAGAGCAGCTGGAAGCTTTCAAAAATGTAAACACTATACACATCATTACACACTATAGCAAAACAATTGAAAACACAATGTTCAATTTGTAAGAAGGTTCTTTGTTTCACAACTGCCAATGCATGTTTTTAGAAACTTTACAGGAATGGAGTTTCATATGAAGAGTATAAATCGATGGATTTATAAAGATGGAAAATAAAGACATTTAATAAAAATGTCTGCATTAGTTAATAAAGAATGACATTATTGGCGCCATAGAGGCTGCGCTGCGTGCGACGATTCACCTCGTTGCCTGAGCCCACTACCCCTCCTCTTTTTCCTTCACACACATATGCGGCTCCTTCCCAAAGATGGGAGCAGCTGAGGGGCGCCAATTCACAGTTTCAAGCTGGTAAAAACTCTGGGATATGACAGATAATAGAAAACCAATGGTGGCCCAAATTCTTTTTCCAAGCACTGAGCCACCACCGCCCCCAACCCCCCCTCGTTACATTTGCGCCACAAGCAATACGGGCAATTGCCTGTGCCTAAAACCGCTACTGCTGTCCTGGCATCGCATCGCCCTGAGAAAGGACTGATTTTACGGTATGGGTGTCTGTCATAAACCTTCCATCTCCACAATGAGAAGAACTCCTAGGGTTCAGGAAAGCAGTCAGACGTTTAAAAAGTGGTTACTGTTGGTGGTGAACCACTCTCTTATTTGGTTTGTTCTGTGGAAGCTTACTTTGTCCCAAATGATCACATAAATGTGATGTGGGGGCCCAGGATGGTGTTGTTGTTGGTCCAGGAGGATGTCTTTTGGCTCCTCTGGAAGGGTGAGGAGACGTTGGTTGGGTGTTGTAAGACCCAAGGACAGCATGCCGGTGGACAAGCCCCTAATGATGGTGCGAGGTTGTCTTGCTTTCCCTCCTGGACCTTATCCTCTTCCTCCTCTGAGTCCAACTCCTCTTCCCCTGACTCTGCCTTCAACCATTGTGTTTGTTTACAATCTTCATCAAACTGTGCACTCTGAACTTGCTTTTAACATGTGGTCACAGAATTAGCGACAAGTGTCTTCAATTTTGAGTCGTTGTGTGTAATGAATGAAGCCAGGTGTGTTCATTGTGTTCAAATATTGCTGACTGTGGCAAGCATTTTGCAACACACAAGCTTTCATTTGAGAATATGAGCAGAGTTCTTTTGCAACTTGTGTTTTAGCAAAGAAAAATGTGTTAAGACTAATGAGAACCCCAGCAAAGGTGAGATAGCACCTTTGCTGGGGTTCTCATTAGTCTTAACACAAATAGTTTGCGTGACTGAATGAAATGATTCACGTGTGTTAGTCTGAATGCACAAGTATGCATGTGTGAACATTACTTGTTTCATGTCCATGTTTAGCTGTTTGTATGTGAACATTATTGGAGCCAACAGGTATGTAACATTTGAGTGTGTGTGTGTGGACAGGCCACGCCTTTTAGACTACATTACATCTGAACCTGACCGTAATGATCATAAACATCCAGCAAGTTGTTGCTTTATGATGCTTTATGATTTTACCACCCCTTCTATAATCACCCCCCCCTCTAAAATCCCTCTCTCTTGTTCCCTCCTTTTCTTTTCCATCCAAAAAAAACGTTACAAATATAATTAATATAAATTTTTTTTAGTATAAATTCCAAAAAGGGTTTATTCAAATATATCTCTGGCTTGTCATAAGACTCATAACCCCTGTTGTAAAAGTAAAATATGTCTAATACAAGAGGCCTTCAGCTCTAATCTGTTTGCTCAGCCATTGGACAGGACAAGTAAAAAATAGGACAGTTGAACATTTTTCTGCTTTAATATGCAAAGATTCTCCAGCAAATGCTGCAAAAACCAATCAGATATGATGAACGTAGTCGGGCTGGTTCCTGGAAAAAAACAAGATCAAGTTATACAAAAAAAGGGAGTTACTAAAAGCCATGAAGAACGTTGTTCATCTTGACTCAAAAGACACTGGGGGTGTCAGTTAGGCCTAATGGCAGAACCAAGATATCAAATGTTGAAAGCCATCTTAATTCTCTTCTCTGATCCTCAGTAGGACATAAGCATTGATCCAGCTTTATGGTTGCAATGCTCATCTTTTCATGTATGAAAGTCCAAATATTTTGCAGAGCACCGTAGGGAATCAAACCCTAACCTGCTAAAGCAGGCATACCATTATCAGTCTCTTTTTTTTTTGACCAAACATGAAAGGAACCTAGGATAGCTTTGTGCTTGGACCACGTTTCAATTTACTGGACTGACTCCGGCCCCCTCCACTTCCTCTTCTGAGTTCAGACTGAAATGGTGAAAATTCAAACTGAACCGCATAGAAAGCTGCATAGCTCCTACTTTGTTTATTTCAGCTGTGAAAAGGACCCACTCTCCGAGCACCACTCACTCCTTAAAAGTTTAGGTGCCATTCTGAGGTTGCTGAAGTCAAACCTCTGTGTCTGGCTGCCCAAAGCAGTTCTGTCCATCAAAGTTACAAACAGAATCAAAGGTGAAGCTATGGAGCTCATCTTGCATGAGCCCAAAAGAAAACATGGTGGAAGTGACAGCCATTACAAACTAGTCAGTCCTCCAGTTCTGGCTCCAGGTTGAGGCCCAGGTAAATCAGGAATAATTGTATCCTGTAATCAAAGGATTTTTTTGGGTTGAATCGCTCTTAGTCTGGCCCGTCCCTCAGGAGCAGTTCACCATGAAACAGCCTAACAGGGCAAATGCTTTTAGCAACACAACTCCCGGGGTCATTCGGGCACGCAAACCCCTCCACCACGATAAGGTGGCGATTCAGGGAGGGGAATTCATCAGTCACTGGCCAATTACTAACAATTACTGTGGGGAAACCGAAGTGCTCGGAGAAAAACCACAGGACTGCCAGGATTTGTTTGACTTATTTCCCTATAAATTTGGTGACTGATCATTTATTTTATTGGATCAATTTGAATGATTTGATTTTTATGATTTATTTAGTCTTGTTATAAATGTAACTAAATATTTACTAATAAATTTGTAAAAGTGGGGGGTAACCGAAGCGCTCGGAGGAAACCCACGCAGACGCGGTTCTGCCAGCCAACGATGTTAACCAACAGACCAACGTGCTGCCCCTGTTTTTGAAGCTCATTTTGGGGATTTTTCCACAGAGTGTAGATAAACTTTTAGGGAGGAGGAGTTTCTTCTTGGGTTTGGAGGCCCAGACCTGGCAGTCAGTGGCCAAATTGGTAAAGAAACTTTGGATTATTAAATCCGTAGGCTTGCCCGTCACCTTTGTTTCTTATTTTGGGGAGTGGGGGTGAAGGAATGCAGCTGAAAACTGTCAGAGGCTTGTTTTAACTGCTGGGCTGCAATAAAACAAAGTCTTGGACCAAAGCTGAGCTGAAACCTTTTTCAGAAAATCATTTCTAACATGTCTCATTTTTAGTATTAATATTTCTAACATATTTTTAATGATAACATCTTTTTTTAATTAGATTAGTTTAGATTATTAGATTAGATGACTTTATTAATCCCATGATGGGGAAATTCATTTATCTGTGGCAGCAACGACATTCAGTAATAACATCAAAAAAGGACATCAAAAATGACATTCATATTAAATAAATAAATAAATATAAAATAAAATACACCATGTGATCCACTGCAAACATGTGATCAACTATAAAAACATGTAAAACTTTGTTTGTTTTACATGTTTAAATTTAAATTTGTTACATCATTCACAAATTTACTATAACTATTATTAAATAAATATAAATGAAGTAACTAAAAACATTTAAATTAGCTATAATAACAAAAACATATAAGTAGAAAAACTACATTAAAATAGGAAACAATCTTTAAACTACCTAAACTATTTTAATAACTAATTAAACGTAGAAGGTTTTTGTTTTGGCCTTTGCTCTTATCCAGAGTCCTTCTTTTAGGCACCTCTACTGGCTGGATTCTTGTTCTTTTTGGATTTTCTCAGACCCAGAAAATGTCTTGCCCTTTTCCAAAAAGATGGAGACTTTTTATTGGCTTCAGAAAGTTCTTTAGAGTCCTTTTTGATGACCTGCAGACCTCCATCCTCCAAGTGCTGGCTGGTCTCCTGGACTGGGTGGGCGTCCTGAGTGTCCTCTGGGGTCTGGATCACAGTGACCACAGGGACTGGACGCTGTTGCTGGACACTTTTTTCTTTCAGCAGTTGTTGGATTTGGCTGTCTTTGTCTTGAAGCTGAACTTTCAGACTCTGCAGCTCTGCCTGAAACTTCAGCTCTGTTTTGCAGGTCGCGACGGTCATGGTGGCGATCTGTTGGGCCGTGGTTTGGAATGAAATGTCCTGCTCCGCTTTGAGGCTGTTGATGATCTGCTGCTTCATCAAAAGTTCTTGTGAGAAAACAGATCTCTCATGTTCCAGCTCTTGATGCAGGACTTCCACTTCCTTTCTGGTAGTTGACATCTGGGCGTCATGGTCTTGGTGAGCTGCCTTCAGATGTTCAATCTCTTCCTTCAGGAGAGTCTCAGTTCTGGATTGTTGACTTTTGGAATCCAGCTGCTGTCTAAGACTTTCCAGTTCTTGCTGAAGGATCATATTTTTCTCACGTTCTGCCTCCAGGTCTTTGGAAAACTTTTTCTCATTTGTTAAGAAAGCCACTTTTAATTCCTCGTAATCTCTCTGGAGGTCCTTCTTCTTTCTCTGCTTGATGTCGCTTCTAACTTGGTTGGAGACTTTGGCGGCGCTCAAGACGTCTGGATGGGCGTATTTTTGAAGCCTCTCCAGTTCCCGCTTGATCTCTTTTCCATCATTAATGAATTTCTCTTTTAGTTGTTTTTGTTTGGCCAGTTGTAGCTTTGTTTCCTCCAGTTCTTGATGTAACTGGGCAATGAAATAATCTGCATGGAAATGAGATTCTGCATGTCTGGGCAGAACCTGGGTTCCATAATGACCCTGGTGGGGGTTGATGGGCATGGCACTTGGGTGGGGCTCCTGGTAGTTGTTTCTCCTGGAGAAATGTTGTTGTCCATAAAGAGCCATTGCTTGTTTGGAAAATATGTGTAAAATAATCCCAAAAGAAAATGAACAGTAGAATGAAACTACTCTCAGCGGTTGTTTAAACTGCGGTTAGGTGAAGGAATGCAGCTGAAAGCTATCAGGGGCTTGTTTTAACAGCTGAGCTTCAGTAAAACACAGTCTTGGACCAACGCTGAGCTGGAAGGTTCTTCAGAAAATCTACTCCTATTTAGGGATTTTTTTGGGGGGGTTATGATGATGTCATAGGACATCAAATGACATCATATGACATCAATGATATGTCATATGATATCATTTGACATCATCTGACAGCGATGATGTCATAAGCTCAAAAATGTCTTTGTGACATCAGAGTAGATTTTAGCATGCATGTCCTAACAAAGGGGTGTCAAACTCAAATTCACAGTGGGCCAAAATGAAGCAGTGAGATAAAGTCACGGGCCAAATTCAATATATATTGAAAAAACAACAACTTCAATTTATATGTAATGTTTAACCTTCTCATATGGAAAGAAACTTTACTTTTGCTTAAACACAGAATGTGGAACAACCAAAGCTTGATATTACAAACACATGAGAAATGAAATTTGAATAAAAAGACACATCCGTGGAATTCTTTTCATATTTAAATAAAAAAATAAAAAAATATGTCTCTCCCCAAATCCTTTCAAGTTCCTTTTTAGAGGACCGGTAAATCTTTTTTCAAAGACAACAACAAAAGAACCAAAAATAATGTCATTCAATAAAATCCAAAATTTCAACAATTCTGAGGTCACACTCTGAGCTGAGGAAAACCTCAGGACAGAGTGAAGGTGTTAATGTTGGGAACTGGTGGGGTTTTGAAGAATCCAAGCGCGGACACGAAAAATAGAGTGGCGATCTGTCCTGCAACGTCTGATTAGTCTGGCAGGCTGTGGCTTCTCCTGGAGGCCTCCTCCTTTCCTGAGGTCTCCTGTGAGAGCTGCAGCTGTATTCAATCCTCATTAGGTTCCTATTTAAGGCAGTGGTTCTCAAACTTTTTCTATTGTTCAGCCTTTTGGAGGAGGAGAAATGATCATTCCCCCCGCCCCCCATACCGTGAAAAACCGTGACAAAATAAGCCAAAAACATTTATGTTTAATAGCATATCAAAATCTTAAAGATTACTTCTGCTAGAAACTAGAAAAATTGAATAACGGATCATTCACTTTGCAAGAACAATAAGATTGAACCTATATGCAAAAAGAAACACAAACCTGTGTTGATGGCTTCAATGTGCCTGCTTTGTGTTACACACCTGTTCAAAAATAGGTTGCAGGTTTGTTACTGCAACTCTCAAATCCTGCCCAGTATTCAGCATAGCTCTGTTTTTTGTTTTCAAAGTGGGAACAGAAGAAAATCTTTGTATGTTCTTAAACTATGGGGTGCTCCTCCTTGGGGGGTATGTTCTCCCTTTTTTTAAACTTGTCCTGTCCAACAGTTGAGCAGACAGATGAGAGCTGAAGGCAAGGCCTCTTGTGTTGGACATATTTAACTGTTACAATAGAGGTTATGAATATCGAGATGGAAACGCCCCCCCCCCCCTTATTTTAATTGCACCTTAGACATGTAGGACCCTTGGACATCACTGCCAGCAAGCAGCAGATGTCCTCTTAACACCCCAACAGCCAATATTTACTGCATCCCCCTAGTACACACACCCTTTACCCCACAAAAATATACTCTCCAACACAAACACACACACGAACACACATGCTCAAAAACACATGCATTATACAAGGGAGGTGGGACCTTGGACAATCTGTCCCCTACCCCGTCCCTGGAGGGGGTACCAGGCCCTCGGCAATGGCGGCCTTGTCCCTTTGGTGCTGGCTTCCTGGGCCCGGCGGCCCTCTCTCCAGAGGGATCCCTGAGTCCTCTGGCAAGACCATGGGCCGGGGTTCACATCACATCCAAGCCACTGACGCTGACTCAGACCAACTCAGACCAATCACTGTCATCTGGCTCCAACTTCACTCCAAAAAAGGAAATTACCAGCCATTTAACCCAAAAAAATGTAACTCCTCAATTCAACAAGAAAATATGTTTGTAAATCATACGTAAATTAGTCATGTCAGATGTATATAAAATTCATGAACTTGTCTCTGGCAGCTGCTCCCATGTTCCTCCGTGTAGCCGATAGCTGCAGTTTAAACTGTGCTTCAGTGATGTTGTTGTGTTGTTCACACCCACACTTCCCTCCCCGTTTGCATGCCGTTCTCTTTAGGCGCACCGCCTCATAGGGCGCCCCCAACATTTTGGAGAAAATTTCATTTAAGTCCGCATTATGGCCATGAAAATACGGTAATGTGTATTACAATGGTGGTTATATCTAAATTAACAAACTTCTTATAAAGGGCAGGATATTCTAGTAACTTATTTATTTTATTTATTTTACACTAATCATAAGGCAAGTCCATGTCTTTAGCATTTGCCGTACACTGTTCCAACCACAAGTTCACAAGTTCTTGAGGGCTCTGTCGAATATTTGGTTTTGCATACATATACTGTTAGATCTTGGTTATTCTTTTAGAAAAGTATCATTTAAATGAACCAAAAGTAACAGCTTTCTTTCTTTTTTAGAAAACACCAGTCTGACATCCAACTCACTGATAAAGAGGGTCATTGGTCATCATCAAGTTAGTAAGTTAGTGTTTTAAGTTTGTGTATTCCTTTTACTTTTGTTTTTTTTCCTTTTTTTTATTTGCTCGGACCTTTTTGATTTTATATATATATTTTTAAGTTAAACTGGGATATGTGGAGCTGTAAGGTGTGCACTGTCTCTCTCCCCAGTAGATATGAGCTACTAAAACACTGTAGGCTTCAGCACAGAAATGTGCAACGTTATTCCTGCCCACACACAAGTTGCCCATGTAATTTTAAAACGTGGAATTCTTTGCACAATCATTTAAGTAGAGTCCATCCTAAGCAAAGTACCCAAGACCAGCAGCAACTTTTAACTTACAGTTGCAATTTGTGTCCTTGTAGTGATCTTCCTACAGAGAGGGATTATTTTTTACATATAGGTACTCATTTGAAGAGTAATGAAACTGTTACTTGTATGTTTGAGGGTTGCCATTTTAAAACAAATGTATATGGAACATTTCACTCTCACAAGAACAGGAAGCACAACCCACACACAGTCAAAGATTTCAAGCTAGGTGTAGTTACCACCTCTGCATCTTCCCTAGGATCATCAGAAGACTGTGAACCATCAGTCAGACAAAAAGTTGAATCAGGCAGTGCCTTTTCAAGTAGGGAAGAAGATGTAAGGAGGACCTTTCCTGAAGTGATTGAGAGAAACTTTGCTGCCGTGTTGCTCAAGCTGGAGCATTTTGCACATGTGCCAGGTGCAAAAATTGATGAGTTCTTAGAGGAACTTCACTACTTGTTAAGCTCAACAGCCTTGCCCCTTTCCCTTGAAATTTTTGAAGGGGTACTTCAGAAACATATCCCTTTGATTGATAGGTCAGTGTTAACAGAAGTAACTGCTGTTCTTTGCAAATCTAACCCATTGTTGAAAGCCATAAAGAAAGATGGCTCGCTAAGCTCAACATACCTTCGTAACCAGTATTATAAAGAGAGCTTTGGCACAGTGGAACCTGTTGAATACATTCTTTATGTCAAGGGACACAGAAGCTTTCAATATGTGCCAATACTGAAGACTTTACACCAGCTTTTTGCTAAGAAAGATCTTGTGGAAAGGGTAGTTGAAAGGGTAGTTGAAAACCACCAAGCACAACAAAGTAAAATATCCGCTGAACATTGTATTTACAGATCTTATCAGGATGGGTCACACTTCCAACAGAATAGTTTTTTGTCAGGGGATGAGATGAGGATTTTATTGCGGTTATACATAGACGAGTTTGAGATTTGCAATCCTCTAGGTACTTCGCGCAGAACACATAAGCTTTGTGGAATCTACTGGACTTTAAGTAACTTGCCTTCGGGCTCACATTCGTCACTGCCATCAATTTACCTGGCAGTGTTGTGCAAAGCTGTTGATGTTAGTAAGTGTGGTTATGACCATGTCTTGCGTCCCCTTCTTCATGATGTCAAAATTTTGGAAAAAGATGGAATTTTCATTCCATTACTAGGAAAGTCTCTAAAAGGTAAAATACAGGTTGTTGCCGCAGACAATTTAGGTGCTCACAGTACAGCTGGTTTTAATGAAACCTTTTCCAGTGGCTATATCTGACGTGTTTGTACTGCAACAAGAACAGAGATCCAAACGAAAGAGGTAAAATCTGGTTTGTTCACTGTCAGGACCACAGAACTTCATGACAGTCATGTGAAATTGGCAAAGAAAAATTGTAGCGGTCATTTTGGTATGAAAAGACAGTGCTTTAACACTGAAATGTTAGCCCACTTCAGTGTACACGCAGGCTATCCCCCAGATATTATGCATGATATTTTTGAGGGCATTGTGCCTGTGGAGCTTGCACGGTGCCTGGCAATTCTGATATCAAAGAGAAATTTCAATCTTGAAATCCTCAACAACTCTATCCTGCATTTTCCATACAAGTGGACAGATAAGACCAACAGGCCCCATGTGATACCATCTACATTTTCAACCGGAGGAACAATTGGGGGAAATGCTACTGAAAATTGGGCTCTCTGAAGATTACTCCCATTCATAATTGGGCATCTGGTGCCAGAAGGGGAGATTGCATGGGAAATACTGTTAGACTTAAAAGATACTGCTGAGCTTGTGGTTGCTTCAGAACACACAGATGAGTCCATTGCTTATCTTGAAAGCAAAATTACTGAACAAAAGTATCAGGAACTCTTCCCAGATGTTCAACTTCTCCCAAAACATCATTATTTAGAGCACTATCCTGAGCTAATAAGGAAGTTTGGTCCCCTTGTGGCCCTCTGGACAATGCGCTTTGAGGCCAAACACAGTTTTTTTAAGCACGTTGCACGTCACACCAATTGCTTCAAAAACATACCCCTCACACTTGCTGCTAAGCACCAACTTGTGATTTCATATCATTTAGGTTCATCCACTTATGAAAAACCTTCCCTTGAAGTCACCAACATCTCAACAGTTCCTGTGGATGTTTTGAAACATGAAATAGCTAGGTTTATTGAACAGACTTGCCCTTGTACAACTGAGATCCACTTTTCCAAATATGTGACAAGGAAAGGTCTTACCTTCAGAAAAGGGATGATAGTTGCTCATGGATCTATTAGCGAGCTGCCTGACTTTTCAGAGATTCTTCAGATTTGTATTGTTCAGGACAGATTGTTTTTTTTGGTAAAAGACTTTCTGGGTGGTACAGGGAACATTTCAGAGCCTTTGAATTGAGTGCAAGTCCAGCAAGGGAAAATGTTTTGGTTGAACTTGGTGACTTGACCGAGTAGGTCTGTTACGATTTTTGTCTCTTTCTTCATTCAGGCCATTGTGAAATGGCTACTCCAGAGATGCTACGAATCATTTTTGGAGAAATCGTAGAGATTGGTCCTTTCCAATGGGATGCCAGAATCTGTCAGTGAACTTGTGCAAGAAATTCAGAGACAATGTGCAGTAAATGGGGACTTCAGCCTTCAATTCATGGATCCTGAGTTTGAAAATGAATTTACCAATTTGGTATCAACATCAGACATCCAGCAAAAAAGTTCTATCAAAGTCATCTTTAATTCTGTTGCGACTGCCACGCCTAATGATTCCTCAGTTTGTCCATTCTTATCGACTGCCACCACCTCCTCACAAGATGAATCCTCATCCCTTTCATCACCTGGGAGCTCATGAGATACAGACATATTGTCTTCTCCTGGGTCCACCTCCTCAAGGTCCACTGCTTGGCCTGTTGTATTTTCCATCCCACGGTTTTCTTATGATGCTCAGCTCCAACTGGACAGGGCGAACATAGCTGTTAAAGAAACTGGTGCGTTACTAAATCCTAGTAGTGCACTCAAATCTGCTATTCTTGATGGGTTAACTGAAGCAATTGTCCAACACAAAGTGTACCTCTCAGACGGGGGGTTTGACGAAGTAGCCGAAGCTCTTTTAACTACACACCCATGTTTGAAGGAACCAGGTTCTACCACTGGCTATGGTGGATGGAAGACGAGCCTGAAATATAAACTTGCTAACTATCGAACCAAACGCAGACGAATTGGGTGTCCTGAAGTTACCATGAATTTTTTAAAGCATAAACCTGATGGGAAGTGCAGCCCTGCATATGGTGTAAAAAGACCTAAAAAAGCTGAAGTGAATTACTGTCCAACTTATCCAGTTGGGGAAACGGCAGAAACAGTAGAACAGATGCGAGTGGCGCTCCTGTCAGAAGTCAAGAAAAGAAACAATGAGCAAAAGGTAGCACAAATGATGGAGATGACCTTTGCACTTAGAAGGCAAGAGGTAGTTCAAGAAGCACCCATGATTCCGGAGTTCAAAACTAGGTGGCCAGCTGTCTTTCTTGTGCGAGAGGCAAGTACAAGAGTCTAAGAACATCCTCATTTTACAGAAGACTGACATATCTACACAACTGTAACATCAACTACAACTAACTTGACTTTTGTGTCACTGTTTTTGTAGGTGAGTGAAGAATTTAAGAGAATCACAACAGTTCCTTTGCTGCCAAAGTTCTTCTCTGCGCTGGATAATCACTTGGCAAACCTGATGAAGGCCTTTTCCAAGAAAGGTGGAGAACAAGGGAGAAAAATCAGGACCATCATAGCAGCTATAACCAAGGGATGATACCCAATGAAATAAATCTTAGGAGCTTGTCTTTTTAGGCTATATTATATACATTTATCTGAAAAAGTTGAATTGCAAACAAAATTTGTATTTAAGTAAGTCTTTCACACCTAAAATTTTATATTGTAATTTGCTGTGCAAAAACGTAGCTGTCTCACTTTGTGAAACTCATTGCTGTTTTGATATTTTTATAATGCTGAATTTTTTTGTGATCTGTGTACTTAGGCTGACAATATCCAGGTTAAAAGAGAGTGCATCCTCAAAGCTCTCTGCGTCTACCTGAATGAAGATCCAGAGAAGCTTGTCAAGGAATACTTGGTGTGTCAATTTTTTTAATATTCATTTTATTTATTTTTTTCTTAAATAAGAAATTTTAAACCTTAAATTTAATTTTTTTTTCAAACTGGACACTAGCTGTGGTTCCATGTGCAAAATATCTTTGATCGGATCAAAGATCGAATTAGAATTGAACAGTCTACATGGGCCCAGAAGAACTATCAATTTATATCAAACGTTTGCATAAGCCACGCTTTCGATTAGAATGTCATTTTGACATGAGCAGAATTTTCTAAAATACCAGAAATGACAGAAGAAGAAGAAATGATGAGTTCCATTGTAACAAACAAATCTGCGGCGTAGAGCGAGATTATTTTCTAAACGTGCTTTTATTATTGTGTTTATTATTAAGGACCTCTTTGCCCATAATTTTCTAAATCCAGCCGGCCAGTGTTTTTTTTTTATTGGCCGAACGGACCCGGAAGTAGGGTTGGGTTTGGGTTAATACTTGCCAACAACATTAAACTATTGATGAACTTAAAAAAAATAGTCCAGGCAATGCTGCAATGTGCATCTTGGCTACTTGTAGATATGTGGTAATAACATCCGCCTTTATTTTCTCTAGATAGGATTGGCAACACAAATTCATATGAATATTTACACGGTTTTTCAGGACTGTGTGGAGCTGCATTTATCCATTTAATAGCCCCCTCTGCCAGATCACACACCGTTCCAAAGCTTCTGCTTTTTCCTATCTGGATCGGAAAGAAATTTTGATCTAAATGTGCCTGATCAGGGCAGAGTACTGCGAACCGTGTGTTTACATGTAAGATTGGATCAAAATTTCTTTCCGATCAAGATAGGTGGGTTATGCCGATTGTTGATCGTGTATGTAAACACTTTGTTCTGATCGTGGGTCACTACTGCGGTGGCTTTGCGTCATTCGTAGACAGAGTGGTGCTCCAGGGAAGGCTTTGAGCGCAGAAAGGACCAGACGGATGCTCTGCGAGAGAGAACCGTGTCTCTGATCAGTGCAGACGGACTCGATTTTTGTTTGCGTGTCGGAGGGTTCTCTGTTACAGTTTGGCTCCACAGGAGGCTTAGGAACTAGGGATGGGTATCGTTAAGGTTTTAACGATACTACTACTCTTATCGATACTGCTTATCGATCCGGTACTCTTATCGGTACTCTTATCGATACTTTTTGAGGACGAAAAAAAATAAATAAATAACAAATTAAGAACATAAAGTGCTTTATTTCCTCACTATGCAACAACATTGTTTTTTTTAACAAAACATTTTACTTTATACATGAAAATGTTCCAGACAGGATATTTATTTAATTATTTAATCTAATTGTTTTTATTATTTATGAGTGTGATGTTTCATTTGATCTTTTGTCCATTTTCCACAACCTTGAATAGACTTTTCTGTCTGTCAAACACCAGAGTTAAGTTAAGTTAAATGATGGAAACAAATTCACTTTGATGCAGACTCCTTTCTATTTTGCCAACTCCATTTATTTTTCTTTAAATCCAGTAAACCCAATAAATGATATTAATTTTACGGATGACAACTATCATTATTTATTAATTATTATTAAGTATTAGGAAGCAGCTGATAGTTTGTCGCGGGTCTGGAATCATAAGCGGTGAGTCTAAGCCCCGCCTCTCTACCTGTTTGTTGTATGCTCCGCGTGCAACGCCCCACCCCCCCTCCCGCTGCCCCAGCCTGTTCTGCACAAACAGCGCAACATACGGTCATCGTAGTAACAAGGTGACAGCATGGTAGGCAAACGTAATAATTTTTACGCAGAAACGTTAGTTCTTAGTCTAGGGCGCTCACGTATCCCCTACAAGATCGCCACTGACTGTGTGTGCGCTGCCTTGTCTTGTGTGTATGCGCGCGCAGCGCGTGCTGTCTGAACAACAGCCCCGCCCCCCGTGCACACAAATAGACAGACAGAGCTCTCCGCTTCAACGAGAATACCGAAATTAATATAATCATTAATTAACGGAAAATTGACTGACTTGGTGAGTTAAATATGGCAAATAACGCTTATATTTTGTGGGACACAAAAAAAAAAAAAGGAAAAAGTAACTTCTCCAGTACCGATAGCAGAACCGTTCAGGTCAGATCTTAACGATACTGCGGTCTTGAAGAATGCGGCTGGTTCAATACCGGGGCACGGTACCCATCCCTATTAGGAACACAGTCCGTTGGGCTGCTCTGCGTGAATGAGCTGCCGGAGAACCGTGTCTCTAAGCAGAGCAGCAGCTTTTCAATTCAGAAATGTCGCTTCGGGCAGTCCAAACCTTGTAAACAATTATATGAATTTGTTTTATCAGTTGTGTCCAGCGAAAATTTTATCCACACATATTTATGTTCAACAAAGATGCACATTGCGGCACAGATCACACAGATTTTTTTATTAGAATGTTGTTGGCACGCATTAGCCTAACCCTAACCCCTCTTCCGGTTCCATTCGGCAAAGTATAAATCACTTGCCGCACGGATTTAGAAAATTATGAGCGAACAGGCACCTTATAATATTTGTAACAATAACAAAAGCACATTTAGATCATCTCGCCCTGTGCTGCAGCTTTGTTTACAACAAAAGTCACTGTTCTTGTTCTTTGGCTGTTTCCAGTATTTTAGAGACTTCTGCGCATGTCAAAATGATTTATTCAGACCAAAAGTTTGTCGTTTGTACACATTTTTGTATAATTGGATCAGGTTTTTCTGGGCCCATTTACACAGTTCAGATCCAATCCGATCCAAGACATTTTGCACACGGAAGCGGAGCTAGTGTTTGTAACATGTAATCTGGAAATCAGTTGAAATGAGGTTCTGTATTCTCCAGTTTGGGCAGAAGTTGGGTCTGGGTGGCGCTATTAAATTAAGGCTTGCCTTTTCTGAAAATGTGATTCAGCTTATGTGTGATTTATTTTTTCATATAGGGTCAGGCTGGGTAAAAAAACAACAATTGCTCTTTACATTTGCTCAAATTATTTTTGTCTGACATGACATTTTCTTGTGAGAAACTGGAACTAAAAGAGCACAACTACTTTATCATAGGACTAAACCTATCTTCTAATTAACTATGATGAACTCATAATTTCAACCGACCAGTTATAATATTTAAGTGAGTTTACAACATTTGCATTGTGTGGATACTGTTTTATGTTCATATTGCTCAATACAAAGGTGATTTTTTTTTTTTTAATAAAATGCCTTTTGTTTGTGAAAATTGTATTGTATGCACTTTAGTAAAATGTCATTATTTGTCTTGTAACAGGATACTGAAGACTTCCAAATGTCCTCTGCGGAGACTGTCATTGGAATCTTTGTTATTCTACACGAAGTTGCAGAGCCCGGTGACAATGTGGAGAATGTTAGCATCGTTTTGGAAGGGATTGAAGTGATGAATGAGTTGGACAATGTACCTTTTGCAGTGGCAATGCTACTTGGCCTTGTATATGCAATGAACCTCAACTACCCCCAGGAGCTGATGCTTCCCAGCCCAGCTGTGTGCAGACTACTGCTTCATCATCTATGTCCCAGAGGTCATCACAGACCGTTCCCCTGATGATCCCCAGATATCCAATCTGCCTTCACAACCACCTAGACCGTATGGGCGGATCCGGGCATCAACTGCAGAAGAAGCACATTTTATACATAATACAATCAGAAAAATCTAAGTGAATCATAAAGCACCTGTACAGATTTGTGTGTTTGGTGCTGACCATCCCCGTGTTCACTGCGTCTGTCCAGCAGACATTTTACTGTTTTGTTTATTCAGTTTATTTAGAGGCATAAAAATGCTTAATGAGGGGTTGAGTGATTCAGACGTAGTCCTACTGAAGACCCAGGTGTGTAATGGACAGTTCACCACTTTCAAAATCACCCAACACACCGAAACTCATCTATCTCCTTTTTAAATGGTAACCTCTATGGTAAAACCATCATGGCAAGTAAGTCACAGGTGTCCAAAATCTCAAAGAAGGCTCTTTGTATTTTGTTTGTTAGCACCTCCATGCTGTCTAAAAACATGCTTCATAGGTTAATTGGTCACTCCAAATTGTCAACAGGTGTGAGCGTGAGAGTGCATGGGTGTGTGATATGTGTGACCCTGTGACAGACTGGCTACCTGTCCAGGGTGTCCCCTGCCTTTGCCCATAAGTGGCTGGGATAGGCTCCGGCAGCCCCATGACCCCGAAAGGGATAAAACGGAAGAAGATGAATGAATGAATGATGAAATGAAAAAACCTCCATGTCTTTGGATTAGTAAGATTAAGAGGATTTTGTGACTAGTTTTTTTGCAATCAGCAATGTCTCATAGTACCTACCGTTTCCACTTTCCTTAAAAAACAACAAGAAACCAGAAAAGGAATGTACTTTGGGACCTTGATACAGGCACAGGGGGGGGGGCATACTTGGGCCCTCTTGTGGCTGTATAGTTAGGCAGTAGTGTGAAGGGTCTGACTTAAGGACTCACACGGAATGAAGTTTATTGCCCCGCGGTAAAACTAACCCTGGTTCCCCATGCTAGACTCCTACACCCAGCCAGTTTGTCCATCATGTCAACTGAAAGTTATCTGACATGAAGCGATACTGAACACCATCATTCAATTAGCAATGTGCCACAGTCCCTACTTTTTCCAGTTTCTCATTGTGTTTCGATGTCTAACATTTCATTTTGTATTTTGAAAATTACTTTAGTTTCACAAAATGTAAAGGAAGTAGAGACAGTAGATTCTCCTAAAAAATGCCTCACCCTCTCAGCTGGAGTAGGCTGAGTGGAACTAAGCTGCATAGGCTCTCGGTTGGAACCGGAGGACACAGGAGGAGACGGCGAGATGTGCGTGGCAATCACTGAGGCCGGTAACGAGGCTGCCAGGTCAGGAACAGGTCTCATTGCATGAGGAAACCGATGCATTGCCCGGGATCCCCATTAAACTTATCCTGGATCGCCATCCTCTGTACTGGTGCGAGAGCTTGAGATCGGCTAGGTACACCGTCTGATAGGTCATCTTGCAGGCCCGCCATGATGGCTTCGGTTACAGCAGTCAGATGTTGGAGCTTACGACCTTGCTCCAGTAACATGGAGACAAACCTGGAAAGGTTGACTGGGCTGGGTATTCCTGCTGCTGGGTCCATAAGTGGTGAAGTGTTCTGTTACAAACAGGCAGACGGCTGGTGCAGCAGGTTTGTGAAGAGAAGGAATAACAGGAGTCAAGCTCAGCTGAAGCTTAGGTAGGGCTGGCCAGGCGGAGGTCAAACCCGAGCATGGAAATAGCAGAGATAATATGTTGGATATCACCGGTCAGAATGACTCAGACTCAACATTGGACAGCAGAAGAATAGTTTTCACCACGAACCCTGCATTAAATGTGTTCAGCTCTGTGCGAATTACATGTGGCTGTTCTGAAAAAATCCAGTTTAGCAAGTGTTAAAGGTGTTGCTTTGTCACCTGAGCACACACCAACAACAGCGATTTTGGAGCTTGTGCTTTAAAAAAAAAGAAATCTTTGGGGGCTCGATGTATGGAGCTTGAGATGGACTTCGATAATGTCTTTGTATTGGGAAACAACATGCATTTGACATATTTTTCTTTTGTTTCAGATGAAGTAAAATGGTGTTGATATTTCCAGCCCATAACGCTACATTTGTCACCAGATTCACTTTTACTGCCACTTCTTCTTGTTTTGAGCCAGGTTGCTAAACAGCGTGGAGGTGGCTTGAGCATGCACCTGCCCACTTCACTCCTCAACCAATCATAATCTTGAAAGCGACAATTTGTGCCCTTGCATAACACGGAAATATCGGACCACAATTTATACTATGTAACTATAACAGCTTTGTATAGAGAAGATAAAAATAGTTGCTGCTATTTCTCTGTATTTCTATTTCTATTACTCTGTCTTCTCAACACCCGCTCCCTCAACAAAAAGGCTGTCATCTTAAATGAACTTATCATGGACAAAAAACTTGATTTTCTCTGTTTAACTGAAACCTGGCATAAACCTCTGGATTACTTCTGCCTCAACCAAGCCACTCCTTCAGGATACACCTACATTGAAAATGCCCAAACGGATGGCCGTGGTGGGGGTACCGCTGTCATTTATAAAAAGGACATTAAAATCACTGCCATCTCCTTGCCAACAACAGACTCCTTTGAACATACAGTCTTTTAACTACCTGGCCCCACCCCCCTTGTCACTGCTGTAATCTATCGACCTCCCAAACCAAACGCTACTTTCCTCTCTGATCTGACTTTTTTTCTGACCCAACTCTCTGCCGTATCACCATCCATCCTCCTTATTGGTGACTTCAATTTTCATATTGATGACTCACAATCTAAACCTGCTTCAGATTTCTCGGATTTACTGCAGTGTTTTAACATCATTCAACATGTCGATTTCCCCACTCACATTCATGGTCACATTTTGGATCTCATCTGCACAACTGGCATCTCGGTTTTCCATCTTTCCAGTCAAAATCTTCATATATCCGATCAGCTAGCCATAAGTCTGGACATTGAATTTTCTCTCCCTGCACCTATAATCCAAGCGTAAAATAACCTTTCGTAACCTCAAATCTGTCTCTCCTGATGCACTGTCAGCCTCCCTTGCTGCTAAATTGTCCATCTCTCCTCCTCCCCCGTCTAACAATCCTACCAAACATGTAAACTTCTACAATAGCCCCCTCTCCTCCTGTCTTGACCAGTTGGCTCCCACTAAAACAAAAAATGTTTCCTTCACCCACACAACACCCTGGTTAACCACTGAACTCTGCACCATGAAATCCCGCAAACGACAGCTTGAGAGACTTCATCACAAAACTGGAATAACTGTACATCTCCAGATGTACATGGATTTCACTCACCAGTACAAGAATGCCCTCAATACTGCCCAGTCATCCTATTTTTCCAACATCATTCATACCAACTCCAATAATCCAAAAACTTTGTTTTACACCATAAACAAAATCCTGAAGCCTAATGATAACTCCTCTTCATCTTTCACCGTGGCAAAGTGCAACTCCTTCCTGTCCCATTTTCAATCCAAAATCGACACAATCTACAGTTCCCTCACTCCTAAGACCCCCCTCCAGATACTTCGGCCCCTTCCTCCAGTCTGCAGCTCTCTGAATTCTCTCCAGTCTCCTTTGTGGAAATACGCAAGCAGCTGATAGCTATCAAAGCCTCCACCTGCACTCTGGACCCCATTCCCTCCACCCTTGTTAAAGGTTGCTGTCCTATCATCTCTCCACTCATCACAACAATAATCAACTCTTCACTGTCCTCTGGTACCATGCCCCAGTCTCTCAAGCTGGCAGCTATAACCCCCATCCTGAAAAAACCTGGTCTTGACCCCGACAATATTGCAAATTTCCGTCCCATCTCCAACCTGCCATTTCTGTCCAAAATACTTGAACGAGTGGTTGCCTCACAGCTCAAATCGCATCTAAACTCAAATAATCTGTTTGAACCCTTTCAATCTGGTTTTCGGCAATAACACAGCACTAAAACAGCTCTGCTCAAAGTCTCCAATGACATCCTTCTCTCCTCCGACTCTGGACAGCTCTCCATCCTCATTCTCCTGGACCTCACTGCAGCATTTGACACCATCAGTCACTCCATCCTGCTCTCCCGTCTCAAGAACTGTCTCAACATCACTGGCACTGCTCTATCCTGGCTTCAGTCTTACCTCACCAACCATCAACAGTTTATCAAGGGAAACAATTGCTCATCCACCCACAGCTCCTCTGCTGCAAGGTGTTCCCCAAGGTTCTGTGCTTGGCCCACTCCTGTTCATCCTTTCCCAAAAACATGGCTTGAGCACAATATTCTCAAACTCAACTGTGATAAGACAGACATAATCATAATTGGCCCCAAAACCATCACAAAATCCACACCAGATTTTCAGTTAAATTTCAATAACACCACGCTTTCTTCGTCACCAGTCATCCGTAACCTTGGGTTTCTCTTTGACACTAATCACTTGAACAACATGTTAACCAAATCACTCGGTCTGCCTGTTTCCACCTGAAATACATTGCCCGCCTCCGTTCATCCCTCTCCTTGCTGCTGCTGAAACCCTCCTTCATGCTTTTATTACCTCCCGGTTAGATTATTGCAACAGCATACTCCATGGCACACCCTCCAGAATAATAAATAAACTGCAATACATTCAGAACTCTGCTCCCGCTCCCGTGAACACATCACCCCCGTCCTTCAGAACCTTCACTGGCTACTGGTTACGACAACGAACTGGAGTGAGGTCGAGACCCACTCGAGGACGATGAGCATGCAGATGAGCTTCCCTGAGACGGTTTCTGACAGTTTGTGCAGAAATTCTGTGGTCATGCAAACCGATTGTTTCAGCAGCTGTGGTCTGTGGTTGTGAGGCCGGTTGAATGTGCTGCCAAATTCTCGGAAACGCCTTTGGAGACAGCTTATGATGGAGAAATGGACATTCAATTCCCTAGCAACAGCTCTGGTGGACATTCCTGCTATCAGCATGCCAACTGCTCCCAACGCTCCCTCAAAACTTGCGACATCTGTGGCATTGTGCTGTGTGATACAACTGAAGATTTCAGAGTGGCCTTTTCTTGTGGCCAGTCTAAGGCACACCTGTGCAATAATCATGCTGTCTAATCAGCATCTTGATATGGCCCACCTGTTAGGTGGGATGGATTGTCTTGGCAAAGGAGAAGTGCTCGCTATCACAGATTTAGACAGATTTTTGAACAACATTTCTGAGAACTGGTTACTTTGTGTCTGTGGAAAATGTTTCACATCTTTGAGTTCATATCATAAAAAATGGGAGCAATAACAAAAGTGTTGCGTTTATATTTTTGGTCAGTGCACAATAGTTATGTGTATTGTAAGTGTATTGGGAAGTATTAATATAGATAATGTAAGATACACGCATTTATGACGTAAGCGTGATAGTGTGGTTTGGTGCCCTTACGCCATACTCCAGTTGTTGATAAGTTGGGCATACTGGCTCCTAACTGATCACACAAAACTACTGCAAACATGGAGTGTACGGGTTATACATGAGTGCCCATTAGATGCAACAAAAACTATGCTCTGATTGTGGAATTCCCTCATTTCTGAAAGCCAGGCTGAACAAGGAGTGCACACTTATTAATTAAACAGTACAAACGGCACTGTAGGCAAACCATCGTGAAATAACATGAAATATCAAAGTCATAGACCACTCGGTGCCCGCAGTGCCAAAATTATTCAAGCTAATTTTTTTCTACGGGTATGACCAATGCACACAAACACTCGCACCACGACCACCACACTCCACCACACGTGCACCACACACACAAAAACACCCACATACACGACTCCGTGTTGAGTTAAGTCTGTGGGATTCCATTTATATTTCATTTCTATATATTCAAAACGACACAAACTACAAGAACTACACATTAAGAGTACACAAATCTTTATGAGGAGATACTTTTGTATTAACGGATGAGGCGTTTTATTACAAAAACAGAAAGCAGTGACTATCGTATTTCATGCTCTGCTGTAAACCGTGATATGGGTGCATGGCATTTCTACAGTCCTACTGGCTACGTGGGCAGTGCTCGAGAAGCGCGTGCTTCAGGAAAACACTGCTGCCTTAGTGGCCTCGGTTCCATTGGGCTGGTACTGCGGAGGGGGCAGCAGGCGCTGTGGCAGGACAGCTGAGTCAGAAGGGGAGACTCCAGATCGAGGAGGCAAGCATGGCGATCCTGGCCTATATAAACACTCCAGTGGGCTGGAGTGGTCTTCTGTTGGGGACTTGACGGGCTGCGGGTCAAGTAGCGACTTTCTGATAACAGACAGAATTTGCGCTCAGTGTATTTAAACACGCATGTGCAGTGACGTATGTATCAGAGGATGTTGGATTGGCCCTTCTGCATATCAATCAAGTTTATCTATTTAAGTTTATTTATTTATTAATCTTTGCTGGCCTTCGATCTAACCTCTTTCTTGTTACCTATGACTGCTCGATTCAGGCATTACTGAGAAAAGGGACGGGCTGAGACGTGCAATGCAAAACAGAAAGCCAACAACTCCACCCTGGAAAAAGACATGTAAAAAACTAAACTCCCAGAGAAGTACACATTACACATCACTACATTACTAATGCAGACAAAAGATCTTGTTGTAATTTTAGATTGATCATTTACAAAAAGTAAAAAAATAAAAATGAAGGAAAAAAAGTAGAATTCAAATTTGCCAGGAATAGAAAAGAGTGTAGTCCAGGCTGAGACTTACAAATGAGACAGACGTGGTTGGAGATGAGGGACTCATCAAAACAAACAGAAAGAAACAGAGAAACAAAAACACCACCTGGCTTCCTCGCCTGTTTGGAAAGGACAGGGTACCACACCTGAAGAACACGGCACACAAAGAAAAAGAGTGACACTTGAAATAGATTAGCTCCTGTAATGTGTACATTTTTGAACATTGTAAAACCTAAATTAATTCAGTAATTTAATTTTAATTCATAAAAAATAATATATATATTTAAAAAAGATCAGCTTCTGGTAGCATTTCCCAAAATTCTTTAATACTATCTAAGCCAATTCAGCAGCGGATAACTCCATGATGACATGTCATCGTAGAGTTATTATCGTGGAGTTATTATTATTATTGTCATTACAGACAATTAAAATCTCAACAAGGCATGATAAAATAAAAGCTACACGGCTTAGAGTCTTTCTCTTTGTTTGATCAATTTTATTTTTTACAGACTATGTTGGCAACTGGTAAAGAGGAGAACTGAGAACATTTTAGTCTGAGGATTTGCCTACTCCTGCTGCTAATGCAGCCAAATCAACAGTTATCAGCTTGTCTGTGTTAATAACGGTTAATGTCATGCCGGCTCAGACATCCCCCGGCCTGCAACAGGTGCAGGGCAACCAGAGCACCCTGATGGAAAGTGGGCTACAGGAACCAGATGGAAATTGACTACATGTGAGAATGAAGTTCTGTTGGGATGCTACTACTCAAGTAATCCTACTCAGAGAGGTTACATGCAGAAAATGAGGAGTGAATGGATTATTCGAAACCCACAATAAAGGCTAACTGCCAAGCAACTAGTAGCTCAATGTTCCAACATTCATAAACAGTGACTCCTATCACAAGTTGAAATTGAAGCGGTACAACACAGATGCAATACCCCGGGAGAGCCAGAACACCAGGTCAGAGAGGAGACTATAGCTCACTCTCGACCTAAGCTTGGGAACACGGCCCCAGTAACTTCAGATACGCTGAGAGAGGCAGGGCCCCCCCGGTGCGGCGGGGGGCTGCCCTCCTGGCTGGGCTGGGGCGGCACTCCCTTTCCCTCCGCGCCTCCCTGCTCTCTGGCTCTGGGGGCCTCGCGGCGGTCCTGTTGGCCCTGGCTTGGGTGGCGGGCTGGGTCGCCCGGGGGGCGGTTGTTCCCTGCCTGCTGCCGTGTGGCGTTGGGGGTTCTGGCTGCCGCTGCTGATGCGGCGGGGGTCTTGGTGCGGGGATGGCTGGGCACTCTCCTTCCTTCTTTTCACATTCCACCGTCCATTTTAGAAAAACAGAAACACTCACTTGAGCACAGGTGTTAGCTTACCTTTGCACTAACACTTTGCATGATGGAATGACTAAAATATTTCACACTAGTTGGTTTAAAGGCATAAGTATGCGTGTGTGAACACTATCTGTTTTGTGTACACGTTGACATGTGGACTTTTTTTTTTCAGCCAGCAGGTGTGTTGATAACATTTGAGTGTGTGTGTGGACAGGCCCCGCCCCTTTTTGTACTACATTTGAACCTTACCGTAATGATAAACAACCAGTAAACTTGTTGCTTTATGCTGCTTCATGGTCTTATCCCCCCCTCCTATTATCACCCTCTTACCCCCCCCCCCCCTCTCTCTAACATCCCTCTCTCTTCTTCCTTTCTTTCCTTTTCTGTCCGGTCCAACAGTGAAGATTTTCAAACATGATTGAAATTAATAAAGTTTGGCCTTAATTACAAAAGGGGTTTATTCAGACATACCTTTGGTTTGTCTGAAGATTATTAACCCCTCTTGTTAAAGTAAAATATGTCCAACACAAGAGGTCGTCAGCTCTCATCTGCCTGCCCAGCTGTTGGACAGGACAAGTAAAAAAAAAAAAAAAAAAAAGAGATGGCTAACGGAAGGGCGCACAATCCTGAGCCAGAAGGATCCCTCAAAGGGTGCAATACCATCTAACTACTGGGCAATAACCCATCTCTACAACATGGAAGCTCACGTCATGCATTGCTGCGACCAAGATAAAAAGGCACATGGATCAATACATGAGCTACACACAGAAGGGCATTGGTAGAGACTCCAGGAGAGCCAAACACCAACTCATGGTTGACACTCGCTTAAGACTGCAAGTCACGACACAACAACCTTGATTACAAGAAAGCTTATGCCTCAATGCCACAAGTGGATCACTGAATGCTTGGAGCTGTACAACATCAACAGGACTCTAAGAGCCTTCACAGGAAACTCAATGAAGCTGTGGAAAACCACCCTTGAAGCCAATGGGAAGCCACTTGCTCAAGTGTCCATCAAATGTGGGATATACCAACGTGATGCTCTGTCCCCACTGCTGTTCTGCATAGGTCTGAACCCCTCAGCCAAATAATCACCAAGACTGGCTATGGATACCAACTCAGAAATGGGGCCAACATCAGTCACCTCCTCTACATGGATGACATCAAGCTATATGCTAAGAGCGAGCGTGACATTGACTCCCTGATCCACACCACCAGGATCTACAGTTGGGGCTCGACAAATGAAGTCGGATTGTTACAAGGAGAGGCAAAGTAGTCCACACAGGAGGGGTCTCACTTTCAGGAAATAGGAAATAGCACAATTACTCAGAGTGCAGTCAGGGGAGACTGTATCATTCCTTTAGAAAAAGTGTTCTTGGTCAGACTGCTTTTTTGGTCAGAGCTGCTACTGGGTGGAACAGACTGAATTGTTTTATCGCTAATTTACTTTTAGGTTAACTGCTAATTTTACTGAATGTATTGTTTAATATATGTACGTAATGTTTTGTCAATATGTAATCTTATTTTGAGCTCTCAGGGTGATTTTAAGATCCACCAAGGGACTACAGATGAAAAATAGCCCTTTGGCTAACTCTGGGATATTGACAGGAGTGTTTGTTAATATGCGCCGTCCCTGTATCAAATACAAATAAAAAAATTAATATTTATTTAAGGTTTAAAACATTTAAAACACTTTTTTCTTATTTAATTTAATTTGTAACATACTTCCATCAAATTTATACGGAGCACGTGTCCTGTCTCAATGAATATAAGAAAAATATCATAAGATTTATGATACCTAGGTTTGCTGCTTTGCCATAAAATTAAATTCACCAGACATAGCTCCTTGCTCCGCCGCACAGCTCTTTTGCTTGTCATGCCGGCATTCAGGCAGCTGGCTGGCCGGTAGACAGACAGCCAGCTGATATTGTAGTTTAGGGTGGAATAGGAATAATAATATTCAGGGCTTGTCTTTTATTAACATATGCTTTAGCAGTCGCTTTACATTCGAAGGCTAGTTGGCTACATACTAACTAACTAGCCGATCATTTATCCTGTTATTCACGTAATAGATTTACTGATATCTTCCCATTTCTGTCTGTCTGTGTCTCATTACATTGCATTAAAGACAAAGAGGATGTTTAGAGATCAGATTTATTTAATTTAAAAAGCACAAAAGCATCGGTAATCATGTTCATTCACATCCTGGACGTAGGCTCTCCGTCCTTCTTGCTGCAAAAGCCACTTTCTGTCGCTACTTCCGTGTCTCTGTGAGCATTCAATAGGGGTTAAAATTGTATGATCGATCTATTATTGTCTCCATGAAAATCAGAACAATATTTAAAGATTAGGCTGGCTGCTTCGCCTACCGGACTTGGCTCCTAGCATTACAAACATGGCTGTGAGCAATATTACGTCATGCATGCTTGTTTTTCTTTTTCCTTTGTTGAACGAATGTGGGTCACAGAGACATGGAAGTTACCGCTGAGAGCGGCTTTTGCAGCCAGAAGGAGACCAAATCCGTGTTTATGAATGACTTTTGACGTCAATAATTATTGCGCTCCCACAAATTAATTATTACAAATTAATCATTTCGAGGGAACGAAATAGTATTTCGAGGGAACGCAATATTATCTTGTGGGAACGGAATAGTATGTCGTGCGAACAAGATATTAATTTGTGGGAACAAGACATACTTTAATTTTTTAATGTCAGGACACGGGCTCTGTACATTTACGATGTGTACTTACAAGTTTTAAACAGTTTTCAAACGTTCAATTCTTTCATTCATTAATCTTCTTAACGTGGTCAGGGAAAATTATTACCGTAATTTCCGGACTACAAGCCGCTACTTTTTTCCTGCGCTTACAGCCGTGCGGCTTATTCAGTGACGCGGCTAATTATTGGATTTTATTGGCGGCCGCCGTGTACGTAATTTTGGACACAGTGAATGGTTTGAATTTTCTAACATCAAACACAAGTCATTTATTTTTCAACACACCTCTAAGCAGCCAAACAGCATGGACCTCACTTCAGGTCTTAGACACTTCAGTCATGGTTCAACAAAACGAAACACGCATGCCCGGCCGCATCCCAGAATCCTTTGGTGACATTAGACCCAACGTGCACGTGATGGCCGCTACAATATGATGAAGCTTTCAAGTTAAAAGCAATAGTTAAAAGCAGCGTGAAAAAATCACCAACGGGTTTGGAAAAGCCGGTCAGCTGCGTGACGGAGAGAACAGCGCATGCTCAGGAGTGCATTTACCTCTGAGTCATAGTGACTCGGCTGGCTGCACGTAAATATGTGGCAATAATATCAGCCTTTATTTTGTCGGGACACGACTGGAAACACAAATTGACGTGGTCGTTTTAACGGTTTCTAAGGACTGAGCAGAGATTTGCATTGAAACGCTAACAGCCTCCGTGTGAGCTGGAGACTGCGTGTCGTGTGAGCTGTGGGGCCGATGGCAGTCTGAAGGCTCCCACACGTAACAACGCATCCGCCCCTCATATACAAAACGTACAGTATTAAGTCCGATTGCTCTGCACAGACACGATTTGCTCCGTCCACAGGCGCAATGGGGACGAAGCGCTCCTCCTTGAAGCCGCGCTGGCCAGAGCTGTCGGAGTAGATAGGAAGGGGAGACAAGGAGCGCGCGGGAGCGCGGAGGCGTCGAGACATTCTGCAGGCTGCAGCCAGGGCTTACTCGAGGCGTCCGCGGAGCAAGTGTTTGTTGTGGAAGGAAACTTCTGACCCACGCGCCGCGAGGAGGCGCGCGTATCGCGCTGAGGCGCGCGCTTTTCAGTCGCCGCTGCTGTATTTTACCGGTGTGTTTTTTAACCAGTCCTGTTACTCCCATAACGCTGCCGCGACACAAGCGGAAGGAGAGCTTTACCCGTTCACCCCTCCATGCACTGCTGATACTTGCTCATTCTTAAACACGTACAACAGAATGGCGAGCCGGGCGTTGGCCCCGCCTTTAGCCCCTAAGACTCATGGGAAATGGGGGATCGGGGATGTAAATTTCCTCATCATAACTGAGGGATGTAATGTTGATTATATGGTTACTGTTTGTAATTTTATGTGTGAAACCTAGATTGTCAATAAGTTAAAAAAAATAAAATAAAATAAAAACCATAACTGAGGAACTTGTGAACAGAATAGAGGTCCATACTGTTTGGCAGATGCAGATAGACTCAAAGACATGAGCCTGAGGCAAAACTGACTCCACCCACTGTGTGCTAATGAATCACACTTACACTCTGAGTCAGGAAGTGATCCGCTAATTCATGCGGCGCGGCTTGTGTATGTATAAAATTAGTCAAACACGTGAAACTGGGTGGGTGCGGCTAATAATCGGGTGCACTTTGTAGTCCGGAATTTACGGTAATTTTTTTATTTTCAAATTTACAATGTCTGTTTTTTAAATTTACTATTTGGTTTTTCATTCACTTTAAGCTGATCCATACTCTACTTTGGCTCACAGGGAAAACTTACACGAGGATGAAGGTGGCTGTCAGGTGATCTACCCTGACAGTCAAATCAGTCATTTGGGCATTTAAAGGCGCATTGAGGTTTTTTGTTTTTATTGAACGTGTCAGAATAAACATCTGCTGTCATAGATGCAAATGGTTTACATCCAATATTTGCATGTTTCAACTAAAAGCCTGAGATGTTAAATATCTGCAGTCACAACCTCAGGGAGCAGAATAGAGAACAAACAATGGAGAAAGTTCTTCTGTTGATCATCTCTGCATCAGGCAAGTGTTACTTTCATTCTTATCTTTGTTTTAAATCTGATTCCAATTTTTGTACAAGTTCAAACTTTGCTGTTTTAACCCATCAGCTAAGGGCATACCTGTTGTTGTTATATATTGGAATCTTAAATATCTCTCCATTTGTATTTTACATAGGGTAGTCTCAAAGGACCAATTAACTATGAGGTGCCTATCGTCAAAGTCACGCAAATAAACAATTATCTGACTTTTTATTTATTTAGGCATCTTTTCTTATTTTTAATGTGTCTTGTTACCTTAATAAACTAAACGTAAATGTTGAATCTAAATGATAATATAAATCTAAATTGATACATCCTAATGTTAAATATAAATGCTAAATCTCTAAATGTTAAAATTTAAATGTTGAAGATAAATGTTACACCTAAATCTAAATGCTAAATATAAAAGCAAAATTTATGTTCATTTATTCATTCATCTTCTTCCATTTATTCCCTTTCGGGGTCACGAGGCTGCCGGAGCCTATCCCCGCCACTTGTGGGCGAAGGCAAGGGGCACCCTGGATAGGTCGCCAGTCTGTCACAGGGTCGAAACTTATATGTAAATGTAGATCTTTCTATTAAATCAAAACATTTAACATCAATCCCCTTCAAGGTCATGGGGTTGCTGGAGCCAAATCTACTATTGAGCAGATGAGGGATACACCCTGGACAGGTTGCCAGTCCATCACAGGACACCCACACAAACTCACATTTACACCTATAATAATTAATGAACATTGGAAGCATGTTTTGGACTGTGGGAGAAAACTGGAGAGTCAGTTTTACAGACAGACGTCATCCCATTTTACAGATGGAATTTTTCTGGACTTTTGCCTTGACATTTCCTGATACAGCTGCTAAACCACAAAATTACCTGTTTATTCCTGGGGTTGTTAAAATCTCAACCATCACCCTAATACCTGAGGCTCTGACAGACAAACCTCTTTGGACCCAAACGGCTTAACGTGTTATGCGCTCACAAGCCTTCCAAAAGGATCGGTTCATTCAGATTTCCCCATGGACCTCGGTGGAGTCGCCTCCTGCTCAAGCTCGCCAGTGGTCAAACTTGTTAGCCTTAGACTGTTTGGGTCCATCAGACACTTGCACTCCATTATCCAGCCACGAATGCAGGCCTGACTCTGTTCATTAAGTCAAGTTGTTGAGGAACAACTAAACTCGTAGAAAATGCTGCAAGGTGAACTCGGTTTTCTTGATTTATTGTCTAACCAGCAGCTCTAGGACTTTCTGTATGCATGTGGCCTGTGTGGTAAAAAAGTGCCAAGGAAAAAGCAGAGCAGAGTACATTTATGCAGTGATTTTACATTCAGTCATCATTTCAGAATACCCAACCATAAGTCCAAACAAATATCTATCACTGTGTTTTCAAACATAATAACCAAAACATTACAAGGAAATAGATGACAGTACATGCAAAACCCAACTGGAATATGTACATTATATGCAAAACACTATTAAAATAGACAAAGGTGTATTATTATGAGAACTACGGGGCGGCACTGTGGTGCAACAGTAGAGCAGTGGACCTCTGATCGGAAAATTGCATTCAGTTTCTGCTCTGTACATAATGGGTTGCAGTTTCCTTGGGTGAGACACTGAACAACACGTTGCTCCTGGTGGTCATAGGTTGGCGCCAGTGTTAGGCAGTGGGCCGTCATCAGTGTGTGAATGTGTGTGTGCGTGGCTCAAGGAAGGTAAAAAAGCGCTATACAAGTATACGCCGTTTACACCATTTACAATTTCTATGCAGCAGAACAGTTCTTTTGCAAGGATAACTCATGAACACCTGGCCAGCAATTAAGTAATTTCCTACTACAAAATAAAATAAACAAATCAGATGAATCTTGCTTCTAATCCTGTCTTGGTTTTTGCCTTTAGCTCTGTGGGCTGCTGATCCACTCCCTAAAATTACATACCACCTAATTTATGACATGAAAACATGGAGTGAAGCTCAGAGCTTCTGCAGAGCAAACTTTACTGACCTGATGATGGTGGACAGCCTCGATGATGTCAAGATCCTGATGGACACGGCCGACACCAACAAACTACTGAACTTGACCAACAGCTCTGTAAGTTCATTTTGACCTTTTTCATCATTTATCAATGAGGTATAAACCAGTAGCAGAGTCAGATTATTTTATGTGGGGTGGTGGGATGGGGGCAGAAGTCTTTGGAAGGGTGGCAAATAAGAACAGCAGATTGGAAGACCATTACAAATGAAAGGATCAAAAACGTGTATTTCAAACTGTTTTATTATTGTTATTAATAAAAAAACATCAGTTCTTTTACCTGAGGTGCTATTTAAAACAGAATTACTAAACCACTACTATGAAATTAAAAAAAACATAATAAAACAAATAAACAAATAAATAAACACAAAGCTTAGTGTCATTGTTTGTTCATTGAAGAAAGTGCATTTTGCTTTAGTCCGGCTGTGAAATGCAGTTGCTGTTTTTGTGTGGGCACAAACAAGCTAAAAGTCTGCAGAACATGATGTTGTAATTTTTCTGCTGGTCCAGGAGGGGATTCTTCATCACTCTTACCACAGTCACGAGACATCTGTCCTCGCTTTGCTCTGCGCCATGGTCCATGCACTGCTTTCTATGGAATGAAGCCTTGTTTATTTTTAGTACAGATCTAAAGAAAAATAATAGACAGAAATCACATTAATTCCACCACAATATTTCTAAAATACATATAAATACTTTAGAATAGTTTCTGAAGAAAATACGTGTGAGTATCGAGGGCCATTAAAATGCAGCGGCATATTTATGGCAGAGCATTTTCTTTGTAGCATGCAGCAGCGCCAAACCCAAATTGTAAAATATTTTAAAAAAAATGTGAATCATCAGTACTTTACTGCTTCGTGGTAGTAAGACAAGTGATCAATAAGTATTTGCATATTTGTATCTTTGCAAAACTTACCATAGATTGGGACATTTTTCCCAGAAATTACAAAATTACCAAAATTGGCCAAAAATTACACTACTTCTTGTGGTTTAAATGGCGGGAGGCTCTAATGACAGGGTGCAATACCGCCACCTACTGTGCTAGATCCTTAGGATTAATCAATACAGACATCTCATGTCAGACCCTATTAGTTTAGAGCAGTGACGTGCGGTGAGGTCGGTGACTGGTGAGGCACTGAATCCTCTGGAGTCAGATTTACAATGAAAGAACTAAATATTTCACCATTCATCCAACAGCAGCTAAAAGCTTATAAAATACACACAAGAACATATTTGTCCTACAGAGAATATTTATTTTATAGATGGATAAAACACTCCTCTTGTGTAAATTATTCATAAATACTGTAAACCAATGAAAGTATACAGATGTGTTCAGCACATATCTGACCCTCAGTAAT
Organism: Oryzias latipes; assembly: GCF_053564925.1. Classification (NCBI taxonomy): domain Eukaryota; kingdom Metazoa; phylum Chordata; class Actinopteri; order Beloniformes; family Adrianichthyidae; genus Oryzias; species Oryzias latipes. The sequence continues at coordinate 6,718,415 of NC_136243.1, read as the reverse complement.
TATTTCTGGTAATTTTCCAACTTCAAATTCTAATCAGTTATCAAATGTTGTCTGAGAATGATCATAAAAAGAAAATAAATGATTTTTCTTAAATTTTTTCCACTTGCTCCCAAGTTATTTTAAAAAAACAAACATTGAAAAACATGTTTGGCCCTCCTTTTTGAGTCCATGTGTTGATCCTTCTCCACAAAAAGCTCTATGATCTGTTTCCAAGCATTCGTTATTTTCTTTTAGTTTATATGAGTTTCTCCCTCTCAATGGAGAAAGACGTTCCTAGTCTTTTTGTACGGCATCAGTGTAGCCACAAAGCAGCTGTCAGCTCATGTCTGGCCCCTAGTGAGGTATGCCTCACCTGAAGCCTATTATGCAGGCCTATAGCAGTTTTTTTCAGCGCACGTCTCTGTTAACATTGAGCCCTATTGTCAGAAGTGAGGCACAGCGCTCCCGAGCCTCACCCGGAGACTCAGCCTCGTCTGTGATCGCGCAACACTCAAATTCTGCGATTTTAACCTCAGAAACTGTGGAAAATGTGTTGAGTTGACTGAAAAAGTATATTTAACACAGATCAGTGGAAAATAATATTTACTAAATTTACCTTTTTCTATTTTATCATGATTGTGACAGGCTCTGCCTCACCTGACCGCACGTCACTGGTTCAGAGATAATGTCTGCTTCCTCCGCATATAATCTGTCAGTTTCAGACTATCCCTGGTCCCAGCTGATCAGTCACTTCATCTCGTAGGGGCGGGGTGGTGATGGGTTGAGCCTGGTCCTGGCTGGTCCGGTGGGCTGAGGCGGGTTGGGGGGTCTGGGGTCTGTCGGCCCTGGTGTTCTCCCGGTTCGGGAACTCTGGTTTCCTCGGGGGGTGGGGGGGCACTTGGATAGCATTGAGGCAAGGGTCCCTGGGTTGGCGCCTTCTGGGCGCGGAGCAGGCGGTGGCTGCCAGCCAGGAATGGCAGCCAGGGGTTGTGTTGGGTGGTTGGCTGCTGTGGCATGGGTTGTGGCTTGGGGGCTCATGGTCCTGAGGGCCGGCTGCCCTTGGCTTGAAATACCGTCGTTAAGTAATACTCCCAGTCCAACTGGTTTCACACTGTAGTGAGCCACACCAGAGTTCACTTTCAGTTCAAACAGAGCTCTGCCCTCCCAAAGGAACCAGGATTTGGATGATTGGTCTTATCTGAAATTCAGATCAACTTTATGCAGAAAAAAAAAACAATTCAGGGTTATTAAATCAGATGTGGATCAAAGAAAGTTTAAACATAAACATATTGCAAACATGATATTGTGGCGACTGCTCTGTCACGTAGATCAGGATGGAGCAGAACACAACTATTCTGACCAGTGAGGTGCTAGCGCCTGTCGCCAAATCCATGTCTCATACACCACATGACCCCAGGCAACTGGAGGTTAAGGAGGCACAATATGGTGGCAGAGTTCAATGTCCTCATTTAATGGGCCTTTCCAGAATTCAACAGAACAGAATAACATCGCAAATGTCTTCCCTGGAAATAACCAACTCACTCAGGGTTTAACAACACAATCAAAAATAATCCTAGCTCCCACAATGCATTCCTGCCATGGAGCAGAATCACTACACAGGAAGGACCACAACAATTTTAAGACTTTTTTTAGGGTTTTTATTTTTTCAAATTAATTATAAAAGTATCTAAGTTTTGCTAATATCTAGTATTTCCTGATTTACATTCCAAATAGGAAATACTCGCTGGCTCCAAAAAGCCAAAGTAAACTTCTTTGGAGCAATAAACAGCTATTTCTCAATGATTTTATCTAGCCAGTCTCATGACCTTAATCCAATAGTCTTTGGAGGAAGTCTGTGTTGCCCAGCAACAACCTCACAACATCACGGCTCTTGAGAAATTGAAAGATCAGGCACTAACTTGTATTAATTCAGTTTCAAGTTATTGTAAAGAAAAGGTTTTTCTTCCATTAAAAGCCAATTCGTCCACAAGTAAAAGTGCAGTAAATTTAAAAAAAAATGCTGGTATGCATGCTTCTCCTAACTGCTAAATTAAACAGAGGTTGGAACTGGTCACTGTGGAGCAGTAGGGATGATAGGTGTATGTCTCTGTTTCTGCCTCACAACATATTTGGTTTATAAATGTTTTTATGGTCTCGGGCCTTCATATTAATATGACATGATTTCAAAGTCTGAGCCCTCGCGGACCCTGAGGTCCTCTGATACCGGCCTTTTGGTTATTCCAAAAGTTAGAACAAAAAAATACGGCGAGGCCTCATTCAGTTTTTACGGACCTCTCCTGTGGAACAGCCTCCCAGAGAGCCTCAGGGCCGCAGAAACTGTTCATGTTTTGAAAGGAAGGCTCAAGACCTACCTTTTTAATTTAGCTTTTAGTTGAATTTTAGGAATTTATTTGATATTTAAATTATTTATTTTCTCTTTTTACTAGTATTATGTGTGTATGTACATTTATTTATTTGTATTTATTTTAAATTTTTTAGTCACACTTACCATTGCACATGTCTATTAAGGTTTATGTAATTATTCGATTCTTGTTCATGTTTTAAATATATTTTGATTTTATTTCTTTTACATTTTATTTATCAGTGTTTTCCTCTGAGGGATCCTCCACATCGGTGACTGACCTTCTCAGTGAACGGGGTCGCTGCAATGGGATCTCACGGGTCTGACTCTTTTGATCGGATCTTGGGGGTCCTGTGGTAGTGTTCTCCGCGAACTTGGGTGGGGGGGTCGGTCACTGATGTGGACATGTCCCCAAAATATCGTTTCCCCACTTCAGGAGGAAGCCAGGTATCTACATTCCATCATTCTATCACTTTTTTATCATGGTGTGTGTCTGTGTGTGTGTGTGTGTGTGGGTGGGTGGGGGGGGGGGGGGGGGGGGTTGTCGGCACTGTTTGTCTTGTCATCTTGTTTTTAAATTTTATTGTATTTTATGCACAGCACTTTGAGTGACATGTGTTGTTGTAAAAGTGCTATGTAAATAAAGGTTGATTTGATTTGATATTAAACACTGGTTAAAAAGTAACTAATAAAATGAGGAGTAAACAACATTTTATGCGGTTAAAAAAGGATTGATGGTTTCAGGTTGCCTGGATTGGTATGTACAACGACTGGAGCAGCTGGAGTTGGTCGCTGCAGGACACAAATTTCTACCAACAAGGAGAAGCTGACTACAAAAACTGGTCTCCGGCAGAACCAAACTTTTATCTGGGCAAAGTGCAGTGTGTTGAAATGTACGATTCTGGACAGTGGAATGATGTACCTTGTGAGTGGACCCGCAAACCAATCTGCGCCAAAGTCACAGGTGAGGCAGATTTAACACGAACAAGGCAATTTTCAGATCCATATATCAGCTTCCCTGCATGCAGTAAACATTTTGATTGTTTTTGTACATGGAAAATTTGCGTCTTAGGTCTGGATGATTGCCAATTTTTTTTTTTGTGGCTTGGTTTGCATTCTCATAGCAGTTTTTCTAAGTGGACACAGTTTGTAAATAGAAGCAGGTGTGTGATGATCAAAGTGCTCATTGGTTATGAGGGCTGTGTAACAGGTTTAGAAAAATAACCATGAAGATTTTACAAATCTCAATAATATCAATAAAATAATTTGATTAAAATCTTTCCAATCACACCTGCAGCAGAGTAAATTTAAGCCTTTTGTTACAACTGCGCTCACCGGTGCAAACAATGGCTGTCTGTGTGTGAAAAATGAGTAAACCTGAGGCGCACAGGCGGCCCACACAAAATATCTAAGTCATTAACCGCTCAGTAAACCCGTAGAGCAAAAATGTCCATGCCACTTTTTTGGGCTTGCTGTGGATGTCAGGTCACATTGAACAATGAAGCAACACGCGAGGGTAGGTAAGGGTGAACTACTCCTACATTACCTACAACTAAAATGTGCATAAGGGCACTGCACAACAGCATCACCCACACATCATAAGTGCGTACCGGTAATTTAAATTAGCCTTAGAATACTTCACAATATATTTACCATAGGCACCATAGGCCATTTTATTATGTTTATGATGGTTATGATGCTTCTAGACAGATGTATTTTCACATTGGAGTATTTAATCAATCGCATCCTTTGTTGCCAGGCAGGTTCAGAGCTTAAGAGGCCTTCAATATTAGTCCGACATTCATTTCCTTCAACCAATCAGATTTTGAGTTGGTGTCAGCAGGGCCTTCCAGCAGGCTTTGGCAACGCCACAATTTTCCAACCTTGTGATTGGACAGAAGTTTCAGGAAGTCTCATGCAGCCCTGTCCAGTTTGACACAGAGCACTTTGTTGATCTGTTTCAGTTCAAAACAGAGCTGACTGCCATGTAGGCCATGGAGGATTTTGCAGGAAAATCTCCCACTGATATCTTTGATTTCCTTCATGAGAAAAATCTGAGTGAATCATGAAGCAGCTGTACAGATTTGTGTGTCCAATGCATCTGTCAAGCTGACATTTTTGGCTCTAAAGCAAATTAAACCTACGCAGAAACACAACTGGACAGACTCGGCAATTTCCAGAGCTCTAGTTCCAAAACAAGATTTGTTTTACTGTTTTGTTTATTCAGTTTATTTAGAGCATTTATTGTGGCTACAAGAATTTTCAATATGCAATGAAAAGCTCATTTCTGCATCGTAAAATGTTTAATGAGTGGTTGAGTGATTCAGACGTATAGCCCAGGTGTGTAATGCGCGCTCCGCCACTGACTCTCTACCACCCCCCATGGGCCCGGACAACCAAAATCCTTCACCACGTGGACAGGTCAACCCCTGTATGGGAGCATGTGACAAAAGCTTTTAGAAAGGGCATGAAACACTTTATATTTGACGATAAAATTCACCCAAACAATATGTTCAAATTTGGTTTAGAAGGCTCTGCATAACTGCAACTAGGCAATGATACATCAGATGAAATTTGTCAGACACAATAGGTTTTCTTTAATTACCGTATTGAAAAAAGCTTTGGTTTGCCATTCCAAATACCGGTCACTAAATTCAGGTCTTAGAATTGGCAGACTGCCTCTAAAAACAATGAGCAGCTCTCTGGAACTTGGTGAATTTCATGATTGGAATCCACCTTTGCAACAATACAAACAGCAATCCCAGCCTGCTTTGTTGGTTTTTATTTCTCCACTGCACAGAAAACAGAAATACAGAACTTATTTTGGTGCCAATTTCTGGGTAATTGTTCTACTATGTAAAATGTAATTGGGAATAAAATAAATGTTCATTTTTACAAATTTACTTTTGGCATTCAAACTAAGAAATATCCTGATTATGACTGATGCCAGGGGATATCTGCTGGCTATAAGATTAAGTATGCTTTTTTGCTTGTTTTAGTTTCAAATATACTTTTTTTATGTTTTTTTTGTTTAAACACAGCTAAAAGAAAATTGTACTTTGACAAGAGGTGTCAGTTTATTAAGTTAAAAAGAAAAATTTTACATTTGTAAAAATTTTGCTTCAAAGTTTTCCAAAATAGGTTTGCAACGAAAATACTGAACCAGCTATTTTAATGAGCAGTTTCAGAAACACTTTCTTTTCTTTTGTTTTCAGGAACAAGTGCAACATTTCACTACATTAACACTAACATGTCCTGGCCTGCCGCTCAGTCCTACTGCAGAAATCATTACACAGATCTAGCTAGTATCAGAAACGAGGCAGAGAACCTGCAGATAAGGGACATGAAAGCTTTAGCAGAAAACATCTGGATCGGCCTTTACAGAGGAGCTTGGAGATTGATAAATGGGAGCCTGCCCACATTAAGGTACTGGAAAGATGGACAACCCAGTAGCAACGATGAAGACTGTGCAGTGGCAAACTTTGAAGACCAAGGAAAATGGGAGGACTGGAACTGTACTGACAGAAGGGCATCCGTTTGCTTCCACAGTAAGAAAAGTTTTGCTCTAAGTCTGAGTTTTTAAAATGTTAGATTCTAACATTTTAACGTGATTTTCTGCAGGTGAGACCTTTGTAAAGAGAGCACGAAAAAGAAATTAATTGGACTGCTCTTGTGTTTTAAAAGGGCCTGTATCATGCTTTTCTTAAGATCTTTAGAGTAAACTATATCCAAATACATAATAACCAGCTTTGGCAAACTAAAGAACCTTTTATTAATTAAATGAGTTATTTTTGAAGCTCATTTCCTACCCAGAAGGCACCGCCTTTTTGCTCCTTGTGGGTGCCGCCCATTTCATGACGTCATCCTGGAGCCGGCCTCAGCAGTGTGTCTGCGTTTCACCCACAAAAACAAACATCTGAACTTTTACAATGATGGATGTGCACATTGTGGAGTCTTTATAAAAGCATTTAGACAATCAGCACAAAAAAAAAGCTGTTCGCTTTACTTAAACATGTTATGTATGTCAAGTGTTTCCACGTAAGTCTGTCAAGTAGGTTTTACTGCAATCGTTTACTTTCGATTTACTCATTTCAGTTAAGTACGTTGTAAAGCGCTTTCTTAAGTTGGTGCTACTTAGATGGATTTATTTGTGTTTATGTTCAACATTCACAATAAACTTATGTTACATGGTTAAGTTCAGCCAATATAATGAGTAATATAATGATATATTGTATTTAATATAATATAATATATTATATTTATATATTATATTATAATATAATATAATATAATGAGAAACTCCTGGTTTTGTCTGTAAACAGCAGCTTTATCCCTTGTGCTATCCTAGGCACTTTAACATTGGGAGTTGGGTCATCTAGACCCACTAGACAGAGCTCTGAACCTTTTTTCTTCAATGATTTGTGATCTTCACTGGTGTCCATGGATTACATGAAATCTTTCCACCTTTATCCACCTTTGTCATGATAGGAATAACACGTCAATGCAAGGGGGGGTCATCTAAGATAGCACAAGGGTTATTGTCATGCACGAGGCAAAAGAGCAGTGCATGAGCACTGGCAATCTTTGAGTTCATGAAGGATGGTAACACCTTCAACGTTGATCCCAATGTCTTCTGGTTACTGAGCAGCATCTCCACCTGGATGTTTGATCACATAGATTCCCATCATGCTGTTCCAGTTCTGCACTTGTTTCGTCAGGGTTCTCGCTCTAAAAAACATACAAACAGAGAAAAGGGTGCTTCAATTAAATGTTTTTAAAACAACAAATCGTATAAGGAAGTTTTTTATTCCATCGGATTCTGAATTTTTTCAATCTTTTAATATTCTTTCTGAATTTTTAAATCTTTGAATTTTCTTTCGGATTTTTTTTAAACCTTTTAATTCAAAAACAAAAAAATGTTACTCCCTGAAATTTTATTTTTCCTCTTTAATATTTTAGTGTTTTTAATTTTGAGACTCAAAATTTCGATGGGCCACAAATGTGATGAAAAAAAATCGGAGGTTAAAAATGTGCTTGACTGTAAGTTGCATGACTCATGATTTTCTTTGTTTTTTTCCTAAAGTTGTACGAAATACCCATCAAGTCGTCCAACTGAAACTGCAAAGAAACGCCTCTGTGAACCTGAATGACCCTGTGGTGCTGGAGCAGCTGGTGACTGAGGTAAAGTGAGTCTTCGTGAATCGGTTCAAGTAGCTTTATTCCTCAATTATGAGCACAAAGGTTTCAGCTGCTTACACTGAACGCCTAGCAGACGGACATCCAGTGTCCCTTGTTGTCAAATACATTTTCTTTAGCATAAAGAGCTCAACACAACAATCTGACACACAGAACAACAATCCCTCTAATTCCAAAAAAAAGCCTCCAAAAAGGCCTGCTTGGCTTGATGTTTTCTTCAATAATTCATTGTGGGTTTATTTTTTAACACTTTTTAAAGAGCCAGACCACACGCACACACACACGCATGCACATATCTATATACCGGTATCTATATAAAAGCTTTATTATGAATCCCATAATAGACGTGGTAAATTTAAACTTCCCACAGTGAGGTGATGTTATTTGAAGTACTTATTGCTACCCGATCAGTCCCAGCATGCACAAATTTTACATCACTTCCTTTCTATCGCCTACATTGTGACAGTTAAGTTATTCAAATTAGATTTGCTGCTGTAAATTTAACCTTTTTTTGTAGGTTTGTTGTTCCAAGAAACAGGAAACTAAAACATGTAATGCTTTAATAAATAATTAAAATTGAAGAAGAAAAAAATCTGCTCCCGGTAACAGTACCCCCACCCACACCCTCCTCGGACTGAAGTACAGCTCTGTAAAAAAAATAATGTCGCCTAAGAGCAACCCTCCAAATTAACCACCAAGGAGGGATCTGTGTTAACCGAGTTAATAAGTGGCGGTATCCTTGTACAATCACCATCAAAGAAAACAGGAGAAGAAGAAAACATTTGCACGTTTAGTATGTTAGACCCAGTCGTGCGGTTCAATTTTGCACATGCACAGTAAGTAATGCGCAGACCTGATCCTTTACATTTCCTTTTCTGTCATTTTGGTAAACATTAAAAGAAACTTTTCATTACTATAAGCATTTTAAGAGGTTATGATTGTTATTGATATCTGGAGACATACTCTGACCATAAAACGCTTTTTTCCTTTCACAAACTTCAGCACAAAGATACCAGGCTTATAATGTCCTGAATGCTGTAAATGTATTTGTGGAGTTTTCACAGCACCAGTCATCCAGGCACACAAAACAGACATATACTATATTACCAAAAAGTATAGGCTCACCTGGCTTGACTAACATATTAACTGAGATAGGTCAGGACTGTGTTCTGGAGAGGCAAGTGTATCCACACCAGACTCTGTCATCCATGTCTTTATGGACCTTGCTTTGTGCACAGTCATGTTGGAAGGGGTCCACAAACTGTCCAATTTTGGAATTGTCCAAAATGTTTTGCTATCCTGAAGCATTCAAAGTTCTTTTTACTAGGCACAATGCAATCTGAAACATACCGTTCTCCTGGCAACTATGAAAGTAAAAATGTGTCTAAATGGACAAGCTTGTAGATTTGATGTGAGAACTTGTAATATCGAATGTGAAAACTTGTGCATCAAAAATCTGCACCTGTCTGAATGACACCTTTTCAGCGTTGTGTGTAGAGCTGACGAACCATCCAATCACAGTGGAGTATATGACTCTTGGGGGCGTGGCATTGACCGGGCTTGAAAGCAGGAGAACATTTAAGACGGGACCACATTAAGGAGTTCTTTACTTTCCTTTTTAGAACGTGTTTATTCGCTTGTAATTTTCTAAATACATGCAGCCGGTGCTGAACTTTTCTCTGGGCCGCACAGACCCTGAGGAGGGTTAAGGTTATGGTTACAGTTAGGCGCGTGGCGGCGTATCAACCCCGACCAAACGGTTCTCGTCCGCGGCTGTTACTGCAGCACACCGCTCCCGCAGGAGATGAGTCGCTGCGGAGAATAAATGTCCCTCACCTACATGTGTGACAACTAACGGGCTTGAACTTTAAACACGTGCGAGCAAAAACTAGATTTAATCTAAGACACACTCAAAACATGTGAGAAAAATGCATCAATAGACGTGTTTGAGATGAACCAGCGCCGCGCCTGGATCGTTAGCGAGACCAGGCCGGGGGTGTGTGTGTGTTAAGGGGGGGGGGGGGGGGGGGGGGTGTAGGCGAAGCTGCAGCCAGACTGAAGGAGAACAGGAAGTTGTCCTTAATATTCAGTTTAGTTTTAATATGCCTCTCCCCCTTAGTATGATCTGTGTTTATATATCTTTTATATTTATTTGATTTTTTTGTAACCTATGTAGCCCATTTTTAATCAATAGGTATTTTAATTTATTTGAATTGATCATTACCTACAAAAACCGTCAGGACCCATTTCCCATAATGCAATGTTTTGTTGTCATTTGGTGGCTTGCAGTCAGTGCAGTACTTAATTTCCAGCTGTGTTTGCTCAGGTAGGGGTCATTGCTCCGCCCCTTTCTGGTGATACTTTTTTGATGATTGACAGGTGAGCAAAAAAGTTGCAGCGTTTCGTCCACCTGGGTGATCTCAAACACGCTTATTGTGCATCTTGGCTGCACTTATTTGGTGTCGCCAACATGAATGTCCATCCTTTTTTGAACTTTTCTCTGATCTCAGGTATCAGTAATGATTGTTCTGATCTCCAATGAACAGCACCCATTTTTTTACAAACCCCGGTTTGAATCCAACTATGAAAATATAGGAGTTGATGACCGGCTGCTCTACAATAACTGGTGATTGGGGTTTAAATGTGCAAAAAGTCATAAGATAGAAAATCCAAATGGTTTCTGAATTTTGTTTCTCCTTTACTGATTTGTGGTTTAAAAAGTAAACTTAAAAAAATATATATGTATTCAACATTGACTCAAAATTTGGAGCACATCCTCTCTGACCTTTCCACCTTAAATTTCAATTAGTTCAAGTCCAGTCCAGATTTACTGTCAATCATCTTCATCCACACTGAGGGTCTCAGCTGTTTGGGAGGAAGTGCTGCCAAGTGTCCATCAGTGAGAAGTAGACAAGAGAAACCGTGTTCTGAAGAACCATTGGTAGAAGTTACAGAGTTTAAGTCTTCTTTAGTGTTTAATAGTTATAATTCAACAGTGTTAACTGAACTGTGTTAATAGGGGCGTTTAAATTGGAAAACAGTAGATATAGAAGACTGAACAAACATTAATGTATTATTGATTTATTTACTTATTGATTTCTTTATTTACGTATTTAATTTTATTTCAATGAGAGTTTTATAAGTAAACTTTGTACAGAAAACAGTTAATAATAGAGTATAGTTAATTGAATAGTATATGTTCCATACAAATTTATTGGCTCTCAGACACTCACAAGTTGCGTGTGTGTGTGTGCGTGTGTGTGTGTTGAAGTTGCGGCCCTCCCTCAGCTAGACCCTGCCTTCAGTGGCCCCCAGGTAAGCTGAGTTTGAGACCCCTGATTTAGAGTTACAACTTCAAATCTGTGATTACAACTGCTCAAATGTGCTTCTGCGTGTGCTCCAAAAGTGCACTACAACTGCGCTCTGAATTCTGACACATTCCTTGCGGGAAACTTGTGTCAAAACTGATCTGTGTCCGAAAATGGAACTAGGGGGGAGGGAGGGTTAGAGGAGGCGGAGTCAGCCAATCAGAGTGCAGGACTCGGAGAACTTGGTAAAGTTAGAAAGATCTTCACAGATTCGGACTTCCTGCTTCAATAACTCTTCTGATAATCGTTAAAATGTGACAAAGTATCTCAGTCATTTTGTTTTAACACAGAGAGTGAACTACAGATGCATTTCTATTTCTATTTGAAAAAATAGATTAGATCAACGCGTTCCCCGCGGACCCAGGCTCTGGGCGATGGCTAGGACTGCGCGAAAGCCGTGCTCTGCCGTCGGTCAATGGGATTCTCGCCTCTCCTTCTTCGAGCGACGGCGGAGCGCGGTGTCACTGGGTCCGCGGCAGCCGCGGGGAATGCATTGATCTAATCTAATACATTTCTTTTCAAATGTTAATACACATGATTTATAATAAAGATGCTCAATAGCCCTGGCCCTGGCCCAAGACACTTCTCCAGTGTGGCTCCACTGGTGTGTGAATGTGCATGAATGATCCCGGTGATGGTCAGAGGGGCCGTAGGCGCGAACTGGCAGCCACACCTCTGTCAGTCTGCCCCAGGAGAGCTGTGGCTACAACCATAGCTTACTATCACCAAGTATGAATGAGGAGTGAATGAATAATGGACAAAATGTAAGCACTTTGAGCGTCTGGAAAAGCACAGATAAATCCAATCCATTATTATTATTATCAATACAAAATGACTGAGATACTTTGTCACATTTGAACGTTTATCAGAAGAGTTATTGAAGCAGGAAGTCCGAATCTGTGAAGATCTTTCTAACTTTATCAAGTTCTCCGAGTCCTGCACTCTGATTGGCTGACTCCGCCTCCTCTAACCCTCCCTCCCCCCTAGTTCCATTTTCGGACACAGATCAGTTTTGACACAAATTTCTCGCAAGGAATGTGTCAGAATTCAGAGCGCAGTTGTAGCGCACTTGTGATTTGCGCCAACAGATTCGAGCACACGCAGAAGCACATTTGAGCAGTTGTGTTCACAGATTTGAAGTTGTAACTCTAAATGAACACATGCAAATGAGAATTTGTCAGTTCACAGCGGAAGATTTTTACACACAGATGCAGATTTTTGATGCACAAGTTTTCACATTCTATTTTAGAAGTTCTCACATCAAATCTACAAGTGCGTTCTTTTTGGAGCATTTTAACCTTCATAGGCAACCTCCAAACCCAAACTCGTCCATCAGATTACCAGATGGAAAGGCGTGATTCATCACTCCAGAGAGGGAATTTCCACTGTTCTAGAGCCCATTGGCGGTGTGCTCTAGACCACTGCATCCAACGCTTTGCATTGCACTTGGTGATGTGTGGCTTTGATGCAGCTGCTCGGCCATAGAAACCCATTCCATGAAGCTCTCTCTGTGTTGTTCTTGGGATAATCTGAAGGTCACTTGACCTCTTTGCACTATGAGCTTCAGCATCCTCTGAACCGTCCCCATTAGTTTACATGGCGTAACACTTTCTGGCTGAGTTGCTGTTGTTTACAAACTCTTCCATTTTGTCCTGATAGAGCTGACAGTTGACTGTGGAAGATTTAGGACAGAGGAAACTTCACCACTGGATTTGTTGCGCAGCTGGCATCCAAAGATAGTTCCACGCTAGAAGTCACTGAGCTCCTGAGAGCGGCAAATTCTTTCACAAATGTTTGTAAAAACAGTGTTTGCCTGAGTGATGACTTTACACCTGTGACCAGACCAAGTGATTAGAACACCTGATTGTGACCATTTGGATGAGTGAGCCAATACTTTTGGTAATATAGCTTAAATCTCTTTTATTTGAACAAAATCCCGATTGTAACCTCAATTTTTAGTTTTAATTTGAGTTTGTTTGAAACATATTTGCCTAACTGTTGTATTTTGTTCAGCTCACGGTGAGTAATATGAGGAACAAAAAAGCATCTGAACATTTTTTTACATGTCTACAGTAGTGCTTTTGGTGCAGATGCACTCGTTAAATACGTATAAAACAAATTTAATGACATCCATTATCTTCTCTACTTCTCTTTGCAGCTAATCTTTTTTTAGCTGGCTGTAAATGTTAGAAACCAATTATGTCTGAAAAATGAGCTACCTGCTGTCTGCAGTCTCAGCAGGATATGAGTTAGGTGGAGGTTTTTCTCTGAGAGATCTTAAGGACTCTTAATATTTTGTTGTGTTTCAGTTAAAACAGAAGCTGAGAGAAAACGGACAAAAAGGAGGAATCAATCTGAACTGGAGACGAAACTCAGACGGACTCATCTTCCACGAGATCAAGAAGGAAACTGGAGAAAAAGCAGGCTAAAAACACCAAATGTCAGCAAAAAACTGTTTTTCTGCCAAAAACAACTTTTTTCTGTAATTCTATTACCTTTTTTTTAATAGTTAACTTCTTGTTAAAGATATACATAGAACACTAGCAGCTAAACTAATATTAACCTAAGTGCAGGGTAAAGAAGAAGATGAAAGCCAAAAAGGAAGAGTTATATGTGGAAAAACAAACAAACAAAACCAACTTTGGCTAAATGTCATTCCACACTACGGACTTTTATTTCATGTTTAATTTGATAAACTTTCAGCCTTAAAATCTAATAGAGCTTGATTATATATATTTATTTATAAATTTTAAATACAGTAAGAAAGCTTAGTTTTATCCTAATTTACTTGTCTTTTTAGATTTTTAGCTGTAGCTTGATAGCATTCATAGATGAATGTTTCTTTTCTTTTTAAGTCTTCCACAGATATAAGTGCACACCGTTAACCTGTGTTCACACCGAACCCGAAGTCAGTTTCAATGTTAAGTTAATAGCACAGACGTGATTTGAGGTCCTGCGGTTTGATTTGAGTGCGACTTTTTGAGTGCGATTTGGGTGGCGCGGCACAGCCAGGGTTCAAAAACTTGAACTTTGGCAAGGTCGCGTCGTCACATCAACCAATCAGGGTCTCAGCTTTGGGGATGTGACATTTTCAGTGACTTGGTCAGCAAGTAGAATACACATCCAATACGTTGGCTTATAGTTCTCCTCCTAAACGTCCATCCATTTTCTTAACCTGCTGTATCCCTTTCGGGGCAACAGTGTTGCCAAAGCCCGTCCAGGCTACTGTTGGGTGACGCTTTTGCAGCGCCTATGAGGCTGAAGCTAGAACACTCACCATGCCGGATACCTGGGAGGCGAGTTGGCGGGCAGACAGGACAGCCACTGCAGCAAGGGGACAGTGCTGGGAGAGTATCTGAATGATCACAGACATGGAAAAGTGAATATTAATGACTTTGTGGAGCTTTTTCAATAAATAAAACTGATCTCTATACATCATCCATGTCTTTCATGCATAGTAAATAAGATATGTGGATAGACACCGGTCCATGTAGTGATCAGGCTACAAACATCTGGTTGTAGCTCCTCCCACAACACCCGGGTGTCAAGCTTATAAACATATTTTTGGACAGACATCCAGCAGCAAATTCACTGCCCAGTAAAGGAGGGGCGGCCGATTTGAATTTGCCATCCGAATCGCGTTCAGTGTGAATGGAGCTTTAGTGACCTTTTTTCCTTTCATGAAAATATTTGAAACTGCTGTTCTATGTAATTCTGGATAGCCTTTTTAATTATTTTTTTTTGATTTTCTGTGACTTATTAGAAAACTGGTTCGAGGAATTTTTTAAAAATGCATGCATATGTCTTTTGGTTTTATTTCCATACCAAACATTTTATTTTTTGGTCACATGGCAGTGACAAACAAGTCTATGAAATTTTTAGAAAAATCTGCAAAAACAAACTTAGATTGCCTTGGTAACTGAGGTCTTCTGTTAACCACGCCCACATTGCTAATATGTTGAATATCAAATGTCATATCGTTTTGTTCAGATCGAGCCAACAATTCATGTATCAAATTTTCACAATATTGTGGTAAAGAATATGCAAGCAACAGGTTAACAGCAGTTAACAACAGTTAACTAAAATCAACTTTCGTTTCCTGTAAAATTCCTTTGTATTTATCAATGTCTTTTTAACAGAATAAATCCTATTGCTCCCCCACTGTTGCCTTTACTTTTGTATGAGTTGTGTGGATTTTTTAATATCTTGATTTCAACATCAGTAGCTTTAATTTCTTGCTTTGAGATAACTGACTACATAACCTCCTCAAATGTGTGAGACACCACATAAACAATAGACAAATGTGAAATACATTATAATACATTATTAATACAGAACAGAATAAAAATCATTCATTCATTCATTCATCTTCTTAACCGTTTATTCCCTTTCGCGGTCACGGGGTTGCTGGAGCCTATCCCGGCCACTTGGGCATAGGCAAGGTATACCCTGGACTGGTTGCCAGTCTGTCGCAGGGTAAGAAGATGAATGAATGAATGAATGAATGAATGAATGAATGAATGAATGAATGAATGAATGAATGACTGAATGAATGAGTGAATAAAAATCATGTTTGTTTTTTCCCATGATGGAGAACATAGTTAAAAAAACAAGATTAAGCCAGCATTTCTGAGTATTATTTTAATCTAAATAGTTGTGAATCAGAAGCAGGTGGAAAAATATCGTTTTAAAAAGCCTGTACTTGTTATGTAGGACCTGCAATTTTGGAAATCAAAACAATATTCCGGTCACTAAAATACAATTTAAAAAAAAGATGAAACTAAATAAAAATTAAATGGTTCAGAAAACAAAAGTAATTTCCAGAAATCCGAATGAAATGTTAAAAAAATGCAACACAATAAGAAACTGGAAAAAGTAGATACTATTGGACATCACTGATTGAATGATGACGTGTATGTTTTTCAAACGTTTTGGATGTCTGCATACTAATACATGTCTTGTGTTTCTTACGCAGTATAGTTAGTTTTTCTTCATGGCAAAAAAAAACAACTTTTGGTTAAAATGATGGACAAATTTCATAATCCAATCAGCAATGTTCCATAAATACCTACCTTTTCTTTTGTTAAATTCTTTATAATTTGATTTTAGTTCAGTAAATAAGTTTTGTCCGAAATGTTTCATTTTTATTTCAATTATTTGTTAACTTATTTTTGGATTGTGTTTTAGTTTTAGAAAAAATTGTTTTGATTTCTGAAATGTAAATAATAAGAAATAATTAACTTATTGCTTGCTTCACTTTTTTAAATTTCTGTTGTGATCTTTATCATGTTTTTGTCTTGAGTGATCTGTAGTTTTGAATTGCACTTTACGGCCACCGTAGAAAAGTGCCATATCTATAAAGATTCATCTGATACTTAATTTGTTTTTAAACGTTTTTTCTGGATTTTTTTCTTTAATTTCTTTTTTCAACTTATCATTTTGTACATTCGCCCTAAATATGGCATCTACACAAAATAATAACACGAATCATTCTACATTAAGATAAAAAAAAAATCCATACATCTTTTGAGCCCTTTCGTGACGTCAGAGATTTTAGTCACGTGTTTTATAACAACCAATGAAATTAGTCGCGCAGACAAACGGCATCGCGGCGATGTGCGCATGCGCTGTTTGCATATGTAACTTCCTGATACCTTCACAGGCGCAGATACTCAATGATTATTGGGTTTTTTTTTGTTTTAATTTTTACATTTGCTAGGTTTAACTGCCCTCTGTCTCCATGCGGGCTCCGGTCTGCGCTGTGCTGTTAGTTTACTTATTGAACGATGCTGCGGCTCATCAGTTCACCGAGCAGGAGATGTCTACCGTCAGGTAAACAAACAGCTGTCAGTGTCACGTTCTCTCATTATTCAGATGATGCGGTATCGATGCTTGGTGCCCGATCGCTCTCTTGCATAACCAGTGCGGTGGTTATAAACAGCTTAGATTTATTGTTGTCATGTTAATCTTTATTTTAAGGTGGTTAGAGAAGACGACCACTTAGCTGCACCTTACTTGTTAGTAGTACTACTAGTAGTAGTACCAGGTTGGACCTCCTTTTGTCTTCAGAACTGTCTTATAGATTTAACAAGGTTCTGGAAATATTCCTCAGAGAGTTTGGTCCACATTGACATGACAGCATCACACAGTAGCTGCAGATTTGTTGGCTTTACATCCATGATGCTGATCTCCTGTTCCACTACATCCCAAAGGTTCTCTAATGGGTTGAGATCTGGTGACTGTGGAGACCATTTGAGTCCAGTGAACTCATTGTCATGTTCAAGAAACCAGTCTGAGATGATTCCAGCTTTATGAAATGGCGCCTTATCCTGCTGGAAGTAGACATCAGAAGATGGTCCACTGTGGTCATTAAGGGATGGACATGGTCAGCAACAATACTCTGTGTTGTTGGAACCATGCTCAGTTGGTACTAAGTGTGCCAAGAAAATATCCCCCACACCATGACACCACCACCACCAGTCTGAACTGTTGATAAAAGGCAGGATGAATCCATGAAGGTTGGACATGTGTGTTCAGAGATGCTCTTCTGCAGACCTTGGTTGGAACCAGTGGTTCCTTGACTTCCTGTAGTCTTTCTATCAGCTGGAACCATTCTGACCATTCTCCTCTGACCTCTGGCATCAACAAGGCATTTCTGCCCACAGAACTGCTACTCACTGGATATTTTCTCTTTTTCTGACCATTTTCTGTAAAATTTAGAGATGTTTGTGGGTGAAAATCCCAGCAGATCAGCAGTTTCTGAAATGCTCAGACCAGCCTGTCTGGCACCAACAACCACGTTCAGAGTTACTTCAATCACCTTTCTCCTCCATTCTGATGCTCAGTTTGAACTGCAGCAGATCGTCTTGACCATGTCTACACGCCTAAATGCATCGAGTTGCTGTCATGTGATTTGCTGATTAGAAGTTTACGTAAACGAGTAGTTGAAGAAGTTTTCCTACTAAAGTGACCAGTGAGTGTATTTGCATATGCAATATCTTGCTACTATCCCCCCCCCCCCCCCCCCCCCCCGAAAAAAAGATAAGTAGCAACAAACAAAATAGCACATAAATAAGAAACTTTATCTTTCTTGTTGATTTTGCTTAGAATCCGTTTTTTTTGTCACTGCAGGTAAGCGTGTGACGTCAGTAACTCCATGACAAACCAGCTGGAGGGGTTTTTAACGCATCATTGTTTTTCAAAGGCCAGTGTTATTTGCATGACCAAGCAAAACAACTGATGGAAATTCACATGTAATCTGTGCGGCCACGGTGCACATTGCTCCATTGCCCGCATGTACTCTAAGCGTGTCCAAGGCTCGATGTTGTTGGTCGCACATATTAACATAACCCTTACCCTTCCTCCGGGTCCATGTGGTCTAATGTGGTATTTAGAAAATCACGTGCAAATTGTCACTTCCTTTTTCAAAACAGAGCTCTATGTTAGACATTTTCAGAGCCAAGTGTTTGTGTTTTTTGTTGGTTGGAGTCACAGCGGTTGGAGGTGCATGATTCAAATGTCAGAGCAGGTTTGTTTGGGGTTCACCTGTGAATGCTAACACACACCACCCTGACGTCTGTCTTCACCGGCCCTGTGTCTCAGGGAGCGCATCAAATCCATGTTCTACCACGCATACAACAGTTACCTAGACAACGCTTTCCCCTACGATGAGCTCCGCCCCCTCACCTGTGATGGACAAGACACCTGGGGCAGGTGAGGAGATTTGAGCGATTGTTGGTAAATGTTTAAAATGCCTTTTTAGATAAGATTTATTTAATCACAAAACAGTTCATGGACTTAGCTTGGTATAGTCACAAGATCATGTTTTGTTGTTTTGTCGTTCCATTAAGGTTATTTATGTTATTAGATTTTAAAAGATGATTTTGAACGTTTGTTTCTTCTGTTGATGTTTACCTTTTTAAATCTGTCAATAATCAATACGTCTTTTGGTTTTGTCCCCACAGCTTCTCGCTGACCTTGATCGACGCCCTCGACACGCTGCTGGTGAGATTTAGAGTAGACTCACTCAAACCACCAACCGTCCACACACTGAAGCTCTGCAGTTGTCTTCGATGGCAGCAGATTGTTGGCAGGAACCGTCCTCTGTGTGTTTCATCAACCCTTCAGCAGAAAACCCACATCCATGTTTTCTCCTCTGAAGGTTTTAGGAAATCACACCGAGTTTCAGCGAGTGGCTTCCATCCTCCAGGACACCGTGGACTTTGACATTGATGTCAATGCATCCGTTTTTGAAACCAACATCAGAGGTCTGTCTGAACCTTTCAAAAAGAAGAATCCAAACAGAACCCTGGACTATGTGTCTGCTCTGCTAAAGCAGTTTTGTTTCAACAAGTTAAAAAGGAAAAAAAGTCTGAATGTCCGTTAGCAGAGGGGACACCAGATAGTCCACTCTGGGGGAGTGATAATGCAGTCCCACAGTTCTTTGTGTACACAACACTGAAAGCAAAGAATACAAAGGGAATGTTGATTGAACACAATTAAAGCCGTGAATCATCATGAACTTTGGCATCCATACCTGATATACCTGATTAAAGCGTTCAGACTCTTATTTCTTCCATTCTTTTTTTAAAGCCATTTTGCAGAACTGAAGGAGCTGACAGCATGTTTTATATATGTCATCTCTGCACGTGTGTAGTTTATTTATTTGCAGTGACAACGTTTCTGTCTCTGCTATTTTGTTGTTTCCAGGTTGAAATTATTCTAGAAAAGCTCAGATCTCCTTTTTCTGTTTCCGTTTAAACCTCTCTGCTTTGAAAGGAGGAAGGGGCAATTCTTCAGTGTGAGTCACACTCAGGTAGTTTGATCCTGTGTGTGTGTGTGTGTTTGTGTGCAGTGGTGGGGGGTCTGCTGTCGGCTCACCTGCTGGCGGGGAGGGCAGGGATGGAGCTGGAGCCCGGATGGCCCTGTTCAGGACCCCTTCTGAGGATGGCGGCGGAAGCTGCCAGGAGACTGATACCTGGTGAGAAAATGCTCACAGAAGCTGCATTCCCTTTTACCTGCATTATCTCAAAGGAAATGATTCGATCAAGAATATAATTTCTCAGACACATGAGCACAACCTCCAGGATACTTACAGTATGAGGCTAGAAAGAAAAAAAAGCGGTGGTTTTAAGAAAACTGGATCCTAGCATATGGGGTCAAATCAAGATCAACCTAAAATTTAAAATATATATATTGTTCAAACTTACAAATTTATTTTCCAAAGTTTCATTGTTTCCCTCACCTTTACAATGTGTACTTTCAAGTTTAAAATTCTTATCAAATGATGACATCTATTTTACGATCTGGTTTTTGCTTCACTTTAAGCTGATCCTGATTTGATCTCATCCTACAACTGGTCTCAAAACCAGTGAAAGTAACTCCTAATTATTAAGCGAAACAGCTGCACCCAGTGGCGGTTCTACACTGACTTACTCCCTGGGCGAGTAACCCCACCAGCGCCCCCCCCCCCCCCCCCCCGCACACATGCAAAATTTGACAACAACATCCTGTTGTGTTCCTTATATTCTATTTAGCCATTTTACAAAAAAAATGCATGACTTTTCTAGCCTCGTATTACAGCGGGGGTCAAACTCAGTCACACAGGGGGCCTAAGTTAAAAACACGCTTAAGGTTTTGGGCCGAAGAAGATAAACATTTACTGAACACACTAAAGCTAAACTTTTAAACCTTTTAAACTGAACTTTTTGAACATAAATATGAATAAAAACAGGAACACAAGTTAAACCTTAAATAACTTGTAATATTTTGCTCTCCATAGAAATATATTCTGTCAAAATTATACAAATATGAACATGCTTCTGAACAAAACAAAGAAAGCCTGGAAATATTAATAAGAAATTACAAATCAAATAATTCCGTTTTTTTGTTGCTCTTTTATCATTTTTTTGAGCATTATTTTTAGAGCTGGACTCCTGCTTCATTTTTAGCAATAATTTCTTAATGTGTGACGTCCTGTGTGTGTCTTTGTGAAACATATCAGAGGGATTAGATCTAAAAAAAAAAACTTATTGTGATTGATATGTTTAGGTCTTATAAAACATTAAAGACTAAATCATAGAACTCATCAGTGGGATTATTCAAAAAATATTTGGCATTTCCCTAATTTTGTGCAACACCAACAGTAGAAATCCTCCAAAAAACCTCAATCCATAAAAAATGGTCTGCGCTCATCCCCCCTCCCCCTCCCCTTCCCTCTGACACACGCGGCTCCGTCTCTATGACGGGAGCCGCAGCTGCGGCTCAGAGTTGATTGTCAGATAGAAAAAGACTCCCCTCACACCTGTTAGTGTGATTCAGCCAGCCACCGGTGAGTTGCGCCCCCCTCTCGAGTTTTTTGACTTATGTTCCAAAGACTGCCGCAAAGAGGTGTGGCCGCAAATGTCTTGCAGCAGAAGGCGGTGGTCACGTGCGTGTCGGGTCTGCCGTGTCAGAGCAAGGAATTGTGGGAAATAATCCCCATTGCCTGCTTTTGTCGAAATTTGGTTGAGCATGGGTGTTTGTTCTGCCCAATTCCTTTTCATGTGCCTGTTTTACGTTGTTTCACTCTGAGTTATTTCATCTTTTTTTTTTTTGTTTTTTTTTTTTTTTTTTGCACCATAAGTGTGAAGAGCAAATAGGATGAAGACATTCTTAACAGTCTGATGTATCAAAATAAAAGTGTTGAGTGCCGGCAGCTGAAGCAATTTCAAATTAAAAGCTGCAAGCTTCCTCTTTGAATATCGTTGACATCAATCGTAGCACAACACTATATGTGCGATCGTAGCACAACACTATATGTGCGTAACGCACGCATCGGGCACGGCAAATGCCGCCCCCCACGAAGTGCCGCCCTGGGCGACCGCCCACATCGCCCATATCAAAAACCGCCACTGGCTGCACCTTAGTACTAAATGTTGAAATATATATGGATCCATTTGATTTACATGCTGCAAATATGGAATGGAACTAGAAATAAATCAAGAGTGTGAACAGCGGCTGGTTTGAGATTTTGCAGCTTTTTGACTGAGTTGCTGCTTTTTGCGAAATTCCCTTTACTTGTTTTTTTTTTTTTCAAACCAAACCAACTGACTGTATTCGGAGTTCAGAAAAAACACATTGATTGCATCAGTTGAAATGAAACACGTTTGGTTTGTGTTTTAGTTTTAAAACCTTTAAATGGCTGATTTGGGTTTTAAAGAGGACATGGTTCAGGACTGTGTGGACGCTTTCTCCCTTCAGGCATGATTCTGCTGAGTAAGCGGTTTAGATCGTGACGGCTCAGAGGTGTTTTTATTTAAAATGAACATCATTTGGGGCAGGAGTTTGTTCTTAAAATAACAAAATGTTTAAATCAAGAAAAATGTCTCTGTAATTTACTAGACATTTTAGTTTTGAAACTAAAATAGGTACAACAAGGGGCAAATGCTTAAGAAACAATACATGTTTATAAGATTCACCTTGTTGGAAAGTCTTGAAAACCAGCAAAAGGTTGTAGAGAGGGGGGCTGACTCTTATAAAGGAGCACAGGTGTGTCTCGCAGTCCACCCAACGGCCGTGCAGCTAACTTGAGGGACGTCATGAAAATGGAACGTACCATTGTCGTGTTTAGCGACTTCAAAAACAAAAAAGTCGCTGAGAGGCTGATGCTGGCTGCGGTTATTGAATGGCGCTCAAGAAACCATGAAGCAAAACCAAGTTTGTATTTTTAACTTTTCAATAAGCGAAAGGGTCATTAAATCCACTTATTGTAAGGTGATCAAAAAAAGCAAAGAATCAAGAAAAAGGCACTAAAGCGAAAAAGCGGTAACCCAGCTCACCCCCCATTCCATCTTACACGGGGACAAACCACAGGTGAGCCAAAACCACCCAATGTCTCCGCCCACAAACATGTGACCCACCCGCTGATTACCGCCAATAATACTTATAATCAAAACACAAACAATATTCATTCACCCTAATAAAAACCACACTCAATTCATGGCACCTACATCATATGTGTGGTAAATGTATGGTAATGTATTTGTAAGAACAATATCAATTGCATGCACTGATGTCCTATGGGTGAATGCATCATGAGGTGCCCTTTACTCAGATCTCTAGTCGTCAGGAAGGTGCGTGTTCTGGCTGCTTTCTGGCCGCATGCTAAGGCTATAAGCACGAGGTGTGAGTGCTCGTTGGATGGCCACAACAACTACGCACTGATTGTTTCATTTCCTTATTTCTAAAAGTTAGACTGCAGTCAAGGAACTCTCGCATCTTACCTGAACAGCACTAACTGGCCTCTTGCGCCACGCACAGGGTTTGGGGCACAACGGGGGCATTAAAAGAATGAAACGTTCTTCCGTCATGGCTGCACCTCACATACCAGTCAGAGATCACTGTAGGGATCTTTCCAGCTTTTCAGACCCCCACTGGGATGCCGTACGGGACGGTGAACCTGCTGCATGGTGTCAGTCCCACTGAAACGCCAGTCACCTGCACCGCCGGCGTCGGAACCTTCATCCTGGAGTTCGCCACGTTGAGTCGCCTCACCGGAGACCCCACGTTCGAGGATGTGGCCCGGCGGGCTCTGACAGCTCTGTGGAAGACCAGATCTGACATCGGACTGGTATCTCTGCCTGTTTTCGGTTTCAGGGAGCATCATTCCTGTAAAAACACACAAAGGTTTGAACCCTTCTCCCCTCTCTGCATCTGCTCAGGTGGGAAACCACATCGATGTCCTGTCCAAGAAGTGGGTGGCTCAGGACGCCGGCATCGGAGCTGGAGTGGACTCCTACTTTGAGTATTTGGTGAAAGGAGCCATCCTGCTGCAGGACGAAGAGCTGCTGAACATGTTCCACGGTAAAACCCTGCAGCTACCCCCCTCCCTCCGCCGTGTCGATGACACATTTAATTGTGGCGTGATCTTCCTCAGCTTATGATGCCGCCATTCAGAACTACACCCGCTTTGATGACTGGTACCTTTGGGTGCAGATGCATAAAGGAACCGTCTCCATGCCCATTTTTCAGAGTCTGGAGGCCTTCTGGCCTGGCCTGCAGGTAAACAAAACGACAACCCCCCCTTCATCCAAGGAGCTTCTGTCGGCTCTCTGATTAACCTTTTGGGGGGCGGTTGTGTGTCCAGTCTCTGCTCGGGAACCTGGACAGCGCAGTAAGAACCTTTCAGAACTATTACTCGGTGTGGAGGCAATTTGGTGGTCTGCCGGAGTTTTACAGCATCCCACAGGGTTACACTGTGGATAAGAGGGAGGGATACCCCCTAAGACCAGGTGAGGTGGCGCTCTCAGGAACCAGTTATCTGGTCCAATGTTTCGCCACGTTTCCTTTGAAGCCGTCGGTGTCTTTCAGTGTGGGTGTCTTCAGCCGATACTAAAAATGAATGTAAACTTGTGTGTTTTAGAGCTGATTGAGAGCGCCATGTACCTGTTCAGAGCCACAGGTGACCACACCTACCTGCAGCTGGGCCTGGACGCTTTGGAGTCCATAGAGAAGGTCTCCAGAACCCCCTGTGGATACGCCAGCGTAAGTCTGCCCACCAGCCGAGCTTCTGCTCACCAGTGAGGTCACTGCCTTTGACAAACACAACTAAAGTCGTGTTTGATTAAGAAAAAGTGTTACTGGGAGAATCTCCTTTCTACTAAATACAATAAAAACCAAAAGCTGAAGGGAGAGACGGGTACAGAGATAGCCCCAGCTTCCTCCGGAGTGTGAGGCCGGTGTAGGCACCAAAAGTATTCAGCCTGCAATAAGTGTTTGTGGTCCTGCCACCAATGATAACGTCACACAACGGTAACACGGCTTGGACAAACTACTATAGCCACATAGCGTCGAGCTAGGGCTCTATATTTTCATTTCACGTTTCATTTTGTAACCTAAAGTTCTTTTCCCCTCATAACTAATAACGCCATTTTAAATTTTTAAGGAGTAATTGTTTGTTACACCAAATGTATAATAGGGAGACACATTGGCAATATAACGTATTTTTCCAACATGAGTAAATGAATGACTGTATGAGAAACAATATTTATTTAAGGTGTGCAGTCTGGTTTAATTGGCCCAAATGTCAGTTTCTAACAGTTATGATTGCATAGTTTATATTTATTTTTTAAAACATGTTGAAAGCATTCATGTACTAATTTCCAACAAAAAAAACAGCACACACACCTTTTTGTTGTGTGTTAATTTTGTGTCTATTATTCAAGTCATTGAAACAAACAACCAACCAAAAAACTAAAGAATTAGCACTAAACCAAATGCTGAATGTCTTGAAAGCAATTTTCTGCTCGTCTCCACAGCTGGCCACAGATGATATGCTGGAAGGGAAGTTAAAATAAATCCCTTGTGACATAAAGTGGGAAATTTCGAAGTACAAGTCATCCATGTTTCTCACGAAGAGCTGTATTCGCTCTCAAGAAGAACGGTGTTACCGTGTAAACTTACGGACCAATCACTAACATCATCAGACCAAAATATAGCCAATCAAATAATATGATGTCATCATTAGTCGCAGGACCCTGATGGACCCTGAACAGTTATTGCAGGCCGAATACTCTTGGTACCTACACCGCCTTGTACAGGTTCAGAGTTTTCCCTTGTGGTTTTGCTTCATCCAAACGTGTCCATGGACGGACATCTGTAATGCCAGGCTCTCTGTTGTTTTAGCTCCAAATTGTCAACCTGAATGATTAAACAGTCTCACAGCCGCCCCCCTCCCTCACAGGTTAAAGATCTTCGTGATCACCAGCTCGACAACAGGATGGAGTCGTTTTTCCTCGCTGAAACCATCAAGTACCTCTACCTGCTCTTTGACCCCACCCATTTCCTCCATGGTGGGGGTATGGAGGGAGACGGGTCCTGGGAGGAGGGCGGTGAGGGGGGGCAGTGTGTGTTGGGAGCAGGAGGGTTCATCTTCAACACGGAGGCTCATCCTCTGGACCCGGCGGCTCTCTACTGCTGCAGCCGGCACTCCAAGGAGAGGCAGGAGCTGCGGGACGCCCTGCTCAGCCTATCCCACCCCAAAAAGAAGGCAGGCAGCCAATCAAAACCAGCCGATGAACGGACAGAGGAGCCCCCCCAGAGCCAATCAGAGAGCATCGCTCTGAAGCCCGGAGAGAAGAAGACACTGCCGACGCTGTCCTGCCCCGTTCAGCCGTTCAGCGCTCGGCTCTCGGTTCTGGGTCAGGTCTTCTCTGACAACTCGTGATCCTGAAAGAACGAGGCCACAGGGTCACCCTCTCAAACAGGGCAGTCGCTGCATTGGACTGGATTTTTTCATTACCTCATGAAGAAAGTAATGTCCCACTGTTTTTCTAAAACATTGATTAATGAAAGGTGATGGAAAATCAACTTGGTTTTTGAGACCAAAGAGCCAGAACTCACAGCTTCTGTTTTCTGCTTTAACTGGAACTAAACTTGAAATATATTTTTTATTCATGAAACATTTTCTGACTATTTGTGCTTGCTCTGTTTCCTGTTTTTTTCAGCCATATTATTTTGTTAAAGAAACTTTGAAGGAAAGTAAGCATTACTTAAGGGGAGTCTGTTTCCAGGATAAATGCTGACGGGCCTCATAAACATCATGAGCTCTGCCTCTGCGTCTGCGGGACCATATCTTTTATTTTCATCCCTGGTTTTACCATCAATTTACATTTCAGTTTGACTAATTCTGACAAAAATAGTTGAACCTCAGATCCAGGAACGGTTTCCTTCCTGGTCGTGGAACAGTAGACCAGCTCTACACCCTATTTAGGGTGCTGGACGGTTCGTGGCAGTTCGCTCATCCAGACAAAATGTGTTTAAGTGATATGAAGTAAGGCGTTCAACTACGTCCCCCGTGGTGTCCTATGGAGGGTGCTCTGGGAGTATGGGGTCCAGTCTCACTGAGGGCTGTCCGATCTCTGTATGACCAGTGCATTTTGGACTCTGGCTGGGCTGCCCTCTA
The DNA here is from genome assembly GCF_053564925.1 of Oryzias latipes. NCBI lineage: Eukaryota > Metazoa > Chordata > Actinopteri > Beloniformes > Adrianichthyidae > Oryzias > Oryzias latipes. The sequence goes on along the minus strand of NC_136243.1, from coordinate 6,691,567 downwards.
CCACCGGTTCTGTTTTTATTTTTATGGACAGATTTTCTCCAACTAGGAACAGGAAGGGGTCTGGTTTGAAGACCACAGGATTTCCTCTCTGCTCTTTGCAGATGATGTCCTGTTGACTTCAACGAGCTGGGACCTCCATAATGCATTGGGGCGGTTTGCGGCCAAGTGTGAAGCGGCTGGGATGAGGATCAGAACCGCCAACTCTGAGGCCATGGTTCTTGACTGGAGAAAGGTTTTCCCTCTCTTGGTGGGTGGAGTCCTCCTGCTCCAACTGGAGGACTTTAGGCGTCTTTGGGTCTTGTTCACAAGTGACAGAAGATTGAGACTGACAGGCGGATCGGAGCGGCGTTTGAGTTATGCGGTCGCTGTTCCGGTCCGTTATGGTGAAGAGAGAGCTGAGCCAAAAAGCAAAGCTCTCAATTACTGGTCGATCTTTGTTACAATTCTCACTTATGGTGTTGAGCTCTGGGTCATGACCGAAAGAACTAGGTCCCAAAAACAAGCGGCTGCGATTTTCCTCTGTAGGGTGGCATTCCGCTCCCTTAGAGATAGGGTGAGAGGCCTCGGAGTAGAACCGCTGCTCCTCCTCATCAAGAGGAGCAGGTTGAGGTGGCTCGGGCATCTGGTCCATATGCCTCCTGGACGCCACCCTGGGGAGGTGTTCCAGGCATTTCCCACTGGAGAGAGGTCCCGGGGAAGACCCAGGACACACTGGAGAGACTACGTCTCTCAGCTGGCCTGGGAACGCCTGTTGGTCCCCCTGGAGGAGCTGGAGGAAGTGGGCGGGAGAGGGAAGTCTGGGCATCTTTACTTAAACTGCTGCCCCACGTCCCAGCCCTGGGTAACGGAACCAAATAGATGGATGAATAGTTGATGCATGAATCTTAAGAAAATTATTAATCAAGTACTGAATAATTAAAAATACATCTAGTTTTAAGATTAGTTGAGAACCAAAAACCCTCAGATCTCTCTATTTTGTTTTGTTTTTCTGCAGTTTTTACTCTTTTTTTGTGTGCTTTTCTTTTGTTAATGTAGAGAAAGAGGTTTTTCACACCAGTAGGTGGCAGTGCTGTGCTGAAAAGGTTTGCAGTCAACTTGTGAAGCAGCAGAATTTGGGTTTTTGAAGAAAAGGGAAATCTCAACAAAAAGTGTTGTGACTGAAACCAGCTCCATCTCTGGTTCTGCTCTAAAGAAATCCCCCTGTTGGTCATTTAGGCCGCGCCTCTCCCTCCTCTTTTCTGCTGTTTCCTCCTCATCCCCTCTTTGTGTTTGCATCACCCTTCTCCCTCCCCTCCCTGTAAGGGTGGGGTGCCTCACTTTGGCTGCCATGTCTCCTCCATCACTCCCTCCTTTGGTTGTTGTGTTTCTAGTTTTTCTCCTTTTCACATCCTGTTGGATTTTTCCTCCTGCTGTTTTTCCTCTTTGACGAATTTTTCTCTTCTTCTTCCCCAACTTTCTATTTATTCTTTTCAAATCCTTGTCTTTTCTGTGACAGTGGTTTCCTGTTTTCTCTGTCACTCTTCAATCACTACCCTCCCCATCCTCCCTTGACTCAGGGTGTGGTTCTGGATCTGTCGGTATACATGACTCATCAGCAACAACTTTCTTGAGTTTGGCCCAACACATGTCTCCTCCATTCGGGACATTTTTACTGTTTTGCTTTTTCCTAGATGTTAGATCAGAGTCATGTCACTCTGTCCATATTCTGTACAGACAGCATCAGACATGTTCAAACTAAGAATAATACTTCTTATTGTCTTTCTTGAATCAAGTGTGCAGACATTAGGAGGTTGCTGGCAGCAGAGGTCGCCTCTCTCAGCAGTGGGACCAGAATGGGTCGTCTGCCATTAGTTCTTGTCTCATAAAAAGTGGATTGTTATGCCAACAGCAACAGTTTGTTTCAGAAAATACCAAGTGGATTCCATTTTTATGAATATCAAAAATAAGTAAACCTCATCCATCATGCTGTTGGCGGTTCTTGTCTTTGCTCTTTGGTGCTGTTCCGCCTGAGCCAAACCCACTGACATCAAGAAGGGTTTTCTAGCAGCTGGGATCATGTTCTGGAATGTCCATGGAGAGTCACGCTGCCTCTGAAGTTCCTTCAATTACCCCAAAGACTCAGGCTGATATTCAGGAAAGATCATAAAACCTTTGACTCTCATGAATGGAGGATCCAAAAATGCATGGGCCTGGGCTTGTGGCAAGAACTCGGCTCTAATGAATGAACATTAACTTCACACAAACTCAAACATGACAAAACCAAACCATGAAGCAAGGTTGGAGGGGCCAAAGACATCATCTGTTAAAGATGAGCTGAAACCAGACTGGGGGATGTTTAGCAGACAGAAAACAGTTGTGCATGACGACTAAAGGTAAATAAAAATGTGCAAGGAAAATTCAATTGACTAGCACTGATCCACATGGAGTCACAAAGTACCTTAGAAAGCATCTCAAATGTTTAAAAATGTTCTGTTTGTGTCCTTAAGTTCCGGACACACTAAGTAAGTGCAGGAGAGAAACAAAATCTATGATTGTTTTCCTGTTTTATGTTTGCCAGCTTAAAATAAATTGACAGACTATTATCCTAATGATAGGTTCATGTAAAACAATGATATATACACAGACACATACACACCCACACACAGATTTGCTTTCTTTTGAACTTGAAAAGAAAGGAGGAGGTTGCTAATTGTGCAGGTAAATTGGAGATAAGATCTTATTTTCCCAAAGTAATAGTGACAAAACCAAAGTGTTGAGGAAGAGTATGAAGAGCTGAATACCCAAAATCCTGCAACAAATCTAAAAGCACAACCCTTCTTGGTTAAAAGCATAGACACATAATGAAATGACTAATGAAACTAACACAACTCTAGTGGTCATTTGAGGAACTGCAACATTTATCACAAGTTTCCTTCAAATCCAGGAAAAAAAAGTAAGGACTTAGCTTAAACCTGCTATTAATGTTATATTGTGAGAAAACATTGATTGATATATACTGACTTTTTTTGTATCGGTAAAATCCAATAAAGTGTTAAAAAAAAATAAGCTTGTGCTTCCAATAATTCTGAGAATCTAGCACAAGCTTCTGGCACCATTAGAGGTGTCGTATGTAGTTTGTTGTTCAGGCAATGTTTGATCACATTATTTAATCACAAATAACACAATCTGATATTATTTTATTCTTTTTCTTTTTAGAAATTCTCGACTTTTTTTTCTAAGTAAGTGGTGGGGGAACTAAGGTCCAGGGGCCATATGTGGCCCGTCAAACTGGAATAAATGATATTAATAATCCTTGACTATTATTTCTTTTCTCAGTGACTCTGGTGTCTCCCCATACATGCTGCTCTGTAACCCTTGTGCTATCCTAGGCACTTTAACGTTGGGAGTTGGGTCATCTAGACCCACTAGACAGTGCTCTGAACCTTTTTTCTTTAATGATTTGTGATCTTCACTGGTGTCCATGGATTACATTACCCAATGTAAGGGTGGGGTCATCTAAGATAGCACGAGGGATAAATAAATTGACCTCTGTGTAGGTGCAGAAAGTTAAGCTGCATTCATGTGGTATTGGAGGATTTGTTGTCTTTCTGACGTTCATGAGTGTTTTCTGAGTCGGACAGTCATTTTTCTGAGCATTCCAACATCACATAAGCGCTGCATTCCTCTAATTTGCGTTTTTCCCTTAGGGACATCAACTCATTGGTGCAGTTAGCACTAAAATGAGAACAAAAGCTGCAGTTTTGAAATAAACCCCCCAAAATGTTATGTTCTAATATACAAATATCAAGTTTAAATCAAAATTGAAGCATGTTTTTGTCTAGATTCCATGTTATTTCTTATGAGTTGAGCTACCAAAACACTCCACATATCTGGCCCTGGTCCGGCTCTCTTGTCAAATTTTAGAACCCTTTGTGGCCCACGAGACTAAAAGTTTGTTCACTCCTGAGCTAAGTACACCAAACTAATCTATGAAAGCTCTCAAAACCATGACTCCATGTTGTAAATCAGAGCATTTGGTTTCTGGGTGAGGTCTGGCGTTCAGACCAGTGAACTTCAGAGTTTGACATTGTATCTAAGGAGTGGTCAACCTCCTGTGACAACACTACTGTGCATGTGCAAAGCAGACAGCTCCATGAACAGATGATGGTGGCGATGATGGCATTCATGTAAAAGTTCACATATTGCATGCATGGGATTTGGCTCAGATTTCTCGAAGTAATCATAAGCATATGGAATATGCAGGCCCACACCCACCGCTAACACACACACACATCCACACCCACCCAAAGACACACCATGGTCTGTTAGCCATTAGCAGCCAGTCAGTGACGGAGGGTCACATGGGCTGGGTTCTGTACAAATACTATTCACATGGTGTATGGATCTGTGTCTGTCTGTCTGTGTGAGAACAGCCTACGATCCAGTTGTTGGAAATGAGAGATTTCTGTCTAGTTTTGTAGATCTTTTTAGATCAAGTGTTGTCACAATTATTGAAGATTCAAACTTTCAGAGAAAGAGTCAAGGATCTGTCATGGAAGACCTGAGGTAGACTTAGCAAAACAAACAAACAAACAAACAAACAAACAAACACTAATGTACTAAACAATTTGGTATACATATTACAAAATACTGAAAGGTAAAATTTAAATTTTACAAAAGAAAAAGGCAACAAGCCAGAAGTCTGACCTGGAACAGCTTAGTGGAGGTGGAGAAAGCACAAAAACTGCAGCAGCTGGGCCAAAGGGACTTTTTCTGGTCAACCCTTTCAACAATCTCAGTGAAATGTACACAGTTGAACTCTGGTCTTGGTTAATGTACAGACGAGCTTTTTTTTGTTTCAAAGAGTACATACCCAAAGGACCAAGAAATCTCAAAGTGTTTAAATCATGGAAAAATATTGTAAATTCCATATTTACATGTGGTGATTTTATTTTTATGAACAATATTGGAGCTTAAAAATGAAATGTAAAAACAGAGAAATCTGTCAGTGATGAGGATAATGAATCCGGTGGAATGCATATTAAGTTTCAAAACCTTAAAGAATTTGTGCCAGTTTTGACATAACTCTAACTTTTTGCCAGTGTCTTTAGCTGTGAAACACAAAACTATTGGCCTATCAGGTTTTTTATGTTTGGGAACACAATTTTTAGAAATAAAATATGTTTCTATGTTACTTCTATTTATTTTGGATTTAAAAAACTGCAGCAATTATCCCTCTGTTCTAATTAAAAGAATTTGGTGAAAAATATTTGTACCTAAAGTACATTTAGTTAGCTTTTTAACACCAGAGCTGTTGATGGTGACACCTCAATAATACACGCTCTTTGACATAGCGTCAATTTCCAACTGTTAACACAGTCAACGTGAATCCGGTAATTCTGACGCAGAGAAAAGCAACTTTTCATATCAGCTTTAGACCTTTATGCATATAGAATTTTCTTCTCCTGCGCAATATGGCTAAGATCAGAATTGTACTATCTAAAAGTGATGTCGAAAAACTCCTCCATGCGTTTGTTACGTCTAGGTTGGATTACTGTAACTCTTTGTTAGCAGCGTGTCTTAAAGGTTCCTTAAGAAGTCTCCAGCTTGTTCAGAACACAGCAGCTAGATTGTTAGCAGGAACTAACAGAAGAGATCACATCACTCCTGTGTTAGTTTCACTTCAATGGCTCCCAGTTGATTCTAGAATTACGTTAAAATCCTCCTTCCCAGAATTTCTAAAAGTACAGTTGGAAGTAGAGCCTTTAGTCATCAAGACCCACTTTTATGGAATAAGCTCCCAGCTCATGTAAGACAGGCCGACACAGTTTCTACATTCAAAGTTAGGCTTAAAACAGACAGACTTATTGCCAGACTAGCTACAAATCAGAGAATATTTAACCTACCGGTACTATTAACATCTTTGAATTAAACCTAATAACAATAACTATGACAATAATTTGCTAGTAGGCTGCTCCAGATCCTGTCTGCATCCCAACCCATGTATGACCCGACCCGAGCTGACCCTTGCACTACACACACTTCAAGGGATGATCATACAAATATTTTCAAGGGACCTCCAGATCCCGCCTGCACTACAATCCATCTATGGCCATACCCACAGACTACGACGGAGTTTTAGGGCCACCAAAAAAAAAAGAAGTAAAATTACGAGATTTTAAGTCGTAAATTTACGAGAAAAAATCTTGTAAATTTATGAGATTAAGGTGGAAGTGAGCATACAGAGCAGCAGCAAGTGAACGCCGCGCAGCAGCAGAGCAGACCGACCAAACTTAGTGCAACAGGTGAACTGAATGTTCATTGATAATGTTCCAAATGTTTGGACCCTCATTTTTTTGATTTACGATTTATTAATGTTTTATTCATTGATGGGTGGTTTGCAGAAATCTCTGCAGTGCCTTGATGAAGAAATCAGTCCCTGCAGCTGTCCACTTGAATCCTTTCTTCCTCCACCAGATCTTTACGTTTGTGTGACGCTTCCGTCTGAGTAGCAGCACTTTTTGGGATTATTAACGTTCTAATGCTAATATAACAGACTATTTTCATTCCTCTTTATTGTTTTATGTTGAAATGGGACATTTCATCTGCAGGAGGGGGCGTATGTAACACTGTTTAATTCCGCAATGGTGATCCGATGACAGGTTCATGTCGTAAGGTGACAAATGAACTTCAGGATGTGTGAATGAAAAGGAGAATAAAGGCCACACCCAAAACGTGTATCTGAACTCCTTATTTTACAAATGAAACTCAGCTTTACTGACACTGAACCCCAGAAAGGCGACTACACTGACAATAGTTTGATTTTGAATCGCAAAAAGGTTCAGAATCTCTTTGTTTTTTAAACCTATCCAGAAATAAAGCTTCACAAAAGGCTCCACATATTTCATCTTCAAACTAGGCTCAGATTAACTGAAAACTTTGCTGTTTTTTCCTCGTTAATCTATGACTTTTAGTGAAAGTCTTAGATTAAATTTATCGTAAATTATCGTAAATTTACGAGATTTTAAGTAAAATTTACGACTTAAAATCTCGTAATTTAACAGTAATGACTTTCTTTCTCGTAAAGTTACGACGTAAAAGTCGTACTCTTCCTACACTTGGCTGTGGATCGTCTCGGGACCCCAGCCGTCCCCCAACTTCATCTGGATGAAGCTCCTCTGCTGGACTTCAAACATGTAGTTGTAGTGTTTGATAGGGTAATTCTTCTCTAAGAGTTCTGGTACATTGCCTGTCTGTCCTGGGGGAGGATCCCTCCTTCATGTGGGCACCCCTGAGGTTTCTTCTTTTTTCCGGAATCATTTTTTTATAGGAGTTTTTCCTTACAGCGAAGGAGGGTCTGAGGCACATGTGTCAAAGTCAAGGCCCAGGGGCCAAATGTGGCCCGCCATGTCATTTTATGTGGCCCGCGAGAGCATAAAAGTTTTTAATTTCTTAAAATAAAAATTTTCTTTAGTTGATTACATTTTATTTATGTGTAGCTGTAATTATTCAATGTTTGCAGGTCTTATGTGTGTATACAGAGATATTGTTGTCATCAAACCACTAGTTGGATGCAATGCTGTGTCCAGCCTTTTTTGGTAAAATGTTACACGTTACACATGTTCTTTCTCGCTCAGTTTTATGTTATTTTTCTTTATCCACTTGGACAGTTTGAACCTTCATTAATGGCGTTATGCTAGAATAACAATCAAACATATGTTTTCTATGCAACTGCAGTTGTCACTTAAAAAAGTTATAATACATAAATAATGAGTTATTTAACATTAGGGAGTAGTTACATTTATTTTTTATTACATTTAGTTACACGTATAAGTTATATCTGGGCCTTTGAGGACAGCCACTTTGCTGAAGTGGCCTTGGTGAAAATGAGTTTGACACCCCTGGTCTAAGGGCAGAGATGCCCAGTTTAGTTTAGCCTGTTTAGTTAAAGTTTAGTATTCTTCTATTGAATTCTATGAATTTATGTTCTTTATGATTCATGTTTATTACACAACTACCAGTTTAAAGCCCATTGAGACGACTATTGATGTAATATCGGACTATATACACTGACCAAAAATATAAACGCAACACTTTTGTTATTGCTCCCATTTTTTATGGTATGAACTCGAAGATGTGAAACATTTTCCACATACACAAAATAACCATTTCTCTGAAATATTGTTCACAAATCTGTCTAAATCTGTGATGGTGAGCACTTCTCGTTTGCCAAGAAAATCCATCCCACCTCGCAGGTGTGCCATATCAAGATGCTGATTAGACAGCATGATTATTGCACAGGTGTGCCTTAGACTGGCCACAAGAAAAGGCCACTCTGAAATCTTCAGTTTTGTTTTATTGAGGGGGTCAGGGGACTCAGACAACCAGTCAGTATCTGGTGTGACCACCATTTGCCTCATGAAGTGCGACACATCTCCTTCGCATAGAGTTGATCAGGTTGGGTTGTCTATTGTGGCCTGTGGAATGTTGGTCCACTCTTATTCAATGGCTGTGCGAAGTTGCTGGAAATTGGCAGGAACTGGAAGACGCTGTCGTATACGCCGATCCAGAGCATCCCAAACATGCTCAATGGGTGACATGTCCCGTGAGTATGCTGGCCATGCAAGAACTGGGATGTTTTCAGCTTCCAAGAATTGTGTACAGATCCTTGCAACATGGGGCTGTGCATTATCATGCTGCAACATGAGGTGATGTTGTTGGATGTACCGCACAATAATTGGCCCCAGGATCTTGTCACGGTATCTCTGTGCATTCAAAATGCCATCAATGAAATGTACCTGTGTTCTTCGCCCATAACATATGCCTGCCCATACCATAACCATGGGCTACTCGATCAACAACATTGACATCAGAAAACCGCTCACCCACACGACGCCACACACGCTGTCTGCCATCTGCCCTGAACAGTGTAAACCGGAATTCATCCGTGAAGAGAACACCTCTCCAACGTGCCAAACGCCATCGCATGCGAGCATTTGCCCACTCAAGTCGGTTACGGCGACGAACTGGAGTGAGGTCGAGACCTCGATGAGGACGACGAGCATGCAGATGAGCTTCCCTGAGGCGGTTTCTGACAATTTGTGCAGAAATTCTGTGGTCTCAGATGATCTTGAAAGTGGACATGCTGGATGTGGAGGTCTTGGTCTGCGGTTGTGAGGCCAGTTGGATGTGCTGCCAAATTCTCGGAAACGCCTTTGGAGACGGCTTATGGTGGAGAAATGGACATTCAATTCCCTAGCAACAGCTCTGGTGGACATCAGCATGCCAATTGCACGCTCTCTCAAAACTTGCGACATCTGTGGCATTGTGCTGGGTGATACAACTGAAGATTTCAGAGGGGCCTTTTCTTGTGGCCAGTCTAAGGCACACCTGTGCAATAATCATGCTGTCTAATCAGCATCTTGATATGGCACACCTGCGAGGTGGGATGGATTGTCTTGGCAAAGAAGAAGTGCTCACTATCATAGATTTAGACAGATTTGTGAACAATATTTCAGAGAACTGGTTATTTTGTGTATGTGGAAAAGGTTTCACATCTTTGAGTTCATACCATAAAAAATGGGAGCAATAACAAAAGTGTTGCGTTTATATTTTTGGTCAGGTTAAATAAAATTGAATTGAATTGAAGGGAATTGAATTGAATTGGATATACGTATACAATTGCGTAAATGGTTGAAGAGTTATGATAGTTGAGTGAATGTTAACACCCGAGCTTAGCTTAAGCTAAAGGGTTAATAAATGCAACTGTTGTTCAGGGCTAAGAAACAACAAACAGCAGAGTGAACTGAAAACTGAAATCTGCTGTCAGACACAGCTGGAGACACAGCAGAAAGCCAAGCAACTAACCATAAATCTGAATGTAACTTTATTAGCAAAGAAAACACACATACACACAGCAAGCACACATACTTGAATACTTTATTAAAGTTATCCAGCTGTTTTCTTACATTACGTCATCAGGGTTTCTCCCCCAGATTGTGTAGCAAAATGTGTATAAGGTTCTCATTCATCAGCTGAAGTTGCCTGTAAGTTGGGTCATGGCATCTAGTTTTCTTTCTTGGAATGTTTCTTCACTCATCCAAGTGGTTCTGTTAGTCATATTTATGAAACTAACTCTAATTCTTCTTTGCCAGTAGCTGTGCTCTCACATGGGCAGTGACCAGCATGTTCAAAGGAGTCACTCTGTCCAAAAGCAGATGCAACGCATGGAGGCTTTACCACCAGTCCAGTTCAATGATGGGAGGGAAGGAATTCCAGAGAAACCCCTGCTGAATTATCTCACCTGCTTATATGTAATTCCTTTAAAATGTGTCTTCCACACTCCCACAAAGAAGAACTCCCCAACACTTTAGGTTCCAGCTGCAGACTGTGCTGTCTCGGAAACAGGAGAGGATTGATGGCAGGAAGACTCATACTGAATATACTCCAACCCCCATCAGGAACACGTGTTGTTTCTGTGTCCATAGCGTGTCAGTGAAAAGAACACGTATATAAGAACTCTGTTGCACTGTCGATAACAGATCATGAAACCCAATCTCTGTGGACATGCACCTGGCTGAAAATTGTGAAAATTGCTCACACCCCACATAGTGCACTAAGTGGAAAGCAGGGAAGTCCTGCATGTGGACGCACTTCAGAACCAGCAGTGTGATCCTACACCTTGTTAAAGTATTTTGTCTCCAAAGCAAATTCTCCTTTCTTTGATTTTGTCCAGTGACTTCTTACTATTATAGGGGAATGTAGCGGTTAAGATCCAAGCAGTGCAGTGCAGGGGTACTCATTACATTGGTCGCGATCGACCGGTCGATCTTCGAGGACATGACGGTAGATCACAGGCCAGCAAAGATAAATAACCAAAAAAATAAGAATGTGCATCTTAAAAATCCGTCGTACATACACAAACACACAATTAACCCTTGTGCTATCCTAGGCACTTTACCATTGGGAGTTGGGTCATCAAGACCCACTAGACAGTGCTCTGAACCTTTTTTCTTCAATGATTTGTGATCTTCACTGGTGTCCATGGATTACGTGAAATCTATCCACCTTTATCCACTTTTGTCATGGTAGGGAGAACACGTCAATGCAAGGGCGGGGTCATCTAAGATAGCACAAGGGTTAATGACCCTTACACCAACAAATAGGCAAGGCAGGCAAGGCAAGTTTATTTGTATAGCACAATTCGTACACAAAGTAATTCAAGGTGCTTCACAAAACAGAAAAATGCATTAAAATCACAATACATCATAGAAATAATCAACGTAAAATTTACTTTAAAAGAAAAGAAAAGAAAAAAATAATGATAATTGAAAATTGATTTAAAAATAAAGGAAGGAAAGGAAAGAAAAGTGCAGATAGGACCTTTCAGTCATATACACGGCTAAACAGAAATGTTTTAAGTCTAGATTTGAACATGAACACAGAAGAGGCCTGTCTTACGACTTCAGGGAGGCTGTTCCAGATTTTAGCTGCAGAATATTGAAATGCTGATTCCCCTTGTTTAGTTCTGACTCTGGGAATCAACAGGAGGCTGGCCCCTGTGGTCCTCAGAGTACGAGATGGTTCATATGGCACTAACATGTCAGAGATGTATTTTGGTGCTCGGCCATGGAGAGACTTGTACACAAGCAGAGCTGCTTTGAAGTCTATTCTTTGCAGAGACCTGAGCACAGGACTAATGTGATCATACTTCCTGGTTCTGGTCAGGACTCGAGCAGCAGCATTCTGGATGTACTGAAGCTGTTTTACAGCTCGTTTGGAGAGGCCGGTGAGCAGGCCGTTACAGTAGTCTAACCTACTGGAGACAAATGCATGAATAAGTATCTCCAGGTCTGGCTTTGACACTATGTTTTTGATTTTGGCAATGTTTTTCAGATGGTAAAATGCCGCTGATGTTACTGACTTGATATGGCTGTTAAAGTTCAGGTCAGAGTCCATGATTACCCCTAGATTTCTGACTTTATTTGAGGGTTTTAGAGACAGAGAATGAAGGTAGCTGCTGACACTTTCTCTTTGTTTCTGTGGGCCAAAAATAATAACTTCGGTCTTGTTTGAGTTTAGCTGGAGAAAGTTGTTCTGCATCCACGCACTGTTGGAGGCAGTGGCTGAGTGAATCCACCGGCCCATATTCACCTGTTGTCAGTGACACATAGATCTGAGTATCATCTGCATAGTTGTGATAAGATATGTTATTACTGCGTATTAACTGCCCTAGTGGCAGCATGTAGAGGTTGAACAGAAGGGGTCCCAGGATCGATCCCTGGGGCACACCACAAGTCAAGGCCATGTAGTCTGAGACACAACTCCCAATTTCAACAAAATATTTCCTGTCTTCCAGATAAGACTTGAGCCAACTTAGGGCAGATCCAGAGATGCCAACCCAGTCTTGGAGTCTGTGCAAAAGGATCCCATGATCAACAGTATCAAAGGCAGCACTCAGGTCTAGTAGGATTAAGACAGTGACTTTGCCATCATCAGTGTTCAGGCGGATGTCGTTGGTTACCTTGATAAGAGCAGTTTCTGTGCTATGATGGGGTCTAAAACCTGACTGGAAAACATCAAATGAATTGTTTAATAAGAGAAAATCAGTGAGCTGTTGGTAGACAACTTTTCAAGGACTTTTCCTAAAAATGGCAGATTAGAGATAGGTCTGTAATTATTCAGTACACTGGGATCAAGACCGCTTTTCTTCAGGAGAGGTTTAATGACTGCAGTTTTTAAGGCCTCTGGAAATATTCCAGATTGAAGAGACATGTTAACTATTTGAGTAATTGATGGCAACACACTGTTCAGGACAGACTTTAGAAATCTAGTGGGTAACACATCAAGGCAGCATGTAGACGAGCTCAGACGGGTGATGGTCTCTTGGACAGTTTGGTCAGTGACAGGTACAAAGTGAGTCAGCTTAGAGTGAGTAGGTGGCTGTTCGATAGTTATATGTGTTGTGGAGTTGATAGCTTTTTTAATGCCCTGAACCTTGTCATTAAAAAATACAGCAAACTCATTACATTTAGGTGTGCAAACCAGTTCTATTGGTAGCTGGGTTGGAGGGTTAGTTAATCTGTTTACTGTTGTGAACAGGACACGAGAGTTGCTGCTGCAACTCAGTAGCGGTTTTAGGCACGGGCCATACGGGCGATCGCCCGGGGCGGAAAAATGACGGAGGGGCGGCGCCAGCGGCTCAGCTCTTGTAAAATACTTTATGCATCACTATTGGTTTACTTATATCAGGTTTACTTATATCACAGAGTTTGTAACAGCCTGAAACCTGGCGGCGCCCCCGCCCCGCAGCTGCGCTCCCTGCTGTCTTTGAGAAGTAGACGCAAATGTGTGTGAGAAGGAGAAGGGAGGGGGCGCGGGGTGAAGAAGGAGAAGGGAGGGGGCGCGGGGTGAAGGGTGCAGGCTGAGGTGAGCACGGAGCACAAAACGCATGCGCAAACCTGGCTGGATCTTCTTCCAGGGGGGCAACGGTCGCGGGCCGCGGCTCAGTGCTTGATGAAAAAATAAAAATAAAAATTGCGCCGCCATGTAGCGAATTGGCGCCCCTGGGTGCAGCTGCACGCGCTCCTGCTGGAAATGTTTGACGAACGGGAGGGGGGGGGGGCTGCGGGTATAAAAAAGGTATAAAAAAATCATGCTTTTTGGGTTATTTCAAATAAAAAATGGGAAAACAAAAAAAAATTCTTCACTTAGATGACAGTTGGTTTAGTCGACAGACTTGATACCTATGTCAGGACATTTATGCTAAATGCAAAAACATCTGAAATATGGAGAAAAAAGGTCAAAGCTGGTGCCCAATTTAGAAAGAAAAGAGAAGAAGAGGAGAAAAGAGACAAAGAAAAGGGTATTATCGCATAGCTAGATGCACGTTTTCTAAATTCGAATGCTACCTGCCCAACAACAACAACGTTGCAGAGGAAAAATCTCTTGTTTGGTCTATCATGACCAAAACTGAAGTAGGCCCAAATATTGCAAATAACGTCATTTTTAAGATATTTATTCTTAAATGTTTGCTCTGCCTTAACTTGTAACATTAGTTATGATTCGTGTGTCTGTCTGCTCTGCTGTAACACAAAGTTTTTGTTGTGTTTTATTGTTGTATATTAGTTCATAATGTTAAATAAGCTGTGATGGTAGCATGCTGCTGCTGCTGCTGCTGCTGCTGCTGTTAGCTTTTCAAAACTCAAGTTGATCAAGTCATACCTGAGATCACCAATGTCTCAGGAGCAACTCACTAACCTGCTGTTGTTAGTATCAATCATTCAGGGGGGGAGCAGAATTCATATGATGACGTTATTGACAAGCTTGCATCAGGAAGGCCACAAAGGTTAGGTTTTAGTTAGTGTTTTCTCTTCTTAGTGCTGCAGTTACATTTATTCTAATAATAATAATAATGGATTGGATTTATCTGCGCTTTTCAAGACACCCAAAGTGCTTACATTATGTCCATTATTCATTCACTCCTCATTGATACTTGGTGATGGTAAGCTACGGTTGTAGCCACAGCTGCCCTGGGGCAGACTGACAGAGGCGTGGCTGCCATTTCGCGCCTACGGCCCCTCTGACCATCACCGGGACCATTCATGCACATTCACACACCAGTGGAGCCACACTGGAGGCAAGGAGGGTGAAGTGTCTTGACCAAGGACACAACGACATTTTGGCTGGTGGGGGCGGGGATCGAACCGCCAACCCTTCGATCATTGGACGACCCGCTCAACCACCTGAGCCACTGTCGCCCAATTCTAGTGTATTATTAGTGTGATTTGTAGTTTATAATATTTATTTCAGATTGTTTGTGTTTATTAAATATTTCCTAACTGTATTTTCTGTTACAATAAATGGACAAAGTGACTCTATGGGGGGGGGGGGCTAGAGGAGGGCCTCGCCCGGGGAGTAATTCAGGGTAGAACCGCCACTGCTGCAACTTCCAATGATTTCAGAGAAGTACCTTTCCCTTGTTCTGCATAAGATCTGGTTGTAAGCGTACAACTCCCCCTTATACATTTCATAATGAACCTGGAGTTTTGACTTGCGCCAGTTTCGCTCAGCTCTGCGGCACTGTTGTTTCTGTGCCCTGACTAGATCATCGTTCCTCCAGGGAGCTTTCTGTCTATGTTTTCTAAATTTAAACTTCATAGGGGCAATGGCATCCAGAACATTCAAGATGCTAGAAGTAACAGAATTCAGCATTTCATCAACATTGGCACCAGCGGCGTTTTCAGGGTTAATCATTTCTACAAACTGTGCCCTAGTGCTCTCATTTATTTGTCTCCTTTGGACAACTGCAGGGCCAGGCGGTGGTTTGGGAGCAACAGACAGGTCAAAGAATACACAGAAATGATCAGAGAGGGCGACATCAACCACACTGACATTGTAAATATTAACCCCCTTTGTGATGAGCAGGTCCAGAGTGTGCCCTCTGCTGTGGGTGGGGCAACTTACATGCTGAATTAGATCAAAGGTTTCAAGGACAGCATTGAGCTCTTTTGCATTTCTGTCATTGACATTATCAACATGAACATTAAAATCACCTGTAATGACTAGACCATCAAAGTCTGTGCACACAACTGAGAGCATTTCAGTGAAATCATCAATGAAACTTTGGCTGTGCTGAGGAAGTTTGTACATGACTATGCAGAGTGAGGAGTTTGTTTTAACTCAATCTTAAAGGACACATACTCAAATGATGAAAACACACCAAATGATAGTCTGCGGGTTGCAATATTATCTCTAAACAGTGCAGAAACACCTCCACCCTTTTTATTTTCTCGTATTTCCGATTCATGTTTGTAGTTGGGGGGAGTTGATTCGACTAGAACTATGTTTCCTGTGTTTTTGTCAAGCCATGTTTCAGTTAAAAACATAAAATCAAGATTAAAAGAAGAGATAAGATTATTGATTAAAAATGATTTGTTGCATAAAGATCTGACATTGAGTGCAGCAAGTTTGAGATTAGTTTCCTTGGGAATGGTCAAAACCTTCTTGCAAGGGATATCAACTAGATTTCTTTGATTGGACAGTCTAACTGCCCTTTTTTGCATTCTACGTGGTGCAACTACAGGTATAGCACCAGAAGGAAGCTGTTCATCACAGGGCCCCAGTTTGACATAACCTTTCCTAGGACACTGGGGGCCCGTTTCATCCTAGCTCTGGGGGATAGCACGTCTGGACAGAGCATCCTTCAGGGGGGTATTCCAGAAAGCAGGTTATGCTAGCTCCCACGGTAAGTTTGAGGCTAAGGAAGTTGATAACCTCAGCTTTCAGTTCCAGAAATGGAGGTATGTTTCAGGGTAGGTCAAGTTGCAATGGCAACTCATGCTCTGAACATAACCTGGTCTGGAGCAGGTTTAGTTGAAGGTTAGTTTGTTTTCAGAGAGGTGAAGCAGCATGCCGTGTCCATTTGAAGATGATTTAGTGGATGAAGAAGCTCAGATAATACTTTTTCCACCGTGAGAGGGTGATAAGACCACGTATGGATGTTGGAAAGATAAACGTTTTTACTTTGATCTAACTTTATTATTTGCTTCAGTTAAGATAATTAAAAATATTTTTTTTGTTAAATCAGTTTAAAATAACACGTAGTTTTCAGACAGTTACTTTGCTTTCATTCAAATTATTTCAATTAAGTAGGTGTAATTTTGGTGCCGCTGTTAGATCGGCACCGCAAAGGATTGTGGAATATCATTCCCTTTGCCTGTCTGGACGGATTTGGGTTTAAGTGTGGGTTTTTGACCAAATGTGTTTAGTTGTTTAGCTGTTTTACTGTGTTTTACCGTGTTTTGCGAGTTATTTTGTCCTACTTTGCACAAGTCTGCACCATGAGGGAGAGGGAGGGAGAGGATGATGAGTTTATATTGCACCCCTACAGTCACATGATATATTGACAATGTTGGAAAATTCCTAAATGAATGAATACTGTAAACACACACTCTTTTGTTCTTTTTATTGTTACAAAAATGAGGATCTGCCGGCTCAAACTTAAACATATGATAGTTCAAGAATTTTGATTCATTACGATGGAAAAAAGATTACTTGAATTGGAGTAATATGACATTTAGTTAAATAAATATGTAAATTTGAGTTGTACAAACAATTATTGAGTTTTATAGACGTAAGAAATTAGGTTGAATACATTTAACTCAATTACTTGCTACCAATAGAAGTAATTCATTTAAGTTGGCAAAATTGTATAAGTTATATATATATATATATATATATATAAATATATATATATATATATATATATATATATATATATATGCGTCACATGAAAATGGAAATAATATTAGAAACTCGTGCGTTTACTTTGTCTGTTCTTCTACCACAAGCAGAAACTCTTTCTTTTTCTGATGCAGCCGTGTTACTTTTTTTGATGGACGTATGATCTTCATACGCCGTCATTAGAATCTCAGACTCCGTCTCACTGAAGTATAGCGCTTTCTTTTTTTCTCCACGCGTTTCCATGGTGACTCCGGAAATCGGCGATCCATTGAGAATGTCTTCATGTACCTGCTGTGGATGAGCATTAACCCAGGGTTACCAAGTCAAGCGTAATTACACCAACTCATACCCGGTCTTTTGGAACCGACATACCCAGAGTAAGCAAGTTCAGGAGGATTTCAGCCAGAGTTAAGGCTTAAAGTCAGGCTAGTTTAAACATGCTTCCTGGAATACCCCCCTGGTGTCTAAGTAATTCATATTCACAATAGACACATTAAATACATTACATTTCAGATGTGTGTAACATAAATTGAATTTCAACCGTCAGTAAAAATGTTTTACTTTTATAACTTATCTTTTCTTCTCTGCAAAGAAGGAAAGTGGGATGATGGCCGTATTGAATGTGCACTTTGAAAAGCTTCAACTTGTTAATAACGGCGACAGTTTGTGTCAGATCAGGAAGTGACTTGCCATTCCATTCAGTGAAAAAGTAAGAATCTTCCCGTTCTCCCAGAAACGTCCTGTGTTCATCTTTATACTCTGAATTTCTCCATTTTGACCATGAGGGTAACAGTCTGCACGCATATAAATCTTTACTTATTTTTTCATGCATTGAGCGTAACCCCCACAAATGATGATGACACTTATGTGTCGGAAGCAGCATCAAAACTCACACACTGCCAAATTACTTTTATTATTATTTATTATTTATTTTTAACAACCTCTGATGGATTTGAGTGTGTTGCATATGAAGTGAAACACAATATAGAAAACATAATAACTACCCGACTGGTTTTTCACTGGCGGGAGACGAAAGCCGAGCTGCTAACATATTGGCTGCGTCACAGAGCTGTCCGTGCCCACGGGTAGTACGACTGCGAGTAGTGGCAGAGAGGGAGAAGTAAGCAGAGGAGCACATAGTATAGTTTCCTCACCAGAATCAACACCCATGTACTTGTACACATCTTCAACAGCCAAACAGCACGGACGTCACTTCTGCTCACAATCCCCTCACTCATGGTGAGGAACTTTACACCCAAGATTCCCCACTTCCCATGAGTCTTAGGTGCTGAAGGCGGGGCTAACCCCCAGGTCACCACAATGTAATGAGACGCAAAGAGCCCGCGTTTATTGGCCGAGAGCCGCATCCAGCTCGAGAGCCACGTGTTCGCCACCCCTGCTCTATCACATTGTCAGAAGTCAGAACTCTGTCTCCCCCTCTGGTCACCAGCGGGAACCATCTCCAGAGTTCTAACCCCACTTCCTGGATGGTGCACACCTGACTGTCATTCACTCAATTAATCACAACATACTTAAACTCTGCACTGAGCTGAGCTCAGTGTGAGGTATTGTTTGTGCCGAGTATTATAGTTGGAGCTGATTTTCTGTTTCTGACTATGTTTCCCTGCCCTGACCCTTGCCTGGATTCTGATGCTTTCATGACAGTTATCAACTCCTGCCTGCCTGACCCTGATTTAGCTTTGTGGACTTTTAGCTGAGCTAAGAAACCTCCTGCAGTTGGATCTGTCTGCCTGTTCTTGTGACACAAATGTTTGCGGCTGGTTTTAACCTAAATTTTGTGATGAAGATGAAAAAAGTCAAAGTGGATTTTGACAACCAGATCCTGCAAACAGACTTTTAAGGTGTGACTTATAAATGAAGCAAAATAAAGTTACACAACCGTTGTAAAACTGGTATTTTCTAAACATAAAAATAAACTTGAATTCACTGTGTCCTCAACTTTGTTATCTGCATGTCTAAAACGTTCAAGAATCAGTCGCCCCATATTATACCGAGCAGCTTCTTGTTCCTTGAGAACAACTGTATCAATAAATCCATATTTGGAGGAAACACCTGGTTTTGTCTGTAAACAGCAGCTTTATCCCTTGTGCTATCCTAGGCACTTTAACATTGGGAGTTGGGTCATCTAGACCCACTAGACAGAGCTCTGAACCTTTGTTCTTCAATGATTTGTGATCTTCACTGGTGTCCATGGATTACATCAAATCTTTCCACCTTTATCCACCTTTGTCATGGTAGGGAGAACACGTCAATGTAAGGGGGGGGGTCATCTAAGATAGCACAAGGTTTAAATACCTTTCAAGTTGAAGGCTTTTGTTCGTTTTCCTCTCTGGTTCTTTTCTTCCTAAAGGAAACTTCGGCTCGGGGTTTGGGGATCACTGCTGTACTTGACTGAACATCGGCAAAGAGTGGGGAGGAAAGACTCCCTATGAATGCTGTGCTGTACACGGAATTCGTTTCAGCTTTGGACAATGAAATATTGCATGGTCTGATAGGTCTCATTTCCAGCAGTGTTTACTTGGCACATTTTGGACCCTGAAGTGTGTCTGAACACCACGGTTTACCTTGATCCTATCCACCTCATTAAGACCAGGGTTCTCAGCTTTGGACGGATACTCAGTAATGAAGAAAACAAATTTTAATTCAACAAGTTGATGGACTACGGCCTCTACCCTCTACCAACAGCCTGTTTCCCAACAGAAAAGAGTCAAAAGGCATAATGAACATTCAGGGACTCATTCAGCAGGTAATAAAAATAACAAATAGAAGTTTATTTTACACTGAGCACTACGACTCAAAATTGCTTTTTTTTGTTGAGGGAAAACTGGAGACTTGGACCAGATTTTGAATCAGTTCTGACTCTCTGGAGCAGGCAGAGGAATGAACAAATGCTTTGGCACCACCCTGCAGCTTTCAAATCTGCAAATAGTATTGTAGACGAACTTATTTCTGACTGTGCATCTGAGGCTGTAAAATCCAATTCAGCTGAAAGCTCAGAGAACCCATCATATCCTACAATTCCTCCATAACCTTCAGACCCAGACCCATGAATCTCAAACCACGTACCACAGACTCCACGAATCAGAAGGGAGGAATCTTGGTGAACTTCTGAAATGAGGGCTCATTTATCAAAGCTGTCATGTAGGGGTCAGTCCACACATGTGCAGTGTCTCCCTGTAGACGTCCAGTATAGAGGGTTGTGTTGGGTTGCACATGGTGACCCCACAGGGCTCTGTGACACCACCACCTTTTTTTTTCTTTGGCCCGCTCTCACTCACACACTGAGGATTGTGATAAGCTGTACAGTGAAATGTGAGCCTGTGGGTCCAGCTGGGCGTGTTATGATGTGATGTACTTGGCTGAGAAAATGAAAACAGCTTTAGCGAGCATTCACCCTCCAGCAGTTGCAGAACTGGAGTAGACCAGCAGTGAGTTGGCATCCCTTCAGAGGACTCATTTTATTTAACCTTAAACTCTAATCTGATCTCAGCATCAGTCTTTAGTCCAGACTTAAAGACTTAAGAATGTCTCACCTGCAGTCCAAGCTCTTTCCTCAGAAGTCACGGTGTGTTTGCAGCTTGGCCAGGGCCCACCTCTGCTGACTACAAACCTGCAGATGGGCAGATAGGACCCCTCCCTCTCTGTGAGGTGATTTTGTTTCTCCCCACAGATCTCAGAGTTTCAAACTGCAGTTTTTAATACCGCTGATACTTATCTGTCAAAGTAACCTGGTAACGAAACCCAAAAACAACAAAACGTGCTTTTGAGATCAGCTGTCTTTGTTTGGATGATGTACTTAGAGATTGAGGATGAAGCAGTTAATTGTCCAACAAAATACAGAATGCAAATAGGTACAACATTCTCCAACAGATGAAATAACAATGGCTGCTTCATCTGTTTTTTTTATGTACTAATGCATGAATTTTACAGAGAGATTGTTGCACATGGAGATGTAAATAAAACTAAAAGTTGCTGCCAATATTAATATTTAATTTTTGAAAAACATTTTTATCAGGAAAAGGTTTAGATTGCCAAAGGCAGAGAAGGAGGTGAAACCAGGGGCTTGTTCTCACCCTTAGTAATGTTTCTGTCTTTGCTGAGTCAGCAAGACCCAACAGATATCAGGGAGTGAAGGCAGCCAAAATCTTTTCCAGCTGCCTTTGTTGTCATCCTCAGTGCAGCTTGAATGTCCCCCTGTGCGTCCAGACGTTGGCTGGCTCTCAGTAGTAACTTTTCAAATTCAGTCCAATGCAGATTACATTTTGTAGAAATTCTTCAATACCAGTCATTGATACAGATTACTGGTAATTTCTTATTTGTTTTTTCTTTCAAGCATATTATTTGTCATCCTTAAAAACAAATACCATCCAAAAAAACTGGCCAGGCAACTTTAATGTGCAAGTTTAGAAATATAAACCCATTCTTTCTGAAATCCTCTACTCGTGCCGTGCTGTGTTGCCAAGGGTAACACGCACAACTTGAGGCTCCTCTGGTCACGTGACCAAAGGAGCAGTTAGATTAAATTAAATTGAGTTGGATAGACACAACAATTAAGTTGAATAAACTTAATTCAATTACGTGTTACCAATTGAAGTGATTCAATTAAGTTTCTTTTTAGAGTGTGAGGGCAGGGATGCCCAGTTTAGTTAAGTTTTGCCATTAGCTATTGGGTTTTATGACTGACTTCATGTTCTTATACATGCACAATTACCGGTGTGAAGCCTGTTAAGAAAAGTATGTTGTAATATTGGGCTATATAAAGAAAACTACACTGAATTGAATTGATGTCAGCAAAAACGGATCCGTCCATCATTCCAGTCCAATGTGTGGAAACACTTTGACTTTAGCAAAGTCATGTGACCATCCAGTTTGCTAGAATGTTCTAAGAATGTTCCCTTTGGAATCTTTGGATGTGGAAAAACAACAGTGGGCTGAACTTTAGGAAACTAAAATGTGAATGGATTTGACATTCATTCTTGTTTACAGAAAGTATTTCATGGAAAAAGTCAGTAAAGGGTTTGAGAAATTAGACTTGTTGTATGTGTTACATCCCAGTGTGAAACCTTATAACAAAACATGAGCTGACAGATTTTTGTTTTGATTGAGTCATAGAGCAAAAGAGCTAAGCATGGGTTCCAGCGTAGAGAGAAGTACACATCAGGAATAGCTGAGGTCCTTGTTTCATATTGAAGCATTACCTGTTAGGTTTTGGAAATGAGAATAATCTACTTTGTTGTATTTTGAGTTTTTGAGATGTATCAGGGTAAAACAGTGGCTTTCACATCCAGAAGGTGTAAATGTTTAATAATAAAATTAGGTCTTATCAACTGATCAATGACTCTGGCTGATGCTTCAGGGAAGATATCAAACAGAGCTTTTATTGTTGCTGAAGAACAGAGTGTTAGAAAGGAAGGTGGGGTGAGAAGAGCAGTGGAGGTGAGGCTGATGCACAAAATAAATAACATGTTACATTTTTCACTTAATTTCTTTGAAAACCAATTTCGCCCGTTGGTGAAAATTGTGTAAAGTTCAGAACATATTGTTTAAATTCAAATAATTCTCACATTTTGACATTATAATGCCAACCAACCTGCTTCATGTGTCCAAAAACACAAAGGTAATTATGCTTTTTCCATTTTCGGCTATCATTTATGGAGTATTACTGCAGAACTGTGCATGATATCTGACCTTCACAGTTTTAAATATCAACTAAAAACTCACCTTTTTAGAATGTCTGTTAATACTTAGTAGTTGGTGGCATTTAACTTTTTTCTACTTGTTTTATTGAATTCTTATCTTTTATGTGACTTTTTTTTTCATTTAGTAAATTTATGCCGGTGCTTTAAACATTTTCTGTGTCAATTTTAAATAGTATTGTTATCTGTATTTTTATTGTAAAGCACTTTGGTACCCTGATGGCGTTGTAAAGTGCATTAGAAATAAAGTTTCATTCATTCATCACATGTTTTATCAAGTCTTAGCTAGATTGAAAAAGACAATATTTAAAACATATATATATGCACAAATATAAGATTTGAGGTTTTTATGGAAAATGTAAAATATAAAAATAAAAATATTTTGATAATTGGAATTCTCAGGTAGTCATTTTTTGTCAGAAAGATCCAATGAGGAAGCGCTGATCATGACTTCACAGAGTGAAGTTGTAAAAAAACATTTTGTGATGTGGGTTTTTCTAAAGCCAAAAGAAGCTAGAGAGACAGAAAAACAGAGGAAAGCAGAAAAGAAAAGGCTGCATTGACCAAAGAGTTTGAGGATCAGGCTGTGTTTGTTGTGCGTACCAGTCGGTGCACTGATTGTAATGGAAAATATCTGTCTGATGTTGTGTCTGCATTTGTGTTGTTTTGGGATTTTGTGGGTTCTTGCTGAAGAACCCCCTAAAAGGATGGGTTGATCTTTTTATTTAAGAGGTTTAATGAGCAGATGAGACCAATGTACAAAACCTCCTATCTGCTCAGTTTAGGAGTTGGACTTTTTACAATAAATTGTGAGAACTCCACATTTTAAGTGAATCTGCAATAAAATCCTGCTAGTTTTTTATATGACAATACAATCACTAGACACAAACCTCCAATCATCATTAATCAGAATATTTGAAACACTTTTGTTTCCTTAAAAAACGTATCTCTTCAGATAGGAGGTTTTGTATTTTGGAATCAAAACAGAGGCAGAGATGATGTGAGTACGTACTGTGTGTTTGTGAGAGGGTGTTATGAAGTGTGTGTGTGTGTGTGTGTGTGTGTGTAGGGGCGGTCCTCCCCTGCCTAAAGCCGGCTTGGAATCAGAAAATTCGGCAGAGCAGAGTGAGAGGCAGAGAGAAGAGAAGACACACTCACACACCAGCAAAGTTACCTTCTGATCAGTCTGACGCACAAAAACTTCACTGGACACGTCCCAGAGGACTTAATTTCCCATCATGCACCAGGAGAATCTCTCACATCTCAAGGGAACTTGGACCCCATGGAGTAAGCTGGTTGGAGTCTCTGGCATGCCGAGCATGGGACCGATCCAACCACAGAGAACAGCTCCGCTCTGGGCCCGGCTGCTTCTGGTGGCTCTCCTGGTTCCTGGAACCTGGAGCCTTCTCACCGACCAGCAGGAGGAGATGTTGGTGGAGCTTCATAACCACTACAGAGGACAAGTTTCGCCCTCTGCTGCAGCCATGCTGCCTCTGGTAAGATGCTTCAGGTCTTTCTAATCATCTCAAACCAGCGAGTATTGAACTTACACTGATTCCTCCTTACCAGCAGCTGTAGGCATCAAGAGTCCAGAGTCCACACTCAAACAACTCAATGATTTATGTGACTAACTTTAATACCATAAGCCTTCCAAAAAAAGCTTACAATTGCCGTCTTCAATCAAAATTTACTTGATTAGTCTTCTGCCAACAAATCACAAATTCCCATTTTAATTCTGTTCAATTGTGCTTTTGTGAGGAATATCAGGACAATTGTTTCAGTCCTTAAATTAGCAAAATATAATAATAATTTCACTTTTAAATAAAAATTTAGTAGATCTTAAAAATGGCTAAAAATCCATCTGTCGTAGAGCTTTTTCACTAAAACTTAATTTAATCATTTGTGCAACAGAAAGCAATAGGAGAGACGCTATGAGAGGTCTGTAATTTACAGATGGACATTTACAGGTTAAATCAACTGGAGAAAACCGTCAGATCTAAAGGCTGTCTGGTAAATGGGTGAGATGGCATACATACTACACAGTCTAAACCCAAACATGCTCAGTGTTTTTTGGTTCCCATTGTTCTCTTTGGCCAGCTCCCATTACTTCCCTTTTATACCATGGTCTGGGGGAATTCTGGATTCTCATTAGCTGCTGGGTGGGCATTAAAAAGTGATTTACCACAGTGATAAATAACGTATGCCTAAAAAAGTAGTTCCGGTGACATACCTTAAAAGGTTCTATATCACTGCGCTGGCTTCTTTAAAACAAACTTTAGCTTCAGTATCTGGACAAAAACAAGCGGTAGGAGGTGAACTTTCT
This sequence comes from Oryzias latipes, assembly GCF_053564925.1. NCBI lineage: Eukaryota > Metazoa > Chordata > Actinopteri > Beloniformes > Adrianichthyidae > Oryzias > Oryzias latipes. The sequence continues at coordinate 6,666,304 of NC_136243.1, read as the reverse complement.
CTTTGAATTGAAACCGATCAAATAACAAGAATAAAGTACTAAAAACTAATTAAACTGAATGTTTCTATCTTTTGTAAGTGATCATGGCATAAGAGGGATTATGGCCATCGAGGTGTGCATTATCAGAATTAACGCATTTCGCTGTAGCAACCATCCTCTGCTTCACATCAACGGTTCAGGCTTCCACAGCGCGCGTCTGAAAATGCAAACTTCGTTGGAAATTAACCCTCACATAACAATCCCCCGGTTAGCACTTTGACATACTCCCATGTTGGTGGTGTGCGATACATGTATGGTATTACCATCCACCAAGAAAAAAACAGAAGGAAAAAGTATGAAATAAAGATGAAACTATTTTACATTTTCTATCCAGGTCTGTTTAATTTAGCACAAGGCTAAAAATCCAATAACAAGCAAATTATGGAAAACATTAGAATATCACAAGAAATGGGACATTTTTGTTAGTCAAATCAAATGTAAAACTTGTACTTTAAATACACAAGAATTAATGGATAGATTTGAAAACTTTCCTAGTACTTTTGTTGATTGTGACTTAAAGGTTAAAAAAAAAAACTAAATTAATTTTTCCAAAATTTTAAAGATTATTGACAGAAAATATCTATTTTTTTAAATGATATTATTCTTTTCAAGATGCCCACTACTACAAACGTTTGACTCCATGGAAAAAGACATTTTGCACACAGGTCCCCCTTCATGTGGTGACCTGAGCTCACCTTTCCTGGTTAGCCTGTTGAGCCACATGAAAATTCTGAAGGACTGTTGAGGCCACACAACAATTATCACTCACTGTTTGACTGTAAAGGAAGCTCAATAACTGATAAACATCTGTTGTTAAGATGAAAACGTATGGCCTTTAGGGGGGAATATTTTAAAAGCAGACTGGAGAGTTAAGAAGGTGCCATACCTGACAGGGACTTAAAAGTCAGGAACAGAATTTTGATAAAAAGGAATACTTGCTTTTTATCAAAATTCTGGTCCTGACTTTTAAGTCCCTGCCAGGTATGGCACCTTCTTACCTCTCCAGTCTGCTTTTAAAATATTCCCCCCTAAAGTCTCCTTACGTTCTGCCAACCAGTTTGTGTTAATGGTACCCCTAACCAAACGTAAGTCTGGTTAGGGGTACCATTAGGGGTAACAGTTGCCACCAATTAGAGCAATTAGAGACGTCACGCTCTCTGTTTTTTTTAACCCTTGTGCTATCTTAGATGACCCCACCCTCACATTGACGTGTTCTCCCTACCATGACAAAGGTGGATAAAGGTGGAAAGATTTCATGTAATCCATGGACACCAGTGAAGATCACAAATCATTGAACAAAAAAAGTTCAGAGCACTGTCTAGTGGGTCTAGATGACCCAACTCCCAACGTTAAAGTGCCTAGAATAGCACAAGGGTTACAAAAGACTTGTTCCTCCATTTCAGCGCTTTAACATCAGCCTTGTCCTGTTGTTATGCCGGTTTGAATCTCTTTTCATTTGGTTTTGTGCTTTTTATTTTTTTTTTTGTTTTATGACTGTAGAATGTTCTGTGTTAGTTTGTTTTTTCCCTGTGTACAGCAGTTTGGGCCTCCTTGGGCGGTGGTGGAAGGTGTTTGATAAATAAATGAATGAATGAATGAATGAATGAATGAATGAATGAATGAATGAATGAATGAATGAATGAATGAATGAATGAATGAATGAATGAATGAATGAATGAATCCATACAATGATGCCTAACAGGAAGAAATACTCTGATAAAGTCATTACATTGAATTTAACCTTATCAAGAAAATAGCAATGGGAAGCCAAGTTATGTTTTTTACAAATTCAACTGTTGTGGCTCGTCTCTCGTCATGGATGTGTGAGTTTTCTCCAGTAACTCCAGCTTCCTCCTTAAGTCCAGAATAGACTGACGACCTGTCAAGAGTGTACCCTGACCCAAAAAGGGATTCTGTGGGCTCAGAAAGTGGTTAGATGGCTCAGCTCCCTTAAAAGAATCCGCTTCTGCAGTTCCAAAGCAGCTTTTCCATTGTTCTCACTCCGTGTCTTATATTTTAACTTGGTTTAGTAAATATAAGTTGTTTCTAAAAGATAGGAAAGCCTTATTTTTATTTAGTTTTCTAGTACTAAGACTTCAATCAGACCTTTAAATTGAACACAGATTCACACCAAACTGGTGGTACGATGAAAGACCAAAGATTGAAACTTTCTAACGCTTTGGTGACGGTTGGCATTTAGAAAGCCACCGCTGCATGTATGGGTGGTTCAAAGATATCTGTGCAAGTTTATTATTGTCTGTGCTCTGATGGATATATCTATGTCTGTACTCAGAGTTGCCATTCATTCAAAAGTATCAAGAAGCTGCTTCTTTGTCAGTTGTCATTTCTTCATTTTTTTCCCAACACACTTAATTTCAAATCTGACTCCCTGTGGTCGACAAGCTGATGATACTGGGTTTTCCTTTTCCTTGATAGCAGTCCCAGAAGTTTTAGTGTTTTCTCCAACGTTCAGATGTGTCCATTATAACTTATGAGAGGATTTCTTTTTTGGTTTGAGTATTGTATCAACTTGAAATTACCATCAGTATTTTTCTTAGCATCTGCTTGACTTCTCCATTGGGCTTGCCCAGAATTGGTGTTATTTTAGGACATGCAAATGTGTCTGCACTGAGCTTCCCTTTGCTCGTACTTGCTTCCATCTCTTTAAAATAGGCAATCGAGGTGACACCCTGGATCCTCATTGAATCACTTTTTTTGGGGCTGTTAGTGTTTTCTGACAATGTGGGTCTCTGTCTAACCATGTGGCCTCAGAATGTTCCAAATTCCATTGACGCGTTCCGGTCTTCTGTTGAACGTTCTCCTCTTAGAGGATCAGGATCTGTTTTCAGCTATCACCTCCAGCAGATCAGCTGATCAGAGATTTACCTTCCAGTGCAGGCAGACAGGGAACTGTGTGGCTTTTCTTGGGTAACCTGCTGACCTCCAGATGACAGAGCCGTCATTGTTTGGGCAAAGAGATGCGGCTGTTGTGTTTTATTGAGCTGATTAAGCATCAGCAGCAGCAACGTACTGAGCTTCATTGTGTCAGTGTGAGCTGCTGTGAGTCTCCAGGAGGACCCAGTGTCCTTAAAGCTGAGGGCCACTGAGTAGCAGAATGTGGTCAGAATGAAAGAGAGAAAGATGAGAAAAACAACAGTAAAGGAGCTTATTTGTATTGATAAAACAGTTATACATATGTTTGAACAGAAAAATTTTATCTCACATAGTTTCCATTTCCTAAAACATGCTTCATAAGTTAATTGGTTACTCTAAATTGTCCCTAGGTGTGAATGTGAGTGTGATTTGTGACCCTGCGACAGAATGGTGACTTGTCCAGAATGTCCCCTGCCTTCGTCCACAAGTGGCCGGCAGCCCCGTGACCCAGAAAGGGACAAAATGGAAGAAGATAGATGAATGAATGAATGAATGAATGAATGAATGAATGAATGAATGAATGAATGAATAAATGAATGAATGAATAAATGAAAAGTTTCCATTTCCTTTAGTAAATGTGTGAGACTTTCAATAAAAATAAAACAGAAAAAATATTAGCTACAGTTTCCCAGACTACCTGTTTTCTTGAAAGCTGTCATGCTTTAAAAAAAAGGAATAATCATAAAAAAGGCTCATGTTTTCTCAGGATTTTAAGTTTAGGATTACAGGTTTCATGGTTAAACTGTGTTCACACCAAACGCGATTCTCGCCAAGTTTCAATCTTAAGTCAATGGTACAGATGTAATCTGAGGTCCTGTGGCATGATATGGTACCCGCCTGAACCAACAGTACCCATCCCGGCTACTGTTGGGTGAAGGCGGGTACACTCTGGACTGTCGGTTACTGGCCGGAGGCAAGCCGGGGCCAGACAGAGACCCACTGCGGGATGGGGAGCCTGTCTGCTAAGGCCCTCCTGAACGTTGTGATATTTTTCTTTTTTTCATCGAGGCAATAATAAAAAAGGTCCACTGATTTTTTTCTTGTTTTTATTTTTGCTCTCTCTGGTAAATGCGGGACAGCAAACTTTTAAACTCGGTCAGAGAGAGAACACAAATGCAGATATGACAGCCATTTAAAAGGAGAAACATCAGAAATGCAAAAATGAGATTATTTTTATTATATTTGTTTCTTTGATAAGAAAAATGCCACACGTACATGTCAGAAACTCAGAAAACACGATTTAACCCTTGTGCTGTCTTGCGGGGTCCAGATGACCCCACCCTTACATTGACGTGTTCTCCCTACCATGACAAAGGTGGATAAAGGTGGAAAGATTTCATGTAATCCATGGACACCAGTGAAGATCACAAATCATTGAAGAAAAAAGGTTCAGCGCACTGTCTTGTGGGTCTAAATGACCCAACTCCCAACGTTAAAGTGCCTAGGATAGCACAAGGGTTACACTATCCATATTTGTGATAATACATTACATTTTTCACAATAAAGAACATATTTTTTAATGAAATATGAATTATTTTTTAAGCTTATTTTCTAACCTGAGGCACCGGCAAATGCCGCCCATTTCATGACATCATCCTAGAGTCGGCCTCGACAGCGTGTCTGCGTTTCGCCCACAAAAACAAACTTCTGAACTTTTGCAAAGATGAACATACATATTGTCCATATAAAATGAAAGCGTTTATCTGATCCTCACTAGCTTCATGAGAAAAATGGGCGTGTGTTAGCCTGGGGGTGGGGCCTGGCAGCACAGACTCTTCCTGGAAGGGGTGGTTCTCACTGGTCTACGTGACAATGTAAGAAAAAGTGGATTTTGCATGATATAGGCCAGGGGTGCCTATGTTGTCAAACACGGCGTAATGAGGAATGCCCCTGCACTTTGCAGATAGGGGCATTGAGAAGATCTCTAGCTTCATTCCACCCATAGAGCTGGAACAGTCATAATCAGACGTTCCTACACCGAGTGCAATGGACTCACAGGAATTTAAAAGTTAAAAAACACAAGATATATAACCTCTCATGCTCAGCAGAGACTGGTTATTGCTCTTTGAGTAAGGAATGTACAAGATCACACCTCTGAACAGATAGACGGTTAAAGCTTGTCTATGGGTCAGTAAGGTTAGGATTAAATAGTTCTGAAGGGGGGTGTTGATGTGGTCTCCTTCATTTTGAATGATCAGAAATGTTGTTTGGTGACTCCAAATCCTTAGTTGAGATGTTTCTTTACTGTTCATATTATAAAGTGTTGATGATTTACAGAAGCAGTTCAATGTCAGAGGAGCAGAGCTGTTTTTGCACATGTTTTTGAACATCTATACCTCCTTAAATGCTTGAAAAGGTTTGTTAAAGACCCACTCAGATAAAAATTGTGTTTTTGGTATTCTTTTAGCATTTTTCTCAAGATGAAGGACATCTATTCATAAAATTTATACTTACGTGAACATTATACTTAAAACTCCATTTCTAAGTATTCATTTATTTAAATTTTTGTGAATCAGGAGTAGACAAAAAAAAATGATCTTATTTGTAACATAGAAAATACACTGGGCAAGTCAGAATCTCCCTGCTCTGCTCCATTCTGATGCTGACAAATAGATCCATGAATGTCTTTGTTTTTCTCATCTGGGCTGGTATCTGGATCTAAACTGTACGCCTGGATAGCTGCAATATTGCTCACCATTTTTGTTGCCCCACTAATGTCAGGGAGGGGTTGTGAGGGGCTGGAAGTTGGCAGGAGAGAGTGTAAACAGAGAGCTCTCAGTTTTGGGTGAGGGGAAACGGGGGCAGGGTTCACAGCTGAATTTCTAGTTTTTGGGGGTTTTGGCTAAAAACAGCATGATCACAATTAAAAGACCTCTGGGAACTGAAAATAAATCAAAAAATGGATATGTGTAAAACTAAAACAAAAGGACCACACACAACAGAGATTAACTGAAAGCTCTTTGTGTTCAGTGGCTCTAATACAAGTTCATATTATCCGCCCTCCACCGTTATGGTTAACAGCTGAAATACTATGTTTCTGTTGGTATTCAATTGGTATTCATGATTCTCCAAACATTTCCTTTTAGACAACCTGAACTTATTTGGAATTTCTCAAATCACGTACAATGAGGCAAATAAGTACTTAAGCGCGCTGTGATTTTGCAAGTTCTCCCACTTAGAAATCATGGATGAGTCTGACATTTCAGGTGCTAACTCTGGAAATGCCATTGCATGATTTTTTAAATAATTTGTATGCCACTGCTGCAAATAAGTATTTAAACACCTGAAAAAAATCAACATTAATGTTTGGTACAGTAGCCTTTGATTGCGGTTGCAAAGGTTAAAGTTTCCTGTAGTTTTTCACCAGGTTTGCACACACTGCAGGAAGGATTTTGGCCCACTCCTCCACACAGATCTCCTCTAGATCAGTCGTGTTTCTGGCTGTTGCTGATAAACACAGACTTTCAGCTCCCTCCAAAGACTATTGGGTTGAGGTCTGGAGACTGGCTAAACCCCTCCAGAACCTTGATGTGTTTCTTATGGAGCCACTCCTTTGGTTCTCCTGGCTGTGTGCTTTTGGTCATTGTCATGTTGAAAGACACAGCCATGACTCATCCACAATGCTCTAACTGAGTTTCTCAGTTCTGCAATCTCGCAATACATGGCCCCAGTCATCCTGTTCTCAATACAGTGCAGTCGTCCTGTCCCATGTGCAGGAAAACACCCCCATGGCATGATGCTACCACCCCCATGCTTCAGAGTTGGGATGGTACTTATCATTCTACTTTCTCCAAATATGGCAAGTGGAATTAAGACCAAAAAGTTTTATTTTGGTCTCATCTGACCACATGACTTTCACCCATGATCCTCTGGATCATCCAAACGGTCATTGGCAAATTTTAGAACGTCCTGGACATGTGCTGGTTTGATCATGCACGGAACTGTTCGTGTGATGCTTGACTTTAAACCATGACACCTTAGTGGATTACCAACAGTAACCATGGAAAGAGTGGTCCCAGCTCTTTTCAGGTTATTGCTCTTGGCCGTGTTAGTAGTTGGAGTCTTACTGACTGTATGGGGTGGACAGGGTTTCTTGTGCAGCTAACCATCTCAAACAGGTGCTCCTAATTTAGGATGATGACTAGAGTGGAGGTGGACTATTTAAAGGTGGACTAACCGGTCTTTGAGGGTCCGAATTCTAGCTGGTATTCAGGTGTTCAAATACTGATTTGCAGCAGTAGCATACAAATAAATGATTTTAAAAATCATGTGTGATTTCCAGATTATTTTAGACCATGTCTCTCACAGCTAAAACAGATTTGTTAACAAGAGCTCTAAGAAATATACCTAAATAAATATAAGCATCACTGCCTTTAGGACAGGCGTCCTACAGCACCTTATTAGCAGCTAGAGTGTGGTGTGAGGACACTGTAGGACAGCACCACCGGTACATCAAAAGTGTGTGAAACTAACATCATCCATGTAAATACTTCATGACAATTTACCAAACACACTACAATGGTGTGTTCCGTTTTCATGACATCGCTTGAGGTGGCCACAAGAGCCTCAAGAAAACTGCAAGACACATCTGTGCTCTGTGGGCCTGGAAAACCCAAAACTCTGTAACAATCGTATGGGTCAACCCCGGTATGGGTGCATGTGACTGAGGCCTAAGGCTAAAGAAAGCAGATGCAAAAGGACAGTCAGGATCCCTCTGTTGCCTCTTACGAGCAGTAAAAGCTGCATCCAGGAAACTTAAGAATTCTCGATAGAGAGAGAGAGAGAGAGAGAGACCATTGCAAAGAAGACACTCTACACCACGTGCGTGAAAGTTCGACATATGCAGTCATTGAAAGACATGGCTGCTGTTGGGTTCAAACAACCTACAACATCAGAATAACAACATAGTGGAATCCAAGTGGACTAAGGTTTTTGGAACAGGCTACACTCCAAAAAGGACCCTGGTGGTCTCTGTACAAGTTGCCTGTTAAAAAACGTGCAGCTGATCCCCAATGGAGAATTGTACATGGTGCCATAGCTACAAACAGATTCAAAGCCTTCTTTGTTCCAACTCAATCTGAGACTCTGGCACATTTGGTGATACAGTGTAAAAGGCTAAAGGGTCTCAGGGTCGGAAAGGTGTTTTCCTTCTCATTGTTCATTTTTGGTCCCAAGTACACAGTCGAAGGAAACATGTACACTGAGTAAAACTGTTAGGTTCACACTGAACTGCCAGTCCATCAAAGGGGTTTTGGAAGTTACTTCAAATTTGATGTATTCTATTTATTTATGCTAACATTAAAGTGATGGTGAATAATTTGATCTTTTTCATAGAGGGAATGAAGTCATTATTGGGGTATTCAGGGTCATTGTTTAAAGCTGTGATCTTGGTACAGCAAGAAATCTGAACTACTGTGAAATGTAGTTATTATCGCAAATATATTTTTATTTAAGCAACAAGAATTTATTGAGAGAACATTTTAATTTTCAAAGAATTATTATACTATTATATTATTATATACTATTGAACCTAATTTTTCAACAAAAGTTAAATGAATGCCACGTCCTCCTCCACGTGTACTGTTCTTCTGAAAATCCTTTTGTGCAGTTAGGCAAAATTACGCCACGCATGGTTTTGTCGATCCACATCATTGCATTTTTCTAAAGAAAAGGGCTCTAGAGAAAATGTAGCCTCCGTTTCCAGGAACCCATGGCGTTTCCCCGTAGGGGTCCCTCAAGTTTCAACAAGAGAAGGAATGCAGCATGAAAATTAGTCAACGGCCAGAGATGCAACTGATGGGAAAGAGCAGTGAGGAAACAGTTTTGACAAGAACAAGTAGAAATGAGATAGAAACTAAGCGAGAGCTCAATAAATGAAGCAGGGGAGAGAAAATAACATGTCTGTTGTTCATTTACATAATAATTATCTGACTGTGGGAATGGCTGGAGACCAAAAAAAAGGAAAGCGAATTCTTTAGCAAATTGGAAAAAACTGTTTACCTAATCCCTCCTGCATGCAGGCGGACAGTCACTCTGAAAGGAATTACAATAAAAACAAACAGGCTGCAGGTCACTGATGAGATGAAGGGTTTAAAACAATAACAGAAAGACGACAGACTAATTTGTGGGTAAACCTTTTTACTGCGCCAGTATTTATTATGACCATATGAATATTACCATATTCAAACATCATCGTCTCTGCCTCCTGTCTCAATCAGAATCTCTAAACCAGCTCTAAACATGTGGTTCTTTTACCTCTCATGGTTGAAGAAAACCAAAAATGTGCCTAATTTTAAAAAACAGTGTATTTTTGAACTGCAAGACGCATCGAGCGAAACAAAACTGATATGTCCAACTTTGAACTCATTCACAAACAGTTGAACGGGATGCATCACTTCACCATCCTTCTGACTTCGGTACCCATAATGCTCCAACAATCTATCGAGCAGTATTTAGTTTGCCTGTGTTGAACTAAAACATTTTGACAGAATTTTGAGCAACGTGTACCACAGAAAAATCAATCTTTTAGATGGAAAACTCTGATGACATCAGTCGGTGCTGAAAAAGCAGCCAATCGGTATCCATGTGTGCTGGAGCACAATTATCCACAAATAGTAGGTGATAACATGCACTTTTTGACCATTCAGATATAAATAAAAAGAAGGAATTGCATTGACAGAATAATGTTCATGTCTTAAAATCTCCCACTACAGTCTATCTTGTAGATTACAGCATTGTCACAGAACAGGCAGACGGCTGGATGCAAATACATCTGTTTTATTAGCACTGCTAAAAGTCCACAAAGTTAGATCATTGTCAGGCAGGCAGGGGTCAATAATGAAATGACCATGGGAGCATCAGAGAAACAAGAATAATCAAGATCCAGGTGAGATTCGTGTCAGGCAGCAAACTGAGTCAGAGACATAACAGGGTCAGGAAACACACGATCGGGTCAGGATACACCGCTCAGTAGTGCAGGCAGAGTGGCACAAACAATATGTTGCACTGAGTGAGGCTCAGTGCAAAGTAGACTGTGAATGATTGCAAATAAGAGTCTCGTGTGTTGCATCCAGAAACTGTGGATTAATGGGAGATGAACTCTGGAGACGGTGTGGGTACCGGATGTTCTCGGGTTGCCGTATGTTCTCGGGGTCCTTCGGGGTCCTTCGACCAATGATGACGTCACACTATTTGATTGGCTGTAAGTTGCCACGACCAATGAGTTAACGTCGCTACGTTTTTTTAAAAAACTTTATTGATAATTGCGGTATCATACATTAACAACGACATTAACGTTAACAACGAACAATAACAATGTAATCAATATTGCCTCGAAGATCAGTCACCATTGCCAAACATAACATATTAACATAGAAAATAAAGAATAGAGGGGAAAAAAAGAAACAATGAACATAAAACACAAATAAATAAAAACATAAGTAAAATAAAATAAAGGAACATAGAAAAATCTAAATAGTCTAATACTAGTTAAGTTATGGGTACTCGTGAAGTTTGTATTTCTGAACAAAACTAAGCAATTTCAAGCCATTCTTCTTTTTCATATAATGAAGTGATTGAAAGTAAAAACAGAGCTCTTTATTAAATGTTATAAAAAGTGGTTTGGTCTTCAAAACTTGACCTCACCAACATGGCGGTGCTCTCCTCGTGATGTCTCCTCTAGTGATATAACTCATTGGAAGGACCCCGAAGGACCCGAGAACATACGACAACCCGAGAACATCCGGTACCCATAACGGTTCCTACAGGTGACTAGAGGGGGAGACAGAGCTCTGATTTCTAGCTATCATAGTTAAGTTTGTATCATAGTTTTAGCCATTCATCGGAAGCAACTTAAGCATCCCATGAAACGAGATAATGTGCAGTATCTCCTGTCATAGCTTTGCGTACTCAGCCTCCTGCACCTTCAATACTCATATCAACTGGGTTCCTCTGTGGTCACAGTTACAAACCAACCATGGCACAGTCTGCCTTGGTGTCCCCTCACACAAGAGGGAGTGATCACAGCAGCCAAACAACTTTTACATTTGCCTCAATCGCTCTTGGAATCAGTTTTTAATTATACACCTTAACTACCGTAACGCGCACCCGATTACAAGCCGCACCCACCCATTTTCACGTGTTTATTTACTTTAATACATAAATAAGCCGCGTCAGAGTACAAGCTGCACATGTGTTAGGTGACATTGTCATCCTGACAGATCACGTCCTGAATTCCAGAGCAGTGCAATTCATCAGCTCACTGTGGGTGGAATCGGCTTTGCCTCAGGCTCATGTAGTTGAGTATGTCAACATCTGTCAAATAGCACGGACCTCTATTCTGTTCACAAGTTCCTCAGTTATGGTGTTTTTATTTCATTTTTTTTTTTTTTTTTTTTACTTATTGACAATCTAAGTATCATACATAAAATTACAAACAGTAACCATATAATCAACATTACATCCCTCAGTTATGATGAAGAAGTTTACATCCGCGATTCCCCATTTCCCATGAGTCTTAGGGGCTAAAGGCGGGGCCAACACCGGGCTCGCCACACTGCTGTACGTGTTTAAGAATGAGCAAGTATCAGCAGTGCATGGAGGGGTGAACGGGAAAAGCTCTCCTTCCGCTTGTGTCGCGGCAGCGTTATGGGAGTAACAGGGCTGGTTAAAAAACACACCGGTAAAATACAGCAGCGGCGACTGAAAAGCGCGCGCCTCAGCGCGATACGTGCGCCTCAGTGCGGCGCGTGCGTCAGAAGTCAGAAGCCTCTGCGCTCCGCGCTCCCGCGCGCTCCTTGTCTCCCCTTCCTATCTACTCCGACACCTTTGGCCAGGGCGGCTTCAGGGAGGAGCAGTTCGTCCCCATTGCGCCGGTGGAAGGAGCAAATCGTGTCTGTGCAAAGCAATCGGACTTAATACTGAACGTTTTGTGTTTGAGGGATGGATGCGTTGTAACCTGTGGGAGCCATCAGACTGCCATCGGCCCCGCAGCTCTATAAGAGCAGCAGGAGAAGATGTCTCCAGCTCACACGGAGGCTGTGAGATTTTCAAAGCAAAATTCCGCTCAGTCCTTAGGAACCGTAAAAACGATCACGTGGATTTGTGTTTCCAGTCGTGTCCCGACAAAATAAAGGCTGATGTTATTCCCACATATTTACGTGCAGCCAGTCGAGTCACTATGACTCAGAGGTCAATTCACTCCTGAGCTTGCACTGTTCTCTCCGTCACGCAGCTGACCGGCTTTTCCAAACCCGTTGGTGATGGTGGATTTTTTCACACTGCTTTTAACGATTGCTTTTAACTTGAAAGTTGCATCATACTGTAATGGCAATCACGTGCACGTTGGGTCTAATGGCACCAAAGGATTCTGGGATGCGGCCGGGCATGCGTGTTTCGTTTTGTTGAACCATGACTGAAGTGTCTAAGACCTGAAGTGAGGTCCATGCTGTTTGTCTGTTTAGAAGTGTGTTGAAAAATAAATGCCTTGTGCTTGGTGTCAGATAGAGATTTCAAACCATTCACTGCGATCGAAAGTACGTACATGGTGGCCGCCAATTAAATCCATAAATTAGCCGCGTCACTGAATAAGCCGCAGGGCTGTAAGCGCAGGAAAAAAGTAGCTGCTTTTAGTCCGGAAATTGCAGTACTCAGACTCCAGCTACACTCTTCTAAATATGAATAAGCTGTTATAGAAATTAAATGCAATTCTCCCACCTGTCAAATGTAAAATATACCTTTACTTTTACTGCTAAACCTTAAGCTTTGTGCACCTCCCTTGGAAATGCACATTCAAGCAACCAATTTCATTGAAAGGTCTATGTAAACGTGTGTGTGTGTGCAGTTTGCTGGCTTCTACGTTCAAAACTCTCGTCTTCTCGTGTCGCTACCCAACTTTCCACGACCGTTTTGAGTTTTTCAAATAAACGTACGGCCATTGAACCACGCTGAAAGTTAAATCGGTTCAACTTTGACCAGTCAGGGAGTCGAATTTGGTGGTGACATGGATCGCATCCCTTTTACTTAACGGAAGCGCAAACCTTTGGAAATTAATCATGTAGGACAAAATAATTATTGTTGTTTGTGCACGGTCACACCGAGTCGTTCCTATATCGGAATAGAGGTGTAAAAGAAAAAGTCTTTAGCAAAGATTTGTTAAATTTGCACCACTTTACCATTTCACACTAGGTTGTTTCCAACTGTAAATGGCGGGCATGTCCTAGTAAACAGTAGAAAAGGAAAAAGATGCCCCTCTGTGCTCGTTCGGTGTGAACACCATATGCTGAAAGCACGTTCAAGAATGTGCAATTACTCACTCACAACTGCCCTAGGGGTCACACCTGTGTGGGGCATGCAGGTGGCCCACACGAAATATCAAGGTTTAGAGAACCCGTAAAAGGAAAATTCTTGTGCACGTTCTTCTATGGCATAATGTGAGTGACAGGTTAAACACTTACCCTGAATTTTCACTGGTCTGTCTGCGGTGCATCTCTGTTGCATTGTGTGAGGAGTCCATCTCAAGAAAACTGCAATGAAAGTTTTTATTTTGAAGCCTGCACCTGTTTCCTGTTTCTGATAGTGACTTGTCAGCAGACTGGAAAATAAAACTCCTGCGTAAAGCTTACGTTGCGGAGGAACGGATGTGATACTCAGCAGTGACGGAGGCGGCGTAAATATTCCGACTGATTAATGAAACTTTGTGCTTTTGAGGCAACAGAATAGAAACACACCCCAAACGGACCAGTGGAAATCTGCCTTTAGAATGAAGTAGGTGAGACGCATGTGTACAGACTTTTTAAAACCTGTGCACTGCACAAGGAGCCCGGTGGCGCTTTTCATGTAATAAATGTGCACTCCTTGCTGGCAGAAACGATGCAGTTAGATAAAAATTAGACAAAGTGTAGTTAGTGCGGGCATCCATAGACTACTTATTTAACACAAGCACACCTTGTGTGTGCAGCATTCGTGTGGGGTCAAAATACCGCTTTGAGGTTTGTTTTCGTGGGGAATTAACATTAAATTACACTTTAAAGCTCAATGCTGATTTTTATATTATGGAGTTAATTCAGTCTCAATAATCAGAAATGCATACAACCTGTTTTGCATGATAGGCCCTTTCATGTGCAGCAAAGCAAAAAAAGGTATTTGTTTAAGGTATTGATTTTCAGCTTTCTTGTCTTTTGAGGTTTTTAAAATATTGAACATTTCTTTTTAACCTCCTTACTTAGCATTTATTTATAAGGCAGGTAAGCTTTCATTGCATTGGTGTAATTCTTTTCCAAAAATCCAAGTATACAGATTTGTGTGTTACACAAATGATCAATCTTAATTTTAAGCACATTTAATAGTTTAGATGTACCTTTAACACTGTTGTGGGACTGTAATTCCGTTAACAAAGCAGGGGAAATTGGTAAAAGAGAAATGCAGAGAGATGCAACAACTGACAAAAGGAAGTGAGGTCAATGTTTAACTCAACTCAACTCAACTCAACTTTATTTATATAGCACTTTCATACAACAGTAGTTGAGACAAAGTGCTGAACACAACAGTAAAAAACATTAAAACATGTTACGGGGGGGAAAACACAGAGAAATCAGAGAAAGATGGACGTGGAGTTAGATGTGTAATCCTGGGGACAGATGGATGCAGATTTAGGGGGAAATTACACAGGATGCAAGAAAAACAAATATTTATAAGTGCAACAGTTTCAGAAAGAGTTCAGACAAAAGAAGCAAAAGCTGCAAAACTTAACAAAAGCCTCAAATCTGGAGAAACAAATGTGACCGCTTTTGGCAAAACCAATAATCTGTCAAAAACCAGAGAGGTAGAACCGCATTTGAAACTAAACTGTGCCGTTACAGTATACGACTCCTCCTCAGATGATCCAGCTGTGGTTCAGACTGACGCAAACAGACATTGTGATCATAGAGCAGAGGCTGAATTTGAACCAGACCTGCAGGAAACAAAGTAAATCCCCTCTGTGAGAGACGCTGTGATCACCAAACCCTGCTGAAATACCCCAGCAGCCTTTGCTGCGGATTATGTGCTGAGGGAGGAAAATACAAACCTGACAGGATTACAGTTCCTTCACAAATAGCAGACTAAACAAATCTTATAACCCAACTATTGCACAAAACCAACCAGGAATTTCCAGTTTTTCAGGCTGATTTAGCTGCAAAAAGCAAAATTATTCCAAAGAAACCTAGTTAGAAAAGAATGAAGCCTGAACAGGTACAGAGTAGGCTTCATCACAGATATATGTACAGAAACAATCACACACTACCAGAAATGGATGGTGGAGGATGGAAACAGAGAAGACAGACCTGTGTTTGTTTAGAAATTCAAAGTACAACATGGTCAAACCAGCTATTTCAACAAATGTCCCAAGTACAACACAATGAACACAGAATAGGGGACAGCAAAAAAGTAACACAATATTTGCAGTGACTATCGTTGAACCATAAACTTCAAAACAAGAAGCATGACAAACCGATACAGCTGCTTCCTTGTGTTTATAACTGATGGTGTCTAAAGAGGAAAGAGAAACCTGGAAACAAAACATGATATGCACAGATTAAAACATGACATAATCAAATCGAGAAATGCACAAATCCTCACACATTCACTTTCAAGGGCAGTTTATCCAGAACTTCCCAACCTGGAGACCTATCCCCCCGGTTTGTTTTTCCAGCTCTAGATGCACTGATTGCTGCCAGTCGATTGGATCAGGTGTGTCCAGTTAGAATGTGGAACCACCACAGTCAGGTAAACAGAAGCAACAGCATAAGGGAGAGCTGGAAAACACATGGCCAGGGTTGGGCAGCCCTAAATCATTGTATACAATGACATGCGTTTAGGGTCCCTTTGATTGACAGATTCTCACACGCCACCTTTCAAGTGGTAAGGGTGTGGACTTCCATCAAGCTTACACTTGATTGGCCAGAGTGGTTGCCATAGAAACGTCGACCCAGACCCACTTGGACCAATTACTGCTCACTGATGTCGTCTAGCTCTGACATGGCGGCGCTTGCAATTTTCAATGACCATTTCCTTAGACTGTCCCACACAGTAAACACATGTCTGAAGAGAGAAGCAGCTGTTATCAGACTCACAGTCACTCTATGGATTCAGAAACCAACATTTAAAATTCTGAAAGTTGTTGAGATGGAGACCAAAAGGATTCATGAGTACAATGTTAATGCATTCTTTGACAAAAGAAAGTTCCTTATTATTATTTTACATCCCAACTTCTAACTCAGACTTTTTAGGTTGCTCAGTTTGTTACGGTAGATTTGATTTCTTTAAAGTAACACTCCGATCGTCTTTTGGTCTATTTTCAAAGTGTTCCTAATGGTTCTTTTAATAATGATTACGATTTGAGCTAAAACCTTAAAAAAAAAAAACGTTGTTGATTTCTAAGCCATAGTTTCTGCAGAGGGGCAGTAGTTAATTAAAAAATTCACCTCTGAGTTGTGGGCAGGATTGTTGGTGAGGAGCAACCCTGCCCCCACTTCCCTTCACCCATCTGTTTACAGCTTCTCCCACTGGCTTACACCACCTCATACCCCCAATCTAACATACCCAGTGCAACAAAAATTGCAATCAATATCAGAGCCGTACAGCAGTGCAGTTTACATATCAGATCAGACGAGGAGAACAAAGACGTACATGAATCTAGTCGTCTACAAGGTGGATGTATCAGAATGGAGCGGATCAGGGAGCTCGTAAACCGTCGAGCGTATTTTCTATGTTACAAATGCAATCTATTTCCAACAGCGTTTTCTCGTCTGTTTCTGATTGACAATTTAAACGAAGAAATGTTCAGAAATGCAACTTTAGGCTTATTTTTCTTAAAATTTGTCCTCCATCATGAGAAAAATGCTACAGGAACGTGTTAAAAACAGCATTTTCATCAGACTGGGTCTAAAAACAGCTGTGTCAGAGTGAATAAAAAGGCCTTCTTTTTGTTTCTTTTCTATAAATAAATAGTTTAGTGTCTTAAACATCCTTTTAATCAACATAAAGAAGGTGAACGACTCCTTCTGATTTCATCTGGATTGGTTCCTCTGCACTTTCTTCTCCTGCAGTGGTGCACTTGCTGCTGAAGATGAAAGGATCTCCATTAGGATGTCTTTGTTTGGAGGTTATGTTGGGACATTTTTACAGTCAGCCGGCCATTTGCAGAGCATCTCAACAAACTAGCTTTTGTTTCTCCTGTACTGTCTGTCATGTTGTAACACGCTTTCCAAAAACCTTCACAGGCCAGTGAGATCAGAACAATCCAAGAGCTCCATGTTCACATGCAAACATGCAATCAACTAACGAATGAGCTCTGCCCTTCACTGTGATACTTTGAGTGCACCTATGTAATAATTACTGACATCTAGTGGTTTTCAATGGAGGTGCATGTTAGGACTGCATGTGTGTTCGTAAGTGAAATGACCACAAAGAAAAATGAAACAGCTTCACTGTTGTTTTAAAGCCTGTTTTCTATCACAGATTCCTGCCAGATAAAAACATTTATTTTCCTAAAGTCTTCTTATTCTGTAATGAAGAGGATTTGTGCATGTTTGTGTACTTTTTTCTTTACCACCCACTCAAAGACATAAATCTTAATCATGTCTGTGTCACAAACACACTTCACTAAGTGACGGAATTGTATGTTTTAAGAGTTTTTTTTCTAACTCCAGTGGGGAAAAGTGATTTTTAGAAGGTCTTTTTCAGAATAAATGATGATTCAGTATAAAGTACAAATGAGAGCTTGTCAGCTGTTGCGATGCAGCTCATGTTGAGCTTCTGAGTATTAACACAAACCAGATGTGCAGCGGGGAATGTGAAGGGGAGTCCTGACTGTGCGTGTGTGTCATCAATGAATAAAGTACTCCTTCCACACACACACATATGCACATTGTTTCTTCATACAGATTAGATGGAGGCATGAGGGGGAGCTGTCTCGTCCAGCTGAGGAGGCAAACTATGGCTGCTGATGGTAGAATGAGATGCTCTAACAAATCTTTTCATGTTTATATAGAACTTCATAGGAGTCATGATCTTGAACACATCAGTCTACAGGTTCAAAATGAAAAAAGAACTGGGTTCGTTAATGGGATGAAAGTTTCACCTTTAAAATGTGGTTTCACCTAAAAACTCTAGTGAACAGGGTTTAAACTGCATGCCAAAAGCAAAGCTTGCTGTCAAAAAGAAAGGAGGAACAATGTATAAGTTAGGTTGATAAAGGAAAGGGTGGATTTAATACAAAGTGATAATAGGAAAAACAACTAAAATGTTTTACATTTGTCAACTATTGTTAACAGAGTAAACGTCAAATGCTAATCAAGTGGTTAGAAATAAAATCAAAGACATTTATGGAAATATTTGCAAACTAAAACATTGAAAACTAGTTCATCATCATATCATCTGCTGTTGTAGAATGGAGGAGTCTGTGTCGCCCCGTCCACCAATTTTAACTGCACACGCACGTACACAGACAACGAGAGGGGGATGCTCACGTTGCTCCCTGTCCCCTACCCCCCAGGCTGAGTAGGATGGGCCAGCGTCTGCCGGGGTGTTGGTGGCGCTGTGGGGGCCCCTGCGCCCGGCTCTTTTCCATGCAGGGAGGGAGTCTACAACATCTGAGCAAGCTGGACGGCATCCCCTGGGGCTGGGTGGGGCCCCTCTCTTGGGTATACCGGGAAACCCAAATCTTTTCTATCATTGGTCACAGCAACTAGAGGCTGGTTCTCAGGCCCTGTCTGGGGCCTCCGCTTGTCGCCTGCATCCGCCTTCCCACTCGGGTGGTCAGTTTCTGCCGCTTCCCCCCACTTGCCCTCGGTGGGGCTGGCAGGCAGGTTGCACGGGTGTGCAGTGGGGGCTGACCATGGGCTGTGCCGGCCTCCCTCTGGCGTTGGGGTCTCAGGACTCCCAGGCGGTGGCGTGCCTCTTGTCTGGGCCTCATCGTAGGTCTCGAGCGGTCGGGGAATTGGGTTATAGGCCTGGTGCGCCTTGGGGTGGGGCAGGTCCCTGCCGGGGCTCCGGCTCTGTGTGTTCTCTGTTACTCCTACTCCTCGGCCGGGGGGATGCTGGGTCCTGACCTCCGTCTCCGTTTCTGTGGTGGGGCTCAGTGCATGGGAGGGTGGTTGCTCCTGGATCTTTGTCTGACTGTGAGGCTCTTGGATGCCTGGATCGGCCGGGTTGCTGCTCTGTCTGCCCCTAGCTCTGGGGTGTGGGGTGCCGGGCCTCCTGCCTCTGCTGGAGCATTCAGTGTGATCAAGGTACACTCTAAGAGGCACACATTCATTCAACCCACCCGCTGACTTACCTTTGCACAAATACGGGCATGGATATTGTTTTTTTCTCTATTTCCACACCTCTTTTCATGATTATAGGTAATGTGAATATTGTATGTACCTGTCTATGTGTAGAAATCTTGGGAGATAAATCTTTAATCATTGATGCATGATTATACTTCTAACCTGTAAATAGTTGTGTGCAGACTATTTTTTATTGTTTTGTTTTTGTTTTGTTGCTGTGTGAACTAAGTTATGTAATCTAATTTACTTACGACACTTTTATGTTTTAAATTTTTAATATGAACTACCCCCCACTCTAACCCCTTATCCCCCATCTCTGACATCCCACTCTGTTTCTTTCTCTCCTCTTTTGTTTCTTTTTTTCCGTCTGGTCCAACAGGGAATGCACACAAATATAATTTTCATAAATAAAGCTTAGCCTCAAATACAAAAGGGGTTTATAAAAATATACACTCAGTCTGTCTGTAGATCCATAAAAACCAATTGTAACAATAAAATATGTCCAATACAAGAGGCACTCATCTCTGATCTGCTTATTCAGCTGTCGGACAGGTCAAGTTAAAAAAAAAAAAAGTTTATCATTAACCCTTGTGCTATCCTAGGCACTTTAACATTGGGAGTTGGGTCATCTAGACCCACTATACAGTGCGCTGAACCTTTTTTCTTCAATGATTTGTGATCTTCACTGGTGTCTATGGATTACATGAAATTTTTCCACCTTTATCCACCTTTGTCATGGTAGGAAGAACACGTCAATGTAAGGGTGGGGTCATCTAAGACAGCAAAAGGGATAAAACTGAAATTACTTAGTGATTAATCTGCTTATTCAATTATTTCTGTGATGACATAAAGTACTGATGTGCCATGAACACATTACTTCATGGCACATCATCAGGTCAGGTCAGTTTCCCGTATAATCACTAGTTGGTCAGTTACATAACTGAATTTACTTTCCCTCCAATGTAAAGAAACGTTAAACAGAACAAACAAAAAATATGTCTGCAGCAACACCTGCCTCACCTCTGCAGTCAGACATTTGGAGGTGAATTTTTAGTATTTGCAGTGCTGCTGAGCAGAAGGACTGCTTTAAATAGACCAAATAAAAACTCAATACTGATGTTACTATGTGCATTTGAAAATACACAAATATCAAGATAATAAAAACCTTTAGAGCTTCCTTTATCATTTGGTTTTATAATCTCATTGTTTTTTTCAATTAATTTTATTGGATTTCTATGAACACGCAGCAGATGCCCGTTGTTACAGTGTAGGGGAATAAAAAGCTTTGTTTGATTCCACATGTGGTTTGTTTATTAGAGCTTCGATTTCAGAGTTTTTATGGAATGCAGCAGAGATCCCTCACAGGAAATTTCACTGGAACACACCCTAAAGCTAGATCCCAGGCCATATCCATACACCTTGTTTTTCTTTTCCACATTCATGACAGAACGCTATAGACAAGCAGTTAACTCGACAAAATTTCAAAGTAACCCTTTCCTTCCTTGCTAAAAAGTATACATTTTGGTTTGATATACAGTGCACATGAAAAATTGAAGACTTCAAAGACCAAGCTACCTATGGATGCAGTTAATATGTTACTAAATGTTACATTGAAACTGAAAAAGTAAAAGAAGGACGAACACAATGATGGAAAAAGTCAATAAACATTTAGAACAAACAAATGTTTTGGGGTGCTTAGCTAGTGATTTTCCTTCTACTTGATCCCGTCTGGTTTGGAAATTCTCCCAGAAGCCACACAGTTTCCATGATATTTTCTTTGGGCTGTAGCTCCACCCCATTCTGTTCCTGCTCAGCTCTGAATGTGCGTACACACCTTGACCTCCACCTCATGTCAAGATAACTGTTTGAGAAGCATAGGCCTCTGGTTGATCACTTTGGAGAGTGTAAAGCAGTGGACTGACCCATCACTGAATTAGAAAGAAAAAGACTAATTATATTTCAGAAAGTACAAATGTATACATTTTAAAACACAGCCAATCATTTGTTTTGAAATGGTTTGGCTCACCCTTCAGCACATCCCACACAGGTGGTGTGGCAGAGAGTTCTTGACACAACCCTGTATTTTATCCGGGCTGGGGACCGGCACATGGAGACTCAGACTTGGGCCCCCCTGTGGCTACATAGTTAGGCGTAATGGGTGTTGCCCAAGGACCCACACTGGATGAAGTTCAATACACTGCGAACCAAACCCTGGCTTCCCATGTGTCGGTCCTGTGCTTAACCAACTTAATAGCGTGCTATGAAATGTTTCACACACACAAAAAATGTGTGCTTTAATTTACTGCTATATCTTTTTTAGGGAATGCATGTACTTTAAAAAAAAATACATGGACTAAAATGATACTTTATGTGTGTTGTTTCCACTCTTGTTTTAAAGCCTTGTTCAGGTACGAGCCCTTCCATCAGTTAAAAAAAAACATTTTGTAAAAAATCCAATAAGAGATGAAGCTTGTTTTGTTTCCGACGGACTATCTCTTTTGCTTGTGGAAAACTCGGGCAGATGCTTGTGCAGCACAAGCTCTCCATTTCCGAGGATCAGTTACAAAGGAGGAAATGCATGATTGAAAGGAAATTTGTACATCAGGCAAGAAGGCCTGGGAGGGGGGTCACAACATGGTCAGGGTCTGGTCTAGAACGAGGGATGATCTTTCAGAACAGCTGGCAGCCTGTGGTGTTATCTGCATGTAAAGGAAACAGGACAGAAAGCCAGAAGAATTTGATATGGATCACTGTGAGGTGATGATGGGCGGATCTGCATGCCATACAGTGTTTTACCCGTCGTGAGGTTCAAGGACCAAGTTTGTAATTTTCCCTGATAGGAAATTAGATGTTGATAGGATGTCATAATAGTTTTTAAATAAGTCCAGCCTACCCCCGCTGTGTTTGGGCTACAGCGTGATGTACCATGGAAACAAAAGCAGGGGTCCCCATCCCCCCCGGTACCGAGCTGTAGAGAAAAAAAAATACCACTTACATTTTCTTTGTTTATTCATAATCTGATTCCTCTGATAAACTACTGGATTCTCATCGCCACATCCAACTCATTCCTGACGCATGTCAATTTTTAAAATACTTTGCTAAAGCGGCTGACCCGACCACTAAATTTGAACCCCCAAGCTAGCAAAGTCAATTAAAAACAAACATTTGGAAAGTTTATTTTGGCAAAAAGATCCAATGAGGAAACAGGACAAGAAATCTGCATTTAACAGACTAAAATCAAGGGCCTTTACTCCTAAAATGGATTTTTGTGACAGTCGTTTCCACAGACCATAATGATAATGCAGAATATTCATCAACTGGCTTTCTAACGTTGATGCTTTAAATAAAGTTGTTCAAATGTTTGATACTTTTTTGTATTATATTTAGAAATTATTAATTTTGTTTTTGTTTTATGTATCCACCGCACCTCAAAGACGGGCGAGGCTGAAATTAGCGTCTGATTTTCTTAGCTTCCACTTCAACAGTTACAGGTTTGGGGGAAATTTGAATAGCTCCTTCTTGAAATAAAGTTTAAAGCAGCTGCAGATAAACTACCCTCTTAACCCTTGTGCTATCTTAGATGACCCCACCCTTCCGTTGACGTGTTCTCCCAACCATGACAAAGGTGGATAAAGGTGGAAAGATTTCATGTAATCCATGGACACCAGTGAAGATCACAAATCATTGAAGAAAAAAGGTTCAGAGCACTGTCTAGTGGGTCTAGTTGACCCAACTCCCAATGTTAAAGTGCCTAGGATAGCACAAGGGTTAAGGAAAACTTAAAAAGATGAAAACTAAAGCAAGAGTGGAGGCCTACAGGCTACATTTCTGCTTGTTTTCCAACACATTCTGCTCTGGCACATTCTAATTGGCTGGACACACCCGATCCAGGTAATCAGCCGTGAATAAGGCAATGACATCTGGGAAACATGCAGACACTTGTCTGCATGGGAAACATGCAGACAAGTGTCTGCATGTTTCCCATGCAGATCCCCAACATGCAGACACTTTCCCAGATGGACTTGAAAGAAAAAAAAAGGACGTCTGTTAGATACGGCGACAGAAATCCAGAAGACGGCAAAGAAAGTCGTCTCATCGTCAGAGTGGCTAAAAGACTGGATCGATATGCCGTTTCCACGGAAACCGAGGTGACAGGAGGAAGAAGGAAAAAAAACACTTCTTAATATACTCTTTGAAAAATATTTAACTCTTCATTTAAATTGTACAGGTGAAAACAATTACAAGCAATTGTAATAAAAATAAATAAAACTCTGCAGCCTGTGGGCCAAGACTCAAAAAAAGACTGGAATGTGAAGGTGTTCTGTGGTCAGACAAGCCCAACCGGACCTTTGTTGTTTTATACAGACTGTTTCTTCTGGTCTAAGAAGGAAGGAGAGTGTTTTGACAGCATTCAGACTAAAGGCCATTATATCTGATGGTATGGGAATGCGTAGTTTCATCAAGTTTGTTCATCTTGCATTCTTTGGACAGAACAATCGATGATAACTGTTACGTTCTCCACCGGGTAGATGATACAAATAACTAAAGGCAAAGAACCCAAATTTAAACCTGTGAGGACTTACGAGAGGACAAAAAGTGTGCAGGGTACTACACAGAGACAAAGAGAATCTACACAAAAAGCCTTGTACACAGTTCTCTAACACAGATACAATTTATCAGAGGATAAGAAGTTGGAATATCATCCCACTGAGGGCGGGGAAACCACTAAATTTGGTGTAACTGTTTTTGCAGGGCGATGACAGTTCTTTTATACGATCATGCGTCCGTCATTATTGTGCCGCATGGACATCATGAGCGTCCCGTTGGGAGGCGGGTTCACATACAGCTGCGGTTCCCATCTGAAGCACCTACAGATGTTTTTACATTTGAAGCACCAAAGCATTCTTTCTGTCATAGAAACATTAACTAATACGCACACATACAAGAAAACTGACTGACATACAACAGCCATAAAAAGGACATACATCAGTGTATATGAACTTTTTGGAGAAACATAAATCCCCTGAAAATGTATTTCAGATAAGGTCTAGTTCTTTTCAGCAGAGCAAAGAAAAATCTCACACCAGAGCTTTGCAACTGCATGTCTTCTTCCCAAAAAAATTACCTGGCCACATTCCTGATCATTCATCTATTCTCTAAACATGCTTCTTCCTGAGGAGGTCACTGGGTTGCTGAAGCCTATCTCAGCTTTACACCTGGATGGTCAACAAGTTGATCACAAGACCCTTATTATATTCATTATTATGTTGTATCATTGATCTAGCATGTGCTTGGAAAGGAGAAAAGACTAAGCCATCAGGTTCTAAGACTTTGTGTGTCTCCTTCTTATAGACCTCCTCCCCACAGGAAGGTTCATGAGGGGATGGTGCAGTGGGATTTTTAGTGCTGGTCAAAGGCAGGTGCCCCAATAGACCAATGCATGAACACAGAACCTTGCCAAAGAAGCATGAAAATTAATCCTGTAAATGAGCCTAAACCTATCTGAAATGTTGAGAGGTGTTATCTACAGATAGATGCACTTTTTGGGTTCTGAAACCCATCTTCTCAAAAGAGACTTTCTTCAACCACTTTGAAGTTGGTGACGAAGAGGTTTTGGTTGGTGCTGTCTTACTTATAGCCTCAGTCACCATGTGTTGTGTTGATCCCAGGTCTTGCATCTGGACTTACAGGGACAGATAGGCTCAGAACAAATAGCAGTTAAGAGCAGCATAGACCACCAAGCTGGCCCAGATTTTTCCAGCCTGATTATGAGGTGCAGGTGGAGGTCGGGGGGTGGGGGGGGGGGTGCTGGGAGTGCTGACAGTGCCTAGATATCAGGTTTCATATCCCTGCGAAACCCTAAAATGCATAGAAAACCATTCTACTATATCATCATCTGCCCATGTGTCTTCTCCTTTGGTAGCTTTGCTCCTTTGGTAGAATAACTGTACCCTCTGCATTTACCGGGCTTGGGACTGGCACACACAGAACACTGGTTTGTGGCCACCTATGTCTGTCTGTCTATTTGTCTGGTTTTTCTTGTCTTTTACTTCATTTTTTGCTTGTTTTTTCTGTTTGTTTATTTTTTGTTTGTCTGGTTTAGTTTTTTGTGTTTTTTGTTTTGGTTGATTTTAAGTGTTGAGTTAACTGTAGATTTTTGTGGAACATCATAAGGGGGAGGGGGCAGTCAAGCATTTAGGCAGTTTAATTTCAGACAATATTTTCACAGACGGATCTGAACGGGACAGAAATTTGCTCTTAATATTTTTTAAGCTTCTGGTTTTTAATGAAACAAATTGTTTTAATTAAAATGCTACTACACTACATTTAATTTTAAAAAATCTGAAAACATTTGTTTTAAAGATTACAAAGATTGAATGAAACAAAGTTGTTTCTGATTTGGAAACAATTCAATAAAAGCAAAATTACAGGTTTTGTCATAGAATAACACTGGGAACTTAACCCAGTCTCAGGTAATCTCTCAGTGCAAATAGATTTATCATAATTTGTTTTTACAGAAATCCAGATTCATTACACTTTTTTTTAACACAGAGGAACATTTTCTGTGCTAAAGTTTCTTAACAGCGTCCTGCCTAATTCAGCCTTGCTGCAAAAAATACATCAATTTCCCTTTTACACAAATCAGCAACTTTATTGTGTTACATCTTCAATCTCTGTCAAAAGTTCACAACTGGTTTGAACTCAAACTTTGTGATGAAGATTTTCCCTATTTGCTGTTTAAAAAAACAGAAGTAGTGAACATGGTGTCTGAATTGCTTTTAAAATCCAGGTGACTAAATAGTCCCACACTGTATAGTTTTTAGTAGTAACAGAGTAGGGAAGCTCAAGTTAGCGTGTGCATTTTTTTTTTTTTTTGTCTGCGGACCGGTATACAAAGTGGTCGGGGGTTGAGACCACTAACCGTCACAGCAAGGTGGTGGAGTGGTTAGCGCTCTCGGCTTACAGTGAGAAGATCCTAGTTCAAATCCTTGCTGAGTCCTTTCTTTGTGGGGTTTGCATGTTCTCCCTGTGCATGCATGGGTTTCCACCAGTTCTATTCTATTCACAGTCCAAAAACACCTTCGTTAGGTTATTGATGACTATATTTTCCCCTAGGTGTGCACATGAGGGTGTGTGGCCCTGCAACAGACTGGCAACCTGTTCAGGGTGTACCATGTCTTTGCCCAACAGTTGTTTGGTTGGCTCAAGCAACTCAGTGACCCAAAAGAAATTCAGCAAGATTTTAAGATGGATGGATGGAAGTCTTCTGTTAGCCAACACTCAACAACATACGATTTATCATGGATAAACAAATTTAAGAAAATGATGGATTTAAAAATGACTAACTATTCAGTGATGATCTCAATCTGTATATGTAGTCACTCTGTTGTGATCATTCTCAATTGGAACGTCTACCTGTCTTTAGAAATGGGACGGAAATCTGAAGTTGGTTGCCGAGGGCTACGCTGCTAAGTGTATCTGGGAACACAACACTGAGTTGGAGGACACTGGAGAGAATCTGTTTGCTGGCACAGGCAAACTTGATCTCAGCGAGGCTGTGGAGAAATGGTTTCTTGGTAAGTAATCTCATAATTTCTCATTTTTCCATGTCAAAACCTCCCAAAACAGCAGTTGAACATCTTTTACAAATCCATTGCTGTAGATTATGTGCTGCATTTTTTAAGTTTTCTGTTGTGCTCAGAACGCTTGGATTACAGTTATGAGAACAACAGCTGTGACGAGGATAAGATGTGTGGACACTACACGCAGGTGAGACAAACATACATTGCATTTGTTCCCATATTCATGCATCCGTGACATGAATGGGCTCAGCATGTATGACCTCTGGTGCAGATGGTGTGGGCGGACACACACAGAGTTGGCTGTGCCGTCCATTTTTGTAACACCATAGAGAATCTGGACTGGAACAACGTCTCTTACCTCGTCTGCAACTACTTCCCAGCGTAAGTACACACGTGCAGTCTGTGAACAATCACAGATCCAATGTTTATTTAAATCAAATAAGTCGTACAGATGACTCTAAATGGATTTACACTCCAGAGTGGAGATCAAACTAATGAATAAATATATATATATGTAAGCTTGTTTCACACCAAAACTAAAACAAGATGCAGATCCAGAAAATCCAGACATATTAACAGCCAAACAGAAGCAAAGGAAGATATTTATGTAAAACGGAAAAAAAGTAATTAAGCCAGAATTTATCAGACAGAAATGATCCTGTCCTTGGCTGCAAATTCAAGGATAAAGCACAAATGTCTATTTTGGACATGTATGCTGGGTACGCTGAAGAAGAAGATTAACTTAAGGTAAATTAAAGATACACAGAGATTGTGTGAGATTGACATAAGGTCAGAGCAAAGTAGCCTACAGGACGGTCAATCTCATATATACATCAAGATGGCTGACAGTCCACCAGGTTCTTGCACCTCTGTGTGTGAGAACTGCAACCAAGGACACCACCAATTTCAGGACACTGTCCAGAAGCTCAGAGTGGAACTCAGAGAAAAACGTAGCAAAAATCCATCTATTTCTGTATTTCAATCTAAGTATATTCAACACCTGCAGTAGTCGTTTACTGTCTTGGATATTTGCATAATTTGGTGAACTGTCCGCTGATCCCATTCCACTGGCATACAAAATAGCACAGTGCAAATAAGTTGCCGTGATTTTGGTGGATGGAGTGGCTGGACAGGGCTCCAAGCACCACTAATGCCAGCTCTGCAGTAGAGGCCAAGTTTTCACAGGACCTCCACCAGTCATTAAACCCATGTCATTCTCATAGATGCCAAATAAGTATTTTATCATAAATGATCTGATTTGAGAGAATGATGTACAGTAACCTGTCTGTTTTAAACTGAAACCTGGCTTGGCACTGATGCACCAGATTGTCTTATTTTTTGTTCTCTATCAGGGGAGGAAGGAAATGTGGTGGAACAGCACTGATTGCTCACAAAACAATAACTCACAATATTGCATTTTGTAAATATTCTTCCTTTTGAGCATCGTGCTTCTCTTTTTGGTGACCCGCCTGTTTTGACTGTCACAGTCTACAGACCACCAAACCAGTTTTTTAAAAAACCCAACCCCCATTTATATTTTTCTGTGAATGAATTGATAAAAGAGAAAATGTGTTAATAAAAGCAGTAAATAAACATTCACTTTTTACATTTCAACCATATAAGCTGAATGTTATTTTATGGAACAATTAAGGTAGAACAAGAGCAAGTCAACTTGACTTTTGAGGAAAATAAATCACTTTTGTTATCAGTCAAACTGGTGACGAAGGGGACCATAGAGCTCCTGCACTTTGATTCATTTTTATCTGTGATTGTAATATTTTTATTAATAAGCATGGAATCTCTCCTTTTTATCTCCAATAATACTGAATTCAGGACATGAAAAACTCTACTTCAATAGTTTAACAAGCACTCCCCCTTGTGGATGGGAATATTTTTCCATAAAGTTGTCTGTCGCTACAGGTGTACAGGCAGGTGACTCAGGATCTAAACCATAATGAAGTATTTTATGTAAAATCTTGTCTGTGTTTGTGTTCAGAGGGAACTATGATGACGAACGGCCGTATGTGGAAGGAGACTGGTGCTCCAGATGTCCTGAAGATTTGGACGTCTGTCAAAACCACCTCTGTGGTACGGTCAGTCTCTCTGATCCATAAATTCACATTTCTGTGTTGACTGATTTTTAAACAGAAATGACAGGTGGATGAAGAAATTCAATTTGATCTCCAGCCTTCATGCCCTGAAGTGTGTGGTGAAAACAAACTATATTCCTTACATTTTCTTTGTCGCACTGTAAGACTATATTAAACTCTGAAGAATTACATAGGAACCCAGCTAATCAACATTAAAAAATGCCACATTGAAGATAAGATAAGCTAGGACTTTATTGATCCCCGGAAGGAAATTTAGTTGTCACAGCAGCCAAACAAGAAATTTAACAGTTAGGAAAACAAATAACAAGAGAAAAGACAAAAGTAGAAGTGAAAAATGGTGGTAAAAGTACACGTCATAAAAAAATAAGAAAATACAGTAAATACAGCAGCAATTTCAGCAGTCCTATACTGTGTTATTGTGAATTCTTACTGCTGTTGGGACACAGGCCCTCCTGTAGATGTTACAGAAGACCCAAATCCAGAGAAGCAAATAATGCAAACTCAATTATTAGGTGACGGGAACATGGCCAAACATGAACGTGATACAACTAAACCAAGCACAATCAAAAATGTGTTTACTGGAGAGGAACTATTGTTGTTTCAACCATTGACTGTATACAGTATGATAACTGGAGCGAGAGAGACTGACCCATAAAAATGACAGGCTTTCAGCTCCAGTGCTATTAAGTCAATTCAGTCGCCATTTTTTGGCAATACAGACGCCATGTTGGAACCAGACATCAGTAGGCAGTGATTGGTCTAAGTTGGTCTGAGCCAACATTTCTATTTAAAAAAAGGATTAACTTACCATCTTCCTCATATAATCACTAATTAGGGTGATTGGGGGGAGGGGGGTCAGCCTGCGATGCACCCTGGGGGGAGGAGCTACCTGGCAGTGGTCCCCCTCCCATGGTTGCTGTTTGGAAACCCCCCCCCCTCTCGGTTTTAATTGCACCTTTGACATGTAGGTGCCTTGGTAGGGGGGGTGCTAGGACATCACTGTGAGTAATCAGGAGATGTCCTCTCAGTGCCCTACCCGCCAATTTTAACTGCACCCCCTTAGTTCACACACCCTTTACCCCTCAAAAATACCCACACACATACATGCACACACACGCTCACAAACACACACACATACGTTTCACAAGGAAGGCAGGACCTCAGACCATCTCTCCCCTACCCCATCCCTGGAGGGGGGTACCAGGCCCTTGGCAACAGCGGCCGTGTCCCTTGGGTGCTGGCTTCCTGGGCCCGGGAGTCTCTCTCCACGCATTGAGAGGGATCCCTGAGTTCTCTGGCAAGACCAGGAGCCAGGGATAATATTACATCTGAGCCTGGGGGTGTCCGTGTCCCTTTGGTGTGGGTTCTGGTCCTTGCCCTTGAGCGCTGGGCCTCACCAAAATTCCAACTGTGGCTTTGCCTGGTTGAGCCCTGTTTACAACATTCCTTGTGGGACCCTCTTCTCTTGGGCGTCTTCCTCCTGGGCAGGGGTGACCCCCGTCTCGCTCTCTCCTGGACCAACTGTGGGCTGGGTGGCTGGCTGGCTGCCTGTAGCATGGGACAGGTCTTCCTTGGTGGGCCCTGGCCCGTGCCTGGGGTTGGGGTGGGGGGATCCTCAAAACTCCTGGGTTCTGGTGGGCTGCTTTTCTGGGACTGGGGGCTTCTGGGGCGGGACCCCGTGTTGGGCCCTCGCGGCGCGGCGGGGGCGGGCTGGTCTTCTGGTTGGGCTGGAGCTTGCACTCTCTGTCCCCCCATGCCTCCCTGCTCTCTCCTGCTGCTGCTGCTCCCAGTGAAGGTCTTGGTGTGGAGATGACTGGGAACTCTCCCTCCATTTTACATTCCATCATTCACTTTAGAAGAACAGAAACATTCACTCAAGCACAGGTGCTCTCTCACGTAAACTCACAAATAGTTTACGTGACTGAATTCACATGTGTTGGTCTGAAGGCATAAGTATGCGTGTGTTAACATTAGCTGTATTGTGTACATGTTACCATGTTTGTATGTGAACATTTTTGGAGCCAACAGGTATGTTTATAAGATTTGAATGTGTGTGTGGACAGACCCCGTCCCTTCTACATTTGTATTACATCTGAACCTGACTGGAATGATTATAAACGTCCAGCTTTATGCTGCCTCATGGTTTTACCCCCCCCTCTCTATAATCACCTTCCTACCCCTCTAATGTCCCTCTCTCTTCTTCCCTCCTTTTTTTCGTCTGGTCTAACAAAAAAATGTTACAGATATAAGTAAGATGGATAAAGTTTAGCCTGAATTACAAAAGGGGTTTATTCAAAGATACATCTGGTGTGTCAAAAGATTCATAACCACTATTGTAACAGAAAAATATGTCCAACGCAAGAGGCTTTCAGCTCTCATCTGTCTGCTCAGCTGTTGGACAGGTCAAGTTGAAAAAAAAGACAGGATTTTCAAGAACATGTTAAAAAATGTAAGAGAGCAAGAATGGTTCTTCTGACCAATAGATTAACTGAGTGACAGCTGTTTACTTCTCTATAGAAGTCTATGGGATTTTGGTTTCTTGGAACTAGCGGGTACTTCCTGTTTGGAATGCGAGGGGGAGGAGTCACTTAGTCCAGTTCTCATCTACAGTTAATGGTTTCAACCCTTTTTATATTAGTGGTTCATGTGTTGTAAACTTTTTGTAAATAAACATTAAATTTGTTTGTTTGTATTCAACAGTTAAGAAGGAGGTTGGAGACACCGATGAAGAGGAGATGACAACTGATTCACCCCTGATGACGGATATTGTAACAGCAGCAAGCAATCCCCCTTCAGTCCATGACAGCTTTGCTGATGTTACCCCCATCATCCTTGAAAAGGAATCAGATGACACTCCGTCCCCTTGGAGCGCTATGGAGACCGTCTCCTCACCCGGACTTCAACCAACCCCGCTAGGAGAGGAGGAGGAGAACTCAGAGCCAAACAATCTGGATGAGGAGAAGCAGAGGAAGGAAAGTGTACACCGACAGGAGGAAACGCAGAAAATTTTGGAACCAGCTAGAACCTCTGCAGCCTCAGTTTTAGCAGCTTCGTTCCTGTTAGCCTGCCTGACTGGACTCTTGAATCTGGATCTGTGAGGAGGTGGACATGGAGAAGCATTAGCTTTTCCTTTTCCTGCAATGACTGCACAGCTTTCTGTTAACCCACCCAGACTGTGTTGAACAAATTAGGTCAATTAATTCCCTCTCACAAGAAAACAGCAGCTGTTATCTCAACATCAGCATGAAGCTGCTCTAAAATCTGAGGCTTACGCGCTTCATTCCAGAGCGGCACTCTGACACACAGCTGATTTAACAGAAATCACTATTACACTGCAGACTGTATGGGTTTCTAAAAATAATTAACATTCACAAAGGTTTTTTCGCATTGACTCTTGCATTTTCATGAAATTTGATTAGGAACTTGTAAAGAATGTCTCAGAAAGTTATTAGCTATTTTTTTAGGAGTGGAAACATCCAGTTATGCAGATTTCCCCCGATAGATTATTCCTGTTTGTGTCTGTCTATTAAGGTTTGAGTTTAATGAACGACCTGTCATCTTATTTACAGCTGTTTTGAGAACAAACAATACAGACACTGCAGATGGATTAAAAAATGTGTTTTCTGTCAGTCTAGCCAATGAAAAACTGAGTAAAAGACCAAATAAATGTGTTTGTGTCAGTTATCTTTTACTTGATTTTACTTAGAATAAAACGTTTTTTAGTTACTTCTATTGTTACCACTTAAAGCAAAATAGTAAGAGGTGCTGTGTAGGACATTATTCAGAATTAGCATTCATAAACACATATGAAATCACTCACATGTGAAGATGCACTCACACACACTACCGAAACTGCTCTCACATACACATGTGAAACTGCTCTCACATACACTACTGAAACTGCTCTCACACACACTACTGCAAATGCTCTCACATCCACATGTGAAAATGCTCTCACACACACTACTGAAAATGCTCTCACACACACTACTGAAAATGCTCTCACACACACTACTGAAAATGCTCTCACACACACTACTGCAAATGCTCTCACATACACATGTGAAAATGCTCTCACACACACATGTGAAAATGCTCTCACACACACTACTGAAAATGCTCTCACACACACTACTGAAAATGCTCTCAAACACACTACTGAAAATGCTCTCACACACACTACTGAAAATGCTCTCACACACACTACTGAAAATGCTCTCACATACACATGTGAAAATGCTCTCACACACACTACTGAAAATGCTCTCACACACACTACTGAAAATGCTCTCACACACACTACTGAAAATGCTCTCACACACACTACTGAAAATGCTCTCACACACACTACTGAAAATGCTCTCACACACACTACTGTAAATGCTCTCAGACACACTACTGAAAATGCTCTCACACACACTACTGAAAATGCTCTCACACACACTACTGAAAATGCTCTCACACACACTACTGAAAATGATCTCACACACACTACTGAAAATGCTCTCACACACACTACTGAAAATGCTCTCACACACACTACTGAAAATGCTCTCACACACACTACTGAAAATGCTCTCACATACACATGTGAAAATGCTCTCACACACACTACTGAAAATGCTCTCACACACACTACTGAAAATGCTCTCACACACACAAGTGAAAATACTCTCACATACACATGTGAAAATGCTCTCACACACACTACTGAAAATGCTCTCACACACACTACTGAAAATGCTCTCACACACACTACTGAAAATGCTCTCACATACACATGTGAAAATGCTCTCACACACACTACTGAAAATGCTCTCACACACACTACTGAAAATGCTCTCACACACACTACTGCAAATGCTCTCACATACACATGTGAAAATGCTCTCACACACACATGTGAAAATGCTCTCACACACACTACTGAAAATGCTCTCACACACACTACTGAAAATGCTCTCACACACACTACTGAAAATGCTCTCACACACACTACTGCAAATGCTCTCACATACACATGTGAAAATGCTCTCACACACACATGTGAAAATGCTCTCACACACACTACTGAAAATGCTCTCACACACACTACTGAAAATGCTCTCACACACACTACTGAAAATGCTCTCACACACACTACTGATACTGAAAATGCTCTCACACACACTACTGAAAATGCTCTCACACACACTACTGAAAATGCTCTCACACACACTACTGAAAATGCTCTCACACACACTACTGAAAATGCTCTCACACACACTACTGAAAATGCTCTCAAACACACTACTGAAAATGCTCTCACACACACTACTGAAAATGCTCTCACATACACATGTGAAAATGCTCTCACACACACTACTGAAAATGCTCTCACACACACTACTGAAAATGCTCTCACACACACTACTGAAAATGCTCTCACATACACATGTGAAAATGCTCTCACACACACTACTGAAAATGCTCTCACACACACTACTGAAAATGCTCTCACACACACTACTGAAAATGCTCTCACACACACTACTGAAAATGCTCTCAGACACACTACTGAAAATGCTCTCACACACACTACTGAAAATGCTCTCACACACACTACTGAAAATGCTCTCACACACACTACTGAAAATGCTCTCACACACACTACTGAAAATACTCTCACATACACATGTGAAAATGCTCTCACACACACTACTGAAAATGCTCTCACACACACTACTGAAAATGCTCTCACACACACTACTGAAAATGCTCTTACACACACTACTGAAAATGCTCTCACACACACTACTGAAAATGCTCCCACACACACTACTGAAAATGCTCTCACACACACTACTGAAAATGCTCTCACACACACTACTGAAAATGCTCTCACACACACTACTGAAAATGCTCTCACACACACTACTGATACTGAAAATGCTCTCACACACACTACTGAAAATGCTCTCACACACACTACTGAAAATGCTCTCACACACACTACTGAAAATGCTCTCACATACACTACTGAAAATGCTCTCAGACACACTACTGAAAATGCTCTCACACACACTACTGAAAATGCTCTCACACACACATGTGAAAATGCTCTCACACACACTACCAAAATCCTTACACACATCCTACTGAAATTCTCAATAGAAACGGAAGGCATTTCAGTAGAAACAAAGTTTTTTTTAAAACTTTATTGTTTGAAACGAAGTTGGTCGACCGAAGGCATTTCAGTGGAAACGAACCTGCAAAAACAACTCTAAGCTACAGAGGATGTGAACAGGTGAACAGGTAGAGAGGAAAAGCAGGTAAAGAGGCGGGGGAGGGGCTTTGGCTTCAAACTCTGTCAGACAGATGAAAACACGGGCGTCAGATTCAGACGCAGCTTTTACTGCTGGGGGTTGAAGCAGAGACTTTCTCTGGTATGATTTTATGAACTCAAACATGGAAACATGATTACCAAGTAGAACTCTTCAAAATAATAAACCTGATCTCTCCACATTCTAAGTGTCTAGCATGCATTGATGCACACATCGCTCCATGTAGCGATCAGACCATAACCTGTAGCTGGTAGCTCCGCCCACACACGACCGCGGTATCAGGCTTTAAAGAACACACTAAGAGGTGGGGCGGGTTTTGCACACCCCCAACAACAGGTTAGATGACAGTGGCCATTAGGCGTCTCTACCTGGTGCCTTCATAGAGCTTCAGTACATAAGACTCCAACAGCCACACAGCCTAACGTAGTCCGCTAATATATATTTATGAGATATTCATGGGAACACTGATCCCGCGGGATTTTTTTTTCTGCCGCCCGCTCCCGCCCGCAGCACAATTCAAACCGCTCAATCCCGCGGGATTTGGATTGCAATCCCAATGCAGCCCTCTGCATCAATCCACACTGGTTTCCGTAGAGACTTCTGGGAAATTGCTAGTGCAGGCTGCCGACACACATCACCATAGCAATGCTTTTGACTGCTTTTGACAGCCAACTTCCGTTTCTTCTGAAATGCCTCCGTTTCTATAGAAATTTTCAGTAGTATGTGTGAGAGGATTTTGGTAGTGTGTGAGAGCATTTTCAGTAGTGTGTGTGAGAGCATTTTCGATACTGTATATGAGAGCATTTTCAGTAGTGTGTGTGAGAGCATTTTCAGTAGTGTGTGTGAGAAAATTTTCAGTAGTGTGTGTGAGAGGATTTTCACATGTGTACATGAGACCATTTTCAGTAGTGTGTGTAAGAGCATTTTCGATAGTGTGTGTGAGAGAGCGTTTTCAGTAGTGTGTGTGAGAGATTTCACATGTGTATGTGAGAGATTTCACATGTGTATGTGAATGAATATATTTTCAGTTGTATGTGTAAAAACATTTCACTAGTGTGTGTGAGAGATTTCATATGTGTTTATGAATGCTAATTCTGAATAATGTCCTACACGGCACCTCATAAAATAGACCCAGTTTTACACCTTGGTAAAGGTCGTTTACCTACTCATTGCATGCGGTGCCGTACGAGAACACACCTGGTTTTGCTAGCTAAAGCTGGACCTCGTGGCCTCTTAGCACAAACCAAAATTCCTAAACGGAAGCAGCGATATACATCTAAAACACAATTTCACACACTAAATATTTTAAAAATAAATTTAGATGAATATAAGATACAGAAAATGAAATAAAAAATTTGAAGAGGAACACATCAAACCCACCAAATGTTTCAGTAACTCAAAGCAAAAACACACCTGGTCATCACCGAGGCAAAAATCCAAAAACGAAGGATTTTCAAGGTCAAACATCGTTGGATATTTTTATAAAGAAATGGAAATAACGACAATAAAATACTCTACACGCTTTTTTCCGTCACTCCTTTTAGATTCTTTCTCCCCACAGAGCCTACTCACAAGCTGTATCATTCTTCTTTTTCATCTTGTAGTTAAAATGGCGAGAGGTACCAATGATGAGGTGCAACACCACCACCTACTGTGTAGGAGTGTGAGTTGGAGTGGTGGACTACCTAACTAGTCTGACTGTCTCATGACTGCTACTAAGGTCATTCTGAAAAGAAGAATATGAGTTGGACAATCACTCCTGTGATAAGTAAGAGTTAATTGCCATCGAAGTGTGCATTATCACATTTTAACGCATGCTTTGCGTCGGACGGTTCAGGCTTCCACGGAGTGCGTTAAAAAGGGATAATGCACACTTCGAAGGCCATTGACCCGCTTATACCATGGTCACTTACAAAAGAAATAAATATTAACCAGTTTTTAGTCCTTAATTCTTGTTTTTTCTGATTTGGATCGCTTTTTTCACGAAAAGCGAAAAAGCGCCAAACCGCCGCACCACCGCTGCAGTCAAGATTCGGCGATATAAAGCGATAAATATGCTGATCGTCCTGATGGGTTGAATAAACCATCAGTTTAGTGAGAAAGTTCACCTCTTACCGCTTGTTTTTGTCCAGATGGTGGAGCTAAAGGTTGTTTTAAAGAAGCTGGCGCAGTGATACAAAACATTTAGGATATGTGACAGGAACTTCTTTTTGAGGCGTGCGGCTATCACCGTGCGTTATCACTTTTTAATGCACACCCAGTAGCCAATCAGAATCAAATATTCACCCGGACCATGGTATAAGCTGTTTTAATACATTCACTCATTCATGAATTTGTCTTTCAGACGTGCGGGGCCTTGAGGTTGGAGCGGCCTATGGAGAAGCTACCAAAGTATAAAGATGGGGTAAACCTAATGACTGTATATGGGAACCTAGTGTGTTGTCGCCCACAGAAAATGGCTTACCTCCGGTTTCAACCAAATGATCCAGCCAGCAAGGCCAAGTGGGCCCTATATGATTAAAAAGTGGGAAGAAACTATGGGCCCCAAATGGGTTTGTCTGAAGTTTCCATGGTGGTCCCACTTGTGTTTGCCCACATTGGCTTAAGAGGACACTCAGTGCTGTCCATCGGCCTGGCATCCCCCCAGCTGTGGGGATGCTATCTTGCTACCGTAGTGAGGCAGCCCACTGATTGTTCACTTGAGCCAAAGCAGACAAACACTTCCCCCTTACTCTTTTGTTTTGGATAAGCATTCAATCTGACCTGGCGCTTACCCGATGAAAGAAATTAGCATGAACATTTTGACGACAGGCTCACCAAGTGAGTAAAGATTCGTGGCCCGTACAGATTTGCCATTTTTTCATCTGCAGACAGGCTGTATCTATGTATAAGGGCAGTTGTGACTGAGGCTTTAAATGCAGACAGCTGTGAATAACGGACAACCTGAACGGGGTGTGACTGTGACAGGGGGAACACAAAGAACTTAAAAACAGAACCAGGAATAAATAAATCAAACAAAATGGCTTCACACACACCATGAGGAAAGAAAGGTAAGTGTCAAGTTTAATCACCGAAAGGCTCACAAACACAACCGCTGTGACAGACACACATTCAGAGCATAACTATGTGTCAGTTTCCTTAAGTATGTCAGCTTTTTTGATCTGACTTTAGCTTTTTTTGGGAAAAAACGAACTGAAGGAGAATCTTTCACGCAAACCTACCGAAAGCTACGTCTAAAACTAATCTCACCGTGAAACTTTATCCCTTGGAGGCAGGTTAACGTTGGGAGTGGGGTCAGCTGGACCCCACTAGACAGTGCTCTGAACCTTTTTTCTTCAATGATTTGTGATCTTCACTGGTGTCCATGGATTACATAAAATCCTCTCCACCTTTATCCACCTTTGTCATGGTAGGAATAACACGTCAATGCAAGGATTGGGGTCATCTGGACCCCACAAGATAGCACAAGAGTTAAAACTCTGGCTCTGTGTATGTCACTAACAAGGTTTTGCACTGTTTCCTTTCATGTTACTGAAGATTGATGGAGAGGAAGAAGGAGGCGAGGGGTAGGGGGTGCACAGACCTGGGAGAACAACTGAAAGTTTAAAGAGATGGAAGTAGAAGGATGCAGCGGGTAGAGAGGTAGACATGGAAGATGGCTGAAATATTCATTGCTAACTGCTGTTAGTGCTCTCAGGTTATTTCTGGTGCTGCATGACTGGATGAGTGTGTGTTTGGGTGTGTGGGTGTTTGCCTGCAGCACTTTCAGCCTTTTTATAAACGATCCATCACTCCGTCTCTAATTTCGTTTTTTGCTTTTGTGCCTTTACATTCATTCTCACTCAGCTGTGTTCTCTCTATGGTTTTGACTGTTTTAATCTTTTTTTATTATTATTATTTTTGTCTTAAATTAAATTAAGAAGCCAAATATTTATTTTTTAAAAACTGAACGTTTTTCACAGGCAAAACGGAGTGGGAAGAAGGAAAAAGATAAAAACGGAATTCATATGCCATATGATATCTACTGATATTAATACATTTAGTAGGATTCTTTATGTTTTACACAGAAGCAGAGCTTGAGCACTGTATAGAGGGTAGGGGGCAGAAGATTTTGGAAGGGTGGCAAAACACCCATTACAATGGCCATTATAAATGAAAGGATCAAAAATATGTATTTCTAACTGTTTCACTATTGGGGCTCTTATTTCATATAAAAATGTTGCTTTTGTTAATTTTGAAATGCCCAAAGAAGCTTGTATTGATGATTTCTGACAAAAGTGAAGGCCTGCAGTACACGAGAAGAGTCAGAGGTTATGGAAACATTCCTTTCTGAGCACAATTTCCACTTTTTTATAGCTGTTGCAAACCCAGTGAGCTTATAAAATGTTCATATTTATCATAGTCATACTTTTAGCATCTGTAAACTAATCTGTGAACTCACTGTTTATCCAGTTTTCTGCAAATTACAGAAATCAACACATTCCTTTGTCTTGAGATGCGGATCTCAAAACATGGTCCACAAATGGAAACAATAGATTTATTTTTTATTTGAATGAAAAATCCTTTTAACAAATACATTCTTTTTTTTTTAATTTTGTACAGGTATATTTTTTATTTTTAAACAAAAACAAAATATTTTTGACACAACAGCTTCAGACATTCAAATCTGACGTTTTGTCTTTTAGACTGTTGTGTTCTTTTTGGTTAAATAAAGTGTATCTTTTTCTTTTTAAGGTATTGTTTGAAGCACTGTGAAAAAGGGTTTTCATATGTTGAGAGCACACAACACACATCCCTCACTGTGGTTCACCTTCAGCCAATTGGAATTGACCCAACAAGCTTCTGATTGGATGTCTTTTTGCATGCATCACTTGAACATAAAAAGGCAGACAGTAGAGACGCAACAGGAGGAGAAACTGACAAAGTTGCCAGAAACCGATTATTTACTTCCTGATCAATTTTATACCTTCTTACCAGCATAATCTTGTTCGTGCATCGAGCTCTGCTGTCACTCCAAGTGCTCCATTGATTTTTCTACATGTATCTGTTTTATTATGGCCCGCAGCAGCAGTCACTGACTGCAAGGACCATATTGTTTTCGCAGTTGGAACGACGACTTCGCCGCCTTTCAGCGAGAATGTGACCCCCGCCGCATGCTCGAAAAGTCACCAAAACGTGCACACACCTGGGATAAATTGCAAATGAATTTTCCACATAGTCAACGTCACCCCCCCCCGAAGACGATGACATCACGGCCAGCGATCCCGTCAAAAAAATGAATGGGCCGAAAATCGCGTATGGGGCCCAACAAAATGTACTTCAAAATACAGTCGCGAAACCAGAACACAGGTGTCGGGGATATCCCAAAGAAGTTTTGAAATCATTACGCCGCGGCCACATGACCTACGGCTTGGCGGCCATTTAGTGGCGAACTCTGAGAATTGGCGATTTTCGTGTTTTCCCACGATATGGGGAAACGACACTTTTGTTTGAGCGATTTTCACGCAATTGCACACACTTGCTGCCAGCTCCAGTCTACAAACACCACAGGAGTGTCGTTGACCTTTGACCTTGGGAAAAGGCCGCCATCTGTAATTTTCTCAAAAAAGCACCTTTAGCACCAGATACAAACGAAAACTCGTCGTTGGAATTTTCGTCAATCGTCTCGTAACTTTTCGGGCATC
The DNA here is from genome assembly GCF_053564925.1 of Oryzias latipes. Taxonomy (NCBI): domain Eukaryota; kingdom Metazoa; phylum Chordata; class Actinopteri; order Beloniformes; family Adrianichthyidae; genus Oryzias; species Oryzias latipes. The sequence goes on along the minus strand of NC_136243.1, from coordinate 6,625,323 downwards.
AACGGCCAGCTACCCTGGACAAAATGTTGGAATTAGAAGTTGTAGAATTTGAATGGCGTGGGCGTGGCGAGCTAGTAAAGTGGCGCACTGTTACAACTCCTATGTTTTTCAAAGGACTACTGTGAAATTTGAATGCATGCAATAATGCCTGAAACTGCATAAATTGAAAAACACTGGATATGGACATATAAGGAATGTGGGCGTGGTTAGCATAAAACCACTGTTGCTAAGGACGAAAAAAAGTTTACTTTTACCGATTTGCCCGAAACTGGTGTCAACCTGTTCGTCCTCCCGAGGGGACCAAAACATAAACTGGTTGCTATGGAGATAAAATAACAAGAAAAGCCGCCATTTTGAATTTACTAACTTATGATGTATAGCTCTCACCAATGGAGTAATGGGTTTTTCTGAGTCAGTTGATGATGCTGCTCGCTATGCTAGCACTTTTAGCCACATTAGCATAGCTGGCATAGTTAGCATAATTAGCATTTTAGGTAATGTGTTTTTCTGAGTCAGTTGATGATGCTGATCGCTATGCTAGCACTTTTAGCCACATTAGCATAGCTAGCATAATTAGCATAATTAGAATTTTAGGTAATGTGTTTTTCTGAGTCAGTTGATGATGCTGATCGCTATGCTAGCACTTTTAGCCATATTAGCATAGCTAGCATAGTTAGCATAATTAGCATTTTAGGTAATGTGTTTTTCTGAGAGAGTTGATGATGCTGATCGCTGTGCTAGCACTTTTAGCCAAATTAGCATAGTTAGCATAATTAGCAAAATCAGCCTTGACTAGCTGTTAATTTGTGGGCGGTGAGGGCGGTGAGGGCGGCGGTCGTGCGTAGAGTTGGGCGTAGAAGGCGGGTTGCGTCTGCGGGCCATACAACGCAGCTTGCGGCTTTAATTTTACATCTCCTTTCTTTTCTGTCCTTGCTGCAGCTTCTAACTTTCCTGTTTTGTCATACAAACTGGTGTTCTAGTATTTTTTTTCATTTGTCCCTCAGACTTTGGTCACAGTGAGCGGCTTTTCCTCAGTAAGTCTGATTCTGTTGGAGGGTTCTTTTTACTCCTACATTAATTTCCTTGGCTACTGTTGCCTTTTGGTTGTTCAGTAAAGAGATTGCACAGAAAACCCCTCTGGAGAATATGTTGCTTAATCATATAATTTGGCCACATTGTGGAATAGTCTGGATATTTTGGAACTTTTACTTCTCTATATAAATGTAAAATATTTTATATAAGTCAACAAAACGTTTAGTGCTGGGAGCTAAACTAAGAATGTCGCTTGCCTCTGAGTTTTCACTTCTGACTATCTTGAGATTTATTATCCTTCACATCCAATAGAATGTGAAGGATCCTTCAATGGATCTTTGAGAGTTTCCATGATTGATTTTAACTATACAGATTATATAACCAAGATAATCTGTTGAAGACTAAGGAAAATAAGGTCAGGACTTCAATAAGGCTTGGATTTTATTTTTATTTTTGCTAAACTAAAAAAGGTACAGTATTATAATTTGTGTTCTTTTATTAGGATTACATTGAAATTTTGGTCAAATGTGCATAAAAACATTTTGTAGCGTCCCGTACTGAACTTGTCTGTCTCCTGCTGCCAGAGTCCCATGATGCAGTGTAAAATCCGCCCCTGGATGACCACAACAGCACTGACCTTCCCTCCAGCGGATCATGTGCGTGTGCAATAAAAGAATGTCCTGAATACAGCAGAGGAAAAGGAGAAAAATGTGGATCAGCTAGAAGAGCAAGATAAAATTGGGTAAAGAGGATGAAAGAAGCGTTAACTAAAGCTGAAAACGATTTGCAGTGACGTGACCGCGTTTCATCTTCCACCCTACCCCATCCTCCTTTCATTTCCTCACGCCAATAATCCATCTTTTCTGGTTGTTCTTGATTTTTTTGTTTGTTAATTTACTTATTTGTTTCATCATTTCCTCATCACTTTACTTATTTGTCTCCCTGCATGGTTTTAACAATGGGAACAAATCCGGTTGACTTATAAGTAAGAATTTATAAAAATAAAAAAAAGGTTTGTAACAACAACAGAGAGCTCGAAAAGTTAATACTCCACGTCTGGAAGGATGGCTATGCTGATGTAGTGCCAGTTTTTTCAAAGCCTTCTTGTCTTTTCTCACATTGTCATTCTCCACTAGATGCTGATTGTAATGTCACTGTGAGCTGAGCTCGAGAGTCTTTGAATCGTCTGCTTTATAGGTGAGACCTTGCTTATTGTAGTATTCAGCTGTACTTTTAAGGAAGTGTGTAATTGGTTCAGTTCAAATATACTTTATCATTTACTGAGGGAAAATTAAAAGTTGTATTAGTTTAAGTTTTTGATGATTGGACGAGGACAGGTTGTTAAGTAGGAATGTTGATTATCCAACAGCGTGGTAATTCTGGCGAAGTGGCTGGGAGTAGTGCCGTGGGGTGGAGTTGTGGCGTGGCGTGTAGTCGTGGCATGGCTGGAGGCTTCGATCTCTGGTGATACTCAGTTGGCTCATGTGGAGATAGGACCCAGGTCGGCACTCGTGGAAAGCTGTCCTGTAGACGAGGTGGAGAACTTGATTTAATACATAGCACGGAAAGTGTAAACTAGAGATCGTAACTTGGGACCAGGTAATGCACCATAGAGGGGCAACGAACTACCAAAGAATGCTGGAGAAGGTTCCTCTAAAGTAGAGCAGGCAAGATGATGAGGTGATTGCCAGCTGGGTCCAATCTAGAAAGCAGAGAAGGGAGGGGGAGGAGAGGACTCCCAGAGGCACCATGACAGTGCCCCCCCCCCCCCCACACACACACCCCCCAACGACCGCCGCCGGGCGGTCCAGCATGTCTGTCCGGGTGAGCTCGGTAGATATCTTGATCAGGGATGGGTCCAGGATAAGGGAACGGGAGATCCATGACTGCTCCTCAGGACCATAACCCTCCCAGTCCACAAGGAACTTTAGACCCCGGCACCGAACGTCCAACACCCGGCTAACAGTGAAGGCCGGGGTGCCATCAATGATACGGGCGGGAGGTGGGGAAGTGGAAGGCGGGCAAAGAGGGCTCTCCTGGACAAGTTTGATTTGGGATACGTGGAAGGAAGGGTGGATCTTGAGGGCAGCCAGCCACCGGAGACGGACACAGGAGGGGTTGATGATCCTGTCGATGATGTAAGGTCCGATAAAATTGGGAGCGAGCTCACGAGAGGTGTACTGGATAGGGATGTTCTGGGATGAGAGCTAAACCTTTTGACCTGGTTGGTAAGAGGGCCCCACCACCCTGTGACGATTGCAGATCCGGCAGTTGCTCTCCTTGGTGCGCAGGAGAGCAGCCATGGTCTGGCGCCAGATGCGTTGGCACCATCAGAGACGGTGTTGGACCGAGGGTACCGCCAAATCGATCTCCTGAGAACGAAACAGAGGTTGTGAGTACTCAAGGGAGGCCTCAAACGGAGACACCCCGGTGGCAGATGAAGGGTGAGTATTGTGGGCATACTCAATCCACACCAGAAAATTGGACCAGTCCGTGTCATTTTGAGCTGCATGGCAACTGAGGGCTGCCTCCAACTATTGATTAGCCCTTTCAGGTTGACCCTTGGACTGGGGATGACAATCAGATGTGAGGCTGACTGTGGCTCCTAAGGCATTTTTAATCACTTTCGGATTCTTTGACCCTTCCTGACTTGTGTGTTTATCCGCACCAGCATCATGCAGCTCAATCAAGTCCCACAATCCACAAATCCTCTTGGAAATGTAATCAATCTTAACATTTAAAGTCTGAATCCTTTTTCACCGCAGTTCATTAAACAATGGATCTTCTTCTTTTCAGAATGACAGTGTGGTGTCATGTGGGATCTAAAATCTGTAGTATTGCTCTTGAATTGGTGTGGTTCTAGTGTTTGGTATCTGCACAGATTGAGCTCTATCAAAAGAACTCCTGGCTTGTATTTTTAGATCAGGATAGAGACTGAATCACAAACATCGGGCAGACAGGGAGCATTCAATGGGTGCTTAGTGAGTTGGGGGATTGGCCTAAAAGGTTTTTACAGTTGCAATAAAACTTTGATGGGCATTATTGGGGCTAAATGTTGGCTTATAGAGATGCATTTTAATCCTGCCGCATTTATTTAAAAAAACTCTACAAACATAGATAATTATGTCTCCATGTCATGAGATCAGTCAGAGACTCTCCCAGTACGGTGAGATTCGCCATATTATAGCAGGAGCTAACTCGGGGGTCGGCAACCCGCGGCTCAGGAGCCGCATGCGGCTCTTTAGCTCTGCCCTTGTGGCTACCAGGAGCATTTTCAAAAATGTTTGAAAATGTAAAAAGATGGTGGAGAGGAATATATTTTTTGTTTTAATATGGTTTCTATAGGAGGAAAAACAAGACACGAACATTCCGAACGTTTTTCCAATGCTGTAAGAATGTGTAGAATAAATATTGTAACGCCCAGCAGATACATCAGTTCCAGCGGGAGAAACGGGAGCCAAGCTGTCAATCAACTGGCTGCTGGAGAACTGTCCGTGTCCCACACACCACACGACTTTGAACAATCTCAGGATGTAAGAGACAGAAAGAGAAGCTGAGAGTGCATTCTCCTTTCTGGCACAACAAGTCCACTTATTTGAACACACACCACATTGAACATCGCACAGCCGTCATCAACCTCTCCCCCTCCCACACTCATGGTGCAACAGAAAGAAACAACATAACAGGAAGAATAAACTAAGGTGGAACAACAAAACTGCCACATGAAAAGAAACGTAGGCAAACAGAAACGCTCATTCTGAGCCCTAATAGACCTTTTTCACACTTCCGCATTTTTTGACCGGAAATACGTCAATGACGTGTAAAACAACTTCCTGTTAGCATAGCGGCACATATGAAGAATGGCAGAGTCGAAGAGTTGCAGTTTCTGTTGTGTTCCAGGCTGTTCGTCTTCCAACCAAAAACAGCCTGGCCTCTCATATCATTATTTTCCTGTGGATCCAAACCTGAAACCCAAATGGATATAGGCGATCTGAAGAGAGGAAGGGCATAGTTTTAATGTAAACACAGGTAGCACCCTCTGCTGCCGGCACTTACTAACTTCGCTCCGGATGTGTGGTGCGGCTGCGTCGTTCGTCGCCTGAAGAGTGGTGTCGTCCCGAGTATTTTCCCTTGGAAAAACTTTACTGCTCCTTTGAGAAGGGAGTCAGTATATGACAGAACCTCAAACGTCAGTCTATGCAGCTATGCTGTGAAGATAGCGACACGGTGGCTAAGCTAAGGCAGTAAAGATGGATCAGGACTACGTGACACACCCACCTGCAGGTAAGGTTGTTCATAATGTGTTTGGTTAACGTTAGTCAACTATGTGTACCGTTATTGGATAAATGCATTTCTACCTGAAAAAATTAATGTATATAATAAAAGCTGTTCACGCTCTCACCTATTTTAATTACATGTATTTAATTAATTTTGGGTATTTTGTCATTAACCAAAATAAATGAAATGTATTTGTAATTAAATACTTAACATACTTTTCAAAACATGATTACTGTGTTGTGTTGAAAGGTAGAATAAATATATCAAGACTGATTTTTAATTTCTTTATCTTCACAGGTGCTCTGGATGAGGCTTTGGATTACATCCATGACTTAGAAGCCAAGTTCCTTTGCTGCAGCCAGGAGACGATGTCATGGCGGACAAAAGTTCCTCATTGAAGACCTCCTTACTGACAATGGATCTGAGATCATGATTCCACCTTTTAAGCTTTCAGCTCCATCAGCAAGGAGGAAATAGAACAAACCCCAGCCATTACCCGCCTCAGAATTATAGTGGAAAGAGTGATCAGTAGGATAAAGTCCTTTCACATCAGGGACTCTCTGTGCCGCTCACACTGATGGGCAGTGTGAATCAGATCTGGCTTAAATGCCGTGTTTTGGCAAATTGTCAAGGACTTTTTTGTGTTGAAGAGTGAATTAATGTTTGGTATGTAAATAATGTATAATGTGCAAATAGTATGGAAAAATTTAGTGTTTCCACATATTCTTAAAATCTAGTTAAATATAATTGTTATATTCGTAATATTTTCCTGTTGAAATGTGACTTTGACTTCACAAAAATAATTAGATGAACAAATAAAACAATTTTGGTCAAAATTGTGCCTCATTTAATATTTTTAGGTATGCGTAACAACAACTGATTAATAACAACACAAATAACATCAAAGATTTAGAATAAAAAAGAACATTACAGATCATCAACAGTAAGACAGAAGGCTGAACTGATTTTTAAAGACAAGATAAGTGTAATTTAAGGTATGCATTCATGCATTTGCTATAATATCTATCCAAGTTCTCTTTCATTCCATCTCAGAAACCCCATCCAACACAGCCATGAGAGGTTGGGGCTGCACCTGGCATAATCTGCTTCCAGATGCCATCAGATATGGATCTGGCAGTGGTCCTACACAAGAGAAACACAACACACAAAAGTTAGACATAAGTGCATAACTACATTTAAATTTAATGTAATTTTTTTACATTTAAACTTAACTTGCTCTCACAAAGCAACAAAAAGTTAAATTATTCACCTGTATATGCCTTGTACAGTGTGGACCTCAGACCGTCTTAGCCAACTGTTTTGGGTTTTTGCACCACCAGCTCACTAACCGGTTCAGGATGGATTCCCTTATAAATAAAAGGCAAAAAGAAATTACAGTCTGTAATAACTACTGGGGGTGTTTTTATAATAATCTACAGTTGTTATGGATACACATCCGTTCTTAAATCATAATGATAATTTGATCACAAACCCACCTGTGTTCTTGGTCTGTGCCATCTTTGCAAGCCACTCGTGCAGGCCAGGGGGGGGGGGGGGGGTGGATCAGCCTGCTGACCCAGCTGTGAATAATGTGCGGTCTGGAAATTAAATAGGTTAAAATTAAGACATACTTATGTTGCTACATCAATGTAACATGAAACTATAACTGACAGTAGGGTGACCAGATTTGAGTTTGTAAAAAAGAGGAGTGAAGTGAGTTTGTGAGATATTTCATCGAGAGTAATTGGTGTTCAGAGCTGCATACATGAAGCAAATATGATTACATTTCATCTATGTTCAATGTTATTTTATCATATAAGTATCGAAAAATAGGACATGTCCAGGAAAAGAGGACGTGTGGTCACCCTACTTTCAGAAAAATAATACTAATAGTAAGTGAAGAAAGTGCCGCAACTGTCTGCAGCAAGAAGAATGAAGACGCAAACGGGCACCTTAACATTTCTTATTTACAGCTTCACCAAATTTTTGGGTGTTATGTTAATCTCATGCCTTTTCACTTAAACACACACACAACATATTAACTGCGATGTGTTATACCTTATATTACAAATAACACCAGGATTTACAGTTGACGTAAACAAACACACAGAGTTACCGGTGATGCGGCTATGGCTAAGCTAGCTGAAGCTTACCTTGGTAATGGTGGATAAACTCTTCATGGACGAATTTATATCCCTTGTCCAATTTGTTTCCTTTAGTGGACGAATGCATCTTCACACTCTTCATCGCATCGGCGCTGATGAACTTCGGAACACAACTCAGGCTCTTCGAAAACACTCTAGGCTCTGCCATTCTCCGCCAGCGAAGCACAAACCGGAACTAGGTTTACACGTTGCTGACGTGTTTCCGGTTTTTGCGAAAAAGGTCTATTAGATCAGGAGACCGCATCCCACAATCCCCTGCTGCTAACAGACCTAAAACGCACATGACCGCCACTACAAATTAAATTAACATTTATGTCAACGAAGATTTGCGTCATAGCCTGCGACACACGTTTCTACCAGCAGGGTTTTTTTTGTTTTTTTTTACTTTTAGCGGACCGCTAGGCAGGTGGCTGATGTAAATCAAACCACCGTCAGTTCCGTGCATTGCTTGATGAAGTTGAAAGCAAATATTCTGTTGTCCTGCTACACAACAAAGTCCGATGGCTGTCCAGAGGTGACGTTTTGCGTCACTTTGTCGTCTGTCCTTTACATACACGTGAAAACATTCCTGAAAAGCAAAGACCTGGGGCCTCATTTATAAAACTTTGCGTAGGATTTGCGTCAGAAGTGGCGTACGGATGAAACATAGGACGTGCGTACGCACAGAAATATTCGGATTTATAAAACCGTGCGCACGCACATCCTACGCATCTTTTCCTTAATAAATCACAACCAATTCTAAATGCAGCGCAGCTTTTGCGGCTGTATGACACGCCCATAATTGCCCATAAATGGTCCGTGAAACGCCCACAAATGAATATTCATTGATTGCGAAACCATGGCAAACACCGAGAGGAAATGAAAAAAACGTAACTTCACTCAATGTGAAGTAGAATTTATCGTTGGCGAGGTGGAAAAGAGGAGAAAAGTGTTGTTTGGAGGGCACAGTGTGGGCATTACTAATGCCTAAAAGCCACGTGAGTGGCAGACGCCGTTAATGCTGTAGCCTCACAACCTCGGACCGTGGTTAAATAAAAAAGAAATGGTCGGACATCAAAGTCGAGGCAAAAAAACGTCTGGCGCTGCATCGCCAGCAGAGTGTGTCTGCCACGGGGGGGACACCGGAGCTGACCCCTCTTGATGAGAGACAAGCGGCAAGAATTGGGGAATCCCTATTAAGTGGAGTGGTGACTGAGGCGCAGGGGGACGCCGACGCGCCAGATGCACCGGGTGACACACCCCCAAAAGCCCGCAGAGGGAGTAAGCCCTGGCTGCAGCCTGCAGAATGGGTCAACATAGTGGAATGCTTTGAACGCAGAGGAATGTGAACACGCTGTGGAATGTTAACCCCGCCCACACTGAGCCCGTCTGCTGTGGAATGTTAACCCCGCCCACGCTGAGCCCGTGCATTTGATTCACCTTTGTCACAGCAGTTGTGATTGCAGGAAAGGGGAAGAATCAGTGGAGCACATTTTGTGTTATTGTGAGTTGTATGAGGAAGAAAGAGAACAGAAGGGAGGAAAATTTGAATGGTGCAATTTTTTTTATGTATCACTCAAAAAAATGATTCAAGTCCCTCTTTCATGTAACACAATAAAATTCTGTTTGTTTTATTTAAAAATATTTATTTTAAAAGATTGTATCTGCATTTAATTGACCTAACACAAAATGTATTAATATTTTCCCCTATAACTCCAGTAATCCAAAATAATTGAGTTCAAGTAAGGGGCATGCTGTTGAATGCTGTTTTCCTGTTCCTCTTTATGCTTTTTGCCGACTCTCACGGCTACAATTTTTCACCTATTTTAACCATTGAACTATTAAAATGTTCAACTCCTTCATCTAATGTAATGCCTGGTATGACTATTAGTCCTTCAAATCCTTCGACTTTTCAAAAGTGAAAACTTTAGTTCGTTTTTTCCACGTAAAAAACGAAACTGTGGCATGAAATCGTTTCAACTCGGCTTCTCCCAATAAGACGATGCACGAAGAGCGTCATTTATAGAAATAAGGAATCTATTTATTTATACCGGCGGCCCCATTTCATCACTAGTGTGTTAGCTCAGTGGCTTCGTTAGTGGGTTAATAATATAGAGGTTCTGAGTTTGAATCTGGCTGTAGACTTCTGTTGCATGATCTTTTTCCTTTGCCTTTCTTGATAAAATTGAGTTCGACTAACTCGATTATATTTCGTTACATGGAAGAATTTTCTTTGAGGTGGGGTTACTCATATTTATTGGATGGAAATCCTGCCCACAATTAAATTGAGTTCATCCAATGAGTTATTTTTTTGAGTCTGTGAGGCCAGACAGAATTTATTAACTCCCTAATACATGCACATGGAAACTTGTAAAAGGCATAAGAAGACAGGAATCACTATAAATTCTCTAATTCAATTACATTTTTTTTTATTTAGCGCAATGAAAAACAATAAAAAGGGGATCATGAATACAAAGAATCTTCTTCTTTCTCTTTCGGCTTTTCCCATCAGGGGTCGCCACAGCGAATCATCCTTTTCCACCTCACTCTATCATGAACATCTTCTACCCTAACGTTAGCCAACTTCATGTCCTCTGTTAAGACATCCATGTATCTCCTCTTTGGCCGTCCTCTTGCCCTCCTGCCAGGCAGCTCCATCTCCAACATCCTTCTACCAATATATCCACTATCCCTCCTCTGAACATGTCCAAACCATCTCAGTCTGGCTTCTCTGACTTTGTCGCTAACACAGGCAACGTGAGCCGTCCCTCTGATGTACTCGTTCCTTATCCTGTCTAACCTGGTCACTCCTAAGGAGAACCTCAACATCTTCATCTCCGCTACCTCCATCTCAGCCTCTTGTCTCTGTCTCACTGCTACCGTCTCTAACCCATAGAGCAGAGCTGGTCTCACCACTGTCTTGTACACCTTTCCTTTGAGTCTTGCTGGCACTCTTCTGTCACACAACACTCCTGACACTTTCCTCCAACCGCTCCAACCTGCCTGCACTCGCCTCTTCACCTCTTTTCCACAATCCCCATCACACTGAACTGTTGACCCCAAGTACTTAAACTCCTGCACCTTCTTCACCTCAGTCCCCTGTAACCTAACGCTTCTACCTTGATCCCTCTCGTTCAGACACATGTATTCTGTCTTACTACGACTGACCTTCATACCTCTTCTTTCCAGAGCAAACCTCCACCTCTCTAGCTGTTCCTCCACCTGCTCTCTACTCTCACTGCAAATTACAATGTCATCCGCAAACATCATTGTCCAGGGAGATTCCTGTCTTACCTCGTCTGTCAGCCTGTCCATCAGCATAGCAAACAAAAAAGGACTCAAAGCTGATCCTTGGTGTAGTCCCACCTCCACCTTGAACTCCTCTGTCTGACCTACAGCACATCTCACCACCGTCATACTTCTCTCATACATGTCCTGAACTACTCTGACATACTTCTCTGCCACTCCAGACGACCTCATACAGTACCACAGCTCCTCCCTCGGCACCCTGTCATACGCCTTCTCTAAATCTACGAACACACAATGCAGCTCCTTCTGACCTTCTCTGTACTTTTCCATCAACATTCTCAAAGCAAAAATGGCATCAGTGGTGCTCTTACGGGGCATGAAACCATACTGCTGCTCACAAATCTCCACCTTCTTCCTAAGCCTGGCTTCCATTACTCTTTCCCACAGCTTCATTGTGTGGCTCATCAACTTTATTCCTCTATAGTTGCTGCAGTTCTGCGTGTCACCCTTGTTCTTAAAGATCGGGACCAGAACGCTTCTCCTCCATTCCTCAGGCATCTTCTCACTCTCTAAAATCCTATTGAACAACCTTGTTAGAAATTCCACTGCTGTCTCTCCTAGGCACTTCCATACCTCCACAGGTACGTCATCAGGACCAACGGCCTTTCCGCTCTTCATCCTTTTCAGAGCCTTCCTAACCTCATCCTTTCCAATCTCTGCTACTTCCTGCTCCACAACAACCACATCTTCCTCCCTTCTTTCCCTGTCATTTTCCTCGTTCATCAGCTCCTCAAAATACTCCTTCCATCTTTTCTGTAAACTCTCTTGGGTTGTTAGCACCTTTCCATCTCTGTCCTTAATCACCCTTATCTGTTGCACGTCCTTCCCATCTCTGTCTCTCTGTCTGGCTAGCCTGTACAAGTCCTTCTCTCCTTCCTTTGTGTCTAACCTGTCATATAGCTCATCGTAAGCTTTCTGTTTGGCCTTTGCCACCTCTCTCTTCACTCTACGCTGCGCTTCCTTGTACTCCTGTCTACCTTCCTCAGTCCTTTCTACATCCCACTTCCTTTTAGCCAACCTCTTCCTCTGGACGCATTCCTGTACTTCCTCATTCCACCACCAAGTCTCTTTACCGTCTTTCCTCTTTCCAGATGACACACCTAGCACCTTCCTACCTGTTTCCCTGATAATCTCTGCTGTAGTTTCCCAGTCCTCTGGAAGCTCATCCTGACCACCCAGGACCTGCCTCAACTTCTGCCTAAATTCCTCACAAGTTTCTTCATTCTGTAGCTTCCACCACTTGGTCTTCTTTTCTGTTTTCCCTCTCTTCTTCTTCCTGACCTCCAGAGTCATCTTACACACCACCATGCGGTGCTGTCTGGCTACACTCTCTCCTACCACCACTTTGCAGTCATTAACCTCTCTCAAATGACCTCGTCTACATAGGATGTAGTCCACCTGAGTACTCCTACCTCCACTTCTGTATGTCACTCTATGTTCCTCTCTCTTCTGGAAGTAAGTGTTGACTACAGCCATTTCCATCCTCTTCGCAAAGTCCACCACCATCTGTCCCTCCAGATTCCTTTCCTTCACACCAAACCTGCCCATCACCTCCTCATCACCTCTGTTGCCCTCACCAACATGCCCATTAAAGTCTGCTCCAATAACAACTCTCTCTCCTCTGGGAAAACTCTCTATGACCTCATCCAACTCACTCCAGAATCTCTCCTTCACTTCTAACTCACAGCCAACCTGTGGCGCATACCCACTGACTACATTCATCATCACCCCTTCAATTTCTAACTTTAGGCTCATCATCCTGTCTGAGACTCTTTTCACCTCTAGAACACTGTTTACGAACTCCCCCTTCAGAATCACACCTACCCCGTTTCTCTTCCTATCAGCACCATGATAGAACAGTTTGTATCCTCCTCCAATACTACGTGCCTTGCTGCCCTTCCACCTTGTCTCCTGCACACACAGTACATCTACCTTCCTTCTCTCCATCATGTCTGCCAGCTCTCTGCCTTTCCCTGTCATTGTGCCAACGTTAAGAGTCCCTATTCTCAAACCTATGTTCCTGCCTTTTCCCTTCTCTCTCTGGTCACGGACCCTTCTGCCTCCCCTCTTTCTTCCACCAACAGTAGTCAAATTTCCACCGACACCCTGTAGGTTAACAGCATCGGTGGCGGTCGTTGTTAACCCGGGCCTCGACCGATCCGGTATGTCTAAAGTGTTGTGGATGATTCGCATGGTTATTTTGGCAATTTTTACGCCGGATGCCCTTCCTGACGCAACCCTCTCTATTTATCCGGGCTTGGGACCGGCACAGAAGTTACTGGCTTGCAACCCCTGTGGCTAGATTATGAATACAAAGAATGCATTAGGAAAATACTAAACTTTAACAAAACAGACTAAACTAAACTGATATTCCTGCCCTTACCCCCCCCCCCCCCTCCTCACGGTAAGGAAAAACTCCTTAAAAACCGGTAGGTGGCAATATTGCACATGGAAACTTGTAAAACCATTGAAGAAGACAGGCTAAATGTGGGCGGGGTTAACATTCTACAGCGTGTACACATTCCTCAGCGTTCCAGCATTCCACTATGTTGTGCAGTTCTGCAGGCTGCAGCCAGGGGTAGTTGCGCAGAGGTCCAACAGGACGGCTCGAGGAAGTCGGAACCGGCTCATAAGCCAGTCGTCCTCGTTTGCCAGCACGTCTTCTTGCTGTCTAAAGTTGCGTTCACTCCGAATTCTTCCATTTGCCACATCTTCTAAGAGCGCAAGATCAGCCATTGTGCGTCATTACGCATTGTGATGGGGCATTTTATTTCCCTCCATTTAATTACATCTGACAAGCTACAGATGTCGGTAATAATCGACGTGGAAATGGGAAATTGATCAGCGCAAATGTAATTTCTTGTTGCTTTCTGAATGGTTTAGACATACGCCATACATTGTTTCATCAAAAATAAAACAAACTAAAGGCATATGCATGAATACCACAATTCCGTAGCTTATGAAGACATGTTTTACTATGTAAACAACTTTCCCCAGTGGACAATTAATGCATCTCTCTCTATCTATCTGTCTGTCTAATTGCACCTATATCTGCTCCGCCAGACGGACACATTGACGGGAATATCAGTTTTGTACATTATTTCGTTCTGTTAACTATATTATTTATGAGGATGAATTGCACAACATGCCAATATTGCAGAACATTTTTCACTTTTCTTTTTGCAAATATGTGTTCATTTGAATTTCTGTTGTAATTTTCATTTGATTTTTTATTTGTTTCACTGCTGATCGATCAAACGGGTGTTGGTGTAGCTGTTAATTGTAAGACTTGCTTTGTGAAGTCTTCATGTTATTTCTGAGAGGCAGTATTGTCATTTTCACTTTCACGTGTTTCTTCCATCTGCCGACGGCGTCGCCGTTTCTCATTTCACCGTTTTTGTGCGTACGCCTGGGTCAGAGCTTGCGTGAAGGACCGCACATTTTCCCGTTAAGTTTGCTTTTTATAAATCTCAACTATTGCGTGGAGAGTGGCGTACGCCTTCTTTTGTGCATACGCAACGTTTATAAATGAGGCCCCTGAACTACCCGCAACTGGAAGATCCTGAGTGGCTGGAAAAGCTGCACTTTTTGGTGGATATGACTGTGACAAGCCACCTAAACGAGCTGAATGAAAGTCTCCAGGCGCCGCAAATGCTTGAAGCTGTTTTGTCATTCGAGTGAAAGCTGACCGTCTTTGCCAGAGATGTACAGCGAAAGAAGAGGATACTGCTGCTTTTTACCATGCACTGACTTGCTTGGCATTTGCACAGAAATCAAACTTAACTGTATACATTTTATTTTATATACTTTAACCTTTACAAAAAGCTGATGTTTTCTTTTTTATGAACGCAGGCTGCGTTTTATTGCACTCTGTTTAGTTCCCAGAGAGGGGGACGTCATTATGCACGTTCCATTTCGTTGCTTTTTGTTCGAATCCTCAAAATAAAAATGACATCATAAATCGGATTTCTTTATTGCATTTCTTTAATTTATCAAAGAAATGAAACATAATTCACTGATATTGTAATGAAGTTAAACTTGCACAACATAGCAGTCACGTGACACGTCGTTCTCCGCAGAATGCACTGCAGGACAAATAAACATATAATCATGAATGCTCATTATGTATTTGTAGCAACTTAGTCATTTTGATAGTAGGCTAATATAGCTAATATAGATACATATTGCATGTGTTGCCTTCATTATAAGGCTTAAATAGGGCTTTTAATATTTTCCAGCTCCAGACATATTTGTTTTTTGTTTTTTTCGTCCAATTTGGCTCTTTCAACATTTTGGGTTGCCGACCCCTGAGCTAACTGAATGATTGTGCATTGAAATTGAACTGGACTCTCGGAACACAGGAACTGCATTCATCGTGAACAAAGCCAAAGAGAAACCATTTTTGCCAAACGTGTTTTGAATCTCAGTTTATCTTAGTGTCGCCAGTTCACTTTGATAAAACCCATGCTGACAGAAGATCAAGTCATTAAAGCTTCTAAAATACATACTGCTCCTTCAACTGACCCCAAGACTTGTCCTGCAACCTGCCTACCAGTTCTGCTGTAACCAGTTCTTTTGCTATTGCTGCAGAGGACACAGTGATCTAAGAAGTACAGACAAAGTCCAGTGGACATCGCAGTAGACTTTGCAGACATTGTGATAGAACTGATATGTAGAGTAAAAGGACATGGGTGTTCTGTTCAGCAAAATACCTACAAAAATGCAAGTCATACCAGCTCATAAGCTGCAGAAAGTTACACAATTGTAGAAATGAATTTGTTGTAATGATATTTTATTTGATTATTTGTCAGCATAGTGATCGAAATGCAGATTACATGCAGCACTTCACAGTATTGCTGTCTAAGAAAGGAGAAGTCTATGCCATATGCTAGTCTGTGTGTGTGTGTGTCAGTGCTTTCAGATCCCGCTAATTCAATGGAGCTTAATTCCTCTGCATTAATTTGACTTACATAATCCCCTCCATCTTTCCACCCTCAAGGTGATACTCCGTAATCAACTTCCTCTCTCTCTAAGGGTTGCAGCTCTCTAGATTTAACACTGAGGATTTCTAAACACTTCTTTAGTCCAATAAATAACTCCATAAGTTGACAAGTTACCTGCTTACCACACATCTTTTTGTAAAAGGTTTTAAGCCTCATTTATTTTGTAATGTTTGATGTGTCCTGCAACAGTCTCACAGCTGTAAGCTCTCTGCACTCTCCATTCTGATGCTTCCACTGTCAAACAAATAGATCCACGAATGTCTTTGTTTTCCTCATCTGAGCTGGAATCTGGATCTAATACGTGCAAACAAAATTTAGCTTCATGCACTTAAAATCAGTGTGGTCAATGCTGCAATGTGCATTTTGGCTGTATGTAAATATGTGGGAATAACATCAGCCTTTATTTTCTCTGGACACGACTGGTAACACAAATCCATGTGATTGTTTACACGGTTTCACAAGATGCGGTCTAAAGTCACTCCTCTGCTCGGAGACACAGTTCTACCAGGAGACACGGTTCTCCTGAGTCCGGCAGCTGGCTCACGCAGGGCATGACGCGTTTTTATTCTGATCAGGCGTTTATTCTGATTACTTTTGTCCATGTAACCACAGCTATTGTCAGGCTTCTGAAGAATTTCAAGATGAGCTGAATCAGGTATGCTCAAACAGAGACACATGGAAAACAAGTAAGACAGTCGTCCTTTCCTAAAGACCAGGGTTGGGAAACACTGGTCTGCGGGAATGTTTGAGGTTGGTTTTTGTTGAAGACCAAAGACCAAAGTAAAGCAAATCCCTCAGTTTTGAAAGGTGCAGTAGACGAGTTCTTATCAGGGAGTGAGCATGACAAAAACTGCTTGATCCCCCTGTGGGTGTCAAAATTCAGGTCTCAAAGGCTGCTGCTGGTTTTCCAAATATCTACATATTAAATGTTGCTAGTTACCTGGATCAGGTGTTCTCCACCAGTGAGTGGCTGTAATGACAATATGTTTAAAAAAGAGACAGGATAACGGCCCTCAAGGTCTGTAACAGAATGTCTGATACCCCCCCCCCCCTCATACAGTGGGTAGATTTGTGTGTGTGGGGGGGCTTCAGAATGTAGAGAAAAATTATTTATTGGAAAATAGAGAATGTTTTATATTTCCAATTAATATCTATTGCATGTTTCTTGTGAATCTGTGTGAAGCTGGTGTGGCACATTTGGAGAATCGCGGCACATTTAGCAGTTACAGTGACTTTGTATTGGAAGAAAAATGAGCAAAAACAATTAAAATAAGCTAATAAAAACAAAACCAAATGCCATCCGTCTTCTAAACTCGCTGTATCCCTTTTGGGGTCACAGGGCTGCAGGACCTGGCCACGGTTGGGCGGAGGCGGGGTACACCCTGGACAGGTCGCCAGTCAGTCGCAGAGCCACAAAAACACACCCCCATACACACTCACATTCACACCTAGAGACTTAAGAGTACTCAGCCCATAAAAATGTCTTTGAACTGTTGAAGGAAGCCGGCGTCCCATGGAGAAAACCCACACATGCTCAGAGAGAACATGCAAACTCCAAACAGAGAGGTCCCAGCTTTGGCTCAATGCAGCCACGTACATTCAAGCTGTTTTACAAATGTCTCTGTTTTTTACGAAAAGTTTAATTATAACTAATCAGAGCTTTTTCTCCTGTCCAAATATTTAAGGTATTTGATGGTTATCCTCATTTTTAAAGTGATGCTTCCAGTAGAGGGCGCTAAATAGCAAACACAGTTATGAAAAAGCTGCCGTTCTTTCTGCGTGTGTTTCGCTGCAGCCACAGTACAGAATGAGCACACTCTGTGCTCTGGATCCTAAAGCCTGAAACCCAAATCAAAGACAGAATGTCAACACAAGACAAACAAAACACACACACACACACACAAGGATGACAGGCACTGCTGAGGAGAGAGAGGTGGAAAAGACACAGACCAAGGAGGGAAGCAAAATGCTGAATGGATGCTTCAGCTGTTTCTCTTCTCAACCAATCAGAGCAGCTGCTTCCTGCTTCTAGCATCTGGGCTCTGTGATTGGTCGGCTGCAGCAGAGATGCAGACAGAAGAATAAACAAGAAGGAGAAGAAACAGTCGGGCAGGGAAGGCTGTTCTTTGCACCTCTCTCTTCCAGTGCCTCATTGGTTCTTCTGTCACGTTTGCCTCCGCTCTCTGTTTGCTTGCTCATGCTGCTTCCTGAGCCAAGAGTGATGGCTTCATTTCATGAGATAAACCTGCAGCCCACCGACTGCAGCTGCTGTTTGCCCAGCGGCATCGTGGGAGTCGCATCTCCTAGGTGGCGCAGGAGGATGGCTGACGGACTGAGGATTGTGGGTCAGCAGAGTTTGGAGATGTGAGCTGGTGGCCAGACGAGGCTCAAGCGAACTCTTGCTCTCTTTGGTTGCCTCTCATCTTTCGGTTTTTGCCTCAAATCAGTCGCACATTTCTCCATCCGTGTCCCTCCTGACCTGCACCTGTCTGAGGAGGAAGCAAAATGGGCTGCCGTCTTACTCGAGCCAAGGTGAGTATGCTTCTGCAGGTGCGTAGTGTGGATGGATGAGAAGCGGAGTCAAAACCAGATGTGGGTGCACAGACGTTTGGATCTCAGTTCGACAAACAAATCCCCAAATCAGGCAGCATCTGATGACAGGAGGCTGTTTTTCTGTGAGCATGGAGAGAGAATAAAGAGGAAAAAAGGCTTGTGGAGTTTCTGATGGTTCCATTTGGATTTTTATGAAAAACATGAAGAAAAAAACTTGTTTTTGTCAATAATATTCAAAATGTAATATGAATAAAATAAATCTCGGTAATTTTTTTTTTTTCATGACTAAATTTTTGAGGATCTTCTACTTCTCTAGTGTTTTTATCATCTTCCTAAACGCATAGCTTTACATTTCTTCATTGACTCAGCCACACAAACTGTCACAGTCTGAGTTTGGGACAGTTCATCCTCCTGAAAATGTCATCAGGATGTTCTGTTTTACTCTCCACCTTTCAATTGTTTTAAATGAACTGAACCAAAAAGCAAGTGAAAATAAAGTCAAGAAGATATTAATGTCATCTAAATTTTTCCCCCAAAAAATTCGAATTAGATCCTTCTGTATTTGGAGATGAGAAAATAAAGAAAAAAAGGGAATAAAGCTGACTGTATGTCTGCTTTAAAACAAAATTAGACTTTAATAGCTCTGCACTGTATTCTATTCAGGCAAGAAGGTGCTTTGGAGGTTTTTTCAGGCAGGATTCCTCTGTTCTGACACACTGCTCCTCAGGAAAAGATTGTTCTTCTGTGAGCATTCTGGACATTTTTCTGAATTCACCAGGTTTAGGTTGAGGTCTTTATTTGTGTTAATGATCCTTAGTGTCTTTAAGTTTAAGTATTTTTTTAGTTCTTCATTGTTGTTTGTCACCTTTTTGGGATTTCATGGGTTTTTGTTACCTTTAAGTTAGTTTATTAAATGTTCAAGTTTAAACCACCAGGCCTGGTTTCCTGTATTTTGGGTCCTTCACCGCTAGTTCCTGACACCTTGTAAATGATTTGAAATGGTCAGGACTTTATTTAGGATTAATCAAAATGGAACATTTTATTTTTAAAAACCAAACCGAATGGCTGCTTTGTCTTATGTCATGAGTGTTGCTGCATTAGCTTTAGCATCAAAAGTATAGCAGTGACTCCTCAGTCCGATGTGAATACATGGGCTTTACTCTTCCATTGATTCTTTAGCAGTTCCACTGAGCGGCGTTCGGTGCAGCTGGACCTACTTTAGCAGATCTGCATCTCAAAACAATAAGGAACACTCAGAAAGTCTGCGCTGCCTAACTGTGTGTCACACAAGTTCTTCTCTTTGTGGCTGGTGTTGTTCTTTAGCAAATAAATCCGGAGTTTGAGGTCTGAGGTGAAAACAGGTTCTTCTTCCTGTTTTTCAGTCTCCATCTGTTAGGTTAGGAGTAAGCTGGACCCAAAAATGCAGACAGGGACTTGGTTTGAAATTGTGAAATTTACTATAGGAGGAAGAGGGGTTTGGCTTTGGATCTTTGACGTAGGTTTTGGGTTCTTTGGCGTTGGCTTTGTTTTTTTGGCGTTGGTCTTGGTTCTTTGACGTTGGTGTTGGATTTGGTTCTTTGGCATTAGCTTTGGTTCTTTGGTGTTGGTTTTGAGTTTTTTGGCGTTGGTCTTGGTTCTTTGGCATTAGCTTTGGTTCTTTGGCGTTGGCTTTGGCGTGATCTTTGGCGCGAGCTTTGGCACGGGCCTTGGCTTTGATCGGTAAGTCCTTCATGGAAGCAGACGAACCGTCAATGGCAGGATGGTGGGAGTACGAGGGCGACCCTGACACCTGACACCATCCTGCAGATACTTTTGGACTTCGACTCCTGCGAATGTCACTAATGCCTCTGTCTGTTTTACTGATTCATTTTTTAGCTTTATGTGAAATCTAATATTTCACATAAAAGGAAACTACAAAAACATTTTTGCATAAAAGGAAAAAAAATATTGTACAACTTCAGAACTGATGACATTTTTTAAAAAGAAATAAAAGAAAGAATTCAAACAAATGACCCTCTGCTCAGTGTTTACCAACAGTGAGTGTAGAAAAACTGTCAGAGGAACAAGAACTCTGGCAAAAAGAAAAGATTCTGAGATTCTCAGTCCACACTTGAATGGGCTATATTATGCAAAATACACTTTGTGATCTTGTAATTATATTATAAAATTGGGTCCTCACTATAAACAATCCCAAAGCGGTATTTTGATTCCTCATTCCTGAGTATTCCTCTAAAAACCTAAAACGAGTGGATTCTCACATTGTGACATCACAAAGTGAGGAACAGCCCCTTCCAGACTGCAATGCCAGCACTGCAGAGAAACACTGATTAAATCAGGGTATTTTCAATAAATTCTGGGGGACTCATCTCTTCACTGCCCACTTCAGACACAGAGCTCTGCAATTGTCATAAATTCTATCTTTCCATCTTCCTGAACACTAGGCCTTCATGTTGCTTCAAAGTGTTTCTTTGGATCAAACTGTGAATCTGTCCTGATATATTTTTTCAAGTGGCAGTTCATTACTGGAGAATTACTGTGCAGGAAATCTGTTTTTATTTACCCTCGCAGATGGTCTGAAGCTAAAGGAGACAGTAGTCTAACCAGTTTGTTTCCTTTTTCAGCCTCTGACACCTGGAGGAGGATTGTTGTTTTATTATTCAAATCTATGACTTAAATATTGAGGGACTTTTTCTTTCTGAAGTGGACAAAATTTTCCTCATCTCTGGTTTTCTCATTGATGTTTGTTAGTCTTTGTGGTTGATGACGTTGCCATTCTTCTTCAATGCTGCCGCACAAAGTGGCGTCGCTGTGATTATTGTCAGTTCTCAGCCTGTACTCCTGCAAATGTTTCTTTCCTCTGACTCAGAGTCTTTGGGAAAGAGCTCGACTTTAGCCTTGGAAAAAGCAGGGAAAGCAGTTCTGCCTTACAGTCATCCCAGAGCGCTACATGTTGGAGGTTTTGTCCTCCATGGATGGGTGTGTGGTAACACGTGTCATTTAACACAGAGACACAGAGAACTCAGAAGGCTGGTAAATCTGTGGCACAGAAAAGTGAAAAATGTGCAGCGACAAACAGAGCAGGGAGTCATAACGCAATGTGATGGCTGCTGAGGTGACCAGAACTGAGCACAACATGCAGGACGGCATGTTCAGTCAGTCACTGCACACATCAGTCCACACATAATGGAGCCTCACGGGAATCTGGAAGTAAAATGTGGGGAAGCACAGGCTGATGAAGTAACCCTCTACTTTTCTTTAAATCTTGTTTAGCTGTTAAACCCAACATTTGAGCTCCACTTAAAGAAGCCATGTTGCACTGTTTGAAGAAGTCTTTTTCCTACATAGTTTTAACTATTGAGTCATTTTTTGCATTAGTCAAAACAGTCGCATTGAATGTGAACTCGTTCTGACACTCCCACTTCTCCATGTATGTTTTAAGCTGTTTCAGGTGATGCCCAACATCACTGACACCGAAACTTCTCAGCCTGCTTTTACTCCTCATGCTCTTTAGGTCCACCATCACACCTGTGCAAAAGTTAGAACCGCACAGGACAAACAATTGCAATTGTTTGGGAAAGATTTCAGACTGGTTCTGTATTAAACAAGGTCAAACTTAATCCTCTTTAAATCCAATGCAATTCCATTTTATTTATAAAGCCCAATATTACAACAATAGTCGTCTCAGTGGGCCTCATACTGGTAATTGTACGTGAAATCATAAAGAACATGAAGTCAAACTAAATAGGTAATGGCTAAAATAAACTAAACTGGGCATCCCTCCCCTGATGCTCTCCTTCTCAGTAAGGAAAAACTAAAAAAAAAATACAGAGTGAAAAAATGTTTTTTAAGCCTATAAGTGTCTTATCATGTTCAGACCTCTCTATACCCCAAGGTGGTATTTTGATCCATTCATGCATTTATGAGTTTTCCTTTAAAAACCGGCTCTCTGAGCACCAGCCCCTCCCAACCCACAAAAACGGCCCCCTCGAGGAAGAATCTGCGCTGCCAGGTTAACACACACGCCCACTTTCTCCTTGGAGCTAGCAGTGATCGGCAAAACACTTCTGTGAAGCTCCACAATGTGCACATCCATCTTTGCAAAATGTTGTTTGTTTTCATGGGCAAAACGCAGACACGCTGCTGAGGCCGGCTCTGGGATGATGTCATGAAATGGGCGACACCCACAAGAAAGGCGGGGCCTCAGAGATCGAGTCGTCTTACTTACGGGCTGGAAAATGAGCTGGAAAAACAACTCATCTTTATGAATGAATTTGTTTTTTAGTGAGCTAAAGGTAATATATGATGATATATATGGATATAGGTTACTCTGAAACACTTAAGGAAAGCAGGATTCAGGATTCAACTGCTTCTGCACAGGAACACATTCTGGGAGATCTGAAAAATTTAAAGCTGCAGTTAAATGACATCATTAATAAACGAACACAATTTCAAATACAAAGGCTATGACTTGAAAGATTTGAAAACTCTAATAAATCTGGCAAATTTCTGATTAATCAGCTTAAAATTAATAGAGAAAAATCCTCAATCACCTCTATTACGGACCAAACAGGAAATGTCACTCATGACCCGGTCAAAATTAATAACGTATTTGAAAACTTTTATAAAAACTTGTACACACCGCAGATCAATCCGTCAGAGCAAAGTATTGACTCATTTCTTTATAATGTAAACCTACCCAGGCTAAATGAGGATCAAATCACAAACTTAGATTCTCCGCTCTCGCTGTCTGAACTTCATGAAGCTCTGTTACTTATGCCCAATGGTAAAGCACCAGGGCCTGACGGCTTTCCTGCTGAGTTTTATAAAGAATTCTGGGAACAACTGGCACCAACATGTTATAAAACGGTCACATCTATTAATGAGAGCCAATCAATGCCACCTAACATGAACTCAGCCAACATAATTCTTCTTCTACAACCAGACAAAGATCCCACTAGTCCTTCAAGCTATCGCCCTATTTCTCTAATCAATGCAGATGTAAAAATTATCTGCAAAGCACTAGCACAGAGAATAGAAAAAATCACTCCTCACATAATTCACTTCGACCAAACTGGATTCATCAAAGGCAGACACTCGGATGATAATGTCCGTAGACTAGTTAATATAATAGACTTTGCCACCATTGAAAACCAGGAAATGACTATACTATCACTGGATGCTGAAAAAGCCTTTGACAGAGTAAATTGGAAGTTCCTTATTGCCGCCCTCCATAAGTTTGGTTTTGGAAAAGCATTCATCAATTGGATCAAAATATTATATCACAACCCCAATGCATCAGTTAGAACTAATAAACAGACTTCAAACAGGTTTTTTCTTGGAAGAGGAACCAGACAGGGCTGCCCACTCTCTCCTTCTCTTTTTGCTATATTCATTGAGCCTTTAGCTGCAGCAATAAGACAGAATGAGAGCATTATAGGAATAAAAACCAAACACAGCCATCAAAAAATTAGTATTTATGCGGATGACATATTACTGTTTTTAAGGAATTTATATTCTGTAAATGAAACAGCAATGATCATAAATTAATTCTCCTCCATATCAGACTATTCCATTAATTGGAATAAGTCTGTTTTATTACCACTCAACAGGAATATGGAACAAAGACTCACAATTCCAGTTAAAACAGGAAATATCAAATATCTGGGTATCTACTTTTCCCCCAAAATATCAGAACTGGTGCAGCTAAACCACACCCCACTACTGAAAAGCATACAGGACGATCTAACACGCTGGACCAACCTGCCTCTGTCACTTATGGGCAAGGTAGCCACGGTTAAAATGAAAATCTTACCCAAGGTTAATTATCTCTTCTCAATGATTCCCACACAACCGCCATTAAAATGGTTCAAAACATTAGACTCATCCATATCAAGCTTTCTATGGAACAACAAACCTGCAAGAATTAGTCTAAAAACTTTAAAATCTGCAAAAAGCTGTGGAGGATTAGAATTACCTAACTTCCACAAATACTTTCTTGCAAATAGATTGCAATACATCTTAAAATGGTTAAAAAATAATCCAGAAACCAACTCATGGTTAGACTTGGAACAGGCGTTATGTGGGAAGATCAACCTGTCACAGCTACCATTTATTAGCCAAACAGTTAAAAAACAGGATTGTTTCAAAAGCATTAATATAAATGCCACTTTAACAGCCTGGTGGGAATTTCTCAAAATATCAAAATCATCAATTCAACCGTGCAAAATGACACCCATCTGGAACAACCCGGACATCCTTATTAACAAAAAAATGATTCACTTCCCAGCTTGGCAAGCAGGGGGCATAAAACAACTAGAGCACGTAATTATTGATAGAAGATTCATAACTCCCCAGGAACTTCAAGACAAACTGGAATAAATAACTTCTTGGAATACTAGCAACTTAAATCAAGTATTACTAAAAAGTATAAATTTAAAGAAGACGATTTAAAGCTACCAGATGTAGTTACCACTCTGATTAATTTTTCAATGAATAGAACTCTCTCCAAAATATACAAACTTTTATGTAATTTAGATAACAATATTGCCCTTCCAACAAAAAAATGGGATGCAGATTTGAGCATCAGCACAGATGAAAGCTTCTGGTCAGAACTCTGTCTAAACACCTTTAAACTGACAAAAAGTCCAAATCTGCAGCTAATCCATCTCAAAACTCTTCACAGAATTTACTACACTGGACAGAGGATGTTCAAGATGGGTCTCAGTAACTCAGACATTTGCGAGCACTGTGATAATAATCTACCCGACAGCTACATGCACGCGCTGTGGTTCTGCACTCCTGTCCAGGCTCTCTGGCAGCAGGTATGTGCTGATTTATCAGTCTGGCTTAAGGTTTCAATCACGGCCTCACCGTCACTTTGTGTGCTTGGTGACATGAGTGCCATCGATATAGAAGAAGGATTAGCATCTATCATTTCCACAACTCTTTGTAATGCCAAAAAAACTATTTAATAAATTGGAAAAACAAGAAAAATATAATCATAAGTCAACACAGAAATCTGCTGTTTGATCATATCAGCTTGGAAAAAATGTCAGCCCAAAGTTCAAGTAACTTTGAAAGAATTCAGTCTCTCTGGTCTCCTGTGGTTGACTCCATGACTTAGGGGGTGAGGGGCTTGGTCGACGCTGCTCCGTGCCCTTCTGCCGTGGTTTGGGGTGGGGGTCGGGGCCTCCGGTGCCTGGCGGGGGCGGTGGGGGCTCCGTTGGTCGGGTCCGGTGCCTGGGTGGGGCGGGCTGGGGCGCTGCGTGGTCCTCTGGGCTTGGGTGTGGGGGTGCGTGGTGGGGGGGTGGGGTGGTGTTCTGGCTTGGCTTGGGGGGGTGGTCCCTTTGCCTGCGCTGGAGGGGTTTGGCGGGGGGCCCTGCTCGGGGGGGGGGGGGGGGCAGCGGCGCCGGATAGGCTGCCCATCTGCACCTGGGGCTGGGATCGGCCCTTCCCTGGCTCTGGGACGGGACGGGACAACCTTCTCGGGGCCCCCGTTCGCTCTGGGTGTCATCCGCTTCGGCTGCGGGGTCTGGGGTGGTGTGGGGTGGGGGTTTGTCGGCCCTGTCCTGTGGGGGGGCGTTCTGGGGGGGAGGGGGGGGGCAT
Source organism: Oryzias latipes (assembly GCF_053564925.1). Classification (NCBI taxonomy): domain Eukaryota; kingdom Metazoa; phylum Chordata; class Actinopteri; order Beloniformes; family Adrianichthyidae; genus Oryzias; species Oryzias latipes. The sequence goes on along the minus strand of NC_136243.1, from coordinate 6,599,399 downwards.
TATTGGTACGGGTCGGGGGGGCTAACGGGTCGGGGGAGCTAACGGGTCGGGGTCACCGCTGAGGCAATCAGTGGTTGCCTCGGCTGGTTGGCCTCCTCGGTCCCGTCAAGGCCTGACCAGAGCTCCTCTAGGGCCGGCGTCTGGGGGTGGGGGCCTGGGCTGGGTGGCCCTGGCCCCTTTGCTGGGGGGGGGGCTGGGGGACAGCTGTTTGACCACCGGGGGACAGTCTACCAGCTGTCCCCAACTTACCCCCTTCCTCATATATCCTCATATTAGGGTGAGGGGGTGGGGGGTCTAGCCTGCGATGCGCCTTGAAAGCAAGGAGCCCCCCTCCTATGGTTGCCGTATGGAGTGGGCCCCCCCTCTTTCGGTTTTATTTGCACCTTAGACATGTAGGGTCTTGGTAGGGGGGGTGCTTGGACATCACTGCAAGCAAGCAGCAGATGTCCTCCTGGCACCCTACCCGCCAATTTTAACCGCACCTTAGACATTTAGGGCCCCTTGGTGGGGAGGGTGGGGGGACATCACTGTGAGTAATCAGGAGATGTCCCCTTAGTGCCCTACTCGCCAATTTTAACTGCACCCCCCTTAGTACACACACCCCTCCCCCTTCAATATATACATTCCAACATAAACACACACACATGCACACACACACCCTCTCAAACACACATACACGCACACACATTTTGCAAGGAAGGGGGGGACCTGGGTCCATCTGTCCCCTACCCCTTCCCTGGTGGGGGGTGTGGGCCCCTTGGCGATGGGGGCCGTGTCCCTTGGGTGCCAGCTCCCTGGGCCCGGCGGTGCTCTCTCCACACGGTGGGGGGGTTCATGTTACACCTGAGCCGGGGGTGTTCGTGTCCCTGGGGGGTGGGTCCTGGTCCTTGCCCCTGAGCGCTGGGCCCTGCCAAACTTCCAACATGGACGAGCCTGGTCGGGCCATATTTATAACACCCCTTGTGGGCCACCATTTTTCCCCGGGGTTCCCCCCTCCTGGGCGGGGGCGGCGGGCCCCTGCCTTGCTCCTCCCTGGACCAACCGTGGGCCGGGTGGGTGGCTGCCTGGAGTGCGGAGCGGGTCTCCCTTGGGGGGTCCTGGCTCGTACCTGGGGTTGGGGCGGGGGGATGCCGGGAACTCCTGGGTGGTGGTGGGGTGCTCGTCTGGGTCTGTGGGCGTCCTTCTCCGGTGGGGCCCTGCGTTGGGCTCTTCCGGCGCGGCGGGCGGGCTGCTTTCCTGGCTGGGCTGGGGCGGCGCTCTCTTTCCCTCCGCGCCTCCCTGCTCTCTGGCTCTGGGGGCCTCGTGGCGGTCCTGCTGGCCCTGGCCTGGGTGGCGGTCTTGGTCGCCCGGGGGGCGGTTGTTCCCTGCCTGTTCCCGTGTGGCGTTGGGGGAATTCCGGCTGCCGCTGCTGCTGCGGCGGGGGTCTGGGTGAGGGGGTGGCTGGGCGCTCCTCCTCCTTCTTTTCACATTCCACCATCCATTTTAGAAGAACATAAACACTCACCTGAGCACAGGTGTTAGCTCACCTTTGCACTTATAGTTTGCATGATTGAATGAATGAAAGATTTCACACTAGTTGGTTTAAAGGCATAAGTATGCGTGTGTGAACACTATCTGTTTTGTGTACATGTTGACATGTGAACATTTCTTGCAGCTAGCAGGTGTGTTGATAATATCTGAGTGTGTATGAACAGGCCCCGCCCTTTTTGTACTACATTTGAACTGTACCGTAACGATAAACAACCAGTAAACCTGTCTGCTCTATGCTGCTTCATGGTCTTACCCCCCCCTCTCACTATCACCCCCCCCCCCCCCCCCCTCTGACATCACTCCCTCTTCTTCCCTTCTTTCCTTTTCCGTCCGGTCCAACACCAAAGATTTTCAATCATGGTTGAAATGAATAAAGTTGGGCCTCAATTACAAAAGGGGTTTGTTCAGTCACACCTTTGGTTTGTCTGAAGATTAATAACCCCTCTTGTTAAAGTAAAATATGTCCAACACAAGAGGCCCTCAGCTCTCATCTGCCTGCCTAGCTGTTGGACAGGACAAGTTAAAAAAAAAAAAAAAAAGGAAAGCAGGATTCAGGCCCTTCAATTAACGCAGCCAGCAAGGCTGTCAGTCTAATGAAGACGAATAATGCTAGAAAAGGAAAACAGAAAAATAGCCCTTAGCTATAAAGAGAGGTGCTGTCTTGATCGATGCTTCATTTAATTATTTTTCAGTAGACTCCTGGATAACTCTTTACAACTAGCTTTAGCTCCAGTGTTATAACTTCCATTATCGTGCCTTTTTAATCATTTGCACAATTAATGTAATTCCAACAGATTCTCGAATGCAACGCTTTATGTTAGTAATGTGTTACATATTGGTGGATAGCTGAAATGAAAGCCACTTTTCTTCACATAAGAATGATCCGCTGATTCACAGTGGTTGCATGAATGGATGAAAGGTGTTTGGGTATGTCAAAGAGCATTTGCTATTTAGGTATCACCGCTCAACATCTCGAGTGTTTAAGGGTTAAACGTGCTCTAAATTGGAAACCGTATCAACAATGCCAGCCTCCGCCTCATTGTGTGAGGACTTTGCAGACCACTTCGGGAGCAAGATTGATTCTGTCAGATCTAACGTCATAAATGGACAGAAAAGCCTTTTTATTGGAAATGATGGCTTGATTTTACCCGAGGAAGCACTAGACAGTTTTGACCTGCTGAAGCTGCAACACTTGGTCGAGTTTTCTCCCAAGTTAATCCAACAACCTGTTTTTTAGATCCCATCCCTACATCACTTTTTAAATCCTTTTACGGGTCTTAAATATCATGAACTCCTCTCTACAGACGGGTATTTTTCCTGCTGCCTTTAAAACGGCAGTGGTGAAACCGTTACTCAAAAAAACTAATTTAGACCTTTCCGTTTTTAATAACTACAGACCTGTGTCCAACTTGCCATTTTTAAGTAAGGTTTTAGAAAAACATGTTTTTATTCAGCTAAATGAGTTTCTCTTACAAAACAACATTTTTGAGATAAACCAGTCTGGTTTTAGAACGAACCACAGCACAGAGACAGCCTTGTTAAAAATCGTTAATGATGTCAGATGTGCCTTGGATTCAGGTCAGATCTCAATACTAGTTCTGTTAGATCTAAGTGCAGCTTTTGATACCGTTGATCACCTGATCCTTGTAAACAGACTTAAAAGTCTTGGCCTTTCAGGGACTGTGCTAAAGTGGTTCGATTCTTATCTCATGGAGACAAACTTTATGGTAAGCATGGACACACACTTTTCTGGGGTCCATGAAATTAATTGTGGTGTGCCTCAAGGTTCCATCCTTGGCTCCTTGCTTTCTAACATTTACATGCTTCCTCTGGGGAATGTCATCAGGAGCCACAACATCAGTTTTCATAGCTATGCTGATGATACCCAGCTGTACATAGCTATGTCTCCTGATGACACAAGACCAATAGTAGCACTTTTTAACTGTATTTTAGATGTGAAATTATGGATGGCAAATAATTTTCTGCAGCTCAACCAGGAGAAAACTGAAGTTTTAGTTATTGGTCCTGAAGCCAAGAGAGAGAAACAGTTTCTGAAGCTGCAGCAACTTTCATTAAGTCATTCAGAAACAGTCAGAAACCTGGGCGTTATCTTCGACTCTAAGCTAACTTTTATCCCCATATAAAACAGGTGGTTAAAACTGGTTTTTATCATCTTAGAAATCTGGCTAGAGTCCGCCCACTGCTCTCTCTTGCGAATATGGAGATGCTAATGCATGCTTTTATCATGAGTAAAGTTGATTATTGTAACGCCCTGCTTGCCGGTCTTCCAAAAACAAACATTAGGAACCTTCAGCTTCTCTAGAACTCTGCTGCACGAGTTCTTACAAAGACCAGGAGGCGAGCTCACATCACCCCAATTTTAAAATCCCTGCATTGGCTCCCCATATGCTTCAGGATTGATTTTAAGATACTTTTAACCGTTTTTAAATGTCTTAACGGTCTTGCGCCTTCTTATTTATCAGATCTTTTAGTAAAATATGAACCCTCGCGGACCCTGAGATCCTCTGGCACTGGTCTGTTGACCATTCCAACTGTAAAAACTAAAACCTACGGAGAAGCTGCATTTCAGCACTATGGTCCCCGTTTATGGAACAGTCTGCCAGAGGACCTGAGTGCCGCATAGAGCATTAATGCTTTTAAGAAAAGGCTCAAGACCCATCTTTTTAACCTGGCTTTTAGCTAATTTTTTACTACTTTTATTTATTTATTTATTCAGTTATTTATTTATATGTACTTTTTATTTTATTTATTTATCTATCTATCCATTTTATCTTGTTTTATGAACTTGAACCTGATTTTTAACGCGTTAGTTTAATTAACCTTATTTAAATGTTTTATTGTTTTTATCAATATGTTTACTTTTTTATTCTAATTTTTATTCAATTTTATTTCCGGTGCTTCCTCAGCTGGATCCTCTCCCTCTGGGTCGGCTGCTGTTCAGCCAGTGCGGCTCTAGATGGGGACCTGCATCACCGCTTAGCTGTGGTGGAGCGGTCCCCGCCTGTGATGCTGCATTTGGCTGTCTATGCGGCTGTTCACGGTGGGGGAGGTTTCAATTATCAGCGTTTCCAGCATCCTGTTTTTGTGCTCAGCCTATTTCTTATTGTCCTTTGCCATCACTTAGGGGGTGGGAGGTGTGAAAGGAGTCGGGGGCTAGGTACGGGGAGGGGGGCCCTATTTATTTATTTATTTTTATTTTATTTATTTTTAATTCGTCAATGCTTGTTTTTATATTTTGTTTTTTAATGTAAAGCACTTTGTGTTATATTTTTATATGAAAAGTGCTTTATAAATAAAGATATGATTTGATTTGATTTGAACACAAATCCAGGCTCAAACTGAGTTTTATTTTAGAGAGTAGTCCAAACAAAACCACAGAATATCTATTTGGAGGCTCATTTTTTTATTTAAAAACAAAACTGACTACTCCTGCCCTTCCACTAAAGCACAATATTACTAACAAATGACTGTTCTTAGGCTGTTCTCAGCCAAGAAACTCATGAGATCAAGCAACAAACTCTGATGTGTGATGCACTTCACCCAGTAGGGCCGGTCATGGTGCAAGATTTCCTGACGTCAGGAGTTCTCAACATGCCTTCAAAAACAGAAAAAAAGGAATTTAGGCCATTTTGGGTAGAAATAAAAAAGGCAGGCAGAGCTACACTCATTCTTAACATTTAAAGTTTATCGTTAGAGAATTTTTTATCCATTTTTGACCCAGAATGCTTTAAGTTCCTCCCAATTTATGTACCGAAAACCTTTACCTTATATTTAGGAAATCCAGCCTTTTAGTCTAATGAGTATCTTGTAGTTTTTTTTTTTTTTCCAAAGATCATACATGTTAAGGAACACACCTGCAGTGACTTGCTGCACATAATTACATGGAGGGCCTGAACATAGTGGACAACCAACCATTATATTATTTTTTGATATGGGCCACTTAATGATCATCTTTGGCATCGGTAAAAATGATTCATTATTAGAAATGATATGTGACATGTTTTTTTGCTGCAACCAGTGACTCTGCCCCTCCCACACATAGCTGTGGCAGGGCGTTATATCAACCGTTTGCACTTAAAACTACAGCTGCAGGTAAAGGGGAGAAATCATTTAATGCAATTTCTTTTGCAGAAAACCCCAAAGCTCACATTGTTGTCCCTTTAACAATCTAACTTAAACAAAGTCAGTTAAAACTGTTTTTTTGTGCTGGTTATTGTCTTGGGGGAGTAAGAGACACAAGCAATGTTTTGGTGATTTGAATTCCAAATAGGCTCTACTGTTTGAATTAGTTGGCAGTTAAAGGATTATAAAGTTTTGTTTTTATTGTTGGTTGATTTTGGTTTGAGTCACAAATTTCCAATGACAAACTTTAAATAATGTCAAATGTAGCACTCCATCCACTGTCTCTGCAATTCCAATTTTTCAGAGCGATGTATTTATAAAAACTTGACATTTGCATCACATGTCTGTATCTCCAGGTTTTGAATGTAAAACCACATTTTACTAGATTAGATTTAAATTGGTTAATCAGGTCTATTTTTTTTGGCCGTTGTCTATTATTGTGCGTCTGAGATACACTAAACAAGGTTTGTCAAACTTTTTATAATCTTGCCAACAGGCAAACAATACAACATCAGTACATCTGACAGTGGTTTCGATTTTCTAAGTAGCAAAATAAGTAGTGTTTTCACTTAGATAAAGCATTAGAGATCTTCTTTTCATGTGCTAAAAATGTAATTGCTAAATCTGTTCTGTAAAATCATGGTATCAGAGATTGTAGACATAAAGTGTGCAGATGAATCTTTTATTGGAGGACAGCAGAACAGAGAACAAACTGTGACTGCACAGAAACTGGCAGTTTGACATTAATAAGTTGTGATGCATGGAGGGATGATGGCTCTATGCATTGTTACTTACAATAAAGCTCTTTGAGCTCATCAGAAATGCAAACAACATTCTGAGAAATTATTTTGGTAGTTTCTCATTACCATCTGATGCAAACCAATGTGCCTTGTGTTCATCCACTTCTCATTGTGCAGGAATAAAATAAAACGTGCACAGAGCAGAACATTTTAGGCTTTTGTTCAATTTTTCAATTAAAGCTCACACTCTTTGTATGAAGCAAACAAAGGAAAATGTGAGTCACTCCCCATTTTTCAAAAATTCCACATCTTTTTATTTGTTGAATAATACTGTATCTGTTGGAAAACCACCACCATAAGCTGTAAGAATTCTGTCACTGTCCGACTTTTAAACCATCTGTTTCTTTCAACTAAATACTGTTTTAAAATTTTCATTTTGGTATGTGTTGATTAGACATAAAGATGTTTTCTTTCTATTTTTATTTCTAAGCCAAAAATCTTAGTGGTTAGATGTTGTCTTTGGTTAACTGCAACTTTGGCCAGCTGGATTATTGACATTTTGTGGGGGGTTTTCAATCAGTGCTTGAACTGGTTAACACTGCTATTCAAATGTTTGAACATTTGTATTAGAGAGGGGATATGCTCACATATTTAACTGCACCTCTGCTTTACATTAGCTTCCTCTAAATGTTAAAAAGAAGAATACATAGATTAGGTTTGGATTTCTCCAGCTGGAGTTGGGGGCCCGCATGCAAATGCATGTTATTCCTTCGGACTGTGCCCGCCACCAGCAGGAGAGCTTAAATGGAGTTGGTGCAGTGTGAGTTGGGCAGCGGTCAAATGGGGGTGCCTCGGGAGCCCATCCCCTTCCATGGAATCTTCTCTCTGGAGGGAAAAAATCCTGGGTTTGTGGAGAAGGTTTTCCCTAGCTATTGCCTAAATATAGCTGGGCTCACCTTTAGGCATGGCTTGTTCTCTGACATAAGTCGAACCCCAAGCCTTTGGGTGTCTGACTGCAGTTTCAACCTACAAGCTGAACACCCAGTCTTCATAGGGTCTTTCAGAGGGGTACTGACAAGTCCTCTGACAGGGACCCCCATCACCTCATGGTGGTACTTCATTATCCTCCTAGGGGAGTGTAACATGGGCAGTCCTCTAGTGATTGAGAGGAATATCTTCCCTGATCTGACCCTGAGGAGTGTCCTGTTGTTGGACATCTGTGTTTATCACAGTTTGTCAATAGCAAGAAGAAGAAGAAGAAAAAAAGAGGCTTGCTTTATCCAGAAGGGAATTAAAATAAAAAATAAAAAGAATAAAGCCATACCAAACCATCAATATTGAAATCTATTTGTTGTAAATAGTAAAATATTCGAAATTTATAATAAATCCATAAAATATTCTAAAATAGAAATCTACTACAGTGAAACCAGAAAATTTCAAAAATGAAAACTCACCTCTTGATGCTCAGTCAGGGAGTTGTTCTATGCTATGGCTTAAGGGACAAAAGACATCCTCAGTCAGTCTGACAGTAGTCTGCTGCTGAACACGCTCCTCCTCCAGGTGAAGGCCTGGTCCAGCGGGTGTGAGGGATTGGTCACAATGGCCCTGAACTTGAACAAAGTCCTCTGCTCCGCCATGTCAGTGGGGCCAGTTTCCGTCCTACTATGGAGCTGGCCTTATGGACTTGAAACGCTTTGTTTAAGTACAAGGGAGTCCAGCAGTGCACATGGGATCGGGATACCCTAGACAGGAGGTCGGTGGTTGATTTTGAAGTATTTAAAGGAGACTTTTGGTTGTGTGCCTTGAACATGTGGGTGGAGGTAGGGACACAGCTGTCAACTGGTGGTAAGTCCAATCCCCTGGTGGGGGATGAAGACTTCACAGACCCAGTCACACTGTGAAGGTTTGAATAGGTACTGATGGGGGCTGGGGACACAAGATAAAAAAAGAAGTCCATCCAAGTCTGGCTAGTTTAAGGGACTCTGGAGGAAGCTGACTGTCAGTTGTGAAGGCAAAAACTTTATCCTGGGAAGAGTTCAGAGCAGGTAGAAAGATTATGACTTTGACTACAGTTATTGCTAGGGAGTGGAAGGAATGTTTCAAGGATCTTCTCAACTCTACTGAAACAATTGCTGTTAAGAGGCTGAGGAGTCCAGGCTGGAGGTGTCTGTCAGTCAAGTTGAAGTCACAGAAGTAGTTGAGGAGCACCTCAGTGTCAAGCTGAAAGGGGTGGATGAAGTCAACACTGAGCGCTTGAAGTCTCAGAATGCTGTGGGGTAATCTAGATTGACATATCACTGGAGTTACACATAGCCATTTGGGACAGAACAAATGAATTGGCAAACTGAGGTGACGGTTCCCCTTTTTCAAGGAGGATCAGCAGGTGAGTTACAAGTACCAGGTATTCTAACTCCTCAGCCACTCTTGGAAAGTCTATTCCGGAGTACAGGAAAGGAGAATTTGGCCAGTAGTGGTTTCATGAAACGGTGAAGCAGCTGTACACTCTCCACGGGTATTGGAAGGTTGGTGGGAGTTTGCTTATCTAGTCCATATATGCCATTATTATTTATATCTATATATCTATATCTATATCTATATAACGGTTTTGGAGAATTAAGTTTGACCGCATCACCCTTCCTTTGGAGTGTGCTCTAGGAGTATGCGGTCCGGGGAGCCTTATAGACCTTTTTCGCAAAAACCGGAAAGACGTAATCAAAGTGTAAACCTAGTTCCGGTTTGTGCTTCGCTGGCGAAGAAATGGCAGCTAGCCTAGAGTGTTTTCGAAGAGCCTGAGTTGTGTTCCGAAGTTCACCAGCGCCGATGTGATGAAGAGTGTGAAGATGCATTCGTCCACTAAAGGAAACATGTTGGACAAGGGATTAAATTCGTCCACGAAAAGTTTATCCACCATTACCAAGGTAAGCTTTAGCTAGCTTTAGCCATAGCCGCATCACCGGTAACTCTGTGTGTTTACGTCAACTGTGAATCATGGTGTTATTAATTTGTAATTTAAGGTATAACACATCGCAGTGAATATGTTGTGTGTATGTTTAAATGAAAAGGCATGAGATTAACATAACAACCAAAAATTTGGTGAAGCTGTACTAGTAGGTAAATAAGAAATGTTACCGACATTCGAAGTTGCCCGTTTGCGTGTTCATTCTTTTTGCTGCGGTTGCGGCACTTTCTTTACTTACTATTAGTATTATTTTTCTGAAAGTAGGGTGACCAGACGTCCTCTTTTTCCTGGACATTTCTTCTTTTTTGATACCTTTACAAAAAAATAACATTGAACATAGATGAAATGTAATCATATTTGTTTTATGTACGCAGCTCTGCACACCAATTACTCTCGATGAAATATCTCACAAACTCACTTCACTCCTCTTTTTTACAAACTCAAATCTGGTCACCCTACTGAAAGTTATAGTTTCGTGTTACATTGATGTAGCAACATAAGTATGTCTTAATTGTAACCTATTTAATTTATTGTGTCTAGATATCACTGGATGCAGAAAGTGCCAACCTGAAAGCTTTCTCCTGCAGTTGTGCTGCTGGTAAAGGATTCTGCAATCACATCCTTTTGCCATCCTGTTCCAGACCGCACATTATTCACAGCTGGCCTTCACAAGTGGCTTGCAAAGATGCCAAGAACACAGGTGGGTTTGTGATAAAATTGTCATTATGATTATGAACCGATATGTATCTGTATGTACTGTATGTACTATATGTACTGTAATTGCTTTTTGCCTTTTACTTATAAGGGAATTCATCCTGAACCGGTTAGTGAGCCGGTAGTGCAAAGACCCAAAACAGTTGGCAGGGACGGTCTGAGGTCCACACTGTACAAGGCATATACAGGTGATAAATTTAACTTTTTGCTGCTTTTTGAGAGCAAGTTAAGTTTTTTCTAATCTTATGACAAACCAAATTATGGTTATTGCAGATATAATGAATAAAATTTAAATGTAGTTATGCACTTATGTCTAACTTTTTTGTGTGACCAATAATCTTGTGTTTCTCTTGTGTAGAACCACAGCCAGATTCATATATGATGGCATCTGGAAGCAAATTATGCCAGGTGCAGCCCCAACCTCTCATGGCTGTGTTGGAGGGGGTTTCTGAGATGGAATGAAAGAGAACTTGGATGTATATTATTATGGCAAATGCATGAATGCATACCTTAAATTACACTTATCTTGTCTTTAACAATCAGTTCAGCCTTCTGTCTTACTGTTGATGATCTGTAATGTTATTTTTTATTGTAAATGTTTGATGTTATTTGTGTTGTGATTAATCAGTTGATGTTACGCATACCAAAAAATTAAAGGAGGCACAATTTTGATTGTTTTATTTGTTCATCTAATTTTTTTGTGAAGTCAAAGTCACATTTCAACAGAAAAATATAAAGAATATAACAATTATATTTAATTAGATTTTAAGAATATGTGGAAACACTAAATTTTTCCATACTATTTGCACATTATACTTTATTTACATACCAAACATTATTTCACTCTTCAAAACAAAAAAGCCCTTGATAATTTGCTAAAACACAGCAGTTAAGCCAGATCTGATTCACACTGCCCATCAGTTTGAGCGGCACGGGAGAGTCCCTGATGTGAAAGGACTTTATCCTACCGATCACTCTTTCCACCATAATTCTGAGGCGGGTAATGGCTGGGGTTTGTTCCGTTTCCCCATTGCTGAACTGAGCTGGAAGGCTTAAAAGGTGGAATGAAGAGCTTAGATCCAATGTCAGTAAGGAGGTCTTGAATGAGGAACTCTTTGTCCGCCATGACATCGTCTCCTGGCTCCAGCAAGGGAACTTGGCTTCTAAATCATGGATGTAATCCAAAGCCTCATCCAGAGCACCTATGAAGATAAAGAAATTAAAAAACAGTCTTAACATATTTTTGTTACCTTTCAACACAACACAGTTATCATGTTTCAAAAAGTATTTTAAATATTTAATTACAAATACATTTCATTTATTTTTGTTAAGGAAAATACAAAATGACAAAATACTCAAAATTAATTAAATACATGTAATTAAAATAGGGGAGAGCGTGAACATTTTATTATAAACATTCATTTGTTCAGGTAGAAATGCATTTATCCTATAACGGTACACATAGTTGACTAACGTTAACCAAACACATTATGAACAACCTTACCTGCAGTGGGTGTGTCACGTAGTCGTGATCCATCTGTACTGCCTTAGCTTAGCCACCGTGTCGCTATCTTCACAGCATAGCTGCATAGACTGACGTTTGAGGTTCTGTCATACACTCACTCCCTTCTCAAAGGAGCAGTAAAGTTGTTCCAAGGGAATAGGCTCGGGACAACACCACTCTTCAGGCAATCCGGAGCGAAATGCCGGCAGCAGACGATGCTACCTGTATTTACATTAAAACTATACCCTTCGTCTCTTCGGATTGCCTGTATCCATCTGGGTTTCAGGTTTGGATCCACAGGAAAATAATGAAATGAAAGGCCGGGCTGTTTTTGGTTGGAAGACGAACAGCCTGGAACACAACAGAAACTGCAACTCTTCGACTCTGCCATTCTTCATATCTGCCGCTATGCTAACAGGAAGTTGTTTTACACTTCATTGACGTATTTCCGGTCGAAAAATGCGGAAGTGTGAAAAAGGTCTATTGAGGCCTGTCCTGTCTTTGTATCAAATCAAACTTTATTGATCTAGCACTTTTCCTATGAAAGCATAACACAAAGTGCTTTACATTAAAACAAAAGAAAATAAATAATATTAAAACAAACAGAGAAGAGTCCCCTCCCTATACCCCCCCCCCCCCCCCCCCCACACACACACACACACATCCCTTTCACACCTCCCACCCCCTAACTGATGGGGAAAGACAATGAAAAATAGGAAATAGGCTGTGACATGAGCAGGAACTTGGCTTGCATAGTCGGCAGTAAGTCAGACCTGTTCCCAGTGCATGGTGGACTCTGGCAGGGCTGCCCTTTATCCTCCATTGTCGGTTCTGTTTTTTATATCTATGGATAGGATTTCAGGTCGAAGCCAGGGACCAGAGGAGGCCTGTATTGAGACCACATAATTTCATCTGCTTTTTGCAGATGGTGCTATTCTATTGGCTTCATTTAGCCAGCACTCCCACCGTGTGTTGGGATGCTTTGCAGCCAAGTGTGAAGCAGCTGGAATGAGGGTCAGCACTGCCAAGTCTTAGGCCATGGTTCCTGACTGGAAAAAGGTATTTTTTCCCCTATAGGTTAAGTGCTCATGCCTAAGATGGCGTTTTTTAAGCATCTTGGAGTCTTCCTCATGAGCCAAGGAAAATTGAAGCCTGAGATTGAAAAGGCCGATAGGCCTCCACTGTCAAGCAGTGTTAAAGAAAGTAAAGCTTTCAATTTACTGGTTGATCTTTATCCCACAATTCATCTCTGGGTCCTGAGCTCTGGGTCATAACCCAAAGAACAAGTGGCCAAAATGCGCTTCCTCTTGGAGGATGGCGAGGCGGTCCCTTAGAGATATAGGGAGGATCTTGGTCACCTCGGTGGAGCTTTTAGTAGAGCTTCTCCACATGAAGAGAATTCAGCTTGACTACTCAAGCATCGCCACACATCCCTTGGGATTGCCCTGGAGGAGCTGGAGGAAGTGACCAGAGAGGAAAGTCAGGACATCCTTGTTTAGACTGCTGCCCCGGATGAGTGGAAGGAAATGGAATGGAGATGGAAAGATTGATATTATTTTTTGCAGTTTTGTCTGATCAGAGTTAATTTGCCAAGTACTAAAAATATATGTGGATTACTGATTTAACTATGGAATTGTTTAAATTTTGAGCAAAACTGGTTAAGTGGAACTGACTTTGACTAAACTCTGAGAAGACTCAGATTGTGATTACTGCTCCTAATTCAACTAATCAAGTAACACCCTGGTTTCTTTGGCTCTACAGTCCCACTGAGCCTATGAGATGCCAGCATTTTTCCTTTGAGACATATATCCTAAAAAGGGACAATTTAATCTAATGTTGACCTTGATTTCCTTTTTCATTTAAGTAAGTAGAAATCTGAAGGGGAGGTGTATTAGAGCAACACGCTAAGTTTACATAATAATAGCGCATAAACTACGTAATTTTCGACCGACCAAAAATTTTTGAAGCTCAAAACCAAATTCACGTAAAGACTCATTGGCTGAAACCCTCGACGGACATCTGTGCACATCGATGAATGAGTTACATATGTCACCTACGTGTCACAAGAGACTAAAATTTCATCTGTAGAAAAATACTCAAAATGTCTTTCTGTGTGACACAGCTTTTATTCATTTGAAGGCGATAAAAACATGTTAATTGGCTGAAAAATGGCATGCAGTTTGATAATTGGTGGATGATTAATTGGATGATTGAAAAGTTCAAATGAAGGCGGTTTAGGATTCTTGGAGTACAAATTCATTTGTAGATCTCTTTTATTGGAATAGCTCCCTAGCTTCACTTGAACTACTGTAACTCTCTTTACACTATTTTCTGAAAATGTTGAGTGTTCATCTTTTTAACTGGTCCTGACACTGTCTCACTGTTCTAACTCCGTCTCAGACAAAAAACAAATGTCATAGATTGTTTTGTTTAAAACCTTAGTAACTTATCAATGGCTAATCTTTATTGTAGCGAAAACAGAGCAACAGATCTCTCTCTCATTTACTTATCCATCATTCAATGACATTAAAAAGTTAAGCTAGACAAAAATCATGAGTCATTGGAATGTATAAATATCCATACACATATTTTAGAAAAGTAATTGACAGACAAGTAAGCGCAACCAACACCGATAAAAACTCAAGAATGGGTCAAATTTACTTTCTAGTTGTAAAGATGTAGGGTAGGCTGCCCAACCGCAGTCCTCCACATCTATCATACAGCCCGTTGTCTTGTTCTCTGCTATGCTTCTAGTGAATAACTGGATAAGGAGTGTTCTGTCATCAGAATAATGTAAAACCTGAGTCTAGTAGCATACAGGTCAGGAAGAGGTGGAACATGAGTGGTAAATCCCAACAACCCTGATTGAGGAGCACTGATGTAGAGGGCGTCTGCCTGCTGGACCTTTTTAAGTATTTAATGACATGAAGGGCCTTGAAACGTCTATGAGAAGTGAACCTCCTCTCCCTGTCGGAAATAGCATCAACAGTCTCACTTCTTTTGGCATTTTTTGTGAGCTGGCTGTGATTATGTGCTGAGAACGAGGAGTGTCACATTTAGTGAGTTTTGCACTTTTGGACTCAGTGTAAACTGAGTCAAAGCATCACAAACAACAGTGAGAGATAGAAGAGACAGATGAAGAGGGAGAAGCAGAGAAATCAGCCTGAGTTACTGTCAAAATGCAGTAGAGCGCGACACACTTCTCCAGGGTACAGGATATCACTCTTGACTGTTCTGTGTGTGTGTGTTGCTGACTTTGTGTGCATGCTTCTGCATGTTTAGAGCAAATTTCCACATGTATGAACCTTTATGTGCTTATCTGTATTTGTAAGCATGTATGCAGTCAGAAGACAATGGTGGATTCTGGGGTCAAAGGAGACTGAAGCCTGACCTACATGGTTGGTGCTGCGTCTGGAACCTGAATGCATCCCAACTCTCAACAGTATCACACGAGCTACCAGCATTAGGACTCAGTGGACAGAATGACTGGCTGGCCTTCAGGGCGTGAGCTGTCCTTTTGTGTTCTTAGTCGACAGAATGATGAAATGCTCACATTTTTTCACTGCGGATCCCATTTTTCTCTTAAGCTTTTCTGAGGCTGATGACTTTTCATAAAGGGCGTAGGCAAAATGATAAAATTCCTTAGATTAGGGTTTATAAGAATATATTATTATATTAAGAATATATTTATGAACATATAATCTCAATGAGAATTTTTGCAGTTCTATGAAGTAGTCAACAGTTGTGGTTCTCTCAAGAAAATAAAAGGATTGTCTTTACTGTATTGAAATAATCTAGGTAAACAACAGATCACGTCAAAGATTTTCTTATGTAACCCCTTTACTGAGACAACAAGGGACAACCGTGGACAGGAAAACTCCCTCCAAACAAAAGATCAAGTAGAAGTTCTGCGGTGGAGACTGAGAGCTGCATTCTTATTTGTTTCATACATACCCTGCACTGGCATGCTGTAATTGGCTGAAAACACCTGATCCAGGTGATCAGCCTCAAGTAGGGCAATGATGTCTGGAAAACATGTAGACACACCAAAACTTAAGGCCTAGAGCTCCCCACGCCATCTATAGCAGAACAAGGAGTACTAATGAAGAACATTTGTAGTGGCTGGTTGGGGTCTGAAATGGCAGTAAAGGAATGTCTTTTAGAAGACAAAAGGCAAGTGTTGGTTTCTGTAGGGGGCAAAGAACATAAGTGAAGATGGAAAAAAAACTCTAAATCCCTACAATTTCTGTTATGAAATGGAAAAAAGGTACTCATTGCAGCAGAGAAAGACAAGAACCAATTCACTGTCATCTGCTATTGGACAGAAGAGTTAGTTATTACTGCATTGACAGAACTGGAAACAGTCAAATACACAAAATCACAGAAATTCAGTCACGCCTTAGTCCCAACAGCCCTTGGCATGTTGGCTGTCTTCGGGCAAAAAATGGGCAAACCTGTAGGGGACACGCAGGTGGCCCATTCACACGAAAACCGTGAACCCATAGAGAGAAAATGTTCATGCACCATTTTTCTATTGGCAGGACATAGGTTAAGGCAAAATTATTACAACGCAACTATGGTTCTTCTTTTTTCTGAAAGTGGTAGGTACTTTATGTACTGTAAAAAGAGAATCATAATCTGGGTTTGAAAAAGGTTTCAGAGGGTAACAAGATGAAATATTAATTTTTCTTTTTGAAACTAATTTTTTGAAATGTGTTGGAGTGGACCTGACAAAACAAACTGTGTTTTGTGTGTAAAAATGTGTCATTTGGTTCTGAACGCAACTGTACAAATAAAAACTTCTGATCTGCGTCTTCCCTTTTCTCCACTCAGAGATCCACATCCACTTTCAGCTATTAAGCCTGTGAATGGAAACGTTTTCATCCACCAACATTGGTGGATGTTGGTGGACTTTGAACAATCAGACGATTATTACTCTTCTCTGCAGTGGTGCTTTAATGACATAAGTAATTCAGGGCCTTGCTTAACAAAAATGTTTCTTAAAGAGGATCAGTGGTAAGTGTATCAGTCTGACTGCAGACATGTGCAAGTGTTTAACCATGTCTCTCATATCTTTTAATTTGTGCAGATATAACACAAGATATAGGTAATACTTTCTTTTGGTCACCATTATAAAGTATTTATGTCCTCTTCCTTTTTGCCAGGCAAAGGCAAAGGCCCGTGAACCTTCCCGGCATCACCACAGAGAGCAGTTGCACTTTGTTGATGAATATGGCCAGCCAATCACTGTGCAACTGGAGGACCAAAGGGGGCATGCTCACAGAAGGCGACACTCCCGGCGTGCGACTGAATGCAGTACCACAACAGAAAGACAATGGGAAGCCTTGAGAGCAATGGGATTGGTGGAGGGACAGGAAGTTCAAGAAGACAGCTACAGTACAGGGCAAGTGCTGATGGAAGTTCACCCTTGTTATCACAAAACTGTTGATCTTGACCAAGTTTAGGACTGTACTGCATTTTTCAATTAATCAGTTGGTCAATCACTTAATTTAATCAGCAGAGTTATTGTCACATACATTGGCATACTTAGTACCACATGCAGTGAGATGTGTTGTTCAACTGAAAGAACCATCATGATAGCAGCCAACATTCTGGTGCCATCTTCTTAGATAGAGCGAAAGGGGGAGGGGGGTCCATAAGAGGGAGGATAGGAGACAGTGCTGGCAAAAGGGAACACACATCTGTACTCTCCCCTCCGCAGAGGTAAGAAGTGGCTGAGTAGCCAAGATGCAGCATGTGCTGTTCAGAAGAGCCAACGACAGAGCCAAGGCTAAAGCACTCAGCACTGGGGAGACGGATTAGAAAAAAAATTTAAGGCGTCAACAGACCTGCTTTTTTGTCTGCCAGCTTAGTACTTGACTGGTTTGACAGTCCGTTGAGGTGCTTTATAAACAGAATACCGAACAATTTCATTTCAGTTTCCCCTTGATTTGGGAGAGTTGCTTCAAGTGGATATCCCTTTTCCAAAAGTTCAAGCATCAGAAGAGGCAAAGAGCATTCGATCAAATTCTGATAGTCTTTCAGACTAACAACGGTAATAAAAGATCCACACGTGGCTCTGGAGTCTCAGGTAGCAGAAGTTCTGCAAGGTTCTGTCCGGGCAGGAGGGGTCCACTTTTTTCGTTGTTCGAATTCACACACCATCTTCTCAAAACCCTTTTTAGTGTGAGAATGGCACCAGGGTTGGAATAGGAGAAACAGGTTTAAGGGGTAAGGCAGGACAAAAGCCTGGACACAGGAGGAAAAACAAAAAGTATGTGTGGCTCCAGCATATGCAGGAAGAGAAATCTATTAATCAAATAGGAAAATGGATCAAATAAAACAAACATGAAAGTTAAGTCTATTGAAGTTTTAGTTCAAATGGATAAAATCTCAGTTGAGGGCTATTTTTAATAGTGCATCTTAAGTTTCTTTGTAAAAGATACCAATTTTCTCTTGCCCTAAGCTGTTTAGTAGAAAATCAATAGTGAAATGAAGTTTCTTTGTGTGTTTTATTTCTAATTTTTATTAGGACACACTGGTGACTACCAAAAGTTATCAAACTCTGCATGACACAGAAAGATGTTGTTTATATTTGAGTTTGGTGTATCAAAAAGAACCATTTGATGGAGAATAAGGACTCAAGTGCATTTGTGGCACAGCTAGATACTGTTTAGCTAACAAAAGCGTAATCAAATGTAGTTCAACAGAAGAAAGATAAGAGCTTGAATACTTGAGGTTATGACACAAAACCTTTTTTTTATGACACCAGAAAATAACTCAAATTAAGATTGTTTCCTGTGTTGTTTTCTCTTTTTACCCAATTTCTGCTGTGTAACTCATATACAATGTCACAAAAGTGGAAGATGTAGAACTGCAGAACTGTAGTGAATGTACCCAGTTTAAAGCCAGGACAAACAAACCTAAACTTTGCTGTTTCAATAGTAGGTAAAAACAATTTTTATGTTACACACCTTAAGGTGATGGGGGAATTTGGGTAAATATTTGCATCGACTTGTTTACCCCAAGATTGAAATGGAGCTCAACCTGTTTCCATTACAAATCTGTAAACTAAATATAAAACATTTCACCATCAATCCCAAATGTTTTTCTATTTGCTATCATAGCTAAGTGTTCATCGAATACGTTAGAAGGACCAAAGATTTTCCTCCAAAAGAGACAGAAACACGAAAAGAGCCAAGAACTTTGAAGTTTTCAAAAGGAATTGCTATCAGAATAGTTAACGTTTTAGCTCAAATATAGAGTAGATTCTAGCAAAATTGTTATAGGCGTGGGGTTATTTACTGTAGGCTGACTAAACAATTAGAATAGAGGATCAACATTGAGAATGAGTCTCAGGGATCAATGTAAAAGAACAGCTTAGATGTGAAGGTATATAAGAGATGTGTTTGTCTCAGAACAATGTCTGTAATTTGAAGATCTCTGTTAATTAATGTTTTCCATGACCAACTGAACATAGTATGTTACATGGGGGGCCATTGTTTACATCGCAAGGCACCATGATGTAACACTGAATGTCCAAATGTTGTCATAAATATTCATTTTTGGTGGAGTGCTCTGCTGAGGGAGCTGTCAGTGCAGGATGTGCCTTCATTAGCATGCTAATGGAGACTGAAACTATTTTTGGAAAGAAATGTGCATCGTTTTAGAAAGTAGAGTGCTTATCACATTGGTTCCCAGACAAGCAATAAATCTAGAACTTAGATGACTCTAGAAGATGAACCTAGAAGTCTGGATAACAGATGTTCTCGATGCACTAACATCTCTTTAACGCTGCCTCTTTGTGTAACTTGATCTTTTCCACTCAACAGACCTTATTATGGACACATGTCCGTGTCACCTGACCTCTACCCTGCCAGTAATCATATGTTGATGCAACCCGAAGTGTACTCATCTAACGGCTACATGCCCACATCATCAGATGAACGACATCCGTGTAACAGCTACCTGCCCAGTGTCTCATACAGCTTAGACCACCTGGACCGACTTGATTATCAAGTGAGTTGATTTGTAGAGCACTTTTCTACCTGGGTGTCTTTACTTTATGTTGCCCTTTTGTGTTCTGTAGATTTTCTTAAAAGCACTTTGTGTAACTATGTGTGAAAAGTGCTAAATAGAAAAACATTGATTTGATTTTGAAAAGGGATGTGTCAAAAATAACTGCTAATAACTTACAATCAATGTGTCACAAGTTTCTTGGATGAGGTGTACTGCCTAAACGAGAAGCTTCATATCGATGCATTTGAAATACTTAGATACTGTGTACTTGGTAGAGTATAGACTGCTTATAAGGTTGATATTTTCTTATTTTGTCAGTTAATCAGCAATCTATTTCTAAGTTAAATTGCATATGGAGGTAGATTTTCAAGGGTGAAGTTTACATAATAAAACCACCTTCACCTTCTACTCTCCAGTTCACCACTCACACTCTTGTTTAGACTATTTATTAGTTAATAAATCTCTTTTAAAATATATAAAAAGTTCCAGCATCCATCCAATTATTATCAGTGATCATGCATTAGTTTTTTGTAAATATTTTTGGGGAAATATCCACATCCTCTGGTACAAACTGGAGGTTTAATACATCTCTGTTAAAAGACCAAAAAATTATTCATTTCTTCAAATAAGAGTGGGCAACCTTTTTAGAATTTTTACAATACTCCAGACATGTCACCATGTCGTCTTTGGGAAATAGCTAAAGTAGTGATGAGAAGGAAAATAATTTCTTATTGAACAAAGAGAAAGCAGATTTATTAGAATTAGAGCATAAAATCAAAACCCCGGAGGCTGCTTCTGCTGCTTCAGCACAGGAACACATTCTGAAAGATTTGAAAAACTTAAAGCTTCAGTGAAATGACATCATCAATAAACAAACACAATTCCAAATACGAAGACTATGACTTGAAAGATTTGAAAACTCAAATAAATCCGGGACATTTTTAGTTAATCAGCTTAAAGTTAATAAAGAAAAATCAACAATCACATCTATTATAGACTAAACAGGATATGTCACTCATGACCCGGTAGAAATGTATAAGATATTTAAAGATTTACATAAAAACGTATACACATCACAGATCAATCCATCTCTCATTTCTTAATAATGTAAACCTACCCAGACTAAATGAGGATGAATTCACAAACTTAGACTCACCGCTCTCATAGTCTGCACTTCATGAAGCTCTGTTACTTATGCCTAACAGCAAAGCTCCAGACCCTAATGGCTTTCCTGCTGTGTTTTAGAATTTTGGGAAAAGTTGGCACCAACGTTTTATAAAATGGTTATATTTATCAAGGAAAGCTAATCAATGCCACCTAACATGAACTCAGCCAATATAATTATTTTTCTAAAACCAGACAAAGATCCCATAAGTCCTTCAAGCTGTCGTCCCATTTCTTCAATCAATGCATATTTAAAATCAATTTGCAAAATTTGGCACAGAAAATAGAGAAAATCACTCCTCACTTAATTCACCATGATCAAACTGGATTCATCAAAGGCAGAGACTCGGATGACAATGTCCGCAGACTCGTTAACATAATAGACTTTGCCACTATTAAAAACCAGGAAATTACCATACTATCGCTGGATGCTGAAAAAGCATTTGACAGAGTAAACTGGAAGTTTCCCATTGCCCTGCATAAGTTTGGGTTTGGGGAATCATTCAATAATTGGATTAAAATATTATATCACAACCCAAATGCATCAGTCAGAACAGACTTCCGACAGGTTTTTTCTTGGAAGAAGAACCGTCCTCTCTTTTCTGTATATGTATTGAGACTCTAGCAGCAGCAAAAAGACAGCATTTCATTTATTTGTTCCTTTCATGAAAATCATTGATTGTCCAATATGTTTACATGTTTGTCTTACAATATTGAAAATTTTCATGATTGGAAAGGAGCAGATTTGAAGAATACAATTCTCATAATTGTCTGCTCCCTTTTAAAAATTGCATCATATTTACATTTCTCACACCATCACCTGTGTGAGAAAAGTAAATATGATGCAATATTTAAAAGGGAGAATGTTTAAAAGCATGAGAGCATTAAACGAACTAAAACCAAACACAGCCATCATAAACTTAGCCTCTATGCAGATGACATATTACTTTGCAGGAGTTGGACTGCTTCAGGAAAATAAATTATAATACCTTAACCATTGGAGATGTCACCAGCGACTCCTCATGTAGTAAATAGTTGCATAACGATGCTAAACGGCATGGATAAACCACATGGATTATGTGAATTATAAACGATTGAAGTATCAGACCAAAGAATGTCAGCACTGGAGCTAAAGCTCCGGTGTAAAAGGGTTAGTATCTAATTTGTCCATGCACTGCTTAGGTTATGCCTAATTTAAATAATGTCCCATTCACCTAAACTGCATTAGGTTTTCATGCCTCTTTTATTAATTATTGGGGAGATAAGCAGCAGTTTAAAGTTTTCTCCAGCAGATTTAGTAGATTCTTGGTAGAATTAAGAATATTTATGTAATTTAAGTGTCAAACTCTTAGAAAGCTGTTTCCTTTGGATCCCCATGAAGCCTGACAACGTCATGAGGGGTAATTAAAAAACTGTGTTGTGTCGAGCCAAACAGCAACTGGGTTGATGACCTTTAAGATGGCAAACAGTCAGTAAATGTTCAAGGGTTATGTTCAAGGTTAGGTTTTGGAGTTAGGTTTAGGGTTAGGGCTTGGGTTAACCTTCTCGTGCACGGGGCTACCGGACTGGGAGATTATTTGGAACAAGCCGGGGGTGTGCTTTTTTTTTAGCTTTAGGCTCTCGTCTGCTTTATGTAGTGTGGGGTTGTGCCGCCTGGTCCAGTGCTTCCTCTGCATCAAACTGTTGGGAAAAGGAGAGGATTAGGTCAGGAGAAATTACACCTACATTGGGAATTTTACCAATTTGCATAGTTGCACAGGCAGGTAAATGGGTCTTGGTAGGGGAGGTGGATGGATTTGTGCCAAGAGTGGAATAGTTGCCCCTGAGTGTGGCAGCTGTTTAGTGAAGGTAACTGTTAAAGCTGTGGGGCTGTTGAGTGTTAGGCGGTCCCCCTTGGCGGGGATGAGTCCCCAAGTAATCTTCTTAGGTTGAGTAATTGGGTTGAGTGATTGTGCAACTTTGTTGAAGGACTTTCCTGAGGGGGGTTCCCTTTAGATTTAGAGGAGTCCTAAGGGGGCATTTTTGGGCCCCTGGGTTGATGATACGGCAGGGGGTTGGGAGCAGTGGAGTGGACCCCTGGACGGAATTCTGCTAACATCTGGGGAACGAAATGCACAGAAATGCTGCCATTTTAAATTTGGTGTAATGTGTTTCTGCTCTCTGCCCCTCGTCAGAACTCATTATAAGGGAGGCTACTATCCTTATGTTGCTAAGAAAGGGGAGAAACTGAAGAGTTGACCATGGAGTTGTGAGCATATTTGATCCAAGGAATTTGAGTTAACGGTTATATGCTCCTGCATGCCAGGAACATATGGCAAGCAAAGTGGTCTCAAAGACATGGATGGATAACTCTACTTGGTTGTCATTCCAGGACCAGAAATCAATCTTGGAGCCATCCTTCGAGGTGGTCTCAGTTCGTTTCCAATCGGACTGAGCTTCGATTTGCTCTGAGATTCCTCAGTTTGAATACAATCTGTTCCCAGAGCGGAGCAACTGAATCTAATTGGCCACCGTAGTCAACGTAAACAGAGTAGGAATGAACAGATGAGCCATGGACAAATGTAAAGGAATGATTAGCCTGTTATCAAACAGAAGAAATTTTCTAATTGTTTATTTGTTAAACTGTTGATTATAACACGCGGCATGTGCCCAACATGATGGGATGACGATCTCAGTGGGGTTTCTGGCATCTCTTGTTTCTAGTAATCCTCTGCAGATCAGGTGTAAATTCAGTTGTAGCCTCTCTGATCGGTTCCTTTACACGAGTGTTGGTCAGAACGGACCGATGCCTTGATTTCACGTGTTTCAAGGTAATAAACCGGGACTGGCAGACATATTGAGGAGAACGTCGACAGCAGCTTGAGAGCAGCTCTTTTACACACGGGTATTTTTCCGTTCTCCAAAACGTAACAGGGCCTTCTTTCAAAGAGATTTCAGCTCATTTATCTCCAGTTCGCTCGTTGGCTCATCAGTGACAAGCGGGGATCTCAGGCAGTCAGTCTCTGCATTAAAGAATCCATGAGAAAAGTGATCTGCAGTCGTTTCTGCTGCAGGTCCTCAAACCGCAAATTAAAGTTTTCGTCCATTTGCGCAAGCAGCGCCACGTACTGCGCTTTATTCATTTTGATTGCAGCTTTCTGCTGTGAGCTCCACAAAGACGGAAAGTGGGACAGATTGACGTTTTGAATGTGCACTTTGAAAAGCTTCAACTTGTTAAAAAGGAGACAATTTGTGTCAGATCAGGAAGTTTTTAATTTTGTTCTTTTCTGCCATGAACAATTTTACTGCTTCCAAAAGCTCATAATTATAAAAATAGTGACTGGCTGTTCCATTCAGTGAAAAAGCAAGAATCTTCCCGTTCTTCCAGAAACGTCCTGTGTTCATATTTATACTCTGAATTTTGCCATTTTGACCATGAGGGTAACAGTCTGCACGCCGATTCAATGTTTAGTTTTATTTATTTTTGTTTTAGTTTTATTGGCCGTAACCCGTGCAAATGAAAATATGAAGAGACGCAAAGAGCAGAATGCTTATTGGCCGAGAGCTGCATGCGGCTCGAGAGCCAACTGTCCTGCAGCATGAACCGCTGTACCCAAGTAACAAGTAAAAGGTTTTGTTCCCCACGTTCAAAACTGGTAATGGAAATATAAAGTTTTAATAAGTTAACTGTCCTGAGAAGGATTGTGAAGTGCAGCACGTCCATCATTGCCTTGTTGTTTTGACCCGCCCTCGCAGTTCCAATGACTGAAGAGATCTTTAGTTCACGTGGTTTTGTGGCTTTTTTGGCTTGATGCGAGTCTGAATACAGACCAAACGCAAGGTACAGGACTCAATCCTGAACAAATTAAGCGGATTAGATCCAGAAAAAAGGATTTTCCAGTCTGGATACACCCTCAAACTCTTGCTGGTAAATGACCATGCATCACTGCAAGGCTGGTGGGAAACCGAGTGGGCTAATTTATTTGATACAATTGAGTAACAATGCTTTAACAGCTAGTGCATAACTAGTTATTGCATATAAGTTCAATAAAGTTCATAGTGTCTGTATCGATAACTGACATCTTAGGTTCTTCTATTATCGGACACAGTTGTGTTTTTTCACAGACCTTACATGTCCTCCGTCTTCGTCATGTTACTTATTGCATATGTTTTGTGTGACCTTCTTTTTTCAAGGGTCCAGAGATGTTGCCTTACGAGCCTAACTCAGACAGTTGTCTCATTGGCTGCTATGGTGGAGAGGAAATGGAACCTAAGAATTTCCCCCGACAGGTAGTAAACCGCTGACTTAATCAGACTTTTGTTTTCCATCCTTTTAGATTTCAGCCTCAAGTGTTTTTGCAACAATATTCTGCAGCTTAAAATATATTTTTCTTAGATTTGGGATTTTTCTTTTGCACTTTAATTTATTTTTGCAATTTAATTTAATTGTATCTTTAGGCAAACTATCATCCTGCCTGGAGGTCTGATCGTCCCCTAGGATACCTTCCCCTTAGCGAGCTTGACAGTGGCTTGGGATGTGGCCCTGACAGCCCACATCACAGAGTGGCACTCTCCGAAGCCGAGACAGATGCCATGTCATCATTGCCAGGGCACACCCCTTCATCCCAGGGCTCCTCCTCCTCTTCAGAGTCCCTGATTTCCTCAGAGCCCAGTGACTCTGGCTTTCACAGCGTCAGCACCGGGGAACACAGGCGACTGCACAAGATACATGGCAGTCACACTCAACGCCAAGCCCACCTCCTCCGCTCAGGCCATTCCCCTCGAGACCAGAGAGGACGCTGGGATCTGGAGTCCATCCCTGAAACAACCCCAATGATCCACAGCGGAGCACCACGTGCATCTCAATGCTCAGTTGGTAACAGCACAACCACTGTGGTTCACTTTCACAGAGCTGAGAGGAGCCCCACTCTACCACGACACCTGTCACCACCGTCGCCCTCCAGTGGTGAGTCACATCATTTGAAATGTTCATCAATCATTTATTGATTATAAACAATGCAACTTTATATCAAATCCAGAAGTCCAAAATATAACCATTAAACATCGAGTTCAGTTTCGAAAGGTTTTTGAATATTTTATGAAAAATCATTTACAAATTCTAACTGTATTTTAAAATAGTTTACACCAGTGTATCTTGACCCTTGAACTGCGTCCTGGATGTTCCCCTGCTTAAGCACATCTGATTCTGCTCATCATTAAGCTCTGCAGAAGCCTGATAATGGCACTCACAAAAGGCAATTATGTTTGAGCAGGGTAGGTTAAAACATGCAAGACAGTGTTTCCAAGGGATCAGGGTCAGGAAGCAGTGGTTAACAGCAGGGGTGTCAAACTCCAGGCCTTGAAGGCTGACATCCTGCTGGTTTCCTCCTATGAAAGGTTAGTTGGAAAAGATGTAGGACACCACTTTATAAAGTGAAGGCATTAAAGGTGAGAAAAATGGCAATAAAATACCAGGCAGACCTTTCTTAGCAGATTTTTGGGTGATCTCCACAAACTATTGGATGTTTGGTTGTCTTTGTAGTCTTTTTGGAGAGCTTTTGCACAAGTGTTCATAAATTTTGTCACATCCACCAGCTGTTTAAAAAAAAAGATTTATTAAAACTGTACTTTAACATATTTTCTGCCTCTTTCTTTGCCCCAGCCCTCAACATTTTTATCGGTCAGGCAATAATTGTCTTACAGCTGACCCAAGCGTGACTTGGTTGAGGTGTCAAAAAAAAGATGTTAGAAGTCCTCGTTTTACACTGCAAAACCAAAACAAAAACATAATTTTCCAGCTGCTGTGTATGAAATTAACCATCTTGATATTTGCAGAGTTTATTGAAACCTCTATTCAGGTATGGTAAACCAACAAACAGTTGTATACAGCCACCTGCTTGAGACAACGAATGAGATGGGCAAAAAAAGCATGTCTTGAAGTTGTCCTGAAAAATGTACTGTTACAGATTGCTTGGTGTGACTGTGCTCTTCGAAACTATGGCTGGAAGTTGCTCGTCTTCAGATCTTCTTCTTTGGGCTTCACTGTACCTCACTGTCTGCAGGTTGTCGGACTGAGCCTTGCCAGCGTAGGGCGCTGTGGTTGGAACAGCAGCACCAGCTCCAAGGAAGAGGCAGGACAATGGAAGCTCCAGGGAGGAGTCGAACAATAACAGATCTGAGTGAAGCACAGAGACACCGGAGGGCAAGTCACCCCGATATGATCTATTCAAACACTCAGAGAAATGCACAGCAAAACATCTGTGCAGGCACAACTAAAAACACAATGGGCCCCAGGAGCAGGGCCAGTTATCCCAGCAACTTTCATCCCCCAAGTCACCTCAGTATAGACAGAACCAGTATCACCAACTATCAAAACATGTTCAGAAACAGCCGGAGCTCTAGTCGCAGTAGAGAGGAGGATTCTTTGTCCAAGAGTCCTGGATCTGGCTCCAGTGGCATGCCAGAGTGGCGAGGCTCTCAGACTCTTGGAAGTCGCACAGAGAAACCCAAAAGTGTATCTGTTCCTTGTTACAGCACACTTGGAGCCCCTCAACCAGGTCCTCGATCTCCACCCTCTCCCCGCTCTAGACTGTCCAACCAGAAGTCCGTTAGGAACCAACTGCTCAAAGCCAGAGCTTACCGACTGGCTAGAGAACGCAGTGAGGTCACAACAGATGAAGAAGTAAGAGGAGATGGGGCAAGAGAAGGGGACGAGGAGGGGGATGATGGTCGACGAGCGGGACGGTACTGGAGTCGAACAGAGAGAAGGCGCCACTTGGCGCTGTCGCGGCAACACAGAGAGAGAAGGGGGGGGGCAGAGGAACAGGTGGGGATGGGCCTGGGGCCTTTGTCTTCTCAGACGGTACTAGAGCTGAGCCACATGAAGCAGAACCGCCTGAGGAACAGTAAGTTACTTGATGACTGGACAACAGTGGAGGAGCTGCTGACACATGGCACACGAGTGGAGAGTGACAGTCAGCTTTGTCCCAGCCCTCTTTTGTCAGTTACTACTGTCTAATGAGAGCTCAGTCTACTACACCTGCTTTACGGTTTTACATCAGCTCTTTGTGAATGCTCAATGGAAAGAGCTCAACTAAGTATTCATTTATGTGTTTGCAATGCACTTTGCAATAATACCATCAAACAGTATGATTGCAACAGGCAACAGACTTGGTTAGCTTGGCGCTAACCAAGCATGCAACAACTCAGCACAATGTCAGAAATTTAAACTGTGAAGAGGCTCCTGTCCTCTGCCTGGTTATACTGCTGTCATATTAAAGTCTGCATTGACGATGATGGACATGGAGTAGCATAGGTTGCACATCATGATTTTTTGTCGATACTCAGTGTATAGTTATTAATGACTGGAATTGAAAAGGGTAAAAAAATATGTAAAAACAATAGTGAAATGAAGCAGAGCTGAGGAAAATACAGGGAATCTAATGCTACCAAACAAACTGATCAAAGCTGTTATGACCCGTTTCAATCCAACTCAGAAAGTAGACAGTCTACAATACTATCAGGAAAATAAAGGTCCCAAATTGTCTGTTTAAAGCAGAACCCAAAAAAAGGTTGTTATTGTAAATACAACAAACATCTATGGTCTAAAAAGACCAGATTTATCAAAGTTTTGTGTTCCCTGAATGATGATGACACAATCAAAATGGTTCAGGAAGGTCTTGTGAGTCCACTTCAAATTCTTCTGATCAAATCCATAAATATTAGTTATTCCCGTTGCAATGATTATTGGATTTACACAACATTTTTGAGTTTTTAAAAAATCCTTAACAAGCCAGTAACAAGGTCTCCACAAGCCCCCAATGATCCACCGGTGTAATATTTAATTATGTAAAAGCTACTATAGGGAATTTAAGCAAAAGTTAGAGAATAAAAAAAACCATGAAACCAACATATATCCTAGAAATCTAGGATTAAATGACTCAGCAAACAACTTGAATGCAGTAATCCCTGTTCAAATTAGAAAGTGCTGCCGATTTGAAACCATTATGGGGCCCAATATACATAATGTTAGAAAAATATGAACCCAAGCAAGAAATGGAATAAAAGATTTTCATGACCCAATTCATTCTGAACACATTCTGTTTTTCTGTTCTTTTTAGATAATTCCAATTAGTGAAATGAATGTAAGGGGAGCCTTTATAAATGCTGTACACATAACAATGAGCAATCTTTGTGTATTCTTGTTACATAGCATGACACTGGGGAACTGAAAAGAAGAATGACTTACCATCATTGGATGACTTGAAACAAACTACACTTAGTTGGATGGAACATCTACTGTGACCATTTCGGGTCCAAGACGCAGAAAAAAGACAGGGAAAAAAAACTGGAACATCTGTCATAAATTTGGATGACATTACAAATTTATATCTGCAACAATCACATTGATTCATGAATGATAAAGAGAGCAGACACAGAAATAGACTGCAGTGAGGAGTAAAGAACAGGCCTAGTTTGGGTTTGAACACCAAAACCTTCGGGTCTGGAGCAGGATAACTAAAGGTATGGTACAGTTTTACCCAGGCCAGGCTTAATATAAGGTAATTAAAAAAAGGAAAGTTTAAGGTCTAGACTTTAAAGATAGTGTATGCCCCTTAAACTGAACTCCTAAACTAAATTTGAGAATTTGCATGTAAATATGAGGAGTTTGAAACCCAAATTTAAAAGAAAAAAAGAGCTTTATTTATTGATTGATTTGATGCATTGATTGGAGACAATACAACAGGAATTGACACATATACATAAAACTCAGTGCTAAAATAATTAAATGTTTATTTCAAAAATAAATACAAAAAAACAAGAAAAATTAACATAAACATAAAGAAACAATGTAATTACTTATAAATAGAGATTTTTGCAATGATTCATACAATTCACACTTAAGTCACATTATATTAACTTAATATGATTATAAACTAAAGTCAAGTAGAGTTTGAGTTATTGCTTGCAAAGGAGTGGCAGAAAGTGTTACACGACTCGTTTCTCATCATCCCAGGTAAAGTGCAAGTGGTCACATGACCTACACATCCATACTGATGTTTCTTAAAGTAAGCAATGGAAACAAAAAGCAAAGTATTTGTTTTGTAAAGACATTTAAACTAGATTTCCTGTGCAACTTTAGTCAAATCTGGATCTCAGCTGCAGTGACAGACTTTTAGCTGACTAACCAACCTGAGGAATGTGATCGAAGCTACAAATGAAGTCCTAATTGAACAATTCATACTTTTAACCAAAAGCTAGAAAATCTATTACAAGCTGAACCTTGCCACAATTAGAAAGGCTGCTTCACAGGAGACTTTCTGCATGTCAGTATGAGTTGAAGGAGTGAAGATCTGCAGGGATTTCTTCACACTCCAGACCGCCTGTGACTAAATGTCACACAAGTGCTTTTGCCTTGTGGAAAAGTTGTTTACTGCCTTTGCTTCTGTATTTGTTGCAGAAAACTTTAAAGGAGAACTGAACAGAAACAGGAAACTGTTTACTCCGGTCACTCATTGGAGGACTGCTCCACAATCAGAAAACTTTTGTCTCCTCTGAGATGCAGATTCTCCACGGTTCCTCTTTAGTTTGTCTCGGCTTTCTCCTGAGACTTTTTTTTAAAAAATCTTGTCCCAAAGAGATGGAATGTGTAAATACACAGGCATCAGCCTGGAGAGACTCCACCAGCTTGGCTTTTTCACCTTTAGTGGTTTAACTGTCAAGTCTTAAACACTTCAGTGCTGGAAAACTTAAAAAAAACATGTTTTACTCCACACAACCCCAGAGTTTAGCTGAAATCTACCCCATTAGGCTTTAGCATATTTACTGAAAAACTTGAACAAAGGTGATTCATGTGAACAAAACAGCTGACTCAGCAGAGACGGGTTTTGCCCTTTTTAGGTCAAAAATCCCAAAGCAGCCTCATAGAAATGCTTCATTGTGAAACCACAAACAGCAATAAACTACATTTCTGTTGTGGGAGATGAACTGGCAACTGTGTAAATAACAGTTTTATATGTTGAATTCTGGTAAATTCCAGTATAGGCTTTTTTCCCTAAACCACCACCAACAGACTTATGACATAAAACTAAACAAACGTCTGTTCTTTGCACTTTTTGTATACTGCTCAGTGTTTTGGGTTTAAAGAACAATATTTAGCTGTAATCTGTTCCTTTCTCTACCTCTATGCCGGTCCCAAGCCCGGTTGCTTTGAGAGGGTTGCGTCAGGAAGGGCATCCGGCGTAAAACATTGCCAAGTTTCCCATGCGACTCGTTCGCTGTGGCGACCCCAGATGGGAAAAGCCGAAAGAGAAACATTTAGCTGTAATCAGATGAGATTGATTATGGGATGGACGGAAGCCAAGCAGACAATCAACGAACCACTTTCACACTCGGCTCTGCAGTTACAGATCTGACTGGCTTTGGTTGAGACGTGTGGTGCTGTGAGGGTTTTGACTGCAGAGATGCATATAAAAAAGAAGACGGGAGGCAGTGAAGAAAGACGAAAGTAAGGCATCCGGAAAGTCAGAAAGGGAGTGTGGGAGGGGATATTAGGTTACGATGGAAAGACAGAAGGAAGAATTGATGAAATAAGACAAATGAAAGGTGATCTCACCCTAACAACCCCTTGTAATCCAAAAAACATATTTCCTATAATTCAGGGTTTCAGTTACAAAAAGCAGTCAAATATTCACCTGTGTCCTTAATGTAGGGCAAAAAGCTTAGTTAACTAAGTGCTGATGGTGGCTGATTAAAAATTCTAGGTTGCAATGATCAACATAATCTAGGAGAAATGTTTTTAAAAGACATGGAAAATCGTAAAGAAAAGATGACACTGCAGTGAGGTCTGTAAAACTGCCTCAGATAAAAGTTTTGAGATGCTTTGGAAACCTTATGGGTCACACACCCCCTCCTCCTGTGATTGTCACTGCAGCACCGACTGTAAGCAGCAGTTGCAGTCGGATGAGACATTTAGACCGGTAAAGTGCAACCAGGAAAAAGAACTCTGCACACTGGTGAACATAACCGACTCATTTTCACGTCTCCGCAGAGCTGCTGGACTGAATCCGCTGTGAAGGAAACAGTAAAACATTCAGGATAAGAGACCTGTACTGGGAAAAACTGACCTACTTAACAGCTAAGCTAAAACATTTGAAATAGTGCTGTCACTACCCGATTCGTCCCTGCATGCGGGAAATGCGTCTACTTCTGCTAAAGCAGCTAGCTAGCTCTTGAGATCCTAACAATAATAATTACCTCATAAAATCGTGACAATGATGGAACATTTTATTTTAATGTTGACAAAAAAAAGAAAAAAGTTACACTTCAGGACTCCTCTTTGCACATGTGCAAATGCTCTTCTTCTGCTGCTTCTTCGTTGACTCCCCAGTCTACGAGGACTCCACCACTTTATGAACTCAGTTCACACAGACACGTTAACAGTTCATTTAGCTGAAAGCGGCTGCAGTAGCCAGAGGGCATCTCCTCAAAGTTAAACGCTCTCAGTTCTCCTCTTTTCCAGTTACCAGCATAGTCTGTAATAAAATAAAACCTTGAAATAGAGAGAAGAATGGCTCCAAACTATGTGGCTTTGATGATTTATACATAATTGTGATTCATTGTCTGTAATGACAACGATATTAGAGTATACAGTGTTGCATTGAGGCCACATTCCTTTATTTTAAGATGCTGTAATCTGAGTTATGTGCTGTTTAAATGCCTCGAACAATTGTAAAGGAGGCAGAACTGTCAGGAAATGCTACCACAAATGCTAAACTGTGGAAAAGTTGGCAACTAGAGGAAGTAACGTCCAATTTGTGCGTGTGGGGTACTGATCGGGTTTCCAGTCCAGATTCCCTTTGTTGTGGCTAATGGCTGTTCTTGAAACATGTATTTTTTTATATTCATTTTTTTGTCATGCTGAAGTACAACAAAACTAACATGTATTAAAGAGACTGTAACAGGTTGCATTGCATCCTTTTATAGATATTTTGATAGGGTCATCATTTCTTCTTTTGACAAAACTAACATTGTGACAATCCTGTGGCCCAATCATGTTTGGAGGTGAAGACCCAACAAGTTCACCATCAGGCTCTAAGCTCTCGGAAACAACGCATCAGTGGGGACAAACATAAAGGAACGCACACATTCAAAAAGGAAAGAAGAACGAGACTCAAAACCAGATTCACAGGATTTCTCTGAATTTTTCTATTCATTTTACAAATAATCAGAAATTACATTTAATTTCACAAACACCCGAAGATGTAGAATAGTTTTGTTTATTTTTGTAATGTAAAAAATAACTTATTTTTTTAATGAAGCATAATCTTAAACCACGTTGATCCTTTCCAGCAGGACATTTATGGGATGTAAATAGTTCCAAAACTGAAACTAGTCGTTTGTGAAATAAACTCAGAGGAAAACATGCAGGTGAAACTCTGCTGATAACAAACCACTTTAGCATATTTACAACACATTTGATCCACTTTAAATCATAAATAAATATGTTCAGTTCAGATCAATAACAAGAAGGTGAAAATCCACGAATGCATCACACAGAGATCCTTCCACCAGAGAATACAACACAGAGAAGACAGAAGCAGGCTGTCGAACAATGTGAGAAATGTTTGTTAGAGCAAAAGACTGTGGTGTAACCATGTACTGCATTCTGAAACTCTTCAATGCAGCTCTGTAGAGATTCATGTCTTTTTATTTTCATATTTCTAATGGATGGAGGAAAAAAAAAAGAAATGCATCATGGGAAGAAATTTCAGAATCGAGCAACAAATATGTAAGAACAAATATATTTAAGGATTTTTTTTTCTCTGAACCTTGTGTCTATAAGACAAAGAAAGTTTGATACTAACTTGTTAGTATTGTATGACCAAAGCTATTTGGGTATGTGGAGGGTGTGGAAGTATATTTTCATCTTGTTTGTGATATTTTTTATATATTTTCTTTCCCCTAAATGGATTTGTTGCTTTTCAGAACCATCCTGCTACACCTGCAGTCCATGTGGAGACCTTTAATCTCAAACCAAGCCTGCTACTGCCTGATTGGTGGAGAAAAATAAGACACATACACTATTTTTTGCACTATAGGGCGCAGCACATCATAAGGCGCACAGCCAATGAATGGTTTATGTACAGACGTGTCATATATACGGCGCACCGGACTATAAGGCGTGTTGAGCGAGACAAAAGAGTCAGAGAAAAGTCAGTCAGTCAGACTTTATTAACTGCATTTACAGTAACTCTAGAACTGGTTTGCAACACACTACACGTTCGCCACGTTAGAAGCATTAACCATGTTAGCGTTTTCACGATACCTGTTACTCCCAACCTTGTTTGTAAAAAAAAAACATTACTGTGACTAACGACAAACCATGTTAGTAATAGATAAAAAAAAATATCAGACACCACTACAAGTTAATGTCACGTACCCACTATGTACATTTTGCGCATTTTCCACGTATGAAATTTTGGTCTTGATACGTGCGTGATATACGTGATTCATGAGTGTTTCTTGCGTTCGTCATTCGTTGATGTGTGCAGATGTCCGTTGAGGGTTTCAGCTGACGGGTCTTTACGTGAATTCGGTTTTGAGCTGTCCAACATTTTTGGTCGGTTTACGTGTATTTTAGATAGTTTATGGGCAACTATGATGTAAATAATACACAATTGTGTGTGATTTTTGTAAGATGCATATGCTATTTTTGTGGCTTTCCACGACCGTCCCACGTATGTATAATGGACTTTTCACGCATGAACCACCGATGTATAACTTTTATGACGTGTATAAGGCGCATTTAACACGTTGAAATTATGTAATTGACACAAATCACTAATGAAATGCATTTAAACAGCACAATAATCACGTATGTGATTACGTGTTATTTGCGTGGTTTATTCATACTCCTGTGATTTTAACGTGGTTCAGCCGTGATAAAGACAACAACTTTTCTCACTCCTTCCACGTATATTCACGTATGACCAATTTTCCTCCGTGCAAGATGCGAAAAACGTATGTAGTGGCTGTGCGACACGACCTATAGCAACACTGAAAACATGTAACACGTCAAAAACATTTCCATCATTGTCAGAAACAGACTTGACAAAACGCTGAGTACCTCTAAAAATCTCTTTGACATCAGTAAGCACAACCAGAAAAAAATCAAAATGTAAGGCGCTTCAGATTATAATGTGTACTGTTGTTGTTTTTTAATTAAGGCTTTGAAATGTGCCTTATATTGTGGAAAATACGGTCCATCCCCCTGATCAAATGTGCATTGGTATTTTCCTCCCAAACACACCTCAGATGACTCCACAAAGCTAAAGATGAAACTGTTCTGTAGATCAGACTGCTAAATTCCAACAAAACAACAGCGGGTGTCAGTTCGGTGGTGGGAGGAAACTCCATCAGCAGCTTCTTCAACACCAAAGACACAAACAAAAAAGGGAAATAAGTTATTCTGAAGGACTTCAATGCAACTGTGATGTCTTACATGTTTCTGAAACTTTGTTGTGTGAAATCTAGTGTGAATTTTTACAGAGTTAGGTACAATAGAAGCTCCTGCGTTTGTCCTTTCAATGCCCCATGAGCAAGAAGGAGCAGACAGCAGGACGGCTGAGCAGCTTGAACTAGAATCAGCGGGTGTTAAGCTGCACATATTCAGAATGAGTTCCTATTTAGAGATGACTCATGAGATGGATGCAGATTATCAGATGTTTGGGAGAGTCCAGCTGTCCGTGTGGCCACTTTAGAGTAACAGCATTTCATCCTATGAGTGTTCACACAAACCACAGACTTCCTTATTGTTTTAAACTCCAAGTTTGACTAAATAGAGGAGTTTTTTTTCCAATCAATAGAAATAAAATTGAAGATTTCAAATCAAATCAGCAAATCATTTATTTACAACAATTTGCAGTTTAGAAAATTGATATCAAGTGTTTTATAAAATGTCACACCTTATTGCACTAAATGAACTTTTTTTAAATCGGATGAATGCTTCAGCTCCAAAAATGCTTACAGACCCACTCCAATGAAAACTGTGTTTTTGCTGTTTTTGTGGAATTTGTTTCTCATGATGGAGGACGTGTATAAAGAAAATTAAACTTAAAATTGTGTTTCTGAGTGTTTCTTTATTCGATTCATTTAGAATCAGGAGCAGATGACAAATGCTGATTGAAAAAAGAGCGTATTTGTGACGTAGAAAATACGATGGGTGGACCCCAGCTTCCTGCTCCGCTCCATTCTGATGGATCCACCTGCAGACGAATAGACCCATCTACATCTTTGTGTTCCTCGTCTGAGCTCCAATCTTCCTTACCATTTTTGTTACACTGCTAATGTTAGCTTGGGGGTGTTAAGGGCTGTAAGCTAGCGGGAGAGAGTGTAAACAAAGGGTTGATGGGAAGTGGGGGTGGGCTTACTCTGTTCCACTGGGAACAGTTTTACAATGATGGGACTGTAAGACCTCCATGTGTTTACTGTGATGAAGCATCTCCACTACTTTTTACAAACTTTAGCCATCAAAATTGGAACTCTTAAGATTACTGCCAGAATTCCGACCAACTCTTCCCACAGTGCACTTTGCCAGCTGCTGAAGAGTTTGTGGTCACCTGTCATTCAACAATGCTTCAATGCAGACTCTTTTAGGGTGACGCTACGTTGCTTTTATTGAAGCTGTGTGCTGTTTTGCATTTTGAGCTGAGCATAGAAGGTCCAGGTCTTTAGGGGAGAGCTTTTTGCCTTATCAGCCTCTCAGCCTTCACTGTTCACACCAGCGGAGATGCTGGCTATTCAACTCAACACTAATTTGAACCCTTGATATCGACAAATGTGCTTGAATACACAACACTTTTCCACATTGAGATATTTTTTCAATAAGTCCTGGCCCAGCGGCCTCTGGACTATGTTCAAACATGGCTTCTTTGTTGCACAATAGATGGAAAGACACAGACAAGTTAAACCCTTGTGCTATCCTATGACCCCACCCTTACATTGACGTGTTCTCCCTACCATGACAAAGGTGGATAAAGGTGGAAAGATTTCATGTAATCCATGGACACCAGTGAAGATCACAAATCATTGAAGAAAAAAGGTTCAGAGCACTGTCTAGTGGGTCTAGATGACCCAACTCCCAACGTTAAAGTGCCTAGGATAGCACACGGGTTACAGCTTTACCGTTCATCTGCAGATGGAGGGTTGCAGGTCTTTGGTTTATAGAACACGGATATCTTTGGTTCTGTCACAAATGTACAGAGAATTCTTTATTGATTTGAACATTTTAGGTTTAGTGTAGATGATGTGACTGACAAATTCATTGCATTTTAAGTATTTTACAACCCTGTTATTGACTCTCTCACAGATTGAAGAGCCTCTGTCTAGCTTTTCTTTTGAAGAAAGTCTTTCTCAGACCATAACAGCTTGATATACTACAGCCCTGGTATTTCTGAAATGTTTTTCTACTCCCTTCTGTGCTGCTTTTGCCCTCTATGATAACTTTCCTGCAGTTGGTAAAGGTGTATTTTTAGCTAATTTAGTGAATAACAGCTAAATATCTCAGTCTTAAACAGAAAGTTTTAATAAACAGACTGCAGACATTTTTCACTATTCAGGTTGAGTCATTATTTGGGAATCTGAGCAAGAATTAATATATTAGTGTATCTATAAGAGACTTTTCAATGCAGGTTAACAAATGACATCATCTGCATTCACTTCACAGCACCATGCAGTTATAGACATAAAATACATGGTATTAAGAGAACAACTCAAATAAGAACAATTATTATATTTTAAACAAAATGTTTATTTTGTAATTTTTTCCAACCTCAACTTTACTTTACTTTACTTACCGTTGTTATGAGTATTTTCGTTTAAGTGATTGTAAGGATTCTCCCAGGTCTTCAGTCTCCTCCTGTGTTAAATGAAATAATAAAGTCTCCTGACCTGCAGTGTTGAGGAACTGTTTCATCGACGTGGGTTTCCTTCTAGATGTTCAAGCGATCCAGAATTTTGTCAAACCGTTGGCTTAGGAGAGACAGACGCTTGAAACGTGGGAGAAAAACCAAAATATATGTAACACTCAGGGTCTGACAGTTTTCATCCGCTGACTGGTTTTTATTGCATGTAAAATGGTCACATAAACCACTGGGAGGAGTATTACTTTGTTCCCATCTCATCTGTAAACCTGATCTTTCCTACAAATGCTAGAGAGGGCAGATCTCTTCAGGATGAGAAAAAAGATCTGTGCCCACAGCTTGATATTTTTAGATCGTCTGTATTGTTTCCTTCACGCACATGCAGAGAGAATGACATGAATGTCTGGATGGGGAAACAGTCAGCGTTGACTTCCTCTATTATTACCATCTTGCTTGTGTTACTTTTTCCTATTTATTTCCTGAAGTAATTAGAAGTCAAAATGTTTCTTCTGCTGGGAGTTGGCAGGAACCTTTAGCAATCAGGTTCTGTGACAACGCTCGTCAGAAAATCACTGCGACAACCGTGACTGACAGCACTCTAACTTTAGACGTCACACCTTCCACTCACATGCTGATCCGTGACCGTCGCCATAGCAACTGGTGTTTCTGCAGCAGCTGATCTCTCTGTACTCGGCCTCGTCACCATAGAGATGTGCTGCGCAGCACTGACTTCAGCTAGCAACCGTCAGCTGCGCTGGGAGAAGCTGACCGGGGTTTGACAGCAGACCACCCCCCAGATCACCAGTAACGCCATCAGGCCGTCCTCCTCCAGGCAGGGATGCCCGCAGAATTGTTTCTTTAGGGGTGACTACTGTGTGGCCAGAGCAAAATGCAGGGTGGTCAAGGGATATTATGTCAATCATGCATAACGCCAAACGTTAAAAAAGGTTTGTGCTAATGCTCGGAAGAGTTCCTGATCTGCAATGTTCCTAGAAAACAGAAATTATAAATATAATTGTCTTCTAAGATCCTAAATAAAAATCTGAATAACGTTAGTCATTCAAGTTGTGTCTCTGCCACTAAAAAAATGACTTTAAGTTTAGCATAAACCTGAATTTATTATGTCAAAATCCAGAGTCCAAAGTGAAATCATGTGGAGACTTAATATTCATTGACAGTTTTATTTGGGATTTCATTTATAACTTCGTAAAATTCTTGTGAAACAGAATTTTACGTAACCCTTGTGCTGTCCTAGGAACTATAACATTGGGAGTTGGGTCATCTAGACCCACTAGACAGTGCTCTGAACCTTTTTTCTTCAATGATTTGTGATCTTCACTGGTGTCCATGGATGACATGAAATCTTTCCACCTTTATCCACCTTTGTCATGGTAGGGAGAACACGTCAATGTAAGGGTGGGGTCATCCTTGGGGTCGCCAGTCTGTCGCAGGGTGGAATATCTTCAATCACACATCCAATCACTCTCACACTCACACCTATGGACAATTTAGAGTTGCCAATCAACCTATGTAGCATGTTTTTGGACGGTGGGAGGAAGCCGGAGATCCCGGAGAAAACCCACGCATGCACGGGGAGAACATGCAAACTCCACACAGAAAGGTCCCCCATTGATGTTGTGTTTTTCATGTCCCCCAGCCGGGACCTTCTTGCTGTGAGGTAAGAGCGCTAACCACTGCGCCACCGTGCAGCCCTAGATGACCCAACTCCCAATGTTAAAGTGCCTAGGATAGCACAAGGGATAAGAAAGTTATGACACTTTGAACCCTCTCGTCCTTGTTTTGGGTCACAGCAATTGTACAAGTTTGCTGTTTATTTGGAAAAATCAGACAAAATTTGCACACTTGAAGTGGCATAACTTTCTCATTCTTTGAGCTATCTGGATGATCTTAATGTCATTGGAAAGCTCTCTTTATGCCCTTTCTAATGACAGAAGGATCAGGTAAATCCAATTTGATGGTCACGTATGATGAAAAAACACATCTGTTATTAATGAATTCACATTTTTTAGAATTCTGTTCTGTACAAGATGTGTAAATACCATGACAAGTTCGGACAAAGGGTTGGTCAGAAGAAAACGTGTTGCCGGGATGTGGGGGAAATTGGGGGTGCGGGGGGTTTGTGGGGTGTGCGCTGCCCCGAGCTCGCACTCCCGCTGCTGCAAACGATGAAGACACGGCACCATTCTTGAGGTCTGGATAGCAGAATGGAGGACTTTACAAAAAACTGTTTTTTTAGGCATTGTTTCCTAATTCAGTAATTCAGTGCCTTTAAGACTTTTTAGGACCACGACAGCCCTGTTCAAAAGCCAAAGACTAGCTAGCACTATCCATCACCCTTGTCATTATTTCGAGCACATAAACATGAGCAGAAACTTTACTTTACTGTTAAACTGACAATACTTACTGACGATTCCATGCAGACTGTTTCCATCTTCTGAAACTCCCGCCTCCGTCCTCCGACTTAACTACTCCTAGTAGGACCCAACGTTTGAGGTGCTCTGTGCGCGCCAGATTATTTTTTTATTTATTCAATTATATTTGTAGCAACAGCAGCATTCCAGCACAAATGTTTGAACAACATGGCAGATCACAACCATCTGAATGAAACATTCCTCAAGGTGAAGCTTTCCTGCTTCTTGAAATCCTAACATCAAAGAGGAGAAAATTCTGTCCCACCGTGTGATCAAAGTAACACTTACTGAATATAACTCTGAACAGCTTCTAGGGCTTGCAGGCGAGTGGAACCACATTTACTGCAAACATGAGGAAAGCTTCTGTCCTCTACAAACAGGTAAGGAACAGAAGGTCGATGCCTCCAACCTAGCTTTAATATTGTTGACAGGTCCTGGAAATGTGAGCAAAACGTGAATGGTTGGGATGGAAATGTGTCAAACTCAAAAACTAAATTGGAAAACGGGACAGAGTGAGTGTGACATCACCACCCATACTAAACGGTTTACTTCCAGCTCCAACCAAATGAAGTCAAGTCAGTGTCCACTGTTTTGCGATACGGATACGCCATGTTGGAACCAGACATTTTTAGAAAGCCGTGATTGTTCCGAGTCAACGTTTCTATGGCAACCACTCTCGCCAATCAGGAGTGAGCTTGTTCAAAGGCCGCACCCCTACCACTGAAAAGTGTTCTCATGAGAATCTGATAACCCTTGTGCTATCCTAGGCACTTTACCATTGGGAGTTGGGTCATCTAGACCCACTAGACAGTGCTCTGAACCTTTATCTTCAATGATTTGTGAACCTCACTGGTGTCCATGGATTACATGAAATCTTTCCACCTTTATCCACCTTTGTCATGGTAGGGAGAACACGTCAATGGAAGTGTGGGGTCATCTAAGATAGCACAAGGGTTACATGTTTAACACGTTGGATGAACTTTCATTGAGGCATCTAATCAGTTTAAAAAAATATGACAAAATGAGGATTAACAAGAACATCTTAAAAAGGTATCAGATCCAGAATGTTTATCCTGAACAATAGAATGACTGAGTTACAGCTGTTCATTTCTCTATAGAAGTCTGTAGGATTTTTAGCTTCTTAGAGCCAGCAGGTCCTTCCTGTTTGGAACGCCAGGGGGACGGGTCACTCGGTCCAGTTCCCATGTAGTCATTGGTCAAAGCCAACACGAATCCGTAACAGACCTGGCTCCGGGATGCCTCTGGAAGTCAAAAGTTTTGTTTAGACCAGGGGTCGGCAACCCTTTTTACTCAAAGAGCCATTTGGGACCGCCCCTAATGAAAAGAAAGCTCCCGGAGCAACAACCAGTTTTGATATCATTATATATATTATGCATGTATATATTATTCAAAGGTGCTCATTACGTCGATCGCGATCTACCGGTCGATCTTCAATGACATGAGTGTAGATCGCGGGCCAGAAAAGATTTTAAAAAAAAAAGGACTTCTTTAAAATCCACCAAAATCCTCACTGAGAAGTACGGGACTTGATTGACATGTAGATTGGCCAATCGGACATCGTCTGAAGCATACACCGCTGCAAATGCACATTATGTTCTTTAAAGGATGATACCGCGGCCGCGTGTGAGAGGAGCTACTGGTTCTGGTCTGATCGCTGCATGGAGCGATGTGTTTATCAATGCATGGTAGACACTTCATTATTTTGAAGAGTTCTACTTGGTAATCATGTTTCC
This sequence comes from Oryzias latipes, assembly GCF_053564925.1. Taxonomy (NCBI): domain Eukaryota; kingdom Metazoa; phylum Chordata; class Actinopteri; order Beloniformes; family Adrianichthyidae; genus Oryzias; species Oryzias latipes. Next base: position 6,557,539 of record NC_136243.1, on the reverse strand, counting down.
ATGTGTGAGTTCATAAAATCATTACAGAGAAAGTCTCTGCTTCAACTCCCGCAGGGAAAGCTGCGTCTCAATCTGACGCCCGTGTTTCCATCTGTCTGACAGAGTTTGAAGCCAAAGCCCCTCCTCCGCCTCTCTACCTGCTTTTCCTCTCTTCCTGTTCACATCCTCTGCAGCTGAGATTTGTTTCCCCCGCGCTCCTCAGTGTGTCCTACACAGAGAGCGCAAAATACGATAGCACAGCGGGTTAAGCAAATGAATGGAAGAAGGCGGCCCGCTGAAGAAATATTCAATATTGTAACCATTTTATTATTAGTCTGAACTATATTTTATTTAGAAAAATCTTTTATTTTATCAGTCCAGTACGAAAATAAACATCAACAAAAGCTGTGTTGGGCGGTTTTTGGCTGGGTCTGGCGGTTTTCAGATGACTTTTCGGCTGGAAAACTGTGACTCTATCTGGCAACACTGGCGCGAACTCTCAGTCTGTCATCAGCGAGTTGATCTCTGCCCCGCGGTACGTCAAGTTCCCGGCAGAAGATCGGAGTGTTTATTGAAGCCGCCCCGCCTCCTGCTATCAGCTCTGCAGGTCTCGCCCGATAAATACGAGCTCATTACGAAGCTGTTTTTTTACGTGACTCGCGCTTCGTGCAGAGCCCGCAGCGCCTTTGAAATGGCATGAAAAATGACCAAAATAAAATAAAATTTAATTATTATAAAATACTCATTATTTTCCAAAGTCACAGGGAGCCACAACAGAAGGATGAAAGAGCCACATGTGGCTCTTGGGCCATGGGTTGCCGGAACAGCCTAGACATGCATGACGCAGAAGGATCCAAAAACACTGACGTCTTGTTTCTCTGGGCAAAGAGTTATTTCAGGAAAACTGAGGACAGTCTCCTATTAACTGACAACTTTCACATCTAATTTAATCTTCATTTGAAAAGTGTGAACACAGAGGAGAGGGATCATCCATCGACTAAGCACAAACCATCAAAACTGTTAAAGGAGGCATGCATATACAGTACATATGAGCTCAACACGGTGGAAAATCTCAAAAACAATGTTCCTGGATGTCTAATGGTAAAAACTTAACAAATCTCATCAAATCCAGTGCAGAAAATAAAGATTCAGAAACACATGCTAAATGTGCTCAAGAATAATCCTAGAACACCAAGTGCCTAGGATTGCACAAGGGTTACCAAGAATTGAACTGCTTTCCTTGAAGTTCTTGATGATCCTATCAATTGTTGATTTAGGAGTCTTAGTTGCCACAACATCCTCGCCATTGAAGCCATTTTTATGCAACGCATTGATGGCTGCTAGTGCTTCTTTGCAAGTTACCAATGGAAGAACATTATCTGCGGTTACATGGGCAGAATATCTTGATCGGATCAATGGTCGGGTTAAAATTCACCCGTGCACATGGGATCAGAAAACCTTTTTCCGATTAGAACAAACGTTCCCATGGCTCACACTTTCGCTCGGAATGAATAATTTGGGAATGCGCAGTAGTGCAAAATCACCCGGATGAAGAAATAGGTCCCGTTGTGAACAAACCGTTGCCACAGACAGACAGCATGTGCAGCAGCTCCGTAATACGAGACGATCTTCCAAACGTGCTTTTATTAATGTTATGAATATTATGAAGCACCTGTTCGCTCATCATTATATTTAATCCATGTGGTCAGTGCTTTTTGGTGGAAGAATTAAGCTGGAAGAAGGGTTAGGGCAGGCTAACACGGGCTAACATCATTAGCCTGATGGACACAAAATCCAGGACCATAAAACGCAGCAATCTGCATCTTGGCTGCACGTAAATGTCTGGGAATAACATCAGCCTTTATTTTGTCGGGACACAACTGGAAATACAAATCCACGTGATTGTTTGAACAGTTTCTAAGGCTGAGCGACATTTATTTCTGCTCTGAAAAGTTCACACAGACCGCCCCAAAGCCACTCTGTGAGCTAGCGGCCCGAGCTCTGCTCGGACACGGTTCCTCCTGAGTCCTGCAGCCGCTAACCCAGAGCGGCGGGACGGCTCGCAGTCTGAATTCTCCAACACATAACCAAACAACAAAACGCACACGAAAAAAAGCATCCTCCCCCCCAGACACAAAATTATTAATCCAGCTGCTCTGCTCACTCAGGTGCCAGTGGACCGAGTGAAGTGCTCCTTCCCCGCATCTCCCTCATGAGGGGTGAAAGAGAGGGGAGAGCCAGCGGGGTGAGGGCGGAGCGGCGCTTTTCACGGGGCGTCCGCAGAGCAGCTGGCCGGTCCCGTATGCGCTCCAAAGCTTTCTCTCAGCGAAACACCGTCTATGCATGACGTAAACCAGAGCAGTAGTGACACACGATCGAATGACCGTTTACATGCTCCACGATCGGATAAACGATCGGTATAACCCACCTATCTCGATCGGAAAGAAATTCTGATCCAAACGAGTCTGACTGGTGTGGGTACCAGATGTTCTAGGGTTGCCGGATGTTCTCGGGGTCCTTCAGGGTCCTTCGACCAATTATGACGTCACACTATTTGATTGGCTGTAAGTTGCCACGACCAATTTGTTAACGTCGCTAAGTTTTTTTAAAAACTTTATTGACAATTGCGGTATCATACATTAACAATGACATAAACGTTAACAACGAACCATAACAATGTAATGAATATTGCTTCGAAGATCAGTCACCATTGCCAAAAATAACATATTAACATAGAAAATAAAGAATAGAGGGGAAAAAAAGAAAGAATGAACATAACACACAAATAAATAAAAATATAAGTAAAATAAAATAAAGAAACAGAAAAAATCTAAATAGTCTAATACTAGTTAAGTTAGGGGTACTCGTGAAGTTTGTATTTCTGAACAAAACTAAGCAATTTCAAGCCATTCTTCTTTTTCTTTTTTTTTTTTTTCTAACTTGTCCTGTCCAACAGCTAGGCAGACAGATGAGAGCTGAGGGCCTCTTGGGTTGGACATATTTTACTTTAACAAGAGGGGTTATTAATCTTCAGACAAACCAAAGGTATGTCTGAATAAACCCCTTTTGTAATTGAGGCCAAACTTTATTAATTTCAAACATGTCTGAAAATCTTTGGTGTTGGACCGGACGGAAAAAGAAAGAGGGGAAGAAGAGAGAGGGACGTTAGAGAGAGGGGGGGTAGGGGGTGATAATAGGAGGGGAAGGGGGATAAGACCATGAAGCAGCATAAAGCAGCAAGTTTACTGGTTGTTAATCATTATGGTAAGGTTCAAATGAAAAAAAAACAAAAAAAAAGGGCGGAGCCTGTCCACACACACACTCAAATGTTATAAACACACCTGTTAGTTGCAAAAATGTCCACCTGTCGACATGTACACAAAACAGATAGTGTTCACACGCATACTTATGCCTTAAAACCAACTAGTGTGAAATATTTCAGTCATTCAGTCTGTTGAGCTAACACCTGTGCTCAGGTAAGTGTTTATGTTCTTCTAAAATGGATGGTGGAACGTGAAAAGAAGGAGGGAGAGTGCCCAGCCATCCCCACCCCAAGACCCCCACCGCACCAGCAGCGGCAGCCGGAATCCCCCCAACCCCACACGGGAACCGGCAGGGAACAACCGCCGCCCGGGCGACCAAGCCCGCCACCCAGGCCAGGGCCAGCAGGGCCGCCGCAAGGCCCCCAGAGCCAGAGAGCAGGGAGGCACGGAGGGAAAGAGGGCGCCGCCCCAGCCCAACCAGGAGAGCAGCCCCCCCGCCGCGCCGGGATAACCCAACGCAGGGCCCCACCGGAGAAGGACGCCCACAGCCCCAGACGAGCACCCCACCACCACCCAGGAGTTCCGGGCATCCCCCCGCCCCAACCCCAGGTACGAGCCAGGACCCCCCAAGGGAGACCCACTCCGCACTCCAGGCAGCCATCCGCCCGGCCCACGGTTGGTCCAGGGAGGAGCGAGGCAGGGGCCCGCCGCCCCCGCCCAGAAGGGGGGAACCCCGGGGAAAAAAGAGGGCCCACAAGGGGTGTTGTAAATATGGCCCGACCAGGCTCGGCCACAGTTGGAAATTTGGCGGGGCCCAGCACTCAGGAGCAAGGACCAGAACCCACCCCCCAGGGACACGAACACCCCCGGCTCAGATGTAATGTGAACCCCCCCACCGCGCGGAGAGAGCACCGCCGGGCCCAGGAAGCCGGCACCCCGGGGACACAGCCGCCGTTGCAAAGGGGCCCGTACCCCCCACCAGGGAAGAGGCAGGGGACAGATGGTCCTAGGTCCCACCTTCCTTGCAAAATGTGTGTGCGTGTATGTGTGTTTGAGAGAGTGTGTGTGTGCATGTGTGTGTGTTTATGTTGGGATGTATATATTGAGGGGGGAGGGGTGTGTGTACTAAGGGGGGTGCGGTTAAAATTGGCGGGTAGGGCACTAAGGGGACGTCTCCTGATTACTCACAGTGACGTCCCCTCACCCTCCCCACCAAGGGGCCCTAAATGTCTAAGGTGCGGTTAAAATTGGCGGGTAGGGTGCTAGGAGGACATCCGCTGCTTGCTGGCAGTGATGTCCAAGCACCCCCCCTACCAAGGGCCCTACATGTCTAAGGTGCAAATAAAACCGAAAGAGGTGGGGCCCACTCCATACGGCAACCACAGGAGGCCATTCTTCTTTTTCATATAATGAAGTGATTGAAAGTAAAAACAGAGCTCTTTATTAAATGTTATAAAAAGTGGTTTGATCTTCAAAATTTCACCTCACCAAGATGGCGGTGCTGTCCTCCCATGGGGAACCACGAGGTGTCTCCTCTAGTGATATAACTCATTGAAAGGACCCCGAAGGACCCCGAGAACATCCGGCAACCAGAGAACATCCGGTACCCACACCGGGGCAGAGTATTCCGAACGTCGCGTTTACATGACGCATTTTCTTTCCGATCAGGCGTTCATTACGATTACTTTTGCCCATGTAAACGCGGATATCGACAGCCATGAAATGCAGTGGATAGTTCTTTTGGGATTAAGTTCATTTTCATGGCAAAGCAGGACTATGCAATTCATCTGATCACTCTTCATAACATTCTGGAGTGAATGCAAATTTCTATTATTAAAACTTAAGCAGCAACTTTTCCAATTACCAATATTTATGTCATTCTCCAAACTTTTGGCCACGACTGTAGAGCTGAAGCGCCGTCAAGCAAAAAAACTATCAAATATGACCAAAAGGTTTTGAGCAGATGAAAACCTCTAGGAGGGACGAATATAACCATCTATTTCAAATGTTTCAAAAGGAGACGCTGCTCCACTGATGATCCAACCGATGACTTCTGTAGCAGAAACAAGATTTAAAATAAGTTTTAAAACAACTTAAGTTTAAACGAGTTACATTTATTTTATACGTGTGAAGAAAATATTGACCTATTTGATTTAAATCTAGTTTCATTTCATTTTATTAAAATATGTTCCAACTATTCCAGGCTTGACAGTGTAAAAGTGCTTTTTAAATGAGAAATATCATTCCTGAGAGTCAAAAAAATAAATGAAAGACAAGAGAAGCAGATTTAACTATAAATTTATTCCATAAAACATGCTGCACACGTATAACTCTGATTATCAAAGCATGCATCTGAGAGGGAGCAGTCCTGACTCATCTGCATGTTTATTCTTTTTCTGTACAATAGAAGCTGTGAAAAGCAGCTAAAACCAGAACCAGATCTTCAACCTCACAGACCAAAGGCCCTCTCTGTCGCCTCCTGGAGGCCGGAAGAAGCAAAGCAGCCTTCCGTCCGTTCCTCCTGAAGCTGGTTTGAACTTGTCACCAAGAAGGCTCGGTCGTGATACGACCCCAAAAATCGAGCGTGAGAACTCATGAGCAGGAGGGGGTGCAGGCAAAGAAGGTGGAGCTAAAACTTCCACTTCCCTTTAGGGTTTCAACATTTCAAACACATTTTAAGCTGTCATCTTAATGCTGTTGCTCCTGATTATTGAGAAATGTTGGCTTTGAAATAAACATCCAACTGCATCCCACTAGAGGAAGAGCTTCTCTTAAAAAAATATCCCAGCAATCAGACATTTCTATTGATAACAAAAACAATGTAATACCTGCAGAATCGTAGCAGTGGAAGTTCCCTTTTGTGGTTTTAGGATTAACATGAAAGAAATGCTGAAAATTAAATGAGACAAAAGCTCATTTTGAGCATAAAGTCTTCAACTTTTTCCCTTAACACATTCGTAATGTTTTCTATACTCTGTTTTAGTAAAATACTGGCTCGTATGATTAAGAAATGTACTGGTTTTCATTTTATTCAAGTAAAATAAATTCTTAATTTTTCAGAATTCATCATGTAAAACTGCACAGTGGGGAGAAAATGTCATTAAAGGTGGTCTGACTTTGTTAAATGCCATTGTGAGCAGTTTTCCCATCATGCTTTGAGGTATGGAGTTGCATGACAACAGTTTGTCATCCACCATAAAGAAGGTAACTATAAATGATTACGGTACTGCTGTGAGCAATAAAGTGCTTCATGCAAAGACAAGATTTCAGGAAAAAGTCAAAACGTCTACAACTGCATATAAAAGGCCTGAGGAGATGATGAAAAGTGACTTGTGTAAGGTGTAGTCCTTGTATAATTGAACGTGCATCATTAGTAACGGTGAACTCTTCTGTTAGTGACTGCATTTCCCATCAGGGACGGTTCACTTCCCTCTGTAATCTGCTCCTTTCTCCGCTCTGCTTCCAACCCATGAAACTCTGCAGCAATTACAGCTCATTTCTATTTCCGTCTGAAATCTAGTCATCAGTCCAGGTCATCGTTGAAACCACGTCTCCATAGTAACCACATCCTCACTGAGCCGGGATTACCTTGGCGACGGTGAGAGTGAATGCCACGTCGGACTGTGTAGGTGGAGAGTGTGGTGTGGCCACGGTCCATGCAGATGGGTGGAGGTCTGCCAGAGGAGCGCCACAGCAGACGCTCAAACTGACTCCAAGAGCTCTTAGACACAGAAGAGCTCTCATTTTAGACTCCGGCTGAGAACACCTGCTCAACAGTGCAGTTCGGAGGAGGATCACGGTCGTAACCTCTGACACAACCCCCCCCTCCAGCAAAGACAGCTAAGCATCTCCTGTGATCCTCTCATCTGCCTCTGCTTCCGTTGGTTTGCACGCCTTCATTTCAGCACCAACAGTCTCATTTCCCCAGGAAACACCACGATGGGAATATTAAAAGCGAACCACATCCTCACTTTGAGTTTCAGCAAATGCTCTGCTTCCTGTTTTCTTTTTGAAGCAGGAGTCACCTGCTCCAATTCCGCCAGTCCAACCACATGCTTTCCAAACACGCCTACAATGCCATCAACGTCAACAGTATATGAAGTCATCTGGAATATTACAAGGTTCAGATGATTTTCATTCTTCGTTTCTATATTCGTTCCTACTTTTCCCTTAGAACATCAGGTTTTATTGAGTGTTTAATTCCTTTTGTCCCTTTTTGCGATGTTTCTTTCCTTTTCGGTTCAAAAGCAGAACAAGGTTCCGGTCCACCTGCCAGGTCTCAGCCACAAGTTCTGGATTGTGATACCACCGTCAACTCAATTCTTCTCTGGACTGATAGATGTAGAATGAATGGAGTAGCTTTTGCTTACAAAACAAAGGGATAGAGTTCAAGTGCCACTGAAATGTGAGTTCATTAGTTAGATGTTTTCAGGGACCTGCAGAAACTGTCTCTTCCAACACACAACTTTTGCAGAACTCCACAAAAAAAACTGAAAACCTTTCGGCAGGACAAACGCTGAAGGTCTGATGGATCAACAACAACCGACTGACTTCCCTCCCTTCTTCAACAATCTCCTGAAAACCCACTGCATTATGGGAAGTGTTGGCTGTTCTGCACGACTCCAATCTGCTGACTGCTGAACGTGCACAGCCCTGGAGTCTGTGCACGTTCCTTCAGGACAAGAGGAAAACTGGAACGCTGCCACAGGTGAAACAGGGTATGAAAGCCTGAGGGTTGATGTCTAATGTAGTTGTTTTGGTCAAGGATTCAGGAGGTCTGAAACGATCAGATGTGTCACATCCTTCACCTGAGAACAAACCAATAATGTCACGTTTTGCACCAATCTTATCCCTAAAAACATTTGACCTTTACTCTGAAAATCTCGGCTCACACCCCAGCGTGGCTTTAGCCGTCCCCTTCGCTCTCCTGCAGGTTGTGTTGGATCAAAAACTCTTGAATGGTGGGATGATTGTCCAGTCCCGCCTGCTGCTCTTCCAGGTGCTGCAGAAGCTCCTCCCACTGCCGCTTATCCTTTCCTGTCTGCCATGACAGTCGGACCACCACCCGCAACAGTGGAAGCAGCAGGGGGAGGAGGCTGTTGCAAGCTTGGTGCGGTGGGAGGGGCTTGTCTTCTGCGTTGGAGCTGGTGGGGGTCAGAACCCGCAGGGCGTGGTCACAGTGGTCCCGAGCCTCCTCCAACTGGCCCACCTCTTGGAAGCAGCACAAAAGCCCCACTAAGGTGAAGAACCAGTGGGAAGAGGAGGAGGAGGAGGAGGAGGAGGAGGAGGAGGAGGAGGGGAGAGGAGCCTGGGCCTGGTTGTCATGGTAACTCGTCCAGCCCAGTTTGTGTTGCAGTCTTTTGGCGTTGAGGAGTGGACCTAAGGCCTCCTGGAAACATGCCGACCTGAGTTAGAGAGGAGAGAAACTCAACTGAAACAAAAGATCCATTCTGACAGAAAGAAGAAGAAAAACACAAAGAAGGGATTCTGTGTTTGGACCTGAGCTTTGTGGAGAAAGACTGGTCAAAGGCCTTGCTCAAGGGCAGCCAGGTTCTAAGTAAAATGGGTGGAGCCAAAAACTGCCCCAACTCCTGTACCACCCAGGTTCAGTTATGGTTCTCCTCCACCCACCTCACTAACCGCCACGCCTCCCACTGTCCAGACATCAGAGGACACGCCTCTGACTGGACGGTAAAAACATTAGAGGTGGATAAAGAGCGAAGAGTTCCAACAGCAAAATCCCCCCAAACCTGCAGGAAGCCGACTGCACGTCATTGCTGTCGGTGGTAATCATGGTTTGGGGATCCACGCTGTACAGCGTTCCCTCAGGGGGTTACGTTCATCAATAACCCGCAATCATCTGCAAAGTAGTCACCTTCATTTTACATAGTAATAATTCTAGATGTTTTGTGCTGTAAAACCTCTCGCTACACACTTTATGCAGTTTTCTCTGACAGACATGAACATTTTTACACACTTGTCTGTCCTGTTTAAACTCTCAGTGCTCATAAAAAAGTAATCCAGTATTGCAGAATGTAAAGAAATATCTGATCGTGATCAGACATGTATGTAGATTTGTCAAACTGAACGCAGTCTGTACAAGAGACACAGCTCAGTGGAAAGTGATTGACAAGATCAACAGCCAATCAGGAAGCAGAACACAGCATGTTGTTTGGAGAAGCCAAAAGCATCCAAAGTTGCACTGAAAAAAGTGAGGGAGCACCGTCATACAGTTCAGAAACAAAAACGTGTTCAAACGTTAAAATAAAGAACATTTGAATGCATTAACATGACTGACAAACATTTCATACCGGAGATTTTTCAAAACAACAGCAACATACTCGTGAACATTAGTGGAATATTTAAGTTTGACTGAATTGAATCTTAAACTGACCAAAATGTCTTTCTTCTTATTTTTTTCCAAACAAAATGAGTCACTTAAAAAATAGTTACAAGTATGTCTAATAAGCTTTTCTTTGAAAGCGCTCTTGGCTTTCAGTCCAGCAGAAAAACTGCTCCACAGAGCAAAGCAGTGATGAAGATGAACAGTTTTGCCTCCAGTAAATAATAAACATTCATGGCAGACTAATGCAGCTAACAGTTGGTGATGCACTTGATGATTCCCATCAGAAATGTTAGCTTACAGCGCCTTTTGCAGGCTGTGAGATGCATTACATTTCTGATGTGGAAAAAAAACTTGAGCTGATTTAATCTCCTCCTCCTTTTTCATTCTTTGTAACTTTTGTTTACCAAATGAGAAACAAACTAATTTTAAGCTGCAACTGCAGGACGGTTTGGACGATCACACTGAGAAAGCTTATAATGGTATCTTATGTGTCTGATGGCTCTTTGAATAATAAAAGAGTGCGATAGCACAAAGATGGAGCAGGAGGGAGACTTTCACTGCAGACGTGCAGGGGGAAAATGACCCAGTGTGTTCAAACGGTGATTGGGCAAGAAAGCAGAACCCCAAATTCTGCTCTGCTCAAAGAACATTTCTAGACTCTGACGTTTGCAGGAGCTGCATCAGAGATGAAGAAGAACTGCAGCAGATGGTCTCAGGCCAGACTGTAGGCAGGCGGAGGCCAAGAAAACTTTAGAGAGAGGGAGCACATTGATGTGGCTAGTATGAGTCTTCTTCTTTCTCTTTCGGCTTTTCCCATCAGGGGTCGCCACAGCGAATCATCGTTTTCCACCTCACTCTATCATGGACATCTTCTACCCTAACATTAGCCAACTTCATGTCCTCTGTTAAGACATCCATATATCTCCTCTTTGGCCGTCCTCTTGTCCTCCTGCCAGGCAGTTCCATCTCCAACATCCTTCTACCAATATATCCACTATCCTTCCTCTGAACATGTCCAAACCATCTCAGTCTGGCTTCTCTGACTTTGTCGCTAACACAGGCAACATGAGCCGTCCCTCTGATGTACTCGTTCCTTATCCTGTCTAACCTGGTCACTCCTAAGGAGAACCTCAACATCTTCATCTTCGCTACCTCCATATCAGCCTCTTGTCTCTGTCTCACTGTTACCGTCTCTAACCCATAGAGCAGAGCTGGTCTCACCACTGTCTTGTACACCTTTCCTTTGAGTCTTGCTGGCACTCTTCTGTCACACAACACTCCTGACACTTTCCTCCAACCGCTCCAACCTGCCTACACTCGCCTCTTCACCTCTTTTCCGCACTCCCCATCATACTGAACTGTTGACCCTAAGTACTTAACCTCCTGGACCTTCTTCACCTCAGCCCCCTGTAACCTTGTAATGGTTACCACCTAAATACTAAAAACTGTTTCTATCCATGACAGCAAGCTTGAAAAACATGTGAATTTATTTAACAGGTTGTGATTCAAGTGGACATTTGTGGTCATGTTTTGTCTGTCGTCGTCCCATTGGATGAATGGGACCAGCTGACAAATGACAGCCAGGTGACAGGGTGACACACCTATTTTTTTTAAATGACGCGGGTGCGTGAAAGGTAGAGGGCTGACGGCAGACCAGGAGGCGGAGGAGCAAGAGAGGCTCGCACTGTGGAATACTTTCTGGCTACGTTTTGGATTACCCCAGACATTTCAATTCCTGGCGGAGTATTGTTCCCAAGAGGCTCGGATCGTTCCGGTACGAGGATCAGCGGCTGGCTCTTTACAGGTGGAATGCGTCCCGATGAGTGAGGCGGGGCGGCCTCCCACCTAAAGCGTGAGACTGTCGAACATTTTTCTTTTCTTTTCTTATCAGACTGCAGGGTTTCGGGATTACACTTTGGTTTTGTGAATATTATGGACTTTGGGAAATCGGGCGTTTGTACATTGAATGATGAATGTGATAGTTGATTGATAAAAAGTTCATGCACTCGCAGAATACACGACTGCACCAACAAGCGGTTATTTGTGTTTTTTGTTGTTAATATTATTGTGCAGAGATTGACAGGATATTCAATGCCCCTGCCGTAGAACGGCGTTGTGACATTCCCCTCTCAGTGTGGAGGATAGTTTGTTACAACCTAACGCTTCTACCTTGATCCCTCTCGTTCAGACACATGTATTCTGTCTTACTACGACTGACCTTCATGCCTCTTCTTTCCAGAGCAAACCTCCACCTCTCTAGCTGTTCCTCCACCTGCTCTCTACTCTCACTGGAAATTACAATGTCATCCTTAAACATCATTGTCCAGGGAGATTCCTGTCTTACCTCGTCTGTCAGCCTGTCCATCAGCATAGCAAACAAAAAGGGACTCAAAGCTGATCCTTGGTGTAGTCCCACCTCCACCTTGAACTCCTCTGTCTGACCTACAGCACATCTCACCACCGTCATACTTCTCTCATACATGTCTAGTATGGCTAGTATGATTCTAATACTTGGTTTAAAAAAAGCTGATAACAGTCAAGATATAGTGAGGCAAAAAAGTATTTAATAAGATACCAATTGTTCAGGTTCTCCCACTTAAAAAGATGAGAGGCCTGTAATTTTCATCATAGGTAAACCTCAACTATGAGACAAAATGAGAAAAAAATCCAGAAAATCACATTGTCTGATTTTTTAAGAACGTATTTGTAAATTATGGTGGTAAATAATTATTTGGTGACCCACAAACAAGCAAGATTTCTGGCTCTCACAGACCTGTAGCTTCTTCTGAAAGTTGCGTTCACACCAAACGTGGTCGGCGACGCAAGTCAACAGTACAGATGAGGTCCTGCAGTGGGTGCGGCACGAATGTCTGGTAGCAGCGCAATTCTGGCAGCATGGCCAGTGTTCAAATATGTGAATTGTGGCTAGGTCACCACGCCGCATCAACCAATCAGGGCCTCACCTTTGAGTACAGATGTTTTCTGTGAATCGATCAGCGGGTAGAATACACATCCAACACGAGCGTTTTGGTCCTGAACTTCCATCCATTTTCTTAACCCGCGGGGTCCACAGGGTTGCCGGAGCCTGTTCCGGCTACCGTTGGCTGAAAGCAGGAAACATCTTGACAGGTCGCCAGCCTGTCGCATCTGACGGAGCTTGATCGTTATGCCAGCAGACAGAGAGCTGCTGCGGGATGAGAAGGCGGCCTGCCTGGGCCTCCAGAAGTGTGCGATATTTTTCTTATTTTCATAGAGAAAACAATAAAAGAAAAAGGTCCACTAGTTTTTATTTTTATTTTGCCCTCTCGAGTCTCAGTGAGCCTTCAAACTGGGTCACAGAGACGCATATAAACCCTATCAGATACAAAAAAAAATTGCAAACGATATGGTAATTACAATTTAAAAGGACACCCAATTTTCAGTAAAATAAATTAAATGTGTCAAATTATAGAATGATCTATAACCATAAACCAAAGAGCCTAAATAAATGTATATAAAAAGCATGTTTCAAATATAATATTTAAAGAAATAGGAACAATAAGAAATGGTGATCATTTTGTCCATATTATTATAGTTATATGTATTTAAATTAAGGTATCCGCATTATGTTAGTGTTTGTTTTTAAGTATGGCAGAGATGATCATTTTTCTTTTTTTTGTTTCCTCTTTCATTGTCACATAAAATATGATTGCATGTTGTATTATTTTGTTTTTTGTGAAAATGAAATAAAAGACCATAAAAACAACCATAAAATATATTTGTGGCAGAGTTTGATGTGTAGGCATGTGGGTACGACCCCGGGAGAGTTCGTTTCTCATATGTTACCTGATGAGGAGCTGTCCAGCCTGAAGATCGTTCAGGTAGAAGAACTGCCGCACACACAGCGCCCCTCGCAGGGCAGATATGGAACACAAATGGGACAGGTACTGTTCAAAGGCCCGGCTGCGTACAGCAATGGTCTCTGCTGCAAAGTTTCTCCGCAACTTTTTTCCTGCACAGGAACACAAGTGCTTGTGTTATGGTCCTTCACTTTCCATGCCTCAGAGGCCTTAGATTTTGTCCTGTTCAGGTCTCAAGGACGTCCTGGTCTGTCCTTCACCTGCTCGACACGTTCAACTCTGTCTAGATCCTCTAACCGACATTCCCATGTTTTTGTGTAAGAACAAACAGTCCTCTGTGTAGTCTCTTTGTCACTATTATTGCTAAATTAATTTGCCTCCCTGTTAAACTTCTGGAAAGAGTTCAACAGGAATGAACTGAATCTAAATAATTTTTATTTTGTTTGTGTTTCTGCTGCCTTCTCCATGAAACGTCTTTAAAACAAGTCATGATTTGGCCCTCTGTAAGTACACGGAGATAAACTGGAATGGTGTTTGCTAAAACGGACACAGCAGAGGCAAAAAAAAAGAGCCAAAAGCTGCAGAAGTGAGTCCCTCAGTGACAGGATTCCATGATGTGTACTTACGGGGAAAACAGACGCGCTCCATCTGGTCTCCATAGTTACGCCGCAGAGTGGCATGCAGGCGCTGGAAGTCAGAGTAGCGTCGGGTGATGACGGCTGGAGTCTTATCGCTGCCACCAGACTGGATCACATGGATAGTGTACAGCTGGACATAAATGGGGACCTAAGGTAAGATTTTTTGTAAAGCACAACTCCTACTAACGCTAACTCAGAGAGTTTTACATAAAAAAGCCAAACTAAAAACAAAGAGGCAAAGATTAAAATAGCAAAGCATACATTATAATTGAAATATCCTGAAATTAAAATTAAATTAAGACAAGTGCAGATAAAAGCTTTTTAGTTGTCATGAAAAGATGAAAAAGTATTTCTTTTAGACTTAAATATGGTCAATAAGGACTTTTTTTAACATAGAAAGAATGTTCCAGATTGTATCTGCATGAAACGTAAACTCCACAATGTTTAGTCCTGACTTTGATCTATACGGACATGACAGCATCACACAGTTGCTGCAGATTTGTCGGCTGTACATCCATGATGCTGATCTCCTGTTCCACCACATCCCAAAGGTTCTCTGTTGGGTTGAGATCTGGTGACTGTGGAGACCATTTGAGTCCAGTGAACTCATCGTCATGTTCAAGAAACCAGTCTGAGATGATTCCAGCTTTATGACATGGCGCCTTATCCTGCTGGAAGTAGCCATCAGAAGATGGTTCACTGTGGTCATTATGGGATGGACGTGGTCAGAAACAATACTCTGTGGCGTTGGAACCTTGCTCAGTTGGTACTAAAGGAGGCTTAAAGTGTGCCAAGAAAATGTCCCCCACACCATGACACCACCACCAGTCTGAACCATTGGAACAAACCAGGATGGATCCATGCTTTCATGTTGTTGATACAAAGTTCTGACCCTACCATCTGAAGGTAGCAGCAGAAATGGAGACTCAGACCAGACAATGTTTTTCCATCTTCTTTTGTCCAGTTTTGGTGAGTCTGTGTGAATTGTATCCTCTGTTTCCTATTCTTAGCTGAAAGGAGTGTGGTTTCCTGCTGCTGTACACCATCTGCCTCCAGGTTGGATGTGTTGTGTGTTCAGAGATGCTCTTCCGCAGACCTCGGTTGGAACCAGTGGTTCCTTGAGTTACTGTTGTCTTTCTATCAAATAGAACCAGTCTGACCATTCTCCTCTGATCCTCAGACCAGCCCGTCTGGCACCAACAACCATGCCAAGTTCAAAGTCACTTCAATCACCTTTCTTCTCCGTTCTGATGCTCAGTTTGAACTGTAGCAGATCGTCTTGACCATGTCTACATGCCTAAATGCATTGAGTTCGATTCATATAATTTGTGGTTGACAAAACGATTCATAGTAAATGTTGGCTCATTTAGAATGATCAGATTGGATCTGATTCTCTGACCTAAAATGGATCCAGAACATCTTCAACCAAACCTTCCACCAGTCTCACTCAAAGAGAAATACCTGGTATTGAACAGAGCAGGTGAACTTTTTATCTGAACTGATGCTTTATTTAACCATCGTGACCATCAGCATTTTTAAATCGCTTTATATTGCAGAATCTTGACTGCGGTGCATTGTCACGGTAAGTGCTGCACGACATAATAGCAGTTTCTGAAATCCTCAGACCCCCCCGTCTGGCAGGCCTGATGATTTCTGCTTCACGTCGGACGGTTAAGGCTTCCACGTTGTGCGTTAGTTTCTGATAATGCATACTTCGTCGGCCATTAACCCTTACTTAGTACAATATAAAATTGACTAAGAGCATCACAGCGGACAACACGTGATGTGTGGACACACAAGTCATGTGACCATACAGTGTGCCAGAATGCTCTAATAATGTTCCCTTTGGATTCTTTGGATGTGGAGCATAGGGGTGTGTGTGTTCAAATGAGAATGAGGTGCTTCGGTGCTGAGTTAAATCTCCGTTCCCGGACACTACCCCCCACCCGCCACCCCACCCCCTTCTCTTTCTCTCTCTCCCTCCATGCCCCTGTCTCAGTGCTTCTCAAATAGTGGGGCGCGCCTGATGTGATGCCAGGGGGGGCGCGCAGTAGTGGCGGTTTTAGGCACAGGTAATACGGGCAGTTGTCCGGGGCGCAAATTTAACGGGGGGTTGTGGTGACAGCGGCTCAGTGCTTGGAAAAAAAATCTGTGCCACTCGTGGTTTCCTAATGTCTGTTATATGACAGAGTTTGTAACAGCCTGAAACTGTGAACTGCCGTCCCTGCAGCTGCTCCTGACTCCCGTCACACAGAAGGAAAGGGGAACGGGGTAGTGGGCTCAGGCTGCCAGGTGGAACGGGGCAAGCGGAGCGCTGCTTGTTGCACAACACCTGGATCATGCGCCTTTAATTACTCAGCTCATGTTAATGTCATTGTTTATGAACTATTATAGACATTTTGATAACGTGTCTTTACTTTCCGTAAATGTATTCTTTGTCTGCCTGTGGTTTAGTTGGTGTCAGTGTTTGACAGAAAGACAGCAGGTAATGCAGGAAAACAGCTGCACTTTATGAGATCATAAATAAACAATCCATCATTTAGAAAAAAAAAAATCAGCGCAATATTTTTTTACCTATTTCTTCAGACTAAAAAGGTTAAATATATTGGTGGGGCTGCGATACATTTTCTTTTTCTTTTTTTTTTTTCAAAAAATAATTGTGCAGGACTGCCCTGCATGGAGAAATGCCATCAGCTGACTTAGAAGTGGCTGAAAAAACTCCTGATGTGCTGAAGAAGATAATCGCAAAGGATAATTATCATCTGGATGAATGAATGATGGATGAAACTGGCCTCTTCTGAAACAAGATGACCTTGTTAAGGGGGGGAGACAGTACCTCAACTATTAGAAACTAAATGAGAAAAAATAAATCCAGAAATTGAGTCCCTGGTGGTGTAGTGTGTTACTGATGGCAGCCTTTGTTACTTTGGTCCCAGCTCTCTGCAGGTCATTCACTAGGTCCCCCGTGTGGTTCTGGGATTTTATCTCACCGTTCTCGTGATCATTTTGACCCCACGGGGTGAGATCTTGCAGGAAGCCCCAGATGGAGGGAGTTATCAGTGGTCTTGTATGTCTTCCATTTCCTAATAATTGCTCCAATGCTTGATTTCTTCACACCAAGCTGCTTACCTATTGCAGATTCAGTCTTCCCAGCCTGGTGCAGGTCAACAATTTGGTTTCTGGTGTCATTAGACGGCTCTTTGAATTTGGCCATACAGAAAAATTTAATCTCATTCCCTCACTCATAATATACATATATTTTTCCCTTTTACTTGTTTGAGAATTGAGCCAAACCGTGCCTCCAAAACCATGACATGATCTGAACCGTGAGTTTCGCAATCCCTTGCACCATCCATCAAATTGGACTAAGATGCCAGAGATGTACTTTGAATCATGAAGACTACCGAACAAAAGCCGAACCATTTTAATGACTCCAAGCACAGAAACTCTAAATCTTTATAGTATTTTATGACGTGGATCTATAAGATCTCAAGACTTAAGGGCGAGGCTTGAAGAAAAGTGGGACTCCACATTTGTACAGATGAGATCCTGAACAAGTTAAAAATGTAAGAATCCCAAAGTGCATGATGGACAGAGACAGAAGTATTCTGTAACATGTAACACACATCCACAGGAAACGAACTGACCACATATTTGGAGGTTCCATCGTGTATCACACTGGCATCCGTCACCTCGAACAACACAGTGTCAGTCTGTCGTGTCACAGACGAAATAGCACTTCTTGAACCAAGTCCACGCAAGCTCCTCCAGCTCCAGCCCTCCTGGAGGTGCGCAGCCAGGAAGGAGGGGGGCGAGGGGCCCACTGGGGAGACACCCACGGGACTGGCATCTGGAAAACACAACAGGTCACAAGACCAAGTCAAAAACAGAACCAATGAAACAGGCTGACAGGTACTCGGACGTTACACAAGGAAAATAATTAACTTTATGTTGAAAGAGAAATGATTTATCTGGGAAAAGGTTATGGTCTGTAGGTTTTTTAAAACTCTTTTTTGAAGGATAACCACGTCAGATGTTTTTAGGGGGCTGTTAACATGCAGAGCACACGTCACAGAATACCATTACATGACAACCAAACAAATACAAGGCTTTAGCAGGAACAGACTAGGAAGCTTTACATCCTCCCAGTTCCAGTACCAAACATCTCATCTATCTGACCTTAACAACTACAGAGCTGCTGCTGCTCTAACATCACACAACATATCCATTTTTGACGGTCTGACACTAATTCAATTGATTCAACTGCAGTTCAAGAGCCATCATACACCTGGACATCATCTGGACAAAACAGACACCACTGTGAGAATCATGTTAATATAACCAGCTTATTTAACACAGATCTACATGTTTCCCTTTAAGTAAAATCCACAAGACAAAGAAAAATGCCTCCATAATCTCCTAGATTAAAGATTACCAAACAAAAAAACACCGTTTGTGAAACTCAAGGGTTGGGTGCCTAACCGGGAGATCAGCATTAGTGCATTAAAGTCTTACCTTGAAAGGCAAAACAGGAAATTGCAAACGTTTTGCTAGGTAACAGGGCTTTTGGTGGGTAATGCTCAAAGTAGGTTTAAAGATGACAAAAAGTATGTTGAGTTGCTCTGAAGTGTGTTACTAACTATTACTCCCTAAAAACACAACATTCATCAGCAGAGGCCTCAAAATTAGCTGTTAGCCGCACCCTGTGTGTCTGGAGCAATTAAAACAGGACCAATAGACCACTTTGTGACATCGTGTAGAACAGGGGTCGGGAACCTTTTTGGCCAAGAGAGCCATAAACGCCACATATTCTGAAATGTAATTTCGAAAGAGCCATACAATAATGTAGTGTCCTTTTCCCACACTGAGGCACGGAGACTTAACCTCTTTTAAAGTTCTTTATTCTGATTACTGCAGACCGCACCAAACGCCGTTCAATTCATTCAGCAACTCCTGAATCTCTCCCGCCGAGACGAGAGCGCTTCTCCCAACTTTATATTCCCCTGCTCCCGCTCCAGCCCCTCCCATTTTCCTTATTCGGCCCACAGCTGAACCCCATTGGTCCAAACTACCTAACAACAGGCTGAGCGACAGAACTGAGGGCCAATCAGATCTCTGCTTGATCGATGCGTTCCATGAACTCCAGAACTTTTAACGCGGCCCAACAGCCATCCAACTCAGTCCGCGACAATTTGTTTAAAACTAAATATACAAGTGAATGTGTGCATTTGATTTAATTTCAACATTTTTAAAGTACAATAAGTCTGTGGATCCTTTTTAATAACATTGTTATGCTGTTGCTAATTAATGATGAGTATTTCTCGTGGTAGTTTTGCTGATGGTCTAGTCTGGTTTATACGTAGTGAGTTTCTTTCCGCTACTACTGCGCGCCTCTGGCATCGCATCGCGCCCGACAAGGACTGGTCTAATGAAAGAAAAAAAAAAAAAGTATAATTAAAGATTTGTCTGCGAGCCACATGTGACCATCAAAAGAGCCGTATATGGCTCGCAAGCCATAGGTTCCCGACCCCTGGTGTAGAAGCAATAATATAATTTTGAATGAATGGGATTTCAGGATGTTATGGATCAAACCCAACAGCAGGACACAGGAATGATGCACATTATTGGGTTAACTTTACACTGAAAAATGCAACCAAACTTAATAGACCTGTGACTAGTCAGCATGACATAAATATATTCATATACGGTAACCTAAACTAGTACCAAAAATCCACTGATTTTACACACAAAGGCACAACAGGGCTTATATGATTTGATTAAGCCAACCCCCACGACACTCATCAGTGAACAAGGCTGTTTGAAAATGAGTCTCCAAGTCTGTCTGGCCCACTGCAGCTGTTCCTGCATGTGAGTGTTGTTTAGGGGGCCTGAATAGAAGGTTTACATAGAACAGCAAGCCTCTGGAGGATCCTACACCTTGATGTTGGTGGGACTCCAGAGACACCAGCAGCTTCAAATGTGTGCTTGCTGCTTTGTAATGGTATTTTAGCAGCTTCTCCTGGCAGAAAACCTTTGTCATTCTGCTTTTATCTGCAGCTACCCGTGTGTGCTCTGAATCAGCCACAAATACCGTATCTCACGACTAGAAGGCACACTTAAAAGTCATACATTTTCTTCAGCCAGCAGGGGCACCCTTTGAGCCGGTGCACCTTCTGTGTAGTTGTGGGTCATAGAAGAAGATGGAGTGAGGAAGGGAGAGAGACGTCCAGGCCAAGTGGAACCTAACTGCGTTGCAACTATCTGCAATTTAAAACTGTCTATGGTTCGTCTTTCTCATAATTCACATCCAAAGGCTCCGCCTTTATTTATACAGACACGTAACTTTGCGCTGCAGAAAATAGTTCCCAAACAAAACATGTGGTGATATTCATCAAAATCTAACAGTGCGCCCTCATGTTTGGTGTTACGAAGTGAAGGAGAACAGTAATAAACCCCTCCAAAACAAAATCCTCCGGCGGGCGGCTGTGTCGCGCACTTAAGAACGCACGCAGCTTGAAATGGAAATTAATAATTAGAACGCAGTAAATTTGTCGTATTTTTTCGCGAGACGGAAACTTCTGTTGTAGAATGAGGATGTGTATGTGCTTCTGAAACTGCGTGCGTGTGTGAGTGGAGGGAGCGTGCCGCCTGCAGCGTAGAGGGAGTGACAACCGAGCGCCGGCAAGAGGGAGTGAGAGGCGCGGCACAGGGAGTGAAGGAGAACAGTAATAAAAGGTTTCCCCCAGAAACCCTTGAAGTCTGAACACAGAACTAGCAGAAAAAGTAAGTTATCAGCAAAGATGAATGCGTTTAATGTGTTTATTATAGTTCCAATCACGCACCATATGCTGAACTTAAAAATTAAATAAAAACTTCCCTGGCTCTGGGGCGGGACGGGACAACCCTCTTGGGGCCCCCGGTCGCTCTGGGTGTCATCCGCTTCGGCTGCGGGGTCTGGGGGTGGGGTGGGGTGGGGGTCTTGTCGGCCCTGTCCTGTGGGGGGGCATTCTGGGGGAGGGGGGGGGCCACTATTGGTACGGGGCAGGGGGGGTTGACGGGTCGGGGTCTCCGCTGAGGCCATCGGCGGTTTCCCCGGCCGGTTGGCTGCCTCGGTCCCGTCGAGGCCTGACCAGAGCTCTTCTAGGGCCGGCGTTTGGGGGTGGGGGCCTGGGCTTGCTCCGGGGGGGGCCGGCGCTTTCTGGCTCCCCTCTCTCTGTGTGGGGGTGGTGGTGCTGGGCCTGGGGTGTCTGCGCCTCCGGGGGTGGGGCCCCGGGGCTGGGTGGGCCTGGCCCCCTTGCTGGGGGGGGGGGGGGGGCGGGGGACGGCTGTTTGACCACCGGGGGACAGTCTATCATCTGTCCCCAACTTACCCCCTTCCTCATATAACCTCATAATAGGGTGAGGGGGTGGGGGGCTTAGCCTGCGATGAGCCTTGGGGGGGGGGGTTTACTAGGCAGTGACCCCCCTCCTGTGGTTGCCGTATGGAGTGGGCCCCCCCTCTTTCGGTTTTATTTGCACCTTAGACATGTAGGGCCCTTGGTAGGGGGGGTGCTTGGACATCACTGCCAGCAAGCAGCGGATGTCCTCCTAGCACCCTACCCGCCAATTTTAACCGCACCTTAGACATTTAGGGCCCCTTGGTGGGGAGGGTGAGGGGACGTCACTGTGAGTAATCAGGAGACGTCCCCTTAGTGCCCTACCCGCCAATTTTAACCGCACCCCCCTTAGTACACACACCCCTCCCCCCTCAATATATACATCCCAACATAAACACACACACATGCACACACACACTCTCTCAAACACACATACACGCACACACATTTTGCAAGGAAGGTGGGACCTAGGACCATCTGTCCCCTGCCTCTTCCCTGGTGGGGGGTACGGGCCCCTTTGCAACGGCGGCTGTGTCCCCGGGGTGCTGGCTTCCTGGGCCCGGCGGTGCTCTCTCCGCGCGGTGGGGGGGTTCACATTACATCTGAGCCGGGGGTGTTCGTGTCCCTGGGGGGTGGGTTCTGGTCCTTGCTCCTGAGTGCTGGGCCCCGCCAAATTTCCAACTGTGGCCGAGCCTGGTCGGGCCATATTTACAACACCCCTTGTGGGCCCTCTTTTTTCCCCGGGGTTCCCCCCTCCTGGGCGGGGGCGGCGGGCCCCTGCCTAGCTCCTCCCTGGACCAACCGTTGGCCGGGCGGATGGCTGCCTGGAGTGCGGAGTGGGTCTCCCTTGGGGGGTCCTGGCCCGTACCTGGGGTTGGGGCGGGGGGATGCCCGGAACTCCTGGGTGGTGGTGGGGTGCTCGTCTGGGGCTGTGGGCGTCCTTCTCCGGTGGGGCCCTGCGTTGGGTTCTCCCGGCGCGGCGGGGGGGCTGCTCTCCTGGTTGGGCTGGGGCGGCGCCCTCTTTCCCTCCGTGCCTCCCTGCTCTCTGGCTCTGGGGGCCTTGCGGCGGCCCTGCTGGCCCTGGCCTGGGTGGCGGGCTTGGTCGCCCGGGCGGCGGTTGTTCCCTGCCGGTTCCCGTGTGGTGTTGGGGGGAATCCGGCTGCCGCTGCTGGTGCGGTGGGGGTCTTGGGGTGGGGATGGCTGGGCACTCTCCCTCCTTCTTTTCACGTTCCACCATCCATTTTAGAAGAACATAAACACTCACCTGAGCACAGGTGTCAGCTCAACAGACTGAATGACTGAAATATTTCACACTAGTTGGTTTTAAGGCATAAGTATGCGTGTGAACACTATCTGTTTTGTGTACATGTCGACAGGTGGACATTTTTGCAACTAACAGGTGTGTTTATAACATTTGAGTGTGTGTGTGGACAGGCTCCGCCCTTTTTTTTTTGTTTGTTTTTTTTTTTACATTTGAACCTTACCATAATGATTAACAACCAGTAAACTTGTTGCTTTATGCTGCTTCATGGTCTTATCCCCCTTCCCCTCCTATTATCACCCCCTACCCCCCCTCTCTCTAACGTCCCTCTCTCTTCTTCCCCTCTTTCCTTTTCCGTCCGGTCCAACACCAAAGATTTTCAGACATGTTTGAAATTAATAAAGTTTGGCCTCAATTACAAAAGGGGTTTATTCAGACATACCTTTGGTTTGTCTGAAGATTAATAACCCCTCTTGTTAAAGTAAAATATGTCCAACCCAAGAGGCCCTCAGCTCTCATCTGTCTGCCTAGCTGTTGGACAGGACAAGTTAAAAAAAAAAAAAAAAAAAAAAAAAAAAAGAAAAAAAAAATTAAATAAAAACTTTCACACACAAAAAAAATTATAGTCACACCCCTACTTTGAAGACCCTCAGAGTTCAAGCAGAACATCACCTGTGCTCGTGGGGCCCTCCTCCATCGACTCGCCCAGGAAGTCCGAGTCGCTGTCCAGCCCCGACCCCTCCCCCTCAGCTCCATCATCAGGTGCTCCATATCCGCTGTCAAAGCACAGTGTCCCTCCGAGGCGGTCCGTTACGCACTCCTCTTCCTCTTCAAGCTCTGCTTCCCATTGGTCTTCACTAAACCTTTCCTCTCTGTGCCCGCCTTCTGTTTCCTGCTCTGGCTCCACCCCCTGGCCATCTTTAAAAAGTGATCGCTTCAGACGGTCCAGGAGCTTGGTTGCCATGACTCTACCTGCATGAGACTTGACAGCACACAGAAAAGAAATGAAAAGTGAGGATGATGCCCTGATGCAGTTTAATTTCTATAGAACTAGGGCTGCTCGATATGAAGAAAACTCACGATTTGTGATATTAATGATCAGTACTGCGATGACGATATAACTCGCGATACATGAACCAATAGCAAAACAAGCAAAAACATCGATTCTATTTCACTGCAACAGTTTAATTTAAACAGGAGTCGACATAACTTAAATTATGCTCCAAATGACCCTCGTCTACAGAGGAAGCGAACATCTAACATAAAAGGGCTCCATCTGATTGGTCAAATCCATAAAGGGATTTTCTTTATTTGTTAAATACTCCAAGGTGCCATAAGATTGTTTTAGCATATTTAAGGTAACATTTATTACAATTTTCGTCTTTTGCAAAATGCTTGATTTCGCCTTAACGATACATTTGCGATTTATTGTGCAGGCCTATATAGAACCAGTTTGCAAATATACACCTAAAACGCTGTATATGTCAGAAAAATTGCGCATTTATAAGAGAGAGGAAATTTTCCTTTTGTTTTTCAACATTTTTTAGAAATCCTCCCTGTGATTAGTGTTGGTTACCTGGATCAAAAGTGTCCTGTAATTAAAAAGTTGCTGTGAGATTTACCTATCAATCGTCAGTCTTTCTTCTAACATGACATAGCGTAGTACAGCACAGGTTTTGGTCATTTTTGATTT
This sequence comes from Oryzias latipes, assembly GCF_053564925.1. NCBI lineage: Eukaryota > Metazoa > Chordata > Actinopteri > Beloniformes > Adrianichthyidae > Oryzias > Oryzias latipes. The sequence continues at coordinate 6,533,144 of NC_136243.1, read as the reverse complement.
AACTAAGCTTATAATTTGTTTATCTAATAGCAGATGTTCCTGTGTTTTTGTCTCCTCCCAGCAGATGCTCGTTCTTCCTCTGTCTGCTTTTCCATTTTTAAAACAAAATGTTTTAAAATGCAATGTTTGATTTGGAAATCGGGGCCCTACAGTCTGAAGGGAGAGTGGAGAGCCACACGAAACCACAAGCCCACAGTCTAAGCAGCCGTTTACCAGCAAGTTCTAGAGAACGTCTGGCTGCCCTCTACTTACAAACTGTATGTAGATGATGCTTTATTTTCCTGCGGGACTTGGTCTTGACTTGGACTTGAGTCCTGATCTGTTGTCAAGAGAAAGATGAGAAACTCCAGACCCAACAATACAGATGCCCTGAAGGCAGCTTTCAAACAGATACCATTACATCTGTACAGAACCACAGGCTGATTGCCTCCACGCCATGACCCACTTAGGCAGTCTATCATGCAAAGGAAGCCCAACCAAGTATTGCATGCATAGAAACATAGATGGTAGGCCTGCACAATATACTGCAAATTTATCGTTATCACGATATCAAGTTGTGTAAAATGCATATCGCAAAAGACAGCAAAAATTGCAATAAATGGTTACCTTAAATTTGCTAAAACAATCTTATGGCAACGTGAAGCATTAAACGAATCAAATAAATCCCTTCATGTTGATCAATTGGATGAAGCCCTATTATGTTAGATGTTCGCCACATATGTAGACAAGGCTCATTTGGAGTTTAATTTTTAAGCTGTTGCGATGAAATGGGATTGGGAATGATGTTTTTGGTTGTTTTTTCTAGTTGATATACTGCAAATTATATCATTATCGCAATATTAATCACTAATATCGCATATCGCTAGTTTTCCTCGTATCGTGCAGCCTTAGTAGAAGGTTTTCAGAAGCCAGATATTTGGGCTGAAACATCCTATTTTATTGGTTGGATGTGATATTCTAATTTTCTGAGACATCAAGAAATACAAGTTTGATATTTTGGACTTTGTGTAATAATGGAAAAAGTGCCTTTTACTTTATGAAATTACTTGACAATAAATTCTATTTTAGATATATCTGAATATTCAACACCAATAAAATATAAATAAAACAACAGTCAAGTGTAAGAATATGGATGGAAATCTTAAAATGAATTTGTATTAGTAGCACTCATTGAGTTGTGGTCAGTTGTAGTAGTCCATCCAATGAAGAAAAATCCTCAGGGATGAAGGGGACTGTAAAGCTGCAATGTTCTCAAAAGTTGAAAAAATGGATCCTAAAAACAGGATACACCTGCGAAGCTAAAGTTTGTTTTGGGACTTGCGTGGATTGTCAAAAAGGAGGGAGTTACGGACAAATTCTTGGTAATGTATGTCTGTGAACAAGATGCATCAATAACAGAACTCTGTCCATTTTATTGCAGACTTTTTTCAATTATGGCAAAGATATGTAGACCACTAATAAAATATAGTTAGGATAATTTAAAATTATAGGATTGATCTGGACTGAAATAATATTTAACAATCTTAATTATTTTAATTAGATTGATTCAGATTATTCTGTACATTTTTGGTCTGGTTTGATTTTTTTCTAGTTTTCTTGGTGTAGCATCTAAGGAGAACTTTGGTTGTTAAATTATGATGTAAATTTTAACTTAATAAAATTATCTTTTTAAGGCTTTCATTGTGCATCTGATCTCTAAACAGTTCAGTTAAAGTAACACGGATGGTGCATTTCTTACCTCACTGAAAAACAACCTGTAGACCCCAAAGCCCTCACAAACATGAGCCAGAGCAATACTTCAGTGCGAGTTCTTTGACTGCAGTACAGATCCTTTAGTGGACGGAAAATAAGCACGGCTGCATGTTCCAAGAGCGCTAAAACTTTCATTTAAAACCTAAAAAACTTGAAAACCAATGCGCTAAACCTGGGATTAAGAGGAATTGTCAAATCATTCATTTACAGAATCAGGGTCAGTGAAAAACTGTTCAGTCTGAGCTGATTAGACACACTGATCCAGATCAGGGGTGGCAGCCGGCGGAGCCAGCTCCTGTTTCAGAGCTGGCAGCTTCTCTGAATGGAAATCATGCCACACATCAATAATGCAGAGACCTGCTGACTGCAGACCATAGCCTGCAGCAATGACGATGACAAAATGAGGCTGCATTCTCTCCCTGAGGAGATCTAGCATGTAAAATCTAAGGAAACCTGCAGGGAGGAAAAACTGAGGTCCAATCTCTTAAAGTCTAAAATGTTTGAATATTACAGTTCACTGACGGTGAAGCTAAAAAAATACAAAACTAGTAAAGTTTCTCCTCCTAAATTAACCAGTGTTGGGAACACTATGGTAGTTCCGATCCACCAATAACAGGTAGCCAGCTTCAAAAACCAGCAGCACAAACAAACAGAAGGTTCTTCAATTACAGTCCCCTCAGAACTATCTCAACAAAAGTTAATCAGCAATAGATAAAAATGACAACACATTTTGGAACAGGACATTTTTTGATGCATGACTAAAATACATTCAAATTCTATGAACCTAAATACTATTTATGGTAGAACAGGAGGGGATGCATGACGGTGTAGTGCTTAGCGCATGTGTGGGTTTACTGCTGGTGCTTCCATAGTCCAAAAACATGCTACATAGATTGAGTGGCATCTATAATTTGTCCCAAGGTGTAAATCTGTGAGTGTGTGAGCGGATGTGTGACCCTGCAACAGACTGGCGGCCTGGCCACGGTGTAGCCCACCTTCACACAACAGTAGCAGTGATAGGCTTCAGTAACCCTGTGACCCCTAAAGTCACAGGGTTCTGAGGATGGACGGATGGATAGATAAAATTGTATAATCTATCTGAATTGATCCAAGCTTCATAAATCAATAATCGATCCATAAAAGTAGAATTCAATGCTTTATTCCTTTCCTTTCCCAGTGACCCAACGTTACTATCGTGAGGTTTTGTAAGATTTGGTGAGATCAAGCTTCTAATAATATACTCTGATACATCGACTGTTATTTTAACAATAACAGCAGTAAAGCCAAAGTCCACTAGCTTGATGCTAACGTATAATGGAATTTCCCAAAGGACAGCTAATGCTAACGCTCAGTCGACCTAAACATACATTGCTGACTACATTAACAGCTTTACAGTAGGGGTGTGTATTGGCAAGAGTCTGGCGATACGATACGTATACCGATACGCGCCCCGCGATACGATACGCATCCCGATACGCATCCCGATACGCGTTCCGCGATACGATACATATCCTGATATTTTACCAAAACTTTTTTCTTTTAGTATGACTTTGAAAAAACTGTACCTGAATTTCAATGTCTTCCACTGTAATAAAGTGGTCAAATTCAGTTTATTTAATTATCGCAATGTTAACACTGCAACTGTATTTCATATATAAGTTCCGTTTACCAAGGCAAATTCATTGTGCTTTTATTTTGGTAAGTTAAAATACAGAAAGGGAACAGTCAAAATTGTATGATTTCTACAACAAAATATGTTTCGGTATAAGAAAAAACAAAGAATGAATGTGTCTTAACCAATAAGTTTGTATTGGGGAAATAAAATGCTGCTTATTTTCAACATTACTTATGTAGCTTCTCCAGTACTTTTAAACCAGGGGTCACCAAAATTTTTGAGATCGAGGGCTATTTCATGGGCACTAAGTGGTATGAGGGGGCCACTTAAAACCTCCTAGCCCCCCCACCACCACCACCCACCCACCCACACACACACACACAACACAAGCACAATTTGAGGACATCCTTTTGTGTGCCCTATTTTTATTTCCTCATTTCACACACAAAAACATGCATGAATTTTCTAGACTCATATTACATGGGGGTCAAACTCAGTTGCAGAGGGGGCCTAAATCCAAAACACACTTTAGGTTGCGGGCCGAACAACCATTCAGGAGCCTGAATGGTGCTTCGAAAATATAGGGGGGGGGGGGGGGCACATTGATTCTTTCCAGAAAGAATAAAGTGTGATGATGAGGCAGCGTGACAGAACGAAGGAAAGTTGCTTTCATGTGACAAAGGTGCTTTGTTTAGAGCAGTCTGCTCTGCTGCACCTTTGCAGGCACGCTTCTCACACGCGGAAGTAAACTGGTAACGCTCCTCGCCACGATGTCTGCCTTTTTTCAGAGCGTTGTACACATCCCTCTGATCCATCAGGTCACTAAACTAGAATGTATTCCTGGGAGGTTCTGCAGAACTTTAGCCCGCTTTGCCGATAGCATTTTAGCCGATGCTAAGCGCATTAGCCTATTAGCCGTATTACCTGCCGTGCTTCCCTCATATTTCTCTGAGCCGCTAAAAGGACCACAATCCTCGTTTATATATGTTGCTGGCAGCAACATGGCTCAGAGTTTCTGTTTGGTATCCATCCCAAGTAAAAACAAAGTAGTTCATGTCTCATAACAACAGAACAAGCTGCCTCTGGCTGCAGTCTTTCTGTTATTTTGCGTGGTGAGTTGCTGCTCTAAGAGGCTCCGTGTGCTCTGCTGCCAACTAGCGGTCGGAGGGTGAGGTGGACAACAAGAGTCAGACATTGAAGGACGCTCAGAAATAATTAAAGAAATATCATCCTGGAAGAATTTTGAATCTATACAAGTATTGCCAAATGAACTATCGCAATATTTTGTCGAATCGATTTTTTCTTACACCCCTACTTTACAGTGCTCAGCATATACGAGTACTTCCCACTACATTTGCCAAAAAACCTTTAGGGACCTTTTAGAATCAACATTTTCTGTGAAATACTAAACTACAAAATACACCTCCAAAGGTGGGCCATTGGTTACAAACAACATATGATCATTTGCACACACAAAAAAGTTATTTTTCCAAACAAATTAATTCAAGACCATGTTGCAAAAATGAGTTCACTACAGTCATAGTCCTAGGAGAAAAGCCAAACTTCAGACTACCAAATTCTAATTAACATGCAATCAAGCACAGGCGAGTCTAATAATTAATTCAAGAGGTGTCCAGCACACAGGTGACTAGAAAAGGGCATTTCTTAACAAAGAACAGCCCTTCCCATTTCACGCTGTCAGCAATGGCTTCCCACAGAAAATAAATGTCACAAAATATGAGAAGGGAAATTATTTCTTTGGACAAGAAGTGTGAGAACTACAAGAAGATAAGCAAAGCTTTACATATCAGTCAAAATACTTAAGTGATCCAAACATTGAATAAAGATGGAAGTGCAACCATCCTACAGAGATGTCCAGGCCGTCCACGTAAGCTAACATCTCAACAGGAGCGTCTTCTGATGAGAAGGGTTAAAGAAGATCGCCATGACCAGGGGACAGTCTATCAGCTGTCCCCGACTTTCCCCCTTCCTCATATTAATATATAATATTAATATTGATATTAGGGTGATGGGGGTGGGGGGTTTAGCCTGCGTGCACCTTGGGGGGGAGAAGCTACTTGGCAGTGGTCCGCCTCCCATGGTTGCCGTATGGAATGGGCCCCCCCTCTCTCGGTTTTATTTGCACCTTTGACATATAGGGCCCTTTGGTAGGGAGGGGGGGGGGTGCTTGGACATCACTGCCAGCAAGCAGCAGATGTCCTCCTAGCGCCCTACCTGCCAATTTTAACTGCACCTTAGACATTTAGGGCCCTCAGGTAGGGAGGGTGATGGGACATCACTGTGAGTAATCAGGAGATGTCCCCTCAGTGCCCTGCCCGCCAATTCAAACTGCACCCCCTTAGTACACACACCCTTTACTCCTCCAAATATATATTCCCTCATAAACACACATACATGCACACACACACGCTCACAAACACACAAGCATGTCGCAAGGAAGGTGGGACCTTGCACCATCTGTCCCCTACCCCATCCCTGGTAGGGGGTACTGGGCCCTTGGCAACGGTGGCCCCGGTCGTCCCCTGGGTGCTGGTTTTCTGGGCCCGGCGGTGCTCTCTCTATACAGAGAGGGATCCCTGAGCTTTCTGGCAAAGCCAAGAGCCGGGGATCATATCACACCTGAGCCGGGGGTGTCCGTGTCCCTGTGGTGTGGATCCAGGTCCTTGCCCCTGAGTGCTGGGCCTTGCCAAATTTCCAACGGTGGCCGAGTCTGCCTTGCTCCTTCCTGGACCAGCCGTGGGCCGAGTGGGTGGCTGCCTGGAGCGCGGAGCGGGTCTCCCTTTGGGGGGTCCTGGCCCGTACCTGGGGTGGGGCGGGGGGATCCCAGAACTCCTGGGTGGTGATGAGGTGCTCGTCTGGGGCTGTGGGCACTCTTCTCGGGTGGGGCCCGGCGTTGGGCTTTCCCGGCGCGGCGGGGGGGCTGCTCTCCTGGTTGGGCCGGGGCTGCACTCTCTGTCCCCCCGGGCTCTGGGGGCCCCGTGGCGGTCCTACTGGCCCTGGCGGCGGATGTGATCACCCGGGGGCAGTTGTTCTCTGCCTGCTGTCGAGTGGTGTTGGGGGGGTTCAGGCTGCCGCCGCTGCTGCGGCAGGGGTATTGGTGTGGGGATGGCTGGAAACTCTCCCTCCTTTTCACATTCCACCATTTTAGAAGAACATAAACACTCACTTAAGCACAGGTGTTAGCTCACATTTGCACTAATATTTTGTGTGATTGAATGGAATATTTCACACTAGTTGGTTTGAAGGCATAAGAATGCGTGTGTGAACAATATCTGTATTGTGTACATGTTGACGTGAACATTTTTGGAGCCAACAGGTGTGTTTATAACATTTGATTTTGTGGGTGGACAGGCCCCGCCTTTATAGATTTGTATTACATCTGAACTCACCGAAATGATAAACACCCAGCAACTTTTTAATTTATGCTGCTTCGTGGTTTTACCCCCCCCCCCCCCCCCCCCCCATTATAATTACCTTTCTAACCCCCCTTCTAATATCCCTCTCTCTTCTTCCCTCTTTCCCTTTTCCGTCCGGTCCAACACAAAACATTTTCAAATACGATTAAAATGAATAAAGTTTGGCCTCGATTACAAAAGGGGTTTATTCAGACATACCTCTGGTTTGTCAGAAAATTCAGAACCCCTGTTGTTAAAGTAAAATATGTCCAACACAAGAGGCCTTCAGCTCTCATCTGTTTGCCCAGCTGTTGGACAGGACAAGTTTAAAAAAAAAAAAGCAGTACAAAGCCAAACTGGAGTGACTGTTTCCCGTGACATCATACGGCGCACATTCCAGAAGAATGACATGCTTTGCTATCGTCCATGAACGAAGCCTCTCCTAAAGCCCATGCACAAAAACGCACACCTAGAATTTGCTAGACCCCATGCTGAAAAAGATGAAGACTACTGGGGCTCAATACTCGGGAGTGATGAGACAAAAATCACCCTTTTTGGAATTGATGGTTTTAAAACTGTATGGCGTCAGGTGAGGATTTCAAGGAAAATGCATGGTTCCTACAGTGAAACATGGCGGTGACAGTGTCCTAATGTGGCCTGCATGAGTGATGCTGGTGTGGGCGGGGGGGGCTACAGAGACGTCCAGGCCGTCCACGTAAGCTAACATCTCAACAGGAGCGTCTTCTGATGAGAAGAGTTAAAGAAGACCGCCATGCAAGTTCACCACAGTTAGCTAAAGCTAATTTCGTGTTATGAAGTTAAAGAAGTGTTCAATAAAACTCAACCTTGTGGAAAGTTTGGAAATGTTTCTTTTGTTCATTGAAATACTGATTTTTAAAGCGGGTGTACTCATTTAACCTGAGCTCTGTATAAACTCACAGGCAGGAACTTTCCAAACTCCTATAAGTAAACTTTTTTTGAAGTAACCATTTGTGGTCTAAAGCTGTCCTCTAGAATAAAGTGTAAAGCTTTAGCGCGAGCTCCACCAAGTGGCCAAACTGAAACGCCCTCCAGGAGAGGCAGAACATTTACTTTGGTAATATGAGGGAGTTTAGAGTCTTTACAATCTTAATGATCCGCACATTTTTGTTGGAGCTTCTCTGTTTAAGAAATCATGTAATCATAGTGTTAACAATCTCACTAACAATATTTCACTGATAAATTTTACACTATGTGAACTGCATTTAGATTAGTATAAATATCTTTAAAACATACATAGATTATTAATGTATTTCTATACAGATATGTCTAAATGTGTCTAAAATCATGAATAGAGATGATTCAGGCTCTGGTGAATCAAATTGAATCGATTCTTGAAATGATTGGTGTTACCCGGCCCTAGACAGAGGTTCTTCAATCTGTGGCTGTGGAATGCAGTGTTCTCTCATTTATTGTGGGGTTAAGTTCTAAAAATAACCTGTGATAGATGAAATCCACGAAGTAGGATTACAGACGTTTTAGGGTGTAAAACTCCTCACTACACAGTTTCAACACTTCTCTCAAACAGACATGAACATTTTCACACTTTACTCTTTCATTTAAACTCACATTAAGTTCAAACCTTCATAGAAAGATAAGTCCAGTACTGTAGAAGAAAAACTAAGATCTGATCATAGTGGAAAACTTGAAAACTGATGAGATTGATTGACAAAGTCTAAAGCCTTTTTACAAAGTGTGCTGGGAAAAAAAACATGCAATATTACAATAAAAAAAACTCACAAAGCAGCGAGACAGTGAAAAATGAACCACGATAAAGTGAGGGAACACTTGCACTTAAAAAAGAAAACAATATTCTTTACTGGTAAATTGTGAAGGCTTTAAAAGTCTCATCTACCATAATTAAGAAAAACTAAAGCTGTTTTTGTCAGGAACAAGACTAAACATCAAATACTGCATGGTGATTGTGTTTCAGACCTCAGACGAGTCTGCATCATTTATCAGCAGTACCATGTCTGTCACACCGATAATAGACTAAATTAAACTTCTAGAATGTAAAGTCTGAAAACACAACCCTGCAAATGAAATTCCAAGATCTTTTGTCAATAGGAAGCCATACATGAATAGGGTCCTGGAGCAATGCTGAATCCTGCAGGACAAAACGCTGTTGTGATTAGAGAAGTACAGATGCTAAAACCATCCCGCCTGCCGTCCAGAGAACATTTAGTGTCTGTAAAATTCTTCAACATTGGACCTTTAGCTCCAGTGTTTCCAGTCTACCGTAACATTTTCAACCGTCAATGCATTGAACACAATTCCAGCAGATTTTGAAGCAGGGAAACGCATCTCTAAGCTGATATGCAGCACCGTGCAGTTAGGAAGTGTTTGTGTAATCAGCGTTTATCAGCGGATACCGCCGCAGAGAAAAGCAGAACCGCAGCTCTACGTTAATAATGTGTTGCATATCACATACAACGCCCCCCCCCCCCCCTCCTCTCGGTTTTAACTGCACATTAGACATTTAGGACCCTTGGTAGGGGGGGGGGGGGGGGGGGGGGGGGGGGGCTTGGACATCACTGCCAGCAAGCAGCAGATGTCCTTTCGGCGTCCTACCCATCAATTTTAATTGCACCTTAGACATTTAGGGCCCCTTGCTGGGGAGGGTGTTTGGACATCACTGTGAGTAATCAGGACATGTCCACTCAGTGCCTTACCCGCCAATTTTAACTGCACTCCTTTAGTACACACACCCTTTACCCCTCAAAAATATACCCCCCAACACACTTACACACACGCTTACAAACACACATACATTATACAAGGCCGATGGGACCTCAGACCATCTATCCCCAACCCCATCCCTGATAGGGGGTACAGCGGCCGTGTTCCTTGGCTGCTGGCTTCCTGGGCCCGGCGGCCCTCTCTCCACGCGGCGAGAGGGATCCCTGTGCTCTCTGGCAAGACCGGGGGCCAGGGTTCACATTACATCTGAGCCTGGGGGTGTCCGTGTCCCGGCAGTGTGGGTTCTGGTCCTTTCTCTCGAGCGCTGACCCTCTCCAGATTCCATCTATGGGTTTTCCTGGTCGGGCCATGGTAACAACATTCCTTGTGGACCCCCGCCTCTGTTGGGTGTCCTCCTCCTGGGCAGGGGTGGCTGCCCCCTGCCTTGCTCTCACCTGGACCAAGCGTGGACTGGGTGGGTGTTTAACTGGGGCGTGGGGCGGGTCTCCCGTGGGGGGCCCTTTCCTGTGCCCACTGTGCCCAGGGTGGGGGGTTGCCCAGAACTCCAGAGTGGTGGTGGGCTGTTTGTCTGGGGCTGCTCTCCTGCTGGCCCTTGCTTAGTTGGCGGATGTTATTGCCCGGCAGGCGGTTGTTCTCTATTTGCTACCGTGCGGGTGTTGGGGTGTCCTGCTTGCCGCTGCTGCCGCGGCAGGGGTCTTGGTGTGGGGATGGCTGGACACTCTCCCTCCTTCTTTTTACATTTCATAATTCACTTTAGAAGAACATAAACACTCACTCGAGCACAGGTGTTAGCTCACCTTTGCACAACTAGTTCGTGTGACTGAATGAAATATTTTACATAGATCGATCCGAATGCATAAGTATGCGTGTGTGAACATCAGTTGAACTGTATACATGTTGACATGTTTGTATGTGGAATTTCTTTGTTTTTGGAGCCAACAGGTATGTTTGTGGGATTTGGGGGTGTGTGTGGACAGCCCCCGCCCCTTTTTGGATTTATATCACTTATAAACCTGACTGTAATGATTGTAAACATCCAGCAACTTGCTGCTTTGCGGAAGTTCAAATCACATTTTAAATAAAACACTTCAGAATAAAAATCACAAAGATCACTACGCCAATAAAAAAGCAAAAGAAATAATAAAAAGATAACATTAAATATTTGAAATCAAGACAGTTCCTAAAACTATAACCATTTCAAAAAAAGACAGAAATAGAACAAAAGACAGAGCGACAAAATAACAAATATTTAAGAAAACAAAAGTAATTTTCAGAAATGAAATGTTAAAAATGACAAAGAAGAAACTGGAAAAAGTTGGTTTTATGGGACATCTATGACTGGCTGATGATGTATGTCCATCATTTTAACAGTTATCTGACATGAAGCGCCTCAAACCAAAGACATTCAAGTTACTGCATGTCGTGGGTCCCGTCAGGGAATAATTGGGCAGAGGTGCCAAGGTGAAAGTATTCTTGTTTTATTTAAGAATAGACCACACCACTTGCTCCACAAAGGCTAACCAATATGGAGAGAAATTAGACTCAGTCGGATTTGTGCGTGCGTAATTCTTGATTTGTGCGTAAATTAGGATTTGTGTTTGCATATTCTTGCTTTGTTCGTGCGTAAATTAGGATTTGTGCATAAATTTGGATTTGTGCGTGATTTGTTACTCACATAATACGTTTTGTGTATAAGTTAAAAAAATATAAAATGAAAAAAATACAAAATGCAATTTACGTATGCACAAATTAAGATTACAACAGCTTGAAACTACTTACACACACACATCTTTAAAAAACACGCACGAATCCCTTGTTACGCACACACAAAGCCAAAGTTACGCACGGATCTACCGTGAGACTGTTTTCACGTCTCACAAATTCGTCCGTAAATGCTGCGTTTAAATACCAGTGGATGCTGGGTCATTAGAATTTTCCTATCAGCCTTCCCTTCTAAACGTATCCAGACAATGACTCAATCAATACATGAAGACAGTAGATGTTAGTGTTGAACATAGAGGCTACTTACTTCGGGGCGCTGACCACCGAGATGGCCCGTCATTCTTCCCGTGACTCTCTCAGTCTGACTGCCTTTGAATTTTCCGGAAGAATAAAAACAGTGCCCCCTACTAGTCGTTCCTGTTACGCATTTTGTATCAATTCGGTGTCTCTGAGAATAATATACTTTTAACATATATATTAGCGTTTAAAAGTGAACGTCATATTCTCAGATAATAATTTTTATTTTCCTTTAAAGTTTTTTTAAGCCCTGCTACACCCACTGAAGGAAATACGTTTAGAAGGGAAGGCTGATAGGAAAATTCTAATGACCCAGCATTCCACTGGTATTTAAACGCAGCATTTACGGACGAATTTGTGAGACGTGAAAACAGTCTCACGGTAGATCCGTGCGTAACTTTGGCTTTGTGTGTGCGTAACAAGGGATTCGTGCGTGTTTTTTAAAGATGTGTGTGTGTAAGTAGTTTCAAGCTGTTGTAATCTTAATTTGTGCATAAGTAAATTGCATTTTGTATTTTTTTCATTTTATATTTTTTTAACTTATACACAAAACGTATTATGTGAGTAACAAATCACGCACAAATCCAAATTTATGCACAAATCCTAATTTACGCACGAACAAAGCAAGAATATGCAAACACAAATCCTAATTTACGCACAAATCAAGAATTACGCACGCACAAATCCGACTGAGTCTAATTTCTCTCCATAAACCAAAGGCTAACCCAACAGCTGCTCCCGTCAAAGAATTATGTAATTCAGGATATATGGAGATTCTGGATATGCTCTGTACTAATCATAAAACAAATTTACAAATCATACCCCTCATTTTTCTATCTTTATCAATGAGTTCAAACAATACATGAACACAATGAGAAACTGACAATAAGAAAGGTGTAATAATGACCGCCTGGTTTGTTCCTTTCCTGTTGTTGTCCTGCACTGTTGTGTATTGAATTGCTGCGGTTAATAAAGTTTGAAAATAATAATAATAATAATAATAAAACTTTTTAATATTTTTTCTTACTCAAATTTCAGCTCAGTGAAGCCGACTCCCACTCCAACGATATTGTATCTTTTTCAAAGCATTCCCAGTGGTCTTTTAATCATGATTATGCAGCTTTCAGCCAATATAAAAGAATCTGTGTCGTTTTCTAGGACATAGTTTCTGTAGAGCGGCAGTTCCTTAGCTCTGAGTTGTGGGTAGGACTGATATCTTGTGAAATATTTGTTTACACACTCTCCCTCTAGCTTACAGCCCCAACCCAACACTAGCGGTGCAACAAAAAAAGTGATCAATATCAGAGCTATCCATTCATACAGTTTAGATCCAGATTTCATTCCAGCTCAGAGGAGGAAAACAAAGACACACACGGATCTATTTGCCTGACAGTGGAAAGAAATACTCAGAAATGGCAGTTTTAATCTTTCAATCTTGACAAAAATGATGCCAGAACATGTTAAAAACACCAAAGGCATGAATTTCATTGCAGTGGGTTTTTAAACACCAACTTTTTTATGTGATTTATAATTATTGTAGAACTTTTTTTCAATTAAATAAGTTTTTTTTTTCCAGTTTATAAGTTCATCTTTTTAAAGTCCGAATACCAAATTGACCTAAAGTGACTTTTGAGTTAATGCACTCTGTTCAGTGAAGGTGGGAGCACCAAACCGTAGAGCATCTGAGAAAAAAGTTGGCTACTTCGTCTTCAAGCAGCATTTCACTGCCGACTTCTGTACATCAGAGTATATCCACTAAAACACAGATAAAATCAGGAGGCACCGTTCAAAAGAGGTCTTTGAATGCACTTCATGATGATTGACAGCTAAAAATGACAGCGCGCGCGTCTTTTCAGCGGTCAGAAACTCTGGTTGAGATGACCAGAGTCACCGGTAAACCTCCAGAACGAGCAAACGAGTTGGTTTTCAGCTGTGGACGGCATTTGGGTCGTTCATCCTCCGACTCACCCACACATGCCCCGCTTTAGCGTCAACACAAGCCCACAAGTTGCGCTCGAGGAGCGCTAGCGGCTAACTAGCCTGCACGCAAAGTTAGCTGCCGAGCTAACAAGTTCGCTTCCACTCTTCCTGCGACTCGAGAGTTGCTGCTCCGAGTAAAAGTCCCGAGGTCCGCACAACTCACCCCAGACATTCAGCGGAACGCCGCTGCGTCTCAGCGTCCATCGTGGGTCAGCTCTGCTGGTCCACCAACCTTCATATTGGAGGCAGAACTTCTCCTGACGGACTTTGCTGGACTCGCACTGGCGGCTGAGTCGACTGCATCCTGATTCCTGAAGCTTTGCCCGTCCGGAGCCCGCAGGCAAGAGGGGGCGGGGCCGCAGGGCACCGGGGAGGTGCAATACCCCACTCTGGACGGCAGAGGGCAGTAAAGTATGTCAATACAACACGATTTAATCTAGAAACTGTCGTTTCAACGCTATTTGGTTGAATCCTATAAAGCATTCAACCAAATAGCGTTTTTCTGTTTCTCTTTATTTCTTTATTTATTTAATATAATATCGTCTGCCATTTTCTGATGGTTACCTTCTTCTTCAATTTTTCAGCTATTTTAACCATTCAACTATTAAAATGTTCAGTTTTTTCCAGCTATGACTATTGGTCCTTCAAATCCTTGAACTTTTCAAGATATTCCAGGATTTTTGCCTCCATTAAAATACATGGGGAATCCTTGGTGCAGAAGATTTTCACAAAAATATATTTTTGTTAGTGTGCTGTTTTCACATTATTTATGGTCAACTTTGATCATTTCTTTATTTATTTAGCCAATTATTACCCTCTAAGTTTCATTTTTATTCAGCAATATAGCATTCAACCCTGCATTGTCTTCTGGAAATGCAGCTCCTTCTATTTAAGCTTTGAGATGTCTTCTAAACGGTCAGGGTAACCATGTTTGCAACATAGCTATAAAAGGCATCCCATGACTTAAAAAGGAGCAAATGCCTTCTGATATGTGATATCTGATAATGTGCAAAAATAACATGAAACAATTTTAAACTGTTTCTTCTAATGCTAAACAGCACAGATTTTGTATATTTCCTCATCAACAAAATTGAAGAAGCAATAATAAAAATGGACGCTCAGAGCCCTTCCAGTGCGTGTCCTTTATTCATTCATACTTGGTGATGGTAACTACTGATGCCACCACAGCTGCCCTGGGGCAGACTGACAGGCTGCCAGTACATCCCCTCTGACCGTTACTGGGACTCTGTGGAGCCACCCTGGAGGCAGGGAGGGTGAAGTGTCTTGCCCCAGGACAATGTGACAGTTGACTGGGGAAAGCGGGGTTCAAGCCACGACCCTTTGATCATTGGCCGACCTGCTCAACCGCCTGAGCCACTGCTGCCGTCAAAACTCAAGGAATCTCTGTGTATTGGGGGGAGGGTAAGATAGTGTTGGCCAACTGTTGGTCTTCTGCCAAAAGAAAAGCCATGTTTAAAGTTTAAAGGAAAACCCAACATTTCTGATGAGTGGAGGTGAACGTGCACACTTTACAGGTTATTTGCAAGTTTTATCTCAAATCTGACTAGATTTACATATTGTACAGCAACTGCCCTGCTCTGATCGAGTCTATGGTTGGAAGGACCTTGTATTTTTTCAGCAGGTGAAATCAAAACCCCAAACTTTAGCTTTACAGCAACATTGGAAAAACATGAACCACAAAGTTCGATATTGTGTCAGTGACTTGTGTTAGATGTTACTGTAAATATATAACTCTTTCAGGACCTTTCAGTTGATAAAGACAAGCAGACACTATTTACTTATTGGTTGTCAGGTTCTGGACATGGCCTGTGAATGTGACAGAGGAACGCACACCCGATCTGTATGTATTAGGACACATCCACAAACTGCTCTCCATTTCCACCTCCCAAACCTTTCTGCCCATCTTTACACACACAAAACACACAGAGAAAAAAATCCAGTCATGCACCCTCTGTGCATGGGCTACAATTCTTTCACCAGCTCGCAATATTTTTCAAAATGTGCATGTATCTGTACTTTTTTAAACTTTACTACCTTTTTGTCAACATTTTGTAAACATTGCTGCTGGCAAAAAAAATTAGTTCCCAACGAGTTTGTTAGGTGTTGTTCTTATCTTCTCAGAGCTCAGTGGCCTTGTGGAAGAGTGTCCACCCTGGTGTCCGCCCTGTGACTGGAAGGTCGTTAATTCAAATCAAATCCAGGCCGAGTGATACCAAAGACTCTAAAAATGGGACCCAATGCCTCCCTGCTTGACACTTAGCATTAAGGGGTTGGATTAGGGGGGTTAAGCCACCAAATGGTTCCTGAGCGCGGCTGTGTCTGCAGCTCACCGCTCCCCCAGGGGATGGGTCAAATAAATAAAAAAGTTCACACACCTAGGTGTGTGACAGATAATGGGACTTTAACTTTAACTTCTTATCCTTTCAAAATAAACAGAAAGTACATTTATCAAGGATGAACATGAAAAAGTATGGGTCTAAATAGGGTGTTCTTGAAAAAGAGAGCCCCCTCTGAGTTGATTTCTTCCAGTAAAATTAAGGATTAGAGAAATGACAGTCACAGGCTGTAGCTGCTATTCATGGTCAGAACAAGGAACCAGGTTATTTGAACTTTTGTAGGAAACTTTGACAAAAAGATCAAATGAGACTGATGACTGCGTCCTTAAGCTAATTTCTTTGAAAATGTAAAATAGTAAGAAAACAATTCCTGGAATCTTCCTGTGAGAAAAAAAGGCAGGACTTACTGTGGTCCTAAAGTGCCCTAAATGCAGCATTGGAAGGGGGTGTGGTTAACTTTACACAACAAAAAGAGGAGTGGGGTGGGTGGTGCTTAAACCACACCTTTGCAGGTCTAGGCCAAAGCCAGAGTTTCGACAGCAGTTAGTTGAACTGCACTAGCTGAACAGGTAGGAGAACCAGGACTTTCTGTTACTGAACCAACATAAGCTGCTGTGTCTCACGTGGGTTCGAAGGGGGTTTAATGTTTTAATGGCTTTTTGTTGATCTTAGAGACCGAAGGCTTTTGTTATTTAAGTCTGTCTGTGTTTGAAGGTATAGAGACTTTTTGCCATGTTGATGTGTGAGTCAGACATAGTGTGTGTGTGTTTTTGTGTTGTTGTCAGCTTTGAGTTGATAGCTTCAACTCTTGAAAGGCTTGTTGTCCTACTAAAGTCTGTATTCAAGTGAGGCCAAGATTTTTCCATATTGACAGTATTAAGTAAAAAAGTATGTTACGTATCCCTGCTTAGGTCATGCTCAGTCTTAAAATGACTCACTGAAAGTCCGCCATTCCTCAAACGGATTCTTGGTGTTGCTCATACAATCAAAATCCAGCCTCATGTTGGTTATTCAGTGTTCAGATAGAGCAGAGTCTCTTCTCTTAGTTATTAGTTGTTAAAGGACTTGGATACAGTCTGTGAGCACCCACCAGAGGAATCCTCCAAACCAAAATCCATCTTTAGCTAAATGTTGAGTTTTCTGTCACTTGTCCTTTAATTCTGCAGATGATGTGATTGGGGGGAATGTTAAGGCATGATGGTAGTGTTTTTCTGTTAGTTTTCCGAAAGTCAACCAGGGTTAAAGATTAAACATTTAAAAGTCGACTTCCTGACAGATCTAGTTAATGCAGCAGACTTTGGTATTCTTACTGTGACGTGCTGCCTGCTAAAACCAGATTTCTTGGCAGGAAATTGTCTTAATTTTATTTTTGTTATTATTTTAGTTTTGAGGAACTTTAATTCCATATTGGATTCTGAACTATTCAGTCACTCAGAACTGGTAAAAACAGAACTTAGGGTTTTAAAAAAATGGGGATTGTTGCAGTATCAAAACAAGAACCTTTTGGCTTTCGCTGACTTTTGAACAGAAACTGAAACCCGCTCAGATGACGATGACTAGTGGTTGGTTTGTAACGCAAAGAGTCAGTTTCTATTCATTACAAATTTGGTTTATCTTTAATTTTTTTCTTTTGCGTGGGGATGTTATGTTAAAAAGGAAGACGGCCGACATTTTTCAACAAAGTTTTATGATTTAGATGCAACATTTGACTTCAGAGGTAGTTTGGCCTCCACTCCTAAAGTTGAAGATGCACCTTACGACAAAGCAGGACACCTGGGCAGAGCAAACGATTTACTACAGATGTAGGTTTTGAGGTTGTTGATTTGTGTCTCACTGACTAAATCACAATAATGTACAAGACGCTTCAGCTTTATGCTAGTTCCATCAAAAATCCATCCTACCGCATGGCATTCAAAAGTGTTGCTACTGATAAGGCTGGGTTGTATGACTATACATTTTGTCCTAATGAAGAATCTTCTATTGTTTTTTTTGTTTTGTTTTTTACGAAGTGTCAGTGTTGTTTACAGCATGGTTAATAGTTTTGGGGTACCATTTTACATTTAAAAAAATGCACATGGAAAAAAAATGGTGGTAGACGTGTTTCAAACTGGAATCAATTAAAATAAGATTAGCAGTTAGCACTGGGCTTAAACAAACATGGCAACTTCTGTCGCAGGATGTTGTTTTAAAACAAGGGGACCGACGTGGACCAGGCAACCGTTATTTAAGTTATATACTCCAACAAAATAAACAAATTCTATCACCTGTGCAAGAACCATGCTCAAGAATACAGAGAGAGTCAATGAACAATGGCAGTGTAGAGTGACGGTAGAAGTTGTTGTTCCCCTTTTGACATACAGTGGGGCAAAAAAACTATTCAGTCAGCCACTGATACTGCAGAACCACGCAAGGGGAACCTAGTGAATGACCTGCAGAGAGCTGGAACCATAGACTGTAAAAAAAACGGACTTATCATGGTGTGACATCACCCATAGAAAATGCCTTTCCTCCGGCTCTCATGAAATGAGGTAAAATCCCTCACCGTTGCTTTCCTGATACAGGTGCCGCCCTCGACAGTGATTAGTCCGAGTCAGTTGAGTCATTGTAACTATGGCAATAGCGATAGTAGTTGCCATAGATGCAACTTCTCTTTGACCAGTGCTCATATTGCTAATAACAATCCATGCCTGAGTGTAGATTCCACTTTTTCCCTCTCCCCCTACAATGACTGACAGTATTCACTTACTGTGTGGTTAACCACCCACCACTAAATGGAAAAAACAAACACATACCAGTCATTGAATTATATTTTGTTATTTGCCTTTGGTCAATTTTGTAAAAACCATGGTCCTATTTTCACACTGAACATGAACCAATCATCCGCTTTTATTTTGCTAAAGACTTCAGCCACTATATTTGTGTTTCTCTCACAGCTTGATTTTATCGCTACTGCATTTTAAACGTGCATTTAGACACATGACACCACTGATGGCTAAAAACATCGACTAATTAGGGAGTTTCTGCAGAATTTTCCAGACGCCAATGTAGGTCATGTGATGACTAGCTGGTGCTGCAGTTGGAGACTCTGCCCCTCCCACAGACTGCCAGGCCAGACTCGGACATAGATTTTGGTAATCAAGACACTGGGGTGAGGCTTTTAAAATGAATTTGTAATATTTAAAAAGAAATGGAATTATCTCCGTTTACAGATTTAAGGGTTTTAACTGATGCTGTCATGCGGTTTTTTATCGGTCGGATCATTAAACAGTCCTGACTTTTGCAAGAAACTGTAAGGCAGCAGTTGATACAGTCACGCTGGTTGTGTGGAAGGCCTTATGGAGATCAATTCTGAAAAGTCACTCAACTGGTTCCACCAGACCCAGCGGAGGGAGGGGAAGACACAAACAAACTTGCCTGAAACAGCTCAGTCACTGCTGGATTGAGCTATGACCTGTGAAATGACCAACTCCACATTAAAAAAAATGGGGGAAAAAACTTCCTAAAAAAACATTCCTCCATGGGAACACATCTGTTCAGCTGAATGGAATTTAGTTTTCTTATTGAACACTGGATTTTACTTCTAAGTTCTAGAGCCTCCCAAACAGCCTCCATATATAGTTAAGACATTCCTAAAGGAGGTATCTTCCAACAGTTGGCAAGTGTGTAGAACAGCTATAACTAGCAAACATGAAAAGAAATATGCAAATAGTATTTGGAAAAAACAGAAAAAAGACTGTGTGGTGGGAATTGCACAACACACCCGGGAGAAAAACAGGTATATTGTGACTGAACTTAAAAAGTTTGGGCACATTTACGCTGTTTCAGTCAGCCAAGAAATGGGGCTTGTTCTGGTCTTACTTACCTTTGCAGTTTGGACTTCTAAAATCCACGGACTGATTTTGCTTTAATGACTATTCCTGTAACTCTGGTGACAAACTGCTTTGTATTTCATGGAAACTGTAATGATATTCATACCATGCGTTTCACCACTTGTCAGTTCGAACATCTGCTTATGTGAATTCTTTGTCGTTACCAAACAGAACTTGTTTCAGAGTAAACATTAGAAAAGTTAATCAATATTGAACAATATCTGCTCTGTGATGGACTGGTCCAGGTCTTGCCTTCATACAACAGTGGCTCGGATCTTGAAAAAGATTAAGCGGGTATAGAAGATGAATTGGTGGATGAACAGAGTAAAGTAATTTATGGTTGTTGGCGATGATGCCTGGTAACTAAAAACATTCAGCACAAGGTCATAGCGTGAAGTACAGGACATGTAGGCTCTGCAGCCCCCCTGCTGTATTGCTGAATTTGTTCTCTGTACCTGGGCACTAATGCTAAAGAGTTTGAGTGCAGTTAGTGAGGACTTGAAAACAGCACTTAGTGACATGATCAACGCGATTAACAATTTGATCACTGCGTGGAAATCTTATAGTAGTGCGAGACTTGTTCAGGTAATTAGCAAGGACAAATATGTTGGCCCTTGAGTTCTGGAGTTTGACAGCCCTGTTGAATTTAAACACTCTCTAGTGTTTCCGTCTGTTGTGCACCTATTGTCTTTTTTTCTTTAGCTGAGCCTTCACTGCTGCTGCCTGGCCTGTCTCTGGTATAGTTTCATGGTTTAAGGATGGATCCCCAGAAGTTGAGAGACATAAACAGACGTGAAAACAGTTCAGAAATTTTTGGGCATGGTCAACTACCTGAACAGATTTTCCACTCTTTTCTGATCAGTGTAGTGAGACACTAAAGAAATTGAATTGAACAACATGAGAAGGCATTCCTCAAACGGAAAGAGGAAGAGCTGACAGAGCTGAGTACAGCATTCCTGCAGAAAGGTAAGCCTGTTACCTTTGCCGGTAGAGCACACACGCTAACAGAGCGAGGTTATGTGCAGGAAAGGATATAATACTTTTTTTTTGTGTGTGTGTGGAATTCCACCAATACACCTATGGTTGCAAACGTTCTCAGTGACCAGATAGCTTGACGTTTTTGACAGACAACCACTGCCCAAAGAACTTCAATAAATGATGTTTAGGATCCAAAACTGTGGTGTGGAAGTGTTGTGTGTTGCGACAATGGAGATGTTTTTGGCTTACACCCTGACATTATATCCTTGAAGACTCTCTTCATGTTTCAGTGATAGCAAAAACGGACATGGTGAACATGATGCAGCACTGGCCGTTATCTGACAGAACCTAAATGCAGCACGCAGAGCAAAGGAGCACAAAGCATGAATGTCCCATGTTGACAGCTTCTTTCTGCCGTAATTTTAAACTTGTCTGCATTTAATTTGATACTTTTATGTCTCTCTTTGACCTGTGATATGCATGTCATCTGCAGGTGTGTAGACAAGGCAGATTCTCCAGAGCATGCATCAGCTTCCTTTAAAAGATCTCTGGTGCTGCTACCAAAAGGCATACTAAGCCAACAATATTGTTCAAATGTTGACGAGTCCGGATAGCTGGACTGGTATTTGGCTTGAGTTGCCAAAATCCACGTAAAAACTTTGGCTTTGGAAAAGACAAGTCCTTTGTTTAAGTGACCTAATCGATGCGCACAAGGTTTTTCATCAAACATCCCCTCTGACTCAATTTTTGCTGTGGTCAACTGATGAGATTATACCTCTGCACCCTAGGTCTTGCAGTTTTTCACTAAGCAGTTTCATCACAGCAACAGAAAAAGCCTCTTTGGTAGCTTTTGTCTAGCTCCACCTGGTAGTTTTCATCTGCCATCCCTATTTTCCCAATTGGATTACTGCTGTACTTTTTTTTTTTTATTGTTTCTTTATATCTTCAAACTTTGCATTGGAATTCGGCAGGTTAACCGGGATGACATTCCGAATAGCACCACTGTTTGTTTGAAAATGTACCCAGAAGGCATGCCTACAAAAACTGAGGTCTCTTCTCCATTCCTAGTGTCTGTTGCATGCTCTGGACCTGAGCCTGTGTCATAGGTTTTCTTCATCCTCATCACTCTTGTAACAATAATTGTTTTGCATGCATCTCTTTTTTTTGCTTTTTTTGTCACATTTGCATTTCTCACCGTGAGATGGGCCTTTCCACTTGCTTCTTTCAAGCTTTTTCTCTTGGTTTTTGGCATGTTGCTGCATGCACCTCGTCCCCTGCTGATCCCGTGATTGCTTTACTGCATTTAAACGGTTAACAAGTGAAACCTGCTTTTCTTTGTGTGAAAGTGGGCCTGTGATTGCTACACTTACAAAAAAAGGTAAAACCCATGTGCTTTATTCTTACATTTGCCTTTTTATCTATTTATATTTTTCACGTAAGTTTTAAAAGCTCTTCTGGCCCAACAATTCAGTTCAGCTAGATCAAACATTTAAGCTTGAAACTGGTTTAGGACAATGAAAAGGAGGTGTGTATTGTAAAGTAACTGAGATTATTAAAATACATGATGGGTTTAAAAAAAATTAAAATTAATACGTTCATGTGTGGGTTTTCTCTGAGGCCTCCCACCGTAGGTTAATTGGTTACTGTAAATCGTCCTTAGGTGTGAATGTAAGCGTCTATGGGTGTGTGATTGTGGTCCTGCGACAGATTGGCGACCCGTCCAGGATGTCCCCTGCCTTCACCCACAGGAGGCCGGGTTAGGCTCCAGCCGTTTAAACCGTTTGTTCCGAAAGGGAACAAACGGTTTAAAAGATGAATTAACATTAATACTTTTCTGTTAGAAATACAAGACAAAAAAGTATCTACAAACCCCCATGGTATTTTATCAAAGCCAGTTTCTTGTAATAGAGGGTTTCTGATCTGCTGCTTCTGTCTTTGTGGCTCCGCTCAGACTCGGAGAGAGTCTGGGACAGCCGGGGACAGGGAGACAAACTGCTGTCCCACGAAGAACTGAAGAGAAATATGGTTCATATTTTAGAAAAAACGCTCTAGATTAGTGAAGGAGCCGCTATTTACTTTAGGCGGACATCTGAACTGGTCTGAACACGGCAGATCAAGTCATGCAGGGACAGGAAGTTGGGGACTAAGTTCAAAATAAAACACCAGGGAAATTTCAACATAAATAAACAATATTTGTGGTGAGTTCATAGCTTCCACATTGCGGGTCTGACACTAAATGTATATGTTTAACGTAATATTTTATGATTAGAATCACCTTCTTAAACTCTGCATCATTTAGTTTCACAATCTTTTGTATTAAAATATTTCCAATCACAACAAAAGCCTGTGTTTAGAGGATAAGATGCAAAAGAGAATTTAATGTATTCCTACAAAGAACAGGAGTCACATCAAACACAGCTGTCAGGAACTGGAGGCAAAATGCAGGAAACTGGGCATGGAGGCAGAAATGTAAAAATGTAATAAATAAACGGGACAAAAATGGTGGAGGGAAAAAGGGGGATAAAGCAGATGACCTGACAAACATTACCATCTGGATTAAACTTGATTCATGTTGATTCTGCCTGCAGCACATTGTGCCAACAGAAGAGCCCCAAGTGTTTTATTGCTTTGATGTCTTCTGTGATAAAGTGAACAAACTCATATTGATAATGATTTGTTCAGACAAAAGAAATGACAAATCTATCACTTTCATCTACAGTAGCAAAGTATTTATCTATTAGTAGTTTATTTTAATTTTCTGTATTGTTTAAAGGACAAAAAAAAAGTGTTTTGCTGCCCTTTTTTGACTTTGGGCCCCTGTCCCTCTGAAATCCTGTGTACGTCCCTGAATAGGAGTGTGTGGAGGTGGCACCATTCAGAGTTGGTCTTTTGGATCTCGGATCTCTTGGGTTGAGATTTCCTCCAGCTTTTGTCTGTTTGGCTGCTCATCATTCAACACTTGCATGAGAAAAAAAGACAGGTTTTTTTTTTTTGTGCACTGCTGATGCTGTTTCTGAACAATGCACCGGTTGTTATGTTAAATAATCATAACTAGATTGAAGGAAGTTCTCCCATTTAAGGCGGCGGACCGGTACCAAACTGTGGTGCAGTTGGTACCAGGCCATGGAGGAAAAAACATGACATTTTGTTTTTGTTTTATTTAAAAACTGATTTTTGAAACGTCCCATCGAATCTAGTTTACCGTATAAATAAAGTCTAAGCCAGCTATAGATATTTTAGAGAATGAAGATAAACTTTATCCTCAAAAGTTAGGAGAAACTGGTACCTAAGAAGAAATCGGATTTCCACTTTAGCCTCATATGGTACCATGAAAATATTGTCTGACATTAAACCACGGCCTGATAAAGGGTGGGGCCCAGTGATTCAGACCACAGGTTTTCTTTGAAGAAAAAAATGTCTTGAAGTTAATTCATGGCATCTGGTCTCCATTTACTAAGTAAGAAGGCTTTAGGTCCAGATGCCAAATTTCAAGACGTCACCTGTAAGAATGAGAACGTTTATCAACATCAGAAAACGAAGAAAACCTTTTGTGACGTCTGAATGTTAACTTACCATGTGTGTGTGGTTGTGCCAGCTGTTGTCCTTTTGTTCAGTAATAAGTCCTGTGTTTTGGTCTGGATGCTTTTGAAAGTTTTATTCTGACTGAAAAGAAACCCACGGTAGGGGAACTGTGTCACTGATGTCACAACCATGCAAGAATAAGCTCTTTTTTTAACCACAAGAACCCTCATGTGACAGAAACTGGAACTCCTGTCTTTGGCGTGATTCTGTTGATCTCCACAGATCCAGCGATGAGGCCGTTTACTTGTGTCCCTCTCCTCGTCCTCCTCTCCCTCTTGAGCCTGTCGACTGGAAAAAAGGCAGAGAAAGGATTCAGGATATGCGCATTCAATGTGGAGAAGTTTGACAAGGAAAAGGCAGCAAACTCAATAACGTTGCACTTTCTGACGCGGGTAAGCCTTACACTATCTGTTCAGCTTCTGTTCATGGTAAAGAACCTCAATGTAAAGTTGTCTGTCGTGCTTTTGCGCATTTTATGGTGTTTAAAGTTGCAAGTCATTCAATTTTCATTCATTTTTAGATAAAAGTGAATACAAACTA
Organism: Oryzias latipes; assembly: GCF_053564925.1. NCBI lineage: Eukaryota > Metazoa > Chordata > Actinopteri > Beloniformes > Adrianichthyidae > Oryzias > Oryzias latipes. The sequence goes on along the minus strand of NC_136243.1, from coordinate 6,508,297 downwards.
AAAGACGTTCCCAACATTTGGGTTCATATTTTCAACATTTTACGCATTTTTAAGCATCCAAAGGTTTTCATTTAAACAAAACATTACTAGGCTACATGGTCACCATGCTGAAGAGCCTTTGTTGTTTTAAAAAAACGATTTGAAGACATTTTGGTTTCCACATTTTTAATGTCTGGAGTTTTTATAGTTTTGTCTGACATGGTGTTCTGATGAAAATGTTCTTCTAAAAAAAGGTTTATCTTGTGTTCTCGGCCCACATCAACAAATCTCTCAGACAGACACAAGTGGTCGAGGTGATTATTTATTGGGAGAACGGTACAGTGACCCCATTTCACCCGTGGTGTCTTTTTCAAACACATCCCAAGCACAAAATCTTATGGCACAAACCACAATAGAGGTGTTGCACCGAGAAAAATGATAACCCAGCCAGATGCAGAGGAGGCCCCCCTATAGGGGCCCCCCCGGCGCCGAGAGGCATAGTCGAACCCGGCGTCTGGGCCCCTAGGCCACAGGACAGGCGCGCTTTTTTTTTTTTTTTTTTTTTGGTGGAAGTGTAAAAGATTTTATTAGCTTCCAGATTTTTTTTCTCAGCTGAATTTTTAGAATAGTCTGCCTCTTCAGCAAATGTAACCCCTTTGTGGTAACTTTATTAGGACATGCAGCAGCATCAAATTTTATTTAAAACACCAACTTTATTGGGATCTGGGCTGTATTGACAAAATGGTTGGTTGGTAGTTTCCTATTTAGTCTATTCTCATCATACTAGAACAGTTTATATTTGACACTGCACAAAACTTTTTTGTCTTTTATTTAACTAACTGTGCGTGTTTTGTGTGTGTGTGTGTGTGTGTGTGTCTGTGTGTCTGTGTGTACATAGATTGTGGCTCGCTGTCATATCACCCTCCTGCAGCATGTGGTGGATCCAGATGGTGAAGTCATCAAAACTCTACTGTCTTCACTCAACAGGTACAAATCAAATCCATCCAGTCAACCTTGGAACTAGTTAGTTTTATGTCAGTCTAGCAGCTACTTTGAATAAATATGAAAGAAGATACAGAACTAAAAATAGGGGGGGGAAAATAGTTTTTCACTTTTTGCTTCCTTTTTTTTTGCCTTGAAGCCCACATAAAATCAATTTACAGAACTCAATGCCCTCCAGGGCCAGATCACACCATTTCCTGAGACCTTAGTAAAACATGTGAAATGATATGTCACACAGCCACTATGTACATTTTGCGCATATTGCTCACATGAAAATTGGTCATATGTGAATATTAATGGAAAAAGTAAGAGGTTTTAGTCTGCACGTGAAATTTTCACAGATGTAAAACCACAGAAGAACTGCGAATAAACCACACAAAGAACACGTAAATCAACGTAGAATATGAACCGTGTGTGATTATTGCACTGTTTATATGCAATAATTTTAACTTGATATGTGCGTCTTACACGCGATATTCAAGTTAGACATCCGTGGTACATGCGTGAAAAGTCCAGTAGACACACGGGTCGTGGAAAGCCACAACTTTTACGTAATTACGTAAAGATTTACATATTAATTGTTTATAAACTACATTAAACATGTGTAAACGGCCTAATTCTCAACCAACCAAAAATTTTGAATAGATCAAAACCAAATTCACGTAAAGACCTGTAGGCTGAATCCCTCGAGGGACATCTGCTCACATCGACGAATGACGAACACAAGAAACACTTATGAATTACGTGTATCACAAAAGACCGAAATTTCAGGAAAGGTACAAAATGTACATCGTTGCAGAGCGACATGGCCTCATGAAACCCGCCAGAAAATAAAAGGCAGCAGTTCACTTTTGAGAAACAGACTCGCACAGCAGCTGAATGAATGTTCTTGTATAGTTTTGCTCTTAAAAGAGGACATGTATAAAGAAAATTAAAACTGCTTTTCTGAGTATTACTTTATTCAAATTGTTGTGAATCAGGAGCAGACAAAAAAAATGCATTTGAAAAAAGCTAGTAGTGTCAGACATAGAAACTACTATCAGCAGGTCAATTGCTCTGTTCCATTCTGATGCATCCACTTGGACAAATTGATCCATGAACGTCTTTGTTATCCTCGTTTGAGCTGAAATCTGGATAAAATATGTAATATTGCTCACCATTTCTGTTGCATCGCTAATGTAAGCTTGGGGTTGTCAATGGCTATAAGCTAGTGAGAGAGAGTGTATGCAGATGGATGACGGGACGTAGAGATGGGCTCAATCTGCACTAACAGTCCCACCTACAACTCGGAGGCAAATTTCCAATGAACTCCTGCTGCTCTGTTAAAACTATGTGCTAAAAGACAACACAGGTTTTTTTTTTTGGCTAAAAACGGCATAATCATAATCAAAAGACCACGGGGAACATTTCGACGAAAGATTCAAAGATGATTGGAGTGGGACTATAACCCTTGTGTTCTCCCTACCATGACAAAGGTGGATGAAGGTGGAAAGATTTCATGTAATCCATGGACACCAGTGAAGATCACAAATTATTGAAGAAAAAAGGTTCAGAGCACTGCCTAGTGGGTCTAGATGACCCAACTCCCATTGTTAAAGTGCCTAGGATAGCACAAGGGTTAAGAACCTATCCAGTCCAAGCTCCTTGTTTTCAATTAAGCTAAAACCTAAAAAGCGGTATTTTTACAAAATTACAAATCAGTAATGTAAAAATGAATAATTTGTCTATGTATGTTCTATCTAGTATCAGTTTCAGTTATTAGTGATGTGAAAACTCTTTCATAGTCGAGCAACCAAAGTTACAAATTTAGCACGACAAAATGATCAAATTAGTTTGTGGATAAAAATGTAGAAAAGAATAAATCAGTTCTGAATCTGATTGGACTATCAAATCTAAGTCAGTTTGATTCAAGCAGTGAAATCCAGCTCTGTCAAAGATCCATTTAATCAAATAATCTAAAGTCCAATCAAAGGACAAAGCCAGTAAAAAAGGATTAATGGCTTCCATCAAAGTCAACCTCGTGAGAAGAAGAGCAGGGTCCCTAACGCGTTTAGCATCAAGCAAACGTGTTCAAACAAGAGAGTATGCAGCAACAACAGGAAATGATGTCATCCAGCAGCTCAGCTTTGAGTCTGACTGCACTGTTTGTGTGCTGATCACCTTGTGTCTGCTGTGTGCTTCCAGCCTGGAGTCTGAAAGGTACAGTGGATTTATGAGCATGCTCAGCATCTTGTGTGATCAGATGAATCATTTCCTTGCTCCTGTATCTGCACTGTCAAATCACATCTGGGTTGTTGGCTTCACTCTCCTGTCTTCCAGTTTAATCGAAGCCTTCTTCTTTGTACGGAGGTGGGATCATGGTGTTGGCTTTGTTCATGTGCTGCACAGGTTTTTCCAGACCGGCAGAGTTCAGGACACCTCAGTGAGGCTTGTCCAGTCTGTGATTCTGACGTAACACTGAGGGGGGGCAGTTTTCCAATTATTTTGAGCTGTGTGACAGAGATGACTATCATTTCACAGAAAATGGAGATTGTAGTTTGATTATTTTAAACCTTAACAATATTTGCTCTTAATTCAGAGATTTGAAAGTCTGCTTATTTTGTTAAAATCACTAACTTCAATTTAAAAACTGGTGAATTGGTGAATTACATGCTGGGAATTTGGGACTCTGTTTCTGCTGAAGATTCACTTTGTTGGGGTTTTCTCTCAAGGTGGAACAATCGCTAATCTGCATCGGCTAAAAAATCAGAGAGTTGTGGAAAAATGGGAAGAAGGGTGTTTGGGAAGGGGTATTCAGGCCATGGCTTGCATAAAAGTTTGGAATGGTCCACCAGCGCATCAGAAATTAAACATACCATTTCATTTATTTTGCTGCTAGAATTGTAGATTAAAGGTCTTTGTTTTATGGAGGAACCAGAAGGCTTTATTTCTAGAAGAACCTTGAAAGTTGCCCTGTAGCACAGAACTGTGTGATGATTGATTTTAGGCATGAAACCGCAGAGAGTTTCAGGCAAAGTCATCAGCTATATTTGAAGCCACCATGTTGGAAGCTGGTCTAAAGACTATTGTTTTATGTAAAATTGTCTTCTTTTCTGTCTTACAAGAAAAACAATCTTATCAAATATAAAGCAAACATATTCAAATTACTAGAATTTTCTTTTAAATGCTGATTCTTGGTAAGATCATTTTTTTGCTTATTTAAAGAAAATCTTCCAATGGGGTAATAATCTTTGACTTATTTTTACGAGGCCTGTTCTTGTAGCACACCAGCTTGAGAACTTGAGAAGCTTGAGAACTTGTGCAAGTTCTCCCACTAAAAAAGATGAGAGAGGCCTGTAATTTTCATTATCGGTAAATCTCAAATATGACAGACAAAATTAGGGGAAAAATCCAGAAAATCACAATGTCTGATTCTTAAAGAATTTATTACAAATTATGTTGGAAAATCTGTATTTGGTCATCTACAAACAAACAAGATTATCTGGTTATCTATATAAAGACACCTGTCCACAGCCTCAAACAGTCACACTCCAAACTCCACTATGGGCCAAGACCAAAGAGCTGTCTTAGGACACCAGAATCAATATTGTTGACCTGCACCAGGCTGGGAAGACTGGATCTGCAACAGGTAAGCAGCTTGGTGTGAAGAAATCAACTGTGGGAGCAATTATTAGGAAATGGAAGACAAACAAGACCACTGAAAATCTCCCTCCATCTGGGGTTTCCCCCAAGATCTCACCCCGTGGGGTCAGAATGATCACGAGAACGGTGAGATAAAATCCCATCATCAGATTTTGAGTGAAAACCTCCTCCCATCAACAAGGGCATTAAAGATGAAGCGTGGTTGGGTCTTTCAGCATGACAACAATCCCAAGCACACTGCCCGGGTACAGAAGGAGTGGCTTCATAAGAAGCATTTCAAGGTCCTGGAGTGGCCTAACCAGTCTCCAGATCTCAACCCCATAGAAAACCTTTGGAGGGAGTTGAATGTCTGTGTATCCCAGCCAAAACCTCAAAACATCCCTTGGTCTTGGCCATAGTGAAGTCTGGAGTGTGACTGTTTGTTGTCACTATAAAGATAACCAGTTCATACAGGTGTCATTATTACAGGTAACCAGTGGAGGACAGAGGATCCTCTCACAGAAGAAGTTACAGGTCTGTGAGAGGCAGAAATTTTGCTTGTGACTAAATACTTATTTTCCACCATAATTTGTAAATAAATCCTTTAAAAATCAGACAATGCGATTTTTTTTTTTCTTCTGGATTTTTTTCTCTCATAAGTTGAGGTTTACCTGTAATGAAAATGACAGGCCTCTCTCATGTTTTTAAGTGTAGAACTTGCACAATTGGTGGCTGAATAAAAAATACTTGTTTGCCCCACTGTATCATGCTTTTCTTAAACCTTTCATAGGACACGACATCAATATTTAAGATGATATATTACCTTTAGCAAACTAAGGAAGAATAGTTTTTAATAAAATATGAGTTATTTTCAAAGTTCATTTCTTTCCCTGAAGTAAGACGTCTCGATCTCCGAGACACTGGCTATCTCTCTAGGTAGGTGCTGCTCATTTCATGATGTTTCATGCACGTAAGACGTCTGTAGGATGTCCGCACGAACTACACTCTGATTGTCTCAGTTCTTCATTTCTAAAAGCCAGGCTGCACACAAGGGACGTGCACCTATTTGCTTAAACAGCAGTTTAGGGGGGATTACATTTTTTTAACAACACGCCTGCGTCTCACCTTATTCACCCTTGCTTACCCATATACTGTACGTGTTGTATAAGTGAAACACTCTACAGGCTTACCGAGC